>NC_089875.1:42559415-43196082 GCF_040182565.1 Anser cygnoides | reverse complement strand
GCAGCATTACAAAGATAATGAATAGAAACTAGGAAAAGAAAAATGTTAAGTCTGACATTAGGAAAACATTTATTATCCTGAGAATGATTAGATAGTGGAATAATTTCCCAAAGGAAGTTGTTGAGTTGAACACAAGAGGCATTCAAAGGAAACGTAGATAAAAAACACCCAGGCAATTGATCTGGAGGGCAGCCCTGCACTAATGACCCAAGAGGCTCTTTCCATCTCACTGAGGATTCTGCTCTTGAAAATGATAGTTATGAACTTCTGTAACAACTTGTGCACAAAAAGTAAATGCAAAACATTGCACAAAACCAGAAGACATTTAACTGAAACCTTGGTTTTAGCTTACAGATTTTTTTCCTCTATAACACCAATCATCTGTGCCTATGCAAGTCTGCATCATTTCTAACAAATCCCACCACGTATTGATCAGCACAGTGACACTGAGAAGATAAATCAAAGCTATGAAATACATTTTTCCAAAGAAATGACAGTAGTTATAAAACTTGCCTTATGAAACACAATGGACATCATGAAGAAATCCAGCAAGAAATTTTCTGAAATGTCTCTATAGTCAAATCTGAAGAAGATCACGGTAAAGCTCAAAGTAACAAACTGATTAATAGGATTACAAAATGAGGAACGGAGGAGTTTCATCCCAGCAACTGTTATCAGGATAATATCACAGCTGTAAGAAATACAGAAAGAAAAACCTAATCAAGTCAAAGTAATAAAAACATTGAATTATGAAGCTCTTAAATACAAATAGCTGCACCAGATGTTTTAGATTGCTTTGTATATCTAAATCTACACATCTTATTGATTTCTGATGTTAATCCTATGTTCTCTTAATAATCACATTACCCATCTGCAACTTTGTATTTTATTATCACGCACTTGTAATCTGTGATAAAGAAATAATTATGTACCAAAAGAACAGTATTGGCTACTAAAATCCAAGAACCTAAAAAGGCTATATTACATATAGCTCTTAAAAGAAAATTTGTTTCAGAATTATCTTCATGCTTCCATTAATCTATTGCTGTAATTTAAGAAAACATCTTGAACCCATTCCAATTTTTATTACTAGAAATTTAACTTGATCACAGTGTATAAATATTATCCTATTACACACTATGCCTAAATTCTGGATAGAAACACCCATGGATAATGAAATGCTTGAAATCCTTAATATTGTTGCTGAACAGGTCATCTAGTCTAGATAGTAATTCCTTCATCAGCTGAAAAAGAAATTGTGCGTTGTACCTATATGTTGTAAAATTCATGCAATCTGCATTTCACTCTCCTTTATTAGAGAGCAAACTTAAGCTGAGAACGCTAAGTACTAGGTGACTGTACAGAAAACTAAGCTCTCCAAAAATTAAAGTGCTTGCTACTGCGTCTCCAAGATGATAATGTTCCTTTTTAACTATCCAGAAAACTACACAATAAAAAAAAGTAGTAGAATTAAATGAGAAGAAAAGATGGAGGTAATGTGTTAGCACACCTTAAATTTAGAAAACCACTCCAGTCTCTGGACTGGAACTCTGAGACTGGAACTCTGGACTGGAACTCTGATCTGAACTCTGAGACTTGAGGTTGTTAACATTTTTTAGTTGTTTTTAAGATACTTCACAGAATTAGAAAGATGATCTTAGCAATTTTGATCTCTTGATAATTACAGCCCACTTACGGGGTTAGACACTAGAAAGGTCTCAGACATTAGTTTTAGATCACCTGGGTAGAATCAAAACCAAAGGCAATGTACTTTTGCTCCTCCTTCAGTGTGAGGGGAGAATCAGGCAACAAGCACGTGTCTAAAGCCAGCCTAGAGGAAATCCTCAGGATGGTGATGGGTTTGAAAACACTGCCCCATCTTAACCCACGCTGACCTAAGACTGCAGGTGTGGATCCTTTGTCTCCTTGCGTTCCCGTCTGCACAGTTAAGTGCTTTTGCTCGTTCTTGAAGGTAACCGACCACGGCTGTATTCTTTCAAAAGAGTGGTTGTGACACCAAACTTCCCTGCAGCACCCTATTGTCTAGAATACTTGCACGGGAAGGAAAGAACCCAAATCCAGCCACTTTCCAGCCCTGGAGGAATTGAGACCCACATTCCACCCTCCAAAAGTACCCTCAACTCCTGCTGAATCTGTTTAACTCTTCTGCTAAGAAGAGTTAAAGGTTTTTTGTCACCAGAAATGCAAAGTAAGATTCCACATCTTTGTTGGAAGGCATTCCCCTGAGATGTGACACAGTACTGGGCTCCACACAGTTAACACTGGCATGGTCCTGTATTTTTATCTAGCAACCACTAAAAGACACAGGAATAGGGTTTAAAGTAGGTGAGGAATCATGGGTTCCAATTCCATTACAAGAATTTCCTTCCCACCAAAGCAGGAGGAATCAAGAGCAAATCTTCCATAGCCTCCACTTTCCTGGTAGGAGCTCAACAGTTGGACTTCTGTTAAATGAAGTAGGCAACACTTACTGCACCACCAAGGTCTTTAAAAGGAAAGAAATAGAAGCAGTATTTTGTGAACCCAATCCTGATCACACGTTGGGCAACACCTCTCAGCTCAAAACCTTTGGGTGTTTGGTTCCTAGTCAGGGTAAGGTAAAAGTGATGTATTCAGAAGGCTCTGGGCATGTTCAGAAGTACATCTTCAGCCTCCTAGTGAACCATCAAGTCAAGTTCAGGAGTATTTAGTGATATTAGGCATCCCCAGGGCTTTCTGGCACTTGAACAAGTACATTTGGATTGCAGTTTTGCATGTTGATGCCTAAGAGCTGTATTGGATCTATTCCTGAAAAGACAACCCAAACTTAATAGACACGTACAAGTAACTCCCTGTGAACTGGGAGCCAGATGACTTCTCCTATGTAAATTAAACAAACTCTTTTGGGGAGATGTGTTGTGTTTTGATGCTGGTAAAAATAGATGGGGATTTTAATGAATACTGAGTGACTCCATAAAGTAGGCCATGTGTTTGCAAAATGCACAGGAGGTTCTCCTCCATCCTGCTGCGAACCAGGAGAATACCTGCTGCCATGACTGACACTTGACAGGTCAGAAAGCTCCAAACAGGTTTTCATTATTCTAGGCAGGCTCTCAGCCTGTGCATTTCCAGGTTGATCTCATGTGACATTTATTCATTATTGTGTATCTTCATTAATGAAGATACAAGTTTCTTTGAGTGCAGGTCATTCTAAGGAATCACCAGGACATCACTGTTTGAATGAAATACCAAGCTGACCTTATTTCTCACCTTGTCAAAGCTGTTGTTTTCAATTTTCCCCAAATTCCTGAAGGGCTAACCTAGTGCCTAAATCAGATAGATTCTGAAGTCATTAGAATCCATCCCGATGTGTCACGTGCAAACCATTTGGATCTTGTATTTTGCAGAAAGAATAAAATTCTTACAACATGGAAGAATTTTCACATGGAAATTTTAGAGGTGATAGAGCAAGAAGACGACTTTTTCCTTACCAAATCTGTTAACATTGGGAAAACTTCACAGAAAGGACATTTATAAAATAATGCTCTCAAGGGATAACAGGTAATAAGTTGCTCATTATCCTCCTTCTTTAAAGATATTGTCGCACAAGATGCTTTTCCCGGTGCCTTAACTCCCAGTAGAGAGAAAGCAAGAGAGAGAGAATCAAAAATAAGGGCTTATTTCTGAACTCTCTGTGGCAGGTAACATGAGAAGGCATTTCAGCTTGTCAGCATGAATCCCACTAATAACCAGCACATCAGGGTCTCCAAAGTTGTAGTAAACTCCTGGCTGTGGAAGCAGCTGTGCTGCCTCTCCAAGAAGCAAACCAATTCAGTCCTTTTAATCATAAACCAAGAAGAAACTTACTTCAAGAAATAGATTTGAATTGAGAAAAACTCCAAATCAAATCATACAAAACTTATCACATTGGATAATTTCAGACACAGAAAAGGAGTGTGCCTTCCCTTCTCTGCAGCATGATACGGTCTGATCCTTGGGTGGTAAATAACTAAGAAGTGTTCCAACAAAAGAAAATAGCTATTTATATACTGAGGGTTATATTTTCTGTGTTAGTAACATGGCATATGAAGGACCAAAGGAGAATCTAGGGCCCCTTCAAATGCTTAAAGAGTTGAGGAGAAAGAGGTAGGATCTGAGGACAAAGGTCTTGTGTGTGGCATTTACAAGCCAGTCTTGGAGGAAGAATATTAAAGAGTGCTAGAGAAGAAGGGGATACTGGGAGTGCTGCAGCCTCAGTTATGAGAAAAAGGAGGAAAGACATGAAGATCAGTGAAGACAGAAAGCAGACAGAAGACTATGTGTCAACTTCCATCCCTCCTTCCTCTTTGTTCCTATTACCAGAGGCAGCAGATCAGGAGAAAGCCAACAAGGGGCAGGAAAGCCAAGTTCTGTACCTTATGGACTAAAAAAACGAGAGTTCATCTTCCTTGCAGTCCACTAATGCAGCTGTCACATGGGTAAACGTAGCCCAAACTAATTTGTACCACCAAGGTCAGCAGCAGTCTTGACACACCAGCATTCACCCATGGGCTTTACTGTCTGAAAGGAGCTACAGCTCTATAGCTCTACTACTGTCAGCACAGGGTTTAGCTCCCTAAGTCACAGCATCTCTTTGATGAAGTCTGGGCATATCTGAGTGGAACTTCTTTGAAACCGCAGTCAGGAATTTTATTTTTATTGGCATGCTAAAAGGTAAATTTAAATCCAAGGTGATCACACATACACATGGAGGATGGGGAAGCAAGGGATTGTCATGTTATTCCCCTACAGGCTAAACAATCAGAGGCAGACAAATGTAATTGCTTTCTTTAATCTCGAGATTTTTGGACAGACTCACTACCTCTGAAGGCTTCAGGGAGGTGATACTTTAAAGTGTAATTCTAGCTTTGAAGAATGACTATGCAGAAATAGCGCCCTTTAAACTCCACATATTTGCTCTGTGCATGTATTCACTCACGTCTGCTAACTATTGAAAAATAGCATTTTGATTACGTTTTAGTTTTCCCAGCCCTGCAGAACCAAACACAGTGATGGTCATCAATGCAGACCTACCCTGAATAACACACCTAAACCCCTGAAGCACATCAACCTTAGAATCTCCCAAGTGCCCAGGAGAAGAAGGTCAATAGGGAACTACACAGCCCATCTGAGTGACTACTGAGAGTCTCTCTGGAAAAGCAGCAGTCTGGGAGGAATATATGTAAAAATCTGTCTAACATCCTATACTAGGTTTAGCCCCTATTAGCAGAGAATGTATTTATAAAAATCTATCTACATAAAAAAATTAGTCCTTAAAGCTGTGTTATCCTTTAAGAGAGAAGAATAAGCAAAAAATGCATTTTTACATTAATTTTTAAATCTAATTTTTAAAGTCAAAAATCTAAATTATTATTAATACTGAGGAACTTCTCCCTGCCCCAGCAGTTTTTCCTGGTGCTGGAACCTTCCTTCCTGAACACAAGCTGTTTCTTTGTTTTTATCATCTGCATCACTGTCATTCTGATAAAAAGACTGCAGAAATTCTGCTCACTGGGGATACTGCAGTCACTAAGCCTGCTGAATATCTGCAGTAGGTAAGTCACCAACCAAAATATTTACCATAAAAGGCTGTCTCTGCAAGAATCATACTGTGAGTCCATGGATCACTTCTGCTTAATATCAGAGACAAGACTTGGGAAAAGAAAAAAAAAAAGCATATCCCTATCTTCCTAAAACCACTCTTAATGCAGGACTACCTGCCATTCAACACTATTGAATATTTTATTCAGTTTAGTCTGACTTGAGTGGTGAAGCTGCCGATAATTCCTCTGGGAGGCTACGCCATAGTCTTAACAATCCTCAGTTAGGAAATGTTTCCTGATATCCAGCCTAGATTTCTCATTTTCATCTGATTAATTCTAGTTACCCCACTGTGTTTATACCCATCAGACACCTGCAGCCTAGTATAGTGCGTCTTGCTTTTAATTGACATTTAGACATTCCATATATATCTATATATAGCTCTTTAATCTTTTAATTTCTCTGTCTCTCACTAGAGTCATGCCTTAGCATGTGCTATGGTAGCTTTTTTTTTTTCTTTTTCAGCAGAGCCAATGATTATTGTATACTGAACTAATAATGGCACAAAGGAAAATTGTGAAAAGCAGACTTATTTCAGAAACAAATTTCAATTCTCAGTCTTCAGTGTAAATCCGAATAGTATACTAATCACATGCCATGAGTTATAATCAAATCAACTTACTGTGTACCAAGCTTCTTGTATTTACTAATTGAGAAAGCATCAATGGTGAGGGCATTCAGTATTATAGCTGGATACAAGATGTATTTCTCAAAGCACTGAAGCCACACATAGAGTCTTTCAAACCACATCAAATGAGCAGCATCTGAAATAAAAAAATTCAGATAATACACCATTTCATCAAATTATCAGCATTTTTGCACTACAATACAGTAGAAGTAACAATACGAGTTAGTTCATATTAATAAATACAATCAACCAACTAATTCATTACACAAAGAAATATTTTTTTCAACAGAGAAATCATTTTGCTCTCTGAATTTGGAGAGTATCTGTTTTGCTTCTTATAATCACATGCATGAGAAAATGCTCAGAAACAATAAAAGGTGGCACATGCTAAATGGCAGATTCTACCTAATTCAATTACTAGTCACTGTATTAAATAGCACCTTTAGTAATGCAATGGTTCTGGAGAGGCCCTCTCCAGCTCCGGCTCTGACCAGGAACCTCATTTGAACTTTGTGCCTCTCTCTCCAAGTGACAAAATACTGTTCGTTTGACTGCAAAGTATTATTGACCTCATTACAAAATGAAATACCCTTTGAGATCTAAAGACTGAAGAAGTAATAGGAGCTAGACACTGTCACAGATGTTTCTCAAGACACCTTAAGAACAGCTGTCATAAAAACTATCTGCCAGGATCACGTCACCCACCAGTAAAGAATATCTTCTTCTGCAGTAGACTTTTCTAACAAGATCACAGGTTTAATGGGAACATTAAACAAGAACTGAATGTTCTGTGCAACTAAAGTGCTGTGAGAACTTCGGTGAACTGAGTGCAGAAACACTTGTGTACGGAAAACAGTAGCATCTTTCTTCTTAACTGAACTCATCTACACAAGGTTATTGGAAAAATACAGCAAACACAAAAAGGCAGAAGTTGGTATTGACTCAGAAATAACAATACCAGCTACTGAATCTCCAACACTCTTTCCTGCAGAAATGAGAATAATTATGTATACACACACATGCAGCCACACACCACCTTCTCAATGACAGAGAAAGACAACAGGCTGACAGGCTACCTCCTAAGATTATACACACACAGTCAGATGTCTATTTTGGAACCCAGCTTTTATTCTCTACTCTCTCTCCTTCTCCCGAACTACAAATTGCTTTCAGAGCTCCTATGCTCTAAAGAACTTCATCTGGCTGCCCAAAGCCAATTTCTGTGTAAGAACTTGAGCTTGAATAAAGAGATGTGCATATCAAATAAACCAAAAGGAAGGTAGCCACAGGAGCAGAAAGAGACTTGGCAAGGCATGTATGGACAATGCAGAGAGAAAAAAATCACACATATTCAGAGGACCCAGGGAAAGAAGTGGATGGTTTGAAAATGGCTTATGAGAGTCTGTGGGGTGTAAGAGCAGAGATGGGGAAGGAGGAGAAGAGAATCTAAGAATCTTTTGCTTCAGGCCTTCTCACACAGTCTGTCATTACTTTCTACACATCTGTTGTCCCATAAGCTCACACATCTTAAGCTCAGTCTTTCTTCTTGCAGTTATACAAAATAATAACAAGAAATGAGTTCTGTCATAGGTGCGTCATGAGAACCGTTCTGAAAATTGCTATATTGTGGAGGGCCTGAAAGTCCAAACGACTCATCTGAAGTCTGTGAAACAAACCCAAGAATAAACTTGTGGAATTGTCATTACCAGCTGCTCATCTAATTGCTAGCAATCATTCATCCTTACCATAAGAACTGCACTTGTCAAAAATTAGGAAGCTGAAAATGAAATTACATGCAGTTAATAGTGCTAACAGACCCCTCGCTTTGTGTATTTGTCCTGTTACTGTTCACACCTGAAAATACAGGATACAGTTCTTTTCCAACCTCCTTCTGCTATACACAAAGGTAACCTTTAAGTTCTGCTTCTACATTTTTCTTACAGGGTAAAAGAAAGAAGACAGCCTGTCAGACATATCTATCAAAGGGATTACACAACTTTTTCTCCTCAGCCTCTCATCTCAGAACATGATAAAAATCCTCTGCAGCAGCCCGAGGGACTGGGGAATAAATAAATAAATAGACAAATAAATAAATAAATTAAACTCCTGCTTTCTACACAGAAGACCATAGCATTGCAATAATATTTAAACCCCAAAGTGAGGAAATGGACTGCATATAAAATGAGGACTGCAAAGGAAGCAGAAAAGCCTGCTGCCTGTAGCAGGTACCATGTGAAATGCGTCTGATCTCAAAGTAGAAGAAAACCCATCTGTGGAGATCAGTCTGGCATATCTCTATGTAGACCTCAACCTTTTCAAAAGCTGAGTCATTGCATTTAGGAAAATAACGTTTTCTGAAAAATGAAGACAGACTTAATCAGGGACAAAGCAAAGAAGACCTACAGTAATGTCTTATGATTAAGTTGATGTAATAATGAAACTTAGGTACACATCAGACTTCATGATTATCAAGGAGAGAAAGCCCTGAACAATGTTTTCAATTGGATATGAACCTTAAAAACATCTATATTTCTACTACGCTTTCCTTGCTGTATTGCAGTAAAAGTTGAAAGGCAACCTTCAATCATGTCTCTTGGGTACCTTTTCATAACCAAGCCTTGTTTGGAAAGTAATCATTTCGAAAGACACATTTTTTAAAAGAAAATTTAAATCCTTAACGCGTATTTTTGCAGAGAGTGATCTGAACTCTTTTGTTGCCTAGCTGAACAGATTAAAGTCCCTCAGCAGACTGTGTTCTGACAACATGGTCTTCAAAAACCTCAGGAACATATATTGAGAATGATTAAGGCACAGGATCCATCAAAAAATGACAAGCAAGCTTTTGGCTGGTAGCAAATACAAGATGAGAGCCAGGGGAAAAAAACTGTCCTTCTCAAAGTATACTCTCTGCTTGTGGAAATAACTAAATCAGAACAGGAAATCAGACCCCAGTATACTAAAATATTTACAGATACTGGTGTCAGGGCACCACTGCTAAAGCCAGCAGACAAACGAGAACAAGTCATCAAGAAATTTTCACAGTTTCTTTCAATTTTTAAGTTCCTCTAAAAGTGTTACGATGGAAATCAAAACTAACTTGCGTTATCCATGCTGTCCAAATGATGCATAATTGTATATCAGAAAGCAGAAATAGTTCTACCTCAATTTCAATTGTAATCTTTAAATTTAAATTTTAAAATTATTTGTAATGCCAGTTTATCAGGCAACACAAGTAACAGTATTGTAATATAAAATCAAAAAAAAAAAGCAGATCAAATGACGGCTCATGAAAGGCCGCTTAGGGCCAGCAAGATGTTTAAAGGACTGTTGTATTTGGCACACAAGGAGAGGCTGAGAGAGCTGGGACTGTTTAGCCTTGAGAAGAAAAGGCTCATGGGGCATCTTATCAAATGTAAAACATAAATTATCCCTTCAGCCCTGTTCTTTCTGGATTTTTTGTTTTTAAATCAAGACAAGCTGCAAGCCACTGCATCCATTGTTTAGATAAGATTTCATTACAAACCTCTCACTTCCCGTTGCTGGTGCTCTTTGCTTTTAAGTATGGGGTGGGAGATCCACAGCCAGGGGTGATGCTTGCGAAGCTGAGGAAGTATGTAATGTGTTACAAATCCCACGGTCCATGCTAAAGCGAACAGGACAATGCTGAGAAATGGCTGGGCCAAGTGAGAAAAAAAGAAAAATGGTTATAATTTGCAAAAATATAAAAAACATTTCCTAAAATGGTATTTCTGCGCACTTAGAAACTCATGTTCAAACTCTGACTACACAGGTGGATGTGTTTTGAAATACGTATTGTGCATGAACAATTGTTGTTTTCTTTTTCCCCTAAATGGAGGAGAAAAGGTAAATGATCAGGTTTGTCCTTTCTGTCTCCCCAGTTGCATATCCTAAAAGAGGTGCAGATATGCAAAGGACTAAAGGAAGAGACACCAGATAAGTAATACTTTGCCTAATACAAATATCCACAACCTAATTGCACTGCAAATTAAAAAGCATTAAGTTATCACGGCCAGTAAATACATTTTCCCTAACTTCTCTTTCCTCAATTTCTATTCCTTACAGCTAAAGTATCCTGTGGTTTTGCATAAAAGAGATAATACCTTAGAAAAAAAATAAAGGAATGATACATACCCTTAATGATAGAAACACAGTGCTGGCACTGACAGCAAATGACAGAACAGCAGCCGCTGTGCAGACAATGAGATCCGATTTCAAAATTTCTTTCTGTGAAAATTATTTTATACAAAATTAGCAAGCCAATACTATTTTAACTAGTCAAAGTAAGCGACTCGCTTCTCAAGTACTCGCAGTCTGCATTGTGTTAAGGCTAATCATCACTCCCTGATAAAAAAGTATTTTCTCCACTCTTGCTTTGTGAAATTATTTCTTCATATGCTAGATTTGTCAAAGTAACCATGTTTAAATTCATCGTGCCTACTTTTAAACCACATTTTAAAATTTGGTTTTAACATTGCAGAAATAAAAGCAATACATTTTCATACTGAGTCTGATTCTGTTTAAGGAATATAATTCTTTCACGTTACAGTTTTTTGGTTTGGGAAATCAAAATTCTGGTTCCTTGACCTATTTGCAAGCAATACGATTGCTTCAGTTTTACTTTTTCTTGCATTACTGAAATGACTCATGCAGTTCTACAATGTCGTAATAAACATATTAACTTCTGTTTCTGATGTTCTAAAGTCACACGTCCCATTCTCTGGTTTTCTGTATCAGAAGCCAAATTTCAGCAAGACTTTATGGATTTCAGACAAGGCGTTTTCTGGTATCACTGAATGATAATGCAAGGACAAGTCTGCGTTTATATAAAGATCTATAACTACAGTAGGAGTAATTTTGTTTTGAAAGATTAGAAAATATCATGGTCTTTCCAGCCGCCCATTTTTCTTGTGATTAAAATGTCATTCTCAGTAAACAAGTAAACAAGATAGCTTTTGAGCTCTGTGATCTTCTGAATTGTACTTCAGAGGTCACTCAAACGTCTTTCCCAGTAAATGAAAATCTTGTCCTAGATTTATAAGAGGGATGTTTAAGTTCAGCACTCAATACTTGTACTAAGTTATCACACAAGTAACTATTTGTAGCTCTTGGTTTAAATACTGACTTATACTTTAATTCAAAGACATCTAGAAACAACATGTGGAATACAACACTTTGTTAGAATTTGAAAAACATCCAATTTCCTGGTGCTGCAATCTAGGTAGCCTTCATTCATTTCATCAGAGACAAGAAAAAGAAAACATAAAATAATGCTGTGATAGCAAACCTAAGAATAAGGGAGATAAACAAAGAAAGTAGAAGAAGCGAACAACAGAAGGGCTGTGAATTACAGGGGAAGCTGGCAGCAACCACTATATTTAGGCTGCCTATCACTGTCTGTTTTGAGAAATGCTTAGTAAAAGGTCACCAGCATCAACACTTCCACTTGCTGCAGCAGGCCTTTGAAATTCAGCAGGACTAAAAAGCCTTCAGGCTCAAAAAGTACTTTTGCTTTGTCCCATGAAACTCCAATCCAGTTTAGCTGAATTCTCAAGCAATAAAACCTGTCCTTTCTTTTCTCAGTTTGCTCAGAAAGCCATCCTTGCAGAAGAGCAGCACTCCCTCTACTCCTCAGGCTGTGCCCTCTTCAGGCAGTACCGTGATCAGGAAGGACTGCAGGACAAGGCACAGGAGGAGAGCTAGGTCGGATTCCTCCCGAACCATCTTTCCAGAACCCAGCGCTGCTGGCCTTGTCCCTTGCTTGTTGGCCACCATATGCAACAGGAAAATCACATTAGGGACCTTACAGAGAAGGTCATCTTTACTGAACAAACTTCTGACCCCTACACATCCCCACAGGTTCTCTACAGTCAGTTTAGAGCTTCTCTCACTAGCAAATATTGGGGATTTAGTACATGTAGCAGTACTGAAAAATTGTGGTCAAAACCCCAATAAGGGAATTATTACCAGCTCATATAACTGACATATTTTTTTAACGTTTGCAAAATTTTAAAGCTACTTCACACAAAGGCAATAAAAAGCAGCAGTATTGAGGTTATAAAACTCAGTATCTGAGAAAGTTGAGCAGTGCCAGGTTTATGCAGCACCGTACTTCAGCCCTTTTGTGGAGATGTATTATGAAAAGTCTTCAGTAAGTATCATTTGTGTGCAGCTGAATCCAACTACTCAATAATCTAAAACAAGCTTATAAGAACAAACACATGCCAATCATATTTTCAAGCTCTCCTCCACAAGCAAAAAGGATTACTATTAAAATGACAGCTGAGTTGTTTTCATAATCATGTGACTGAAGAAGCTGCCGTTTTAAGAACTATATCAAACATTAAGAACTTAGCTATAAAATCAGTAGTGACAATAATAGATATTGGGGGCAGGGGGAAAAGGCATCCAAGCTTTCCATTCCATGCTCAGGCCAGCTCACCAAAGAGAGCAAACTGTATTACACAGACTGTACTGCATGGTATTTCCATGATAATTCCCATCTTTGACTTTGTAAGTGCTCTTTTTAAGGTTCTCTCACTGCTTTTGACAAATTAACATAACACACAGGAAAAGGCCTGTGGTTTTAAAGCAAGACTTACTATCCAGCTCACCAGAAGAAGAAGAAAAAAAAAAAAAGCAGGTGGGGACTGAAAGCTGTGAAACTCAAAGTGAGTGGTGAAGGCATCTTCCTGCAGTTTTCATGGATGGGACACAGGACCCTCTCCTGCACTTGGCATCCTTGGACCTTGCTAGCTGTTGCAAAGCACATGCCTACCTCTACACAACTCTGTCCTCCATCCTGCATTTAAATCCAACTATCTAGCGGGACTTTGGATTCCATTCCCAACCACAGGCACTTATGAATTGAATGTTGAATCACCCTACAATGTGTCGCTTAAATCCTTTCTTGTATTTGATCCAATATAGGAAAGTTAGGCTCTGATCACAGTTTAAATCTCTTCAATGAGAGAGTCATTACCACTGTGTTATGGTTTGGGGTGCAAGCAGGTGTTCTTTTTCTTTTTCCCTCCATTTTACAGTCAAGGCAACAAAGAAACCCTGACCCAACAACACTGCATTTAATGCCTCAGAGATTTTACATATTATAGCAGGATTTTTTATTATTATTTTTGATTACACTTTTGGAGCTTTGTACAAAGCCTTTCACTGATTATCTAGATGTTTGTATTAAAGGCCAGGAAGGAACCTGGGTTTGAATGTAACACATTAACACCCTCAAGCCACTGGTTAATCTAGCAATCAGCCATGTGGATGCCTATAGAAATTAATTATAATGGTAGGAAGCTCCATTCTCAAAGTTGAATGGTCAATTATCCATCACAGCTGCTTTACAATTCAGGCTTCCAAAGCTGGCAATTCTTACACAGCTATTCAAGCAAAGGGAAATAGTAAAGGTCATGTAACTAAACATTAGAGATGTTGTATTTATTACTGCTAACATTAATATGAAGCCACTACAGAATACAACAGATTAATTTTCAGTATTAACCTTGTTTGCTTTCAGCTGCTTAACAATGTGAATTGGTTTTGTATGCCTCAGGATTTCTGATTTTAAAGGGCCTCATTTAAATGGCATGTTATGCATAACATACATGTATATATAGACCTGGGCAGGGCTGGCTGTTTTGTGTGGAATTTAAACATCACTGGCACATTTTTACATCACTGGCACTGGCCGGGGGTTAGGATTATTCTACTCACAGAGGAGCACTCAGATTTATTTTTTTTTAAGTTGAATTTAAATTTGCTTTTAAAGTCAGTTGAGTCCTGACAAACACGTGATTGTTATTGCTGAGGCCAGTCAGTAGAGACTGTGGCTTGACTGTGTTCGTCAAACTTGATGCACATGCGTTTTTTGCTGCTTCAATTCTTCACTACTTGCTATATTATTACATACAGGGGGAGTCTCCTGGCAAACTGGTTAAAATGCTTAATTAAGACATAGATACCAGATAACACAGGGACTAGACAAACAGCCTGCATTAACCAGAAATTGCTCTGTTGTTCTTCAAGAGAATTCTCATTGTGGAAGAATTAGCATAGCTAGTTGACATTGTAAGCAAACACGTTTGCTCATAGTTTTTATAAAGACTGAAGGAAACCCACACATATGGGAAAAAAAAAAAAAGGAAGGTGAAGAGCTAGCAAGCTCCAACAACACTGAAAGAAAGCAGCCTCTGTCTAGAAATAGCAGTGGCATGGAGCGTCAAATATACAGAGCAGAAGATTGCCAATCCCCACAAACCAGCTATATCCTGGGGAGCAAAACGTGCAGGAATCCCAATTAATTAAAAATAAAAAATAATAAATAAATAAATTAGTAAAACACATCTCCCAAAAAAAAGCAGACACAAAGAAACAAAAACCCCACCAAACCATGCTTGCAAAATCATGATAAGAAACATGGTGAAGAAATGGAGTCCTGTGTGTGGCCAGTCCCACAGTGTTCCTCCCTCTGCTTCTGCATCTTCAGCTCCAGTGGCTGAAGGGCCCCAGTACAGCTGACCCACATGGTAACTGTGTGAATATAAGACATGAGACCCCTATCCACATTACTGGCACAAAAACAGGTCTGGAGTCAGCAGCATAACTCCATTTTGAAAATACAATCAAGATCTTAGATGTGAATTTGTTCATTCTTTTGTTGTGTTGTTGTTTTCTTCAATGTATTGAAGCATTGCTCAAGGTTTCCCTCTGCACTGTGAAATGAAACCAATTAAGTGGACAGCTGTATTAACTGCTTCGGTCCCTTGGCAAGAGTCCCTCTGCAGAACAGATGAGATCAGACTCTGTACTGCTCCAAAATGGGTGCTATCAGCAAAAGATACAAGTGGGATATAAATACCAGAGAAAGAGAAGCTTTCCATTGCATCTGCAATACAGTGTCTGTGTACAAGAGTGGACTGACAATGACTTGTGGCAAAAATCTACACACCAAATATAGCAAAAAACTTTTTTCCTTTTTTTTTTCCTGTTACTACATTCACATTGCAGTGTGGCTCAGTTTGCAAGAAGCTGAAGCTCAAAAAAGCCAAGGAGGAACAGACATATCACTTAATCTTATGTGGGCCTTATTATAGTAAACAATTTAACATTGTACTTGGTAGGAAATAATTTAAGCAGCAGCTAAGCAATGAAAAGCAGAAAATATTGATGTAATGGATTAAACTCATGTGCTTAATTTAGGCTATGTAACACCTTATGAAATGTCCATCACACATGATACAAGATATACGAGAGAGATGCATCCATATGAAGGGACACCTGGAGGCCAGGGCAGCTACCATACTAGTGGCCTGTACCCCTTGGCACTTTTGACTCTCAGGCTGTGTCTGAAGGTCAAAGAAGGTGGTCTGTCTCCCAGACACTGAGCGCTCCTTGATTCTGCAAGTATTCAGGATTTTAGGAATAACTGCCTTTGCTGTAAATGCTCATAAGCAGGCATTAGGATGTGATCAGGAAGAATGGCTCTCTGACAGCTAAGAACATGACAGTTCATGACTCTAGGAAATCTCTAATGCCCCTTAACACTTTGAGAAACTTGATGATCTTCCCACATGAACTCCATGAGATCAACCTCTCCTGGATACCAGTTCTCCCTTCAGGCCTCTCTGAAGAGAAGGTCTGGAAGTACTTCCCACAGTTTAAGTTTGTGGATTTAAAGGAACAGGACAGATATCCTTCCGCTTTCTGTTTTTAGTAGTTTAAATATTTAAATTAGTAATTAAGAATATTGAGAAGATTTCTCAATGGGGAAAATGGATGGGAGAACACTTCACGCAGAAAGTAATGAAAGAAAAGGTCTTACCACTGATTCTCTCATCTTTTCTGGGAGTGGATCTGCTGATGAATCTTCAAACTGTTGACGTAGAAAGTGAGGCACATATTTGCATTGAATAAGGGACCTGTTAAAGAAAAAAAAAAGGATACTTCTGAACATGTCTAACAGACATGAATATTTGCAGTGGGGGGAGCAGGGGAAGGAGCAGAGGAGGTAGAACAGCCACGGTTTTCCTTCCTCATGTATGCAGTAGCTATCTTATCTCTGTATAGCTGGAGATTGATACAAACCAGCTCTACCTTTGATCAGGGTACAGCTTCCTCATCAAAATGTCAAGGAGTCTCACAACCAGAGCAGTCCAATCAATGTGCCTGTGTCATTCAGAGGAATGAGCTAAGAGGGTACTGTGGTATTCATGCCCTTTATTAATAATTCAGCTAAGCTGAAACCAATATGAGAGTTCTCTAGACCCACATTAGAAAGGCCAGAGAGGCCATTTCTGTATAAATTGCATGTTAATCCCCAGTTCAAGATTTATGTGCTACCTTCTCCATCTTGAAGTTTATGCCACAGGCCATCCTTTAAACACTGTTTCCAATCCCCTTAACTTCCTTTAATTAAGTTTTAGAGCTGTTTAAAAAAACGTCTTAAACCTCTTTTCTTTTTCTTTTTTTTTTTTCTTAAGGATTATACATTTTCATCACGATTGCATAAAGAACGTTTGATGTTGCTGTACACATAAACCTAAACAAGATATTTAACAACTTTTTCAGCTGCTGAGGATTTGATTAAGAATATTATGGAATCAGGAGCTAGATTTAGAAGTTTAAGGAAATACAAGTTTTTACTTTATTAAGGAAGTTAATGAACTGGTGTGTCTTTCCTGGAGAGTGGGGCAGAAAATATACATTTAAATTACTCCAAAATTGAAAGAGTTCACACTTACATGCTGATTTGCAATTTACCTGCGTGTATTCTACTCTGAAGCTAAATAAACCTCCCCAATACAGCACACAGCTTTACTTCCTTTTGTACCTGAGTTCCATCCTATAATGGCCTATGAGTTACATGCTGCCTACACAGAACTTGATCCAGGCCTAATTGATGCCAGTGCAAGACACAGTAGGCTTCAGATAAAGACAGTAGATATAAGCAGCTCTTTTTACTTTGCCACACTACGACCTAATAACGTCTAAATTTCAGATTCCCTCAATCTTCTGAATGTTGAAGAAAGAATTTATCAGCTCTTCAGTGAGATTTACTGGGTAGCCCATTTCTGTTAATATCTCACTTCTGCCCTCCTTTACAAAACTGTGTGGCCAACCAGCCTGACTTACCGCAAGCCTACTACAATCTTCATATAGTTATGAGCCTCACCTCACGACATATACAACACACCTCACAAAACTGAGAGGAGAGAGCCTCTGGATTTCCTCATAAGCTCTCTGCACTATGCCAGGATAAGACCAAGCTGCCTGTGAAGCAGAATCCTAGAAGACATGGTAATAATGGCAGCATGAAACCTGCTTGCATGCTTAATCCCACAGCCATACATGTAGATGCCCAGCTGCTTTTGCACAACCACAGCCCCCATAACAGTCACATAACACAACTCTCACACAGGAAAGAAGTTGCATCTAAAGACCTCTCTCACATCACCTCAACTGTCAGATCACAATGTTGGGACTTCCTTGGATCTTCCTTGTTCCCAGCATCCACTCTCAATATACACAAACTCTCTTCTGCTACCTTTAGCGAAGTATATCGGAGCAGAAAAGGGAAGAGTTGATCTTGGAGAGGCACTGTCTACTGATACTGACCCTAAGCCATCTTCCCCACAAATCAGAAGTCCTTTCTCCTTGCCAAGGTGCCACCCAATGAATGTTCTGTAATTCCAGAAGTCTGCAAGTCCCCTCAACTAAATCACTATCCTCCAATATGGCAAGCATGCAATTTCCCAGAGGGTAAAATCTGCCCTAAAGAATTTGGAAGAGCTGTGTAAAGAGCACCAGCCCTACTGCTGATCTGACTGCAGCACTTCATTTACTTAACAGGACTGACACGAACCATGCAGGCAGACGTGCTGAGGAATTTCTACCTCACCACAGTAATTTTGGGAGACAATCCCCACAGTTCTGAAATCCAGATATGACTCTGAGCAAACCACATTTTTTGTGCTGTATAGTGAAATCAATAAACAACAATTGCAGGCAACTTACATCAGTACAGATGGGTCACTGCTTTGTCTGCTGAGGTGATAAGAAAGTGCAACTAACAGACCACAGAAAGCAGAAAACAGTGCTGGAATGTGCTGCGCATCCCAGGGCTCCTGAACAGGGGGACAAAAAGCAGAGCATTTGCAAGTTAGGAATGCAGTACTATATTTTTTTATTTTTCATTTTTAAGTAGGCCACGCTGTGCATGTAACGTTAAATGCACATCACCTAAATCTGTATGCCATCTACCAAGGTTTGACAATCCTTTATCATTTCAAAGTCTATCATTGTGAAAAAGACTGCAATATTACAGACCCGCTTTGTGATTATACTACTGTAATTCCTCTATTATCAGCAATCAGCTAAGAAAGTACATGAAAAACACGTTTTCTTTTCTCTTTAGTGAAACTCTAGAGGCAACTTTTCATTAAAATGAGATGCGAGTGAAATCATTTCCACTGTATTTATCTAAACTCTAAATTGATTCTGCGATTTACTTGACCTGTGGCCAGCTTGCTTGCAACAAATGCCAGTTCCACCTAGCTGGGGTGTAGTCCCTGGCACCTCACTCCTAAATCCTTCTGCTGCTTTATATGGTACATCTAGGCCCTGCATGTTTAGCCACTGTCCCTGAGCAGGAAGAGACAATTTACACACTCACTAGCACACTCTAAGCATAATCAAGATGAGAAATTACCTCTGGGTGACTTAGGCAGCTAAAATTTGCTAGAGATAATAGAAGGAGGAATAGGAAGCTTAATGAATACTTATCATGACCAGCCTCATCTGTGGCATCCTCAGCTACAAATTAATCTTAAATACTTGTGAGTACTGGTTGTAAAAGGACAGAAATTCTGGCTGTGAAGGACACACAAACTTGGTGGATCAGATCCACAGCCATTTCACTCACTAGACATGTTCCATGCTTCCACACAACTTCTACCTGATCAAGTTAAACTTTGCCATCCAGTTCTGTTCTTTGTTTAGTTGTTCCCAGGTACTGAGCCAAATACATTTTGGTTTAGCTTTTCCCATGCTCAGTCTCAGGTCAGAAATTCATGTTCTTCAAGACACTGTAGAAAAGTAGTTAAAGCCAAAACGTTTTGCATGTGGCTGGATTGTAGACTATCCCAATACGCACTGCGCTTCCAGGGCAGCATAACCACGTAGTGCGACTGCCTCTTTGCCCTGCAACTTCTTACAAAAGCAAAACATTATAAAGAGCCTGTCCATATATCTGGTGTTGAAATGTATCAGTTTGAGAAATCATTCCACACTCTTTCTACTGGAAAACCCTACATGGCTGATTCCCCATAGTAATGTCTCAGGAGCTCTTTACTTCCCAATTTTCTCTATACTATGAGCAGCTTCTGTGTTTGGCTAGCCTGTGCTCCACTTCCAAAGTACCTCTCCCTCGTCTCCTGAAAGCTCAGCTGTCAGGGAGCTAGGAAGGCAGACAGGACAAGCATCAATATTTGCTGCCTAGGGAGCAGGATTTTCCAGAACAATGCTACACAATGTTTTACAAAAGCTGAGAATGCACAAAGGTGTCATTTCTCTAGCATCAGTGATGCACCCCGCTCCATTTTGTCATTTTCCTCCCCCTCTAATGATGCCTGGTAGAGCTTTAAATTAAAAAGATGAAAAAAACAATATAGTCAATAATTGGACAATGATTCTTCTCAGTGGGAAAACAGGAATGACAGGTTTTAGTCTTGGAAACTGGTATTATCTGTCAACCCAGACACGAATTTGACTGCCTACTCTACCTCATTTGGTTGAGGTGACATGTAGTGCTTTCACATAGAGTTTTGACTTTGATGCAGACACTCACGTAGTCATTTTTAAAACAACTCAAATGGTCTTACAGGGTTAAGGATGAAAGTGGTGAGTTAAAACAGATACAGTGTTTGGGGGGGGGGGGGGGGGTGTTCCCCTTCAACCACAGAATTGCCTAATCCCCAAACAATCCACTAAAAAGGAAGATAAAAGTGGCTTTGAACTTACAAGCCTTTTACCACTTGTAGAGGTAGGGAGGAAAGTGTATGTTTAAAAATAAGTGGCAATAGTAGCTTTCTGTCCTACATGATTTATCCCTTTTGCTTCTTTCTTCCCTTAAAAAAAAATGCACGTAACAAACCTTTATCTTTGGAAAGGTATGCTAAAATAAATCACGTCCTACTTCAGAGACAGAGTGCTCTGAACACAGCAGAACCATTGTAGTAAGTAGAATTCTTGGTGTTTTTTTTTGTGGTTGTATGGTTTTTGTATTATTAACTCACTCCCCCTTGTTTTTTTTTGAAACAGAACAGTCCTCTAAACTCAAAGACTTTATAGATTGCTCGAGCATTAGCATCATTCAACGATGCTAATTCAAGGAAGAAATGGTGAAGATGTTTTGCACAGTGACTTTTTTCTTTTTTTAAATATGAAGAACAACAGGAATTAGTCTCCACAAAGCTCATAGACCTTCTAATTTCCCACTCTCTCATCATTTCATCAGTATTCAACCAATCTTCTTCTGTTCTTCTCTTTACTTCTACTCTTCAGCTTCATCATGGATCTATGCTATTGCTCATATTATGCAAAAAGCAGGACACCTGTTGTCAGCCATTCCACATGAGTGATGTTAAATAGTAAATATTTTCTAAGTTCAAAAATAGATGATAGCATTTCTCGCTATCTGAATGAAACTGTAAAAGGGAATAACACCCTGCCCAAAAAGCTTTAAGAAAATGGTAACCCTGTAGAGAACAAGTCCATGTTAACTGTAAGATAGCTATGTTACCATGGATACTCTGTTTCCATTGAACACTAACGACCAGAAATCGTTAATTATTCACAGCCCTTGCATTAAACTTGCTAGAGATATTCTAGAGAGGGATGCCCACCAGCCTTATCTTCCCATCAAAGAAAACATAACTTTACTTTCCCAGAAGACCTCCAAAACCTTGGAAAGTGATGAACTACCACAAGACAGATAGCGCTATCCATTTTGATCGATGTTGTCTCTTTCTTTGCACTCCGAACGGCCATCCGTAGCTGTATTTTCATTGCTAAAATTTAAAATCCTTAAGGATGGCACTGATGCATGGACGTGCATGCACGTGTGTATTTCACCTTACTCAACAGGGTCTCAGTCTGTGACTGGAATTCCTGGGCTAGAGAGTGAGATGGGCAATGACTTCGGACAGGAGGCATGAATGCTCACGTTACATATCATACTGAGTTTATCCTAAACAAGAATTGCAGTTTTCTACATTCCTATGCAGTGACATACTTCTAAAAAAGTAACCTCAGGCCACGTTAGATTCTGCAAACAAAATACACTTTTCTATTATATCTGGACAAGAAGCTTCTATTATACACACAGAGATCTAAGAGCATAACTACTGAGGTTACAACTGAAGTGCAAGTCTGACTACAGCTGCAAACATCAGTCAGTGAAATACGTGATATCTGACAACTCTCTCCCAAATTAACATTCCTAATAGTTCTTGCTTGAACCTCAGGGGTCTCTAAATTGGAAAGTACATAAAATTGATGAGCCTTGTCTTCAAAACCTCCAACAGTGCTGGAAGCATTTTATCAAGTAGAAATAAAGCTGTCTAATAATCCTATACTTCTATTTTTGGTCACTTACACATGCGGGAATTCTGTGTATACACATGGGCCCATTCAGTGCTGTTTAGAAACGTTTTGGACAGTCTTAGCAGACAGAGGGAGATGTATGCTTGTAATACTTTCCCATTATAAAACCGTAAGACACATATTTCAAAATTATTAGTACACAGATGAAGCCTGTGTTGTTGAAAACAGGAATCAAGAAGCATTGTTATTCTGATTAATGAGTTTAGAACTCATTAAGCAGGGAAACAAACTACAACAATTGTAAGATGAGAATGGCTTAAAATACTCACAGGATTTTTAGTAACTGCCCATTGAAGTGATAAATAAATTACCAGAGAATACTTTCTTCAGATTTAAGGTAATGGAAATGATATAACTTTCATTTAAAAAAATATTACAGAACTGGAGGAGGCAGCTGTGCCACATATGAACACATTCATATCATTATCAATCAAATTTTTGGAGCCAGGTCCAACATCTGAAAGTTTTCCCAACTGATTAAGATAACCCACAAGAAGTTCCTTAAGTTGTTAAAAAACAACAACAAAAAAAGGCTCACAAATGATTAACTGGCTCTGGTTAAGTTTGAAATCCAAAACAGCTGATTGAAACAGAAGGCAGAAGAGAAGGACTGACTGATTCCAGAAAGATTTGAGGATGTGCTCCTCTGTCCCTTAGCAACACACTGACACACTGGGTGCTGAAGACAGGTATAAAGATGACTAAATTCCAGAACGAATGTTGGTTGAAAAAATAGGCATACCTGATTTTATTTAACAGATATTAAAAAAATCATATTTGCACAAAAAACACAAAACAGATGGAGTGGGAGACAAAAAATCAGCACATCAGGCAATTCTACTCAAGTGAAATAGATGGCATGGAAGTTCCTGCGTCTCCAATCTGATGGATATAATATCTGAAAATAAAAACATCTCCTCCAGGGAAAAGAGGTAACCCTTTCATATATCAAAGCCAAGGTAGCTATTAGAGCTGCCAATTTCTGTTCAAGACTGAAGCTGAGATCAGAAATAAAGCCAGGCTGAAGTGAATGTAGACAATTTTAAACTAAACTCTGTTACCCAATAGCTTCAAAAAAGCAGAAAGCTGAAAAAAGTGATGCTATTAGATGTAATAGTCCAAGGACTGACAACAAAGAAGTAATAAAACTATATCTAGGATTGAGAGCTTTTTGTTAAACAAAAACTAAACGAAAGTTCTTGGAGGACCTGGAAAGAACTGGAATGAGGAGTGATGACATCATTAAACACAAGTCTAGAAGATGAAAAAATCTCAAAGCAACCAGGAGAAGCTCACGTCTTTGCACTTCAGAAGCAAAGGCATTTATCTTCTCTCTTATCTGAAGTCAAGGTCACAGTACACAGTATTGTTGTATGTAAGGCTGGAGAAGCAGCTGGTGTCTTACCACTCATGACATGGATGTGCCATGTGATAAGATGTATGAAAAGATGCGTCAGAGCACCAGAAAGCTGTAGCCAAACCACCTCTACTTGACTGGGAGAACATGACTGTAAACCAAAAATATATTCAGGCGACTCACAGTCATCACCAGACAGCACGATTTCTGTTCACCAGCCTCACCAGGACACAACCATGATTTGAAAATCTGCTCCTCTTGCAATATGTGCCTTTGACTGACACCTGTGATGAATATCATCCTGTCCTGATAGTCAGACAAGTCCTCAAGGTTTCAAATATGCAGCTGGAGACCTGAAATTCCAGCCACTTTGTGTTATGGGTTTTTCTGGAGCAACTGTTAAAATTTTAGATGTAATACTCTATTCACTCTATCTACAATTTTGGCCTTTTTTTTTTTTCCCATCACATCATATACTTCTAATCAAGTCATACGATGGGACATATAAGCAGCCTGCCATATGCTCCAACTTGCCCATTCACTACTAGCACAACATTTGAGAGCCATCCATCATCTTTTAGGTGCTACACGCATTTTAGCCATTACAGAGAAACTTCTCTGGTAATGTGATGGCAAAGAAGCTGGAAGGTCATTGAGAAAAAGTTTCAGAGCCACATGAACATTTTGGGCAAGCCAAATTTTGTCTGCAAATCATAGGATGAAACCCCAAGTACACTATATAATAATATCTTCAGGAGACTTATCCAAACAGAATTGATGACAATGAAGTTAAACTAATGATACGTTTATCCTGTAGCTGCTTTTTCACAGAGCCCCTCAGTTGATTTTGTACAACATAGTTCAACAACAAAATCAATCTGAACAAGGCATGGGATTTCAGCACAAGCCTATTCACCTCAGTCCTTGGAGCTTGTGTTCACATGTTGAAAGTTAACTTGAGTACTTGCGCTGTTTTGTCAACATACCCCAAAACAATCCCTCAATTCTTATTTTTGATTTTTTTTTTCTTAAAATGAGAGTTCTAGAGCAAAGAATTAACTGATGTGAATTTGCTACTCTAACATAACGCAGCCAAATTTAGAAATTAATTCATTCTATTGTAGGTGTGTATATATAGTTTCTGTAGTTCTAAACATGAGTAAAAAAACACTCACTTAACACAGTTCTATAATAAATATTGGTTATTTGTTTTAATAAAAGAAAGCCATGTGATTAATTATTCTTCTAATGATCTTCTTCAGAAATAATATCTTTCCTTTTGGAATAATTAACATGCACAGAGAAATTAGGCTAGACTATTTTACCAAGCAAGATAGCAATTAGAACACAAGAAGCACTTCAGGAAGGAAAGGCTCAAGCCTGATACTGCTGGAATGCATCTTCAGCCTGGGCATTTGACGTGAGCAATTGCTCACCAGTAACAAGCACACAACCACTTAGATAGAGATCCATTCTGCTCTGCAATTTACTTCAGGAAATGGAATTCTGCTCATTATACCTGCTGAGCTATACGATATTCTGCCAATAAACAGAGCTTACATTTGAGGATGTTACACTTCAGCCAAGGAACAAGCTTTGCAACCCAGAAATCCTGTATCAGAGATAGTTTATCATGTTTCCCTTCCCTGAATCTTCTTGATTGTGATAATTTTTACCTCCATAAACTATTAAAATTTTTGCATTAGTCTGTTGTTTTTGCCAAATTAAAAGCAAAGAGTAAAAACTATACAATAAAGAATAACTGTGAAACATAAGCGTGGAGGAGATGCCTTTTTCTACCATAAAGACAACCACGTACTTACCACTTTTGTGAAAACACCTCAAGGAAACAGACTGTAGCACTTGCTTAGTTTTGAATTAGAATCTGCAATTTCTAGTGCACCAAAAATACAAATCTTGATTTGATTAGGATGAAAAGTTGTAGCCCACTATATATCAAAACAGTTCCAGGTTCTTACAGAGGTATTAGACCACCTTTCACAGTTGTCCCTATTCAGGATCAGATTCTGTTACTTTTAGTTCCTACTCTTCCTCCACCGATGAAAGAAGAAGTCTGACAGAATTATTTCCTTGACATGTTATCTATAACAGCCCAAAAGGCAAAAAGCTCCAGACCTGACTGAAGAACAAGGAGGGAGAGTGCAAATGCTCTTTTCTAGTAGAAAAATACATGAAATTTCAAGGACCCCAGTGGACTGAGATGATGAGCTGAATCAAGTGGAATCATCTTTACATGCTTTAAATTAACCTCCTCAGAAGCGTCTTCACAAGAACAGTGCCATAAAAATTCAAATTAACTGTAATTTCTGTGTGAACAGAAAGTCTGCACTTAATATTGGCAATTTACAGCAGATATCTTGTAAATCTTTCACAGCACTCTATAACTTCAGGGTAGCATTAAAGCATATTTTTAAGCAGTTTGAAGTCTAATCCATGAGGAGATTGCTTATCTACAAAGCCACCTGCATCTTGTAATTTCAACTATTATGCTGAGAAAGGAGTTTGTAGAATATTTTAAGAGGCTTTTCTTTAATACTATTTACAAAACTATTTTTTAAAGTATCCATCACACAACTTCTCTGCCCCCAAGTTGTGAATTGCCCTCTGCCAAGCTTAGTGGAAAAATGATCGTTTTTGCAGGTATTTGCCTGTCAGTCATTCAACTCAACTCCTTCTTCCATATAGCTCTCAGTTTTTCTCACTGTTTCTGCCCCCCAGCTCCCCACCCCCCACATAGATTTTTCTCACTCTTTTCAGCCTCACAGAGACACAACTTTATCCCATTTGCTTGTTTCTGAATCATCAATATAGCTGGAAAATGGTAGCTGGAATACCAGATGCTTTAGAACACTGCACAAGAGAAGCAGTTAAGCTTTCTAGCACCACACAACTCAAAGGTCAGACCAGTATAACTGATACACTGGGTGAGCCTGGTGACCAAGATTCCCTGGGATTACACCCTATTTTCAAAGATACTTGGAGTCTCTTAATATAGCACTGCTCAGCAGGTGAGTTGCCATAATTTATTATCCAAAGCCAGGTTGGATGGGGCTTTGAACAACCTGATCTAGCAGGAGGTGTCTGTGTCTATGGCGGGGGGGTAGGAACTAGGTGATCTTTAAGGTCCCTTCCAACCCAAACCATTCTGTGATTCTCTGATTGTGGACTCAAACCATACAGGGGCAAGATAAAACAGCAGCTTACCACATTTTAACTTACTATTGGGAGTGGTTAAAAACACAAGCACAGCTAACTATACTCATTTGTGACAGATAATTAACACAGCATAATTGACCATTTTTGATTTAAGCCCCCCTATTTAAAATTTTAAGTGGAATTTTTTTAAAGCCGCTGCAGAAATGTTTATGTTCCTTAAAGAAATCCCTTAAACAAACATCTGATAGCACCTCTCATCTGTGTAAACCACCAGCCTGAGTGGTGACATGCTACATCTTTGGCTGTTGCAGAACTTCATATCAGGATCTCTGTGTGCGCTGCAGATGTGTAACACCACAAAGCATCCTCTGACGTATGCCTGCAAGATGTTGAGAGCAGCCTGTAAATCACTGCACATCCTGGTGCATCCCCGCTTGGGCACTGACAACATCTAGCTTGTAATGAAACACTGTGAAAAGACTATTCCTTAATGGATAAATTTTGTCACAAAACTAGGATGAAATTGTGGTCTCACTGTGGTCACTGGGAATTTTACAGCAGACTTGAAGACATTAGCTTCAACGTTATTTTTCATTTAAAACAACAAAAAAAATGCAGGTGATATACATTAACTGAAAAAAAAATGCTGTAGATTGAATATGGCTCAAAGGGCAGCATCTGCCAAAACCAAACAAACAAACAAACATCAAGCATCATTAGGAAGGGTACTGAGAGCAAGTCATTTTGTGACCATATAGAGCTATGGTACACTCACATCCCGAGTACCATACAGAGTTTACTCTCCGCATTTCATATTGGAATCATAATCCATTATGGATCATAATGGAATAATGGAAGGCACACAGTAGGACAACTAACTTAGCCAAGGAGGAACTGCTTTACAAGAAGACACTAGAAAGGCTGGCACTCCAGTTTAGAGAGGATATGACTGAGGCAGACAATGACTGAGGGCTACAGAACTGACAAGGCAGTGGATACGGTGAATGCAGAACTGCTTTTCCACAAATCCTGCAGTACTAGGAATAGAGAAAACTTGGTGAAATTAGCATTTCTTCACACAGAGCACAGTGAACACCTGAAATCTGTTGCCACAGAAAGCTGTGGAGGCAGATAGTAGCAGGACATTCGGAAAGGGATTAGGCAAACTCATGGACAACACTGAATGAATGAAATAGGCAAAGATGCACTTACTAACAGCCCTAAACCAACAACTGTCGACGCTGGTGGAATATTCAGGGAATGAGTGGCAAACAGTAGTCATTAAATTCCTAAGTTGCATTTCTCTTTGCTATTGAAGCAGGTAGTACTGGGCTAGACAGTCTGCTGGTTTGCCCAAGCAGGACATTAAAGTTTTTATTTTTCTCTACTTTCTTTTCAACATAGCCAATGGAAGGGCACGTATAAAACTTATACACTTTACACTCCTTTTCTGACTTTGAACTTTGTACGCCAAGACTTGCCTACAATGATGTCCCACAGCAAATTCTCCATACCAAAAAGTATGTGCAATGCTGGAGCATGAGGAGATTTAGGGCTGATCTAGCACCTATCTGACTAGCAGCAACAGGGCTGTACAGTTATGTGGCTGCTGCTCATCACATGGCAGGTAGAACACATAAGGCCCACACCAGCTGATACCAATAATGATGGTAAAGCCCACTCCTTAACAGGCTTCTCAATAAATCCATGCATGAACCTTGCCAGTGCACAGATGTGTCAGCAACCACTGGGGTGCAGAAAACAGGCCAAATTCAGCCTGTCTCAGAGGAACTATATCTTTTAAGCCACAGTTGCTGTTAATCTTCATACTGGAAATTCAATGGATCTTTTCAGACCAATATATGCAAGGAGGCAAACAATCACAAGTATCAGTGAAACATTTACGTTAGTATTTCCACTGCAGTTTCAAGGTATTTCAGTGTAGCTAACAGGCAGAAAATAAAACATGGCTTGTAAAGCTTACCTTGATGAATAATGATGACTATGTAGCACCAAACAGTTTCGGTCTTCCTAGACTACAAGAATTTTCAGCTTGAAAATTTGAATTTTTTAGTGTTTCAACTTACCTTCACTGCACTGAAGCAGAAAGCATATAGGACAATCAGAACCACAAAGCTTCGGGAAATGCTATAGAGTGCAGACACAAGCCCAGCAGCAGCTGAAATAAAGACACCACAAGATAACTAATTTCCTCATATATGAGGAAGTGCATTAAAAAACAACAACCAGTTCTTGCATCACAATAGGTGTACAAATTAATACCAGATATTACAAAGCTGTTTGTTGAGAGAACACCACAGTGTCCCAAAGAGAGCCCCAAATCAGCTCACAAAACTTTACAACTAAGACTGAAAGCTTGATGGCACTGTATTCCCTGTCTCTTCCATATATCTGAGGTCCCCCACTATTGCTTTCTATGCTGAACACTGCTTTGCCAAAATATCAGTATGCCCCTTCATGTTGCTACAGAGGAGGAATGAAGTTATGTACAAATCAGGCAATTTTCTAGTCAAGCTCCATGTGGAATTTTCTTCCTTCCCTTTGCTCCTGAGATACAGGCTCTGGTATCATCCAAAAGCATCCTAACTTGCTTAGTAAACCATGATTTGCACCGTATTCGAGATAAATGAATGAACTTAAAGGGAGAGAGAAGGATGCCATCTCATCTCTACCTTCCTTCAAAAGCTTCCAGGGTAGGAAGCAGCCTCAGACAGACTTAGGAGTTCAGCACTCTCCACAATGGAGACACATGGGCTGAAAAACAGTGCTCTAATTAGGTTTCAACATACATTATTCATGGGATGGGGACTTTATCAAGTTATTTCCTCCAGGAAAAAACAAGTCATTTCCTCCAAGTCTGCTCTGGTGTCTATGAGACAAGAACCAAAGCACACCCAAATCATCAGTATAAGTTTTAACCATTTGCCAAAGGCTATGCCTACAATAGCAGTTAACAATGCAGTAAGCGTGGGTATGTAGGATGAAAAGTGCTGAGGATGTCCTATCCATAATACGTGTGTTTGAGATGTTTAACTGCAGAGTATCTCTTGTGTGGTCCCACAGACCGTACACTCACTAGTGTTTGGAGTGCATTAGATGCACCCTTATAGTGAACCTTCTTTTAAGTTTCATCCAAACGGAATCCAGTCTGCATACTCTCACATCATTTCATGATGCAAAACATGGTTAGTGGAAAGAAGGATATAGTTTGTTTCTGATCCAAACTAAGATGACAGTGTAGATGTACACCAGTTTTCTCTGTTATTGAAGCAATAATGAAAAACAAAACACCACCACCAAAAAATGATGCATTGTCTCTCATTCACATGGGTCTTGCTTAATCTTTGACTGAAATAACATATCCAGTGTCATGTTAACATGCCCTACACAATTGAACAATGTGAAAATAAATAATTTTTATTTTTAAATGGAGTTGTGAGTGGTTTTTTTTTCTTTTCAAAAAGTTGTGGGGGTTTTGTTTGGTTTTCGTTTTTGTTTGTTTTTAAAATAGTGATTCATATTGGACATGGCAGGAAAGAGCTCTTTGGTGTCAGCCATATTCTACAGCCTATAGCACAACTTGAATACAACCATTTAAAAGAAAAGAAAACTAATCAAAGTATTATTAGTATTCACCACACTGTTAAGTGAATACCATTAGCTCTTTGAACTTTAACATACACTGTGCTCTAAAACATGCAATAATATACTTTAAGGTGGCGCACTCAGAAAGTGATAGCTCAGGCTCAACAGGCTACTTACCAGAACCACCAAAAAGCAACATGTCTATTTGCTCCAAAAGATATATACAGAAGGTGTTGATTTGAGGGAAAAGACCAAGAAGGGAAATTGCAGGAAAGCAATATAAAAACACTAAAGAAAAGAGAAGATGGATGTTAGAACACAGTCATACATCGCAGCAAGCGGAGAACAGGCATAATACTGGAATAAAACATTGCAATAAATTCTGAGCATTACTCAAGTGAGCATACTTTAACCTTAGCCATGATTATTATATTTTACTGATCTATACAAAATAAATTATTCGATTTTACATGTAAAGAAATAAGGCTCAGAGGTTAAATATATTTTGGATAAAAACAGTGGCAGAAAAATAGCATTATGTAACCTCCTTACTGCTTCTCAAATACTTGTAAAGTTATATTTACCCTATTTAAAATACAGAAAGAAATCTTAATTTGCAGACTTTGGAACTTCTTCCTTAAATCTGAGAAGGTTTAAGCACACCTATAAAATTTCAATATAAGCAAACAAAAATATTTTAATAGCTGAGACCCTCAGCATCTTGACTATCACTGTATCCTTCTTCTGGCAGCTATCAACAGTGGAGATCTATGAAGTATGTAAAAATGGGACAAACCTACAGTGATACTTCCCCAGAATATTTCTGCACCTTCCAGAAGTGTAGACCTTGACTTTGCAGTAGTGAAAGAATATTAAAGACAGCAAAGAAACTCAGGAGTTAAACCCACTGTGTCATCTTCTCACAGCTTCATTCTATACAGAAATGCTAATTGAAATGGCTGCCTTACAGTCAAGGAAAAGCAGGAGTCATAATTTGGATATCCATGCTTCTGGTCTTATGTTATGTTCACTTCCAGCCACTCCTCCATCTCATCCATTTCTCTTAGCTCCCCCCTAGAAATTGCTAAGCGTAGCTGTCCAGCAAAGCATTTAAACACACACTTGACCTAAGTCTCCAGCAGCATCAGCTTTCAAGGATATATGCACATGATTAATCATATCCTTGGTGCTTTGTTGTACTAGTACCACAACATTCTCCAGCTTGAAGGACAGAGACGTGTGTCAACCACTATTCCTCATAAACAAGTATGCATTTGTTAGTTTACAGGCTAGGAAGGCTGCAGTTCCCTCTTATTCATTCTCTTAAAGAGCAAATTAAACAAATCACTAGTATTACTTAATCCCCTTCCCACTCCAGTCAAATATTAAGAAGGTAACAATAGGATTTGTGTTCTTTGTTGAATGCTAATTTCACATTTTACTTCCAGCTCCTCTTACTAATGCACATCATGCTAAAATAAAACAATACACTGAGTTTAATCTGACAGCTTTTATCTTCATCCTATTATACACTACTAGTATCTAATATTGTAAATCTTGCTGAGGAAGTCAAACACAGGAGAAGAAATGACATACTCAAGTGTTAAACACAGACATGGCTCACTTACGTATACTTGCACTCGCAGCGCACCCTTCCTCATGAATTCCTGCCACTGGAAGGAGTTATACATATTTTGCATATATAAAATGAGGAAATCTTTTATCTCTTTTTACATGCAAATGCCACTATTAATCTCTTCCTTTACCACTCTGTTCTTTTAGGTATTCCACCAATCCACACCAAGTCAAACAAGGACTCCTCTTGAAGAGGGGCGAATGGCATGACAGCAAAGTGCCCAGCAGGCCACATGGCCTCCCCATGTGGCCGTGTTTAGTTGGGGATCTCAACTAAAGATCCCCAAAACTCACTGCTGAAAACTAGTTCCTCAGGCAAAGGAATTGCAAAACTGACAGAACTCATCTCAGACTACTGACTAAAAGGACAACAAAGATGGTGAAGAGTCTAGAGGGCAAGGTAGATGAAGAGCAGCTGAGGTCCCTTGGTTTGTTCAGCCCCAAGCAGAGCAGGCTGAGGGGAGGCCTCATGGCGGCCTGCAGCTCCCTCACGAGGGGAGCGGAGGGGCAGGCGCTGAGCTCTGCTCTCTGGGGACAGCGACAGGACCTGAGCATGGAGCTGGGACAGGGAAGGTTCAGGCTGGATGCTAAGAAAAGTTTCTTCAGGCTCCCCAAGGCAGCAGTCATGGCACAGAGCCTGACAGAGTTCAAGAAGCATTTGAAAAATGGTCTCGGACATCTGGTCTGATTTTTGGGTGGTCCTGTATGGAGCCAGGAGTTGAACTCAATGATTCTTGGGGGTCTTTTCCAACTTGGGATATTCTAGAATTCTATAACTTACAGTTCAAATGAACGCCTTTGCTGTAGCAACCTCAGAAAAACCCGCATGACAGCATGAAGAGCAAGGACAAGACTTGAGACACAGTACTGTCAATGCACCAAAATAAAGAGGGGTGAATAAACGAGAAAAGTTGGTTGACTACAGCTATGTCCTCACCTCACTCTCTCTCCGATAATACCTTGAATAATCTTAAGTACTTCTGTAGCTAAGGTAGGTTTGTTTATCTCCTCCAGCATAAAGGAGCACACCAGAGAGCAAAATAAACAGTTGTCGCTTACAAGAGGATTGAATTTAGGAACAGTACTTTCTCTTGTGGGAAAGAGACAATAAAAGGAGCTGATTAATCAGTTGGAATTGCATTATGAATTCCAGAGAGAATGTTTAAGCAGCACAAATTTCCACACAGAACACCTTCAAGAGTTTGACCACTAAGAGATGCTTGTATGAGCTGCTGGCATTTAACACTGCAGTTTGGAGGTTTCTTCTAAAGGAGCATCAACCAGATAATAGCTGTAGGAAAACAAATTTTGACTTAAAGAACCTTTGGGTCTTTTGAGAAATGTAGAATGGTAACTCAGTGGCAATGTCACTGCAAATATTTTAGATTTTTTTTCCAAAAAGGTGACTTCATTAAAAAGATGCATTTGAGTACTAGTCCACTTGCTGTGTGATAATACATACTGCCAAAGGAAAATAAATGCATTATTTGGTGAGAAATAGTTCTTTTGTTCTCCCTTCCTGAATGTAGCTGAAAAGAATATTCACACAAGCTTTCTTCCCCTGACAAAAGCTCTATCATTACTCGAAGTAGCAAGTTGAGGACTTCCTACCTCCAAATTCTGCCATCACCTGATACTCTGCTGAGATTTCTGTCAAATAATTTCACTCCTCTCTCTAATGCTCACGTGGTCTCATCATAAAAACTACCATGCATTTAGTGCATGATGATTTTTGCCACTGCAGCACTTACTGACCAAGGCTGGTTCCGTCTGCACCTTTACACGCACTACATATATTAATCTACCAAAAATGTCAACTGAACTAAGAAATTCAAGATGAAAGCCATAGTTAGAGTGAATTAAAGGCATGATCCCCCAACTAATATAAACAAACAGCAGAACCATCATCAATTTATAAAATAAAACAATCGGATCCTAAATAGATTGCTTCCAAAGAACTGGACCTGTTAAGAGACATTTCTTAAGTTATTAGGTTACACATCTAACACATTTCCACTGATTTTCTTTTTAACCTTGTTTCAAGACTTTGATCATAGTATGCTATACAGCATCACACCAGTTCCTTGGTGAGTCCTTTCTACAATTTTTATCACTAACCTCTTACCATAGTAAACACCTGAAATAGAAAACTTTTCCTTTGCTCAGTGCTCTGTGGTGCAGAGTCAAAAATCCATTGATTTCCCAATATATCAGTTCTGAGTACCACAGTAAAATACAAATTTTAAAGTCATAAAATGACAAAGCAATATATTATTTATTTATTATTAGTTATATGGTTATATATATATATATATAGTTATATCTATATAGATGGTTATTATTAAAAATAACCAGCAGATGGGTAAAAAAGCAAAAGAACAGCAGCCTCTCATTGGTATGTAGCGGGGCCAACTTCCCTCCTGATTTTATTACCTAAAACAAATACTCCTGTACCTTAAGCGTCTAAGGGAATCTCTACTCAAAGTGCAGCAAGAGGCTGGAAGATGACAGACTGCCATAGCTTAGGCAGAGCTGCACTGTGAACACCCGTAAGGATTCACAGGAGCCAGAAGTTGTGATTCCCAGAGAGACAAAGCAAGGAAGAGACAGAGCGTGGCCTCAAACATCACTTGAACAAATATACCTGCAGATGTGCCAGCTCCCAGAGCTGACAAAATAATAATGGGGGAACAAGCAAAGGGAAATGGTTTCTTCTCCCTCTCTGTTAAACAGATGCCAGCTGGTAAGATGAGCCTCTATTTCCTCTCTCCGCTCCCCCGCCAGGATGTTTCAAGAATCTGCTCCAGGATCTCTTCTGAGGCCAGTCAAAATTAGCACATCTATAACCACGCTGTTTTTTTTTTTTTTTTTTTTTTTTTTTTTTTATACTGGTTGCTATAGTTTTTCATTTATCTCTATCCCAGGAGTCATTTAAGATTCTTGTTGAATTATTTATCAGCATTTTTACTGTTCACCTTTGATAGGCAGAGAAAATAAGATGTAAGAAGAAACTTTAATGAGACCAAAGGAAAGTAATGAAAGAAGCTAATGAAAATAAGTGAGATGCAGGTCTTCATTATTCCCCTGTTTCTGGTGAGAAGGATTGAGAGTCAATGAACCTACATGAAGGACCAAAAGACTTTTCCAAAAATAGCAACCCTTTCAGGCAGTAATAGCCTGACTTAAGTACAGCAAAATGCAAGTCCAATAGTCACAGGTGAACAATGATCTCAAAGGTCATGCACTCTATATCACAGTTTTTTCCTCTAACACAGGAAGTTTTTCTGGTTCTAAATCCACAAGCCTAAGACTAATAACATTTCTACTTCATACCTAACTGCGTTACACAGTTTGACCTGAGTCCAGTTCAGCATTCATATCTGTAACACAACTACAGCAGCAGCACAGTTATAGACTGCAAGCGCACAAGTAGAAGAAGTGTCCTGACAGAACAGGGTATTTCCAGCTCTGGCTACCCCAAATTAGTGCTAAGGACCAGAAGTCCTATTTTGGGGCAATACCTGGATGCCCTTAGCTGCTTCAGGATACGATTCTAGAAGGAAACAGGTTGGAAAAGCTACTGCAGATTGGCAGTTCCACACCAACTCATCATGTGGACAGCAAGATTAAACTAAACCAAGAAAAAGCGTGTTCTTCATGAGCAGATGAATGTTCATCTGAGGACTTGGCAGAGATTAGCTTCCAGGCATTAAATTTAAAACTCGACTTATTCTATAGTAACTGCTCCACATAGACAAGCCCTTACAAAGATTAACTGCATTTCACAGATGATGTCTTTTGCTAATAACATCAGTGACTGTTAGTTTTCTATAGAGAATTTTCTATGAGCCTCATTTCATTAAGAACTCTTTTTACATGAGGGAAGGTTGCCAACTGTCCCCCCTCCCCGCGTGTCTTAAGTCATTCAAAATGTTTCTATCAATTTGATTCAGAGTTGTGCCTCCATAACATGCATTTGATTGCCAACATGGGAAAACACAGACTTCCCCAGCTAACACTTAATTCATTTTTACAGTCTTAGGAAAAATATTGACTCACCTATTACATGGTCTCTGGCTGACCGGAGAGATCTAGGCGAAAAGAGCTTCAAGCCATACATTGTATAAACTGAAGGATTTGTGTCTTTAGATCCAGCATCTAGCAGCAAAATAAGGCCACACAATATACAAAAATATACGGGTCTGCTGTAGGTTATGATTTTATTGTGCCCCTGGCATGGAAAAAAAAAAGAAAAAAGCATTTGAATTTTGTATTCACTCTCCTACTGTGTGCTCTACATTAAACCAGAGAGAGTTCAGGAGTCAGACAAAATATTTTAATATCTTATACATACTAATTAATAAGAAAAATGTAACAAGGCATTTTATCTTCTCCAGAGGAGACTTTCAAAAGGCACAAAAAGCAGTTAAGACTAACTCCAGCAGTCATTTATTCTTTGAAAATCTAACCTTCTGGACCTTTCAGAACACACTAATTACAAAAGCAGTTATTTTCTATGGAGAAAAAAAAAATCTCCATCTGTCTGAACCTTTCTTTTCAACCGAAAGATTTTTTCTCTATATTACTTTTATTTTAATGACTGTCTGCTTCAGTTAGCTTGGCTAGTATACTTATTACTATTTGAAATACAAGAGTATTCTGGGAAGCAAAAAAAAGTAGTAGAGCACCTGTTAGATGTATTATGAGGTGTGGCACTTGATTTTGGCAGCTGTGGGCATGCTGTCCTCCTATGAAACTTTCTTTAATCCATGCTGTTCCCTTGCCTCTGCCTTTGCCCTAGCTATCCCTTGGAATCAGCTTTGTCCCCACAGCCAGCTGTACAGGCATGCCTACGGCTCAAAATGAACTTGTGTCCACTTCTGTCAGGATCCTGCTTTAATTGTTCATATGCATGCTGTTGGTCCTTGGTTTTAGATTACCTTGGTTTTTGAGCCTACCTAATGCCATGGCACCTGTATTCTCCTGGTGCCACGGCACTTCACTAAACCCCATGGTGAAGGCAAGAAATATGTGCAGTGATCGTCCATGGTATGACCGCTCACAACACTGACAGCAGATACCACCACGAGACCAGACGAAGAAGCTAATGGCATCTTTTCGAAGAGAACCCTTTGTCTCCAGCAAGGCCAAAAATACATTTAAAAGGAATATTCACCATTACAGGCATTTAGAAACACATTTTAAAGTAACAACTGACTTGGCCTTCTTCCCAGACTCACCCTGAAAGGGCAATGTGTCAAAAAGACATCTCAAACCCTTGAACAAACTGTCAGAGTCCTCTCAGGACAGTCATTTTTTGTGACTACTCTTCCTTCCACTGATGCCCTTTGCTTGTCCCCCTGCTGGCATGGGTAAGGCCAGTACTGTACTTTTGTAAATGTGGGCAGCATTGGAGGTGACTCAGCAGGTAGAACCTCTTCTCTCTTAATTAAACAGATGCATCACAATGGTTTCAAAGGCATCACACTCCCCTTTGGAGAAACTGGGCATGGTGCAAGACTTCAGGTTGAAAAAGTTATGAAAGTTGCAACTGTACTTTTCAACACTGTGTCCCATAACGCTGCTCTAACTCTGTTATGCTCAGGTGAAATGCCACTGGTTGCCATCCCCCACTAAATTGCAGCACATGCACATCATGAAGCAATGGTTTTATGACAGTGGAGGCTAACACCTTCCCACTCCTGCCCTAAAACAGGTACACTGTTTATCCATCTGCTGCTTTGAAAAAAAGGCATTCTATGGCAACACTTTTCCCTCCACCTGCAAGCATACAGAATGCTTGTGCGTGTGGATGCATGCAGTACTAAACATCTGCAAAATTCCTTTCCTCAAACAGCTGCATTTCAGGGCTGCATTAAGGGATTCCTGTTGGCCACCTGTCTCCTCAGTGCCATTTTGCCCACATAAGGAAAGCAAGACAAGACTTCTGCTGAGGAGAACCTTTCAGGTGAAAGAAAGCAAACAGACACACCTTGCACCAATACAACTTTTTTGTTGTTTATTTCAACTATTTGACACCATTGTCATTCCTGAAAGGCATGATACCAGCAGCTCCTGGCCTCTCTATTCCAAGCAGCACTTTGACATGCTGATCCTAAGCAGTTCATACAAGGAAGGATCCTTATTTTACACCTTCCATACTCATCTCTAGTACGCTTGATTCAAACTAATCCTACAAAAAAATTGCTTTGGGGTTGTGGGCCACAGAGAATTAAAGACACTTAAAAAAATCTTAATAGTTCTGGTAGCAAAATAAGACATTTTAAATGCTTTCAAGTCAAAAAGATTTCTTCAGTGTGAAAAGCCTGGAGCAAAGTGACAAGTATTTGTGTTTGCCTTGCAAAAAAGTTGCTGTGAAAGTGTTCTTATTTGTGAAGTGTAATTTAAGTGAGTATAATAAAAGATCATTTCTTTCGAGTCTACTCACTGATTTGAAACAGCAACTGTATTTGTTTGGCTGCCAGCTAAGCTTATATGTTAGCACAACTATTAACAGATCTGTACTCTCATTTGGGATCAATCAGTTAACAAGGTGGCAGATTGCTGGGAACTAGCGTGCTTATATTACACTTTACATTCATGGAATATGAATCTAGTCAGACTGACAAATGCTAGCTGGTGTTTAATAAGAGTTTCAGTGTTACTAAAGTAGTGTGTGTGTAGTTTTGTTTTGTTTTTTAAATACCGCACACATCCATCAAAAATCGTAAGAGAGTTGGAAAGAAAAATCTGACTTTAAAAACAGACAGGTTATAATACTACGAGCATTTAAAAAAAAAAAAAACTTAATTTATCTTAGATACAAATTGTGCTTTAGGAAAAGAAACTAGTAAATATTGCACCTAAACAACTGGTTAATGACTTATAGCCTGATGCACGTTCCAAACCAAGGACTTTTGTTGTGATATTACAGTCCTGTCTGATCTCTGGACTTACGGAACCCAGATTTTACTTCTGCATGGTAATTATTTGAAAGCAATTGGGTAAGACTGAGATGACCAGAAGTCCAGAGGTTCAGATCCAAACATCTTTCAGTTCAAACCAGAACACCGATATACTCGATCAGGTTTACAGCAAATATTTAACTCATGGCTAAATAGATCAGTCTTAACATGCTAATAACAACAATGCTAGTTAGGATTGAGTGAGAAGCTTTGAAAGGTTGTCTGAACAGTCTGCAAAATGTGAATAAATACTACTTTCCTTATTTTTCAAGTGGCAGCAGGGAACAAGACAGAATCCTGAAATGGAGTTACTGTGTACTCTTGGATCAACAGTAGCAAAACAAAGAGCATTGATGCATTTGGAAGGACACTAGCTACACAGCTCTTCAAATTTTCACATACAAAAATGATTTTCATCTTGGTCTACTCTGCTCCGTATCCTCCTTCAGAAGAATTTAAATAGTAAATCTGGGTTTCTCTTATATTTTAGATCTAATTTATCAAACAGTAGTTTCTCAACTAAGAAACATCAGTGAATACTCTTGCTTTCCTTTAACTCTGCCAAAAAAAATATTCACTGAATTTTTCAAGGTCACATTTCTTAATTCAGAAACACATTCATATCCTACAAACAGCACTGGTACATCTTATGTTTTGATAAAAATTTAAAAATTTTCAACAAAGGTAGAATGATTTCATCAACACTTCAAGTGCAAAGTAAAATAGCACTTCTGACTGCAAAGCATTTTGATGAGGGAAATTTCAGAAAGATATTTAATAATTTTTGCTTGTGTGCAAACATGCAAGAAGACAGACGGAAAACGTTATAGAAAAGAAAAATGTGTGTCCTTGGTTCTAACAGAAAATCATACAGGAACAAATTAAAAATAGTTTTTCTAAATCCCATACAGCACTTTAAACTGGCTACGGTAGTTACCAAACTGAGTTAGATAACTGCTTTGGCAGGTAATGAGACCAAGAAAATGAAATTATAAAAGTGATTCAGTAGATCTTATTAAGAGCTTGATTGTAATCCTTCAAAGCTCAAATGCCTTTGTAGACCTGAACTAGATCCTGAGCTATACAGGTGTCTTAGAGGGATTTACAGACAAGCTCTCATGATCCTTTTATATAGCTATTTACTACAGACACAACCATTATCGGCCAATTTGCCACCGCTGCTGCTAAACAATACCAAGAAATCTGCAGTTATCAAAGCCACTTGACTATAACCTTGAAATGCACACAGCAAGGATCTCTTGGATCTCTGAATTTAATATGCTGCAGTCATTGGTACGTCTCTTTCATTATGCTGTTAATAAACTGATTAAACTCACATTTGAAATGGACTTCACGTTCTGCACCCCATCACTCCAGTGAAGAGGCTATTCCAGACTTTCACCATTACAAAACCACATACCCCTGTGTGAAGAGAAACCTTAAAGCTCCCAGTCAACCAGACCCGAAGAGGCTAAAGCACGGGGTGACAGTAAAGTTATGCTCTCATCTCGCAACAAGCAGGAAACACTCCGAAACCTGCTGCTATCGTAAACGCTGGTAGCAAGTATAAGCTGTAGGACTGGTGCTGTACAACATGACAAGTTCCAACTTCAACACTAAAGTTGATCAAAGTAGAACTATATATATTTCATTGAATTGTGATAATAACATAAAATTCAAATTAGCTGAGTTAGAATTATTTCTTGCCCCATATAATGCTGTGACAGCTACAGTCTCTGATTCAAACACTGATTATTGTCTTAATACTGTCATCATGACAGGCTCTGAGTTTCAGTAGAGGGGAAAGAACCTTTCTCCAAAAAATTTATACCAGACTTCATAGGGGTTAGTCAACTACCTTTTCCTCAACACCATGATATGAATATACTGGCACTTGGAAGGAGTTTAGCCAAAGATGTATGCATTCCTAAACACTGTTTTCTGAATTCAGCGGATGGTCTTTAAAAAGAGAGTCCTTCAAAAGGGTATAAAGCTAGAAATGAAAAAGTCCCATCAAGCAGTAAAAAAGCCTGCTTGTGGGAGACCCAGAAGAAATTTTGAACCTCCTGGGCACACAAGGATAACATAAGGCATTAGAGGCTACTCATGAATCCAAGACTATAAACTAATTCAGTGTGCGAATCTGTAGCTGACAATAGTTTATTTCACACTGAAAAATCTCATCTGCATTTTCATTCATGGACATGGTACTGATCATTCTTTAATGCCCATGCTGATCTGCATCCTCACCTTAACATCAAGAGATGTTATTCTCTTTAATTTTAATGTAGTCACATGAATCATGAAACAGTACAAGGAGTATCTTTTCTTGCCTTCTTGTTCTCTTATTCTTCATAGCACTCACTAGCCCAAGCAAGCCTTTACAAATACCTATTGTACTACATAATAAGATGTAACATATAATGTAGATATAGCTAATCTTCTATTTTAATTTGGTCTATAATGCCTTCCATCTTTAAACCCTGTGTGGAAAAAACTGCGTTTTATTTCCATTGGCTCTTCTATAGTGCGCTGAAGAGTATGCAAGAAACTGTCCATAAGTTTTAGAGAAGCCTATGGAAGATGGAAATATGTCTACCGTTACTTTGCTGCAGTGTTACATGATGAACAGAATACAATATGATGAATAAGACTTGTAACAGTAGTGTTGTGCAAGTCTGAAATGCAAACCCAGATTCTGCACAAAAAAATGTTCTTATTAAACTTCATTAGTTACTTTGTCCTTAATGCTATAAAAAATGTGGGCTAGATACGTTTATAATGAAGTTTTGATTAAAGGTTTGCCACTCACTTTAAGCAAATGTGCATGTCACTAATGTCTGTATAAGTGCAAGCTATTTGATTATGGTTCCCATTAGTATGTCTTAACACGTACTACTTGAACTGACAAATTGATTTTAGTCAACAAAAAATGGTTTTACACTAAGATAGGAGTATTTCTTTAAACTAATTTAAAATATTACGCCATAATGAATGCAGTGAATCTATAAATGAAGTTGCTGTGCATTAGCCTTCCCTACTTTTCACACAGACATGGATTTCCTGTGGATGCATTGTAGCCAACTATACTGTAAGTTCACCCCTTAACAACTGGCATAGAAGAGAAATTAAGAATCAGCTAAAATCCATCTTAGTGAGATGTGCAGCATACACTTGTAAATAACCTCAATTTCACGTTCAGCCTGTATTTCAAGCTTCTAAACTGACAAAAATAATTGCTCCCTGCCAAAGGGAAATAATCCAACAGACCTGCAGTTTTCAACATGCTGTTTTGGAGCCCTGAGGGAAGAGAAGGATTCCTCAAAAACATTCAAAGAGCAAAGTAAGAAACATTAGTATCTGGGCAGAGGGTGTAAAAGCAAGTGAGGGACCACATCACTACTGGAACGTGTCCCAAGACCAGCAAATCAAAAGAACTGAGAAACCGTGACAGATGTAGGGGTCAGGTTTCAGCTGTACGTTGATGTTCCAATCAGTCTTATAATGAAAATAGATTTCAGCAAGGAACTGGCTCCATTCAAGGTGGTGTCACTGTCAGAGTTCAGTTTCTCAGAATATACTCAGCAGACAAACTTAACAGATCCTTGCAGCCTGCATTGACCCACAGATTTGGTCCTTTCTCTAGTACACAGGCACTGAAACAGTAACCATATTGTAACAAAGGCATAATCTACACCATTTGATGAGCTAGTAATATTACTGAAACTTACGACCAAAATAAAATAAATAAATAAATAAAATCCCTTATCTCAAAAAAGTCCCAACTGACCAATGACTGAGGTGCTACTCCAGAACAACTCCTGTGTTCAGCCACTAACTGTTTCCAAAGGAAAGTGAAGAAAATGCTGGCCTGATGCCACAACGTTGATTTTCAGCAAACTGGTCCAGATACATTGCTTTAACCGTGTATTTTAGATTAAAGAAAAATCTTTTCTAATTGCAGTAACAAATTCAAATAACTTCAGGCGGTATCTTGTCCATTTCCATAAATCACCTAGAACAGCAAACTACTTATTCCTGTTTCACTGAACAACCGTTTCAAAATACACACGCTATAACAAGGGAGAAAGACTTGTTCTACTGGCAGACTTACATGTATTGGTGAAGCAGGATCAGGCTGAACACTCTGAAAACAGAACAGAAAAAAATTTGCTTACAGGATTTTGCCTTCAAAGAAGTTAAAAGAGAAGTCAGCATTGGATGTGAACTTGTTTCCTACCTTTAGGAGAGAATACTGGCAACTGGCCATAACAAGACAGAACAACAGAACCCAGATGTCTTTACAAAAGCCTTGGTTCAGAGTCATGAATCCAAGAAGTGAAACGAGAACTACGAGGATGACAGCAAGTACGTTCTCCTTTATATCCTCTGTCCTATGTGAATAAAAAAAATATATTTATATACTCATTACAGCAGGGCAGGTCTGTTTGCAGCTGATATAAACTGTCAGTGCTGAAGCTATCAGACTGTAAAAGACCTGAGGTTTTGTTTCCGAAACTACATCTCCATGTTTAACAGTACTCACCTCTGTGCCAAAGACCTAAGCCATAGTGACAGCTAAAATGTGTAGATAAGACATGCACTGAAGCCCAGAAGAGACTATCAGCACCCTCCTACCTCACCTCCCAGATAGAATTCCACAATGGAGGTGATCTGAATGTATTCAAGTGCACCATTATCAAAATAAATAAATAAATAAGGAAATAGGACATTCATTTAATTAGAAAATGTACATCTGACAACAAAGAATTAGATCAAAGACCAAAATTGTCATCTTACATTTTATTCATTTTATCTGTTCCATTAGAACATGGAAGCTGACTGAAAGAACAAAGTTAATATTCAGGCTCTTACAAAAGAATTTATCAGTATAGAATTTTCATGCAATCGAAATAGTGGTAAGACACCACAGATTTTAAAAAAAGTATCTGCTCTGGACCCAAGCTCCTTGACTATATAGCCAGATTTCTTCAGCATGTAAAAAGCTGTCTTCTGAGACTTCTGCTGTGGAACCCATATTAGTATATATGGTGGAAAAGCCACCCAAAAGGAAGAATCAAGCAGAGATAGGAGAGTAATGACTATGAGGCATGCAGGCTAATATGTCTGAAGGTCTTAGTAGTCCAAAAGATTACCACATGAGGTCTTCTAGCAAAAGGTGCTGCCAAGAGTTGATACAAAACAGAGGGACTGAAGGATGAGAGATGCCAAGACAAGAAATTTTCTCTAAACAAATAAAACTGAAGTAGAAGAGAAGCAGCCACTTAAAGATTCTCTTCTGAATACCACTCTATTATTTTTTTTAATTTCAGATTGGAATACTTGGCTTACAACAGCCTCGAACCCTTCCAATTCCACATTTTTGCACAACACGCTGATTTTCTCTTTAGAAAGCTTACAACCATTGGATCCTACAGCTGGGAGTCAAATTTAAGGACTCTTCCATAGGCCTGGTGCTCACATGAATCAAAGCCTCTCTTGAAGACAAAGGGTAGTGAGAACCACCAAAAACAACTCAAAAGGAAAATATTTTCTTAAACTTAAAGAAAACAAGCATTTACCTGCTCAACCTGAGCATGAGACTAACACTATGCTCACTTTTTTCTTCTTCAGTGGTCTGCATTGTTCTACAGACATGCAGAGCCCGACACTGCAATACTACGTAGAATTGCATGAAGAAAGCTTACCGGTCCAGCAACGCCAACAGGGTCAGCCGATCATACCAGATTTTAATCCATTTACCAGGGAATATAATAAATCTGTAAAACTGCCTGTTCAATTTCCGTTGTGCTGAAGAACATGAAGAATCCTCAGGGTCCTGACTAGGTTGCTTTAAAAACAAACAAACCAGAAATACACAAAACATTCTTTCACATTGACATATGGCTGCCAGCAAAACACATGTTTAAAAGGCCAAATTTACATGAAGTTTCAGATTTTTTTTTCTCCTAAAAGGAATAGTGAGAACATATTTATTTTCTTCACTTTAAATTATAAACAAAGATATCACACCAGCTTAATTTCTTGCAGATGGACAGAAGCTATATCAATTGAGGAGCTCAACAGTGATATATACTTTAAACATAAATATTAAATATTCCTTTAAAAAAGTCCCCTTTACTCGCAACTTCTTGTCTAAAGGTCATTTTTAAAATTTTTTTCCATGTGTCAGACCCATTACAGCACAACACAAAACTACCCATGATAGGACAAATACTTGATTTTAACCAACAAATTCAAGTAAGATTTAAGGTCTAGAAGCATGACTTAACTCTTCTTATGCAACACAGCTTTGTTTATCTTTCCTAAGATGCTTCTAATAACACATCAGGTGAGCATCCTCAAGTTGCTCACCACTAGTTTAAGAGTCTCTAACCTTAACAACATAATCATAAGTAATTCTTTTTGAATATTGCTTCTGTTAGATTTCAACATCTTTTTTTCTTGCCCCATTTGAACTAGAACATTTCAGATCTTCTCTAACCCTATAACGGCACTGCTTCACCAACAGTTGTGAGGAAGAAGGCTTATCTGCAGACCATCAGCCAGTCTGCAAAGCTAGACAACAGGGAAAAAAACCACAAACCCTCTGCAAACTCCAGAGCACAACGATAATTGATTTTATGAAACAAAAATCACTTATTTTGCCTTCAAGGACTTATCTGAGATTTCTAATCAGCATAAAGTCCAGAAGTGTTCAAAATTTTTCTAGCCACTGCTGTTGTTAAACATAATTAACCAACTTAGATAATAATTATATTATGGATCTCCATGCAATGTGTACATTAGAATTATGTGTGCTATGCCAGAGCTCCGTCTCTAACTAGGAAAGTTAATACTATTCTAAAGACATTCAGTAGTTCTAACTTGTAAACGGTCTCTTAGGTAATATCACTTTCCACGTTCAACTACTTGGTGTTTGCCCTTCCCATTCTAATCTCAACATGCCTTTTAATTTGAGTGAAATAATTGATCACCATCTTGAATTGTAACTGTTAGCAAAATACAGACTTTTAAATGACCTATCTCCCTGCACAAAGGAATTATTAATTTTTTATTTTAAATTATTGGAATAATTTATATTCTTCCATTTCCAGAAAAAGGAATTTTAGACATAATTTAAATGTGGCTTAATGTATGACTGTATGTCAGCCAAGCCATACGAATAGACTCATTAATACCTTCAGTCTGCTGGCAAGCATGAGGTAAAATGCCCTAGATTCAGAGAAAAAACCAAATTTATGCTTTTGTCTCATGCCCCCTTGTCTAAAAGTGCACATCCATGCAATGCCTAGTAACAGCTGAAAACAGCAAAGAACAGTAACTCACTTATGTTGCTGAACATTCAGACTTGCAAGGGGATGCCAGACTGCTAAGCACTTTTTTTTTTTTTTTAAATAACTTCCAGTAACTGAAAAAGCAGTAAGACAAGTTGCAATCCCTCCATCATGGTGATTAAAATCTAAATTAGTTTAGGTATGCAAAATTTTAGTATTTCTATTATCACTCAAAAAAGTTGTTAGATTACTTTCTTTAAGAAAAAATTTACCTAAAAATATTGCGCTCGCTTATTCTGGCAGTTTTGTTCCGTCTTCCTTCTCTGTCCCACCGGAAAGTAACATGAAATTCAATCAACTGCAATAATTAGCTCCACTCTTCTAATCTAGATTGTTCACTATAACTAAATCAAAATCCACAAAAGAAAGTGGCAAAGAGTCTATTAAAAAGATCTGAAGAACTGATTGCTTGCTCCTCAGAACAGTTTAACATTTATTTAACTGAGTGCATAAGTGAAAAGTTTTGGTTCCTTAGGAACCGTAATATTTGGATAAAGTCAATTATATGAGGCTTGCAGTACTTGGGCTGGAGTCAGATTTTCGAGCAGCATTTGGGAAACCGAGTAGCCCTGAGCTATTCAATAAGTATAATGTGCCTCATATCAAAAAAAAAAAAGGGTTATAAAACTTCATAAATTTATGTAGTGTCAGAGACAGCTTGAAATCCTAGCTACACTGAAATCAACGACAATACTTTTTCTGACTTACATAGGCTCAGGATTTCATGTTTAATAATAAATCATAAAACAGGAAGTTCTGAAATTACTGCCTGACCTTGTTACGAACTTTCTATGTAATCTTGAGCAATATGCCTTACTTCTTAATAATGCAGTTTTCCTAGAAGCAAAAGAGACTGATAATTGTTCTCTAATTTACAGGCATTTTACAAGATTATAAATATCTGTAAAACATCTGAGCCTTTAGATAGAAGTCTGTCCAAATCTGAAAAACATATAACGAACAGCGACAATCACCAGATTTTTAATTTAAAACAATTCCTCTATATAATTTGTTTCTAGCTTATAGTTTCTGTTCAAATTCCAAGATGAAAGATAATTAACTGGCATTCTGAGGTTATACATAAATATCAAACTAGAACTTGCTGTGGAAGAAAAGAGAAGGTTAAAGTTATCAAAAGGGAACTGTAAAACCAAGACTACAGCCTCAAGCCATTGGTCACAGACCCCAAACACTGTAAAGTTCAAATACGTCCACATATTAGCATGCAAACTGAACTCTGAGGGCCTTTTTCTTTTAGCAACTGCATTGAGGGAGGTGGCTTTGATGTTCCACAACAGACATCCAGAAGCCTGGCTGCCAGTTTCAGAAAAGGGAAACCAGACATAAGGTTTTAGGAAACTAATGAATCCGAAGTAAACATGTCATACTATTAAAATCTGGTGGTGCGTCTAACAACCTAACAGCTGTGCGCTCTTGCTTTCAAATGAAGTTAGGCAGAACATCAACTTTTAAGGTGATGAAGTCTCTAGTACAGCTTGCAGATCTGTATTTTGCAGAGCAATTTCTCCCTTGTGTACCCTCTTTTTCTACAAGGAGCCCCTTCAAACCAGTAACACCACTCTTCTCTTAGGACACCACTCAGTGTCAGTAGGAAGCAGCTGAATTGCATCTATCAGCGTAAAATAAATCTTCTCCCACATGAGCTGTACCAGGCAAAAAAAAAAAAAGCACAGGATATCAACAAAACTGGCTCAGCAACAAGCCTGCAGCATTTGTTTATAAAGCAGTTTATCAAAACGCTAGAAACTGAGATATTACAATGTACCCGTGGGGTTTCTGAAAGGGTCCTTCGTGCCACCATGAGGAGGAGCTGCTGCTGAAGTGCACTTGCTGCTTGATCCCCCGAAGATGGCTCTTGGCTCTCTGAAGTGGTAGTACTGGAGGAGCTGAACTGGATCTCACTGCACACAGTGGGGAGAACAGAAAGACTGTTTTACAAAGGAGTGTTTTCCTAGTATTGCTGAAACATTACCAGAGGAAGACAGGTTGGCTCAAAGGACATGGGGCCTTCTGCCTCCATACCTGAAATCTAGCCCAGGCCCACAGCAGATAGAACCCAAATTTAGATACATTCTCTACATCCATTGCAGAGAAATGGATACTTCCATACCGTGATTTTTCTCATCCTGAGATGAACACCTACAACGACTCACACTTCAGAAGTGCCTTTTTCTGACCGCTGACGATAGATGGAATTTGTATGTTAAGTCCAGATTTGGCTATCTGCGCAATAAACACCTGAAGTTACCTGACGTGACTCCCAGTCCAGAAGTTACTTCCAGGAACATCAGTGTGGCATACTCCAAGACCTACCACTAATACTGACATAAAATTCTGGAAGAAAAACACCATTCCTTTTCCTGGTTGTCTACTAATCTCTACTTCTCCCAAGCATACTTCTCTATTATCAATAATACATTATTTGTGAAAGTTAACCTCTTGTTTACCTGCTCCCATAATTCAGGTCAAAAGCTGCATATCCACAGTGCAGAACCACAGGGTAGCTGCTGTGGAGATACTGGATTAACTTTAAACCAGGTTTATTTAGGTACCAAACCAGTTTTGTCCCAGACGCAATTTGGTAAGCATTAATTTACTTAGTGAGAATTCAGGCTGTAAGAAACTTCCTTCTGCCCTCACAAGATGGCAATACATCAGTAATTCACATACGGCGAGCTCAGAAATCCCCAGCACCAAGCCTAAATTCACCCTGGGAGGGCCCTGAGCAAGATGATTCCCCCCTCACCTCCACATTTACTGCTTTATAGAGCACTATAGAGCACTGAAATAGTTTACTTTAGGAAATCCTCCGCAGATACAGTGGCAATACCTGCCGGGTTGCAAAAATGGTAAGCTACTACGGCATGACTGACTTGGTCTCAGCAAAAACTACACTGAAATTAAATTATGGTTACTTGTGGAAAAGATTTATTCTGAATACTTGTTGCTCATGCTGTTCCAAGTGGGGTCGATACACCAGGGACCCTGCTCAGAGCTCATTACTCGCCTGCCTTGGGCTCTTACTACTTCTGTATCCGAGCAGCTCAGAGCTTTTACCTGATGCAAGGTAGTCAATATCTACTGTTCCCATTTTCCATAAAGGAAAGACAAGCAGGAAGAAAATGAAGTCATTTGCCTACAGTCACTCAAGAAGTCTGTGCCAGGGCAAAACCAAAACTTATCTTGCATATCCTATGATTGCCCCCAGGCAACTTTATTAATTTTAGCAAACTCAACCTTCCCTGCTTCTGGGGACAATTCCCAAAGCCTTTCTTGAAACCCTTGTTAAAGCCAACAAAAGGAGCTTTACAATTGTGGCTGTCCTGAACGTAACTGGCTGTTAACTTAAGCTGCAATGGCTAGTGCTGTGCTAAGACAAGGTTCAGTGTCTGGACTACTTAGAAGCAGGGCTGAACTATCACACCAATAGCTTGAAACACACATACTCTCTCTTTTTGTCTCCACCAGGACTTGATAACTCTGTCTGGACCAACAGGAATACCAGCAGCATCGATTGTCACTAGAGGAATCATCCTGCCTTTGCTCTCTGAAACACACAGTGGGTTTTTTGTTTGTTTTTTAAACCAAGGCCTTGACTGGTAGCAGGTTTGGATGCCAGACCTAATATTTGCCAGCTCCACTCCAGCAGAGCCATCAGACGAGCAGACATGAAAGCACCCCATGTTCTTAACCCTAATGACTTCCCCCTGCACTCCCCACTCCTCCTGCTACAGGCAGAAGCAGGATCTGTTCCAGGCAGTCAGGACAGCTGTCACACTCCCTGTGGGCAGTATTAGGAAATGAGGACTTGGCTCAATGCTATCCAGCTGATGGCCCAGCCCTCCATAAGAATGCATCTCCTTTATGGGTTCTGTATAGCACCTTGCCAACAGATAACGAAACCATACAGAAGTGATGCGAACTGATCCAAGAGCCTGGGTCTCAACCAACAGATTCGGGTAGGAAGCCTAAAGGCACACCTCCCAGGAAGAAAAGTTCCTCAAAACAGCTAATGAAGGAAGCCTTTTCCATATTTTCAAGTACCCTACTGAAGGGTGACCTTGTCCGGTTTGATTGCCTTGTTTCCCTAAGATGAGCTGTCCTGTTCCTTGCCATTGTGAGCACGATCCTGGGATTCCCTGTTCACAGCAGGAAAAAGGCAAGCGTAGCTCAGGGCATTCAGGAACACTGCTTCGGGAATTCCTGCCAAAAATGTAACCGAAAACACAGCAAGGGAATAGAAGAGTCTCTACTCATATCTTCCTAAGAGAAGAGTTATCTTCAATAAATTTCTGTGTTGTTAGTTGTCTTTCTACAAAAGCCAAATAGAGTCGAGAGCATTTCTTAATTGGCCCATGTCTTTTATCCCTTGTTTACCAAGAATGGAACTGGCAGAGTGATGGATGGATACGCCAAGATATTCCCCTGGTACTATCCTCTATTAGTTCCCAGAAATCAAAATCATTTTGCTCGTAAGACTTCTTCCAAGAATAAACTTGGAGATCAAATTCTCTCCCACCAGACTTGAAGATAACTGAAAAGCCAGGAGAGCCCACAGTCTGTTTTCTGTTTGCTTTCAGCAGCAAAATTCACAGCTCCACCTACCAGCAATTGGCAGAAGAGCCACAAGCAGCTGGGACACTAACGGTGGGAAAAAGCTGAAACTTTAGAGGCCTGACAAGGCAATTAGGGCACTGGAGATGGAAAGACAGAGCCACCAAAGCAACAATTTCAAAACTGGGAGTTGTCATCTGGCATTTGTCTGCTTCCTATGCCTTTTATTTAATCAGCCTCGTATCTCTGTATCTTTTCTTACTCTTTCCTCATTTTCTGTTCCCCTCAACTCCTGTTTGTTAGGTTTTTTTATTCTTTATTCCTATTTTCCACACAACCTCCTCCTCACATTCACCTGCTAACTCCCTGATGCTTACACAGCTACTTAAATGTCACATATTTCATCTGATGACATTATCACACTGAAAGCAAATACCAGAAAAAAATGTGATGGTGGTGTTTGTGTTTTTGTAAGCCTATAAACTATATTCCATAAATTTATTACCATACATGAATAGGAGCACTCTCTAATCATAAAATCACTGTAACAAAGCTGATGACAGTGTAACGTGGAATCTTACTAAACAGAAAATCTGTTCGTTTGCAGAATCAAATTAATGTTATCAAGATCTACTATGGTAAACCATACTGCTAATGTAAGCAAAGGTATAATTGAACCAAATTTTGAATAATAAATTAATAACTAAAAATATCTTTGGTAAACATACAACCTATGCAGATCGAATGCAAAGGATACATAGCACCCTCTACTGATAAATGGTCATAAAGCCAGGAATTTTTTCCTGGCTCACAATTCAGTTTTGTAAGAACACAATAAACATAAGCTAGTTGAGCAACCATACAACACTGGAAGTATTTTAGTAGCACTACACAGCACTGGAAAAATCTTCCTTCTCCCTTTCAGGTTACTATTTGACAGGATGTATATGTGCCTTACACTACTGTCAATTTAGCTCAAGCTATTCAAATATAACCCAGCCTGAGTCATCCCCTTCGTTAAGGATTAGCTAGCCTCGAGTCTGAACACCTCTCAAGGTAAGCTCATTACAAAGGCACGTTACACAATTACAAAGGATTCCCTGCTTAATAAAGTTGTTTTGCAGGGCTTGGCTAAATTTCATTTTAAACCTTGATAAAGGAGAAAGTTAAATTAGGACAGGCAACCTTGTAAGTAGCGTCACAATAGTTGCAAGAGCAAACAGCCATTCTCCTGCATACAAAACCATAAAGATCCCATCAAATTGCTTCAGGCAGCTGTCTAGGTCACTACAAAGCATAACAACGTGCAACATAAATATCTACAGCTATAATAATACAGTTGAAGCCATTTGTAATAACCACTAAAACACCACTCTTAAGTCCAAGCAACTATGGCTGTGAACAAGAGTGAAGTCCAGAGGGGGGAAGCTCCCTTTCAGCGCACCTCATGAACAATCACTTCCAAGGTATTCATCTGAGGTGCGTTCAAAATACCTCAAACTGATACCCAAGTAATCTGGTTGTACAACAACCAGCTAGTGCTAACAACATTTTGGGAACTCCAGAAGCCCTTACTCTTGTGCCCTTTTGAAACGGTCAGTTTGTAGCACAAACACAGCTGTCTGAACTGAGATTGGAAGTCCCAGATTAATAGCAGCCCACAGCTCCCTGACGGCACCTCCGCTACTCGATCCCATTGCTGATGTCTTCCTACCGCCACCTGAGCAACTTTGCTCCTACTCCTCTAAAACGCCTTCCTTGACATTTCATGTTCCTCATCATCTGTACACCTCACCACCCAGACCTCTTGCTACACGTCCACTCACCTGGCCTCCACCGCAGAACCACCAGCACTAACCAGGCCAGACTACCGTGTGACGTGGCACTGAGACCAAATCCACTGGTTGTGGGAATTGCCTTTTCCAGCAGCCCATGATTTACAGCTGCCATCTGTCCTATGAAATAAGACAACTTAAAAACTAAAAGGCAACCTAAACTACATAAGAAAATTGAAATATGCAAAAATGAGAGCAGCATTAAGACTGGATGATTATGTGAGAAGCCCAATCACAGCAAATAGGGAAAAACTGAATAAGCAGCAGCAATCTTCACTTATTTTGGTAAGAAATTAACAGTTTCAAAGAGAGTAAAGTTAATTCAGAATGCATATTTTAACTTCCCTTAGTGATTACAGCGGAGGGAAGTGCAAGCTAAACATTAAGTCTCTCTTAAATCTTGTTCACATTTTGTTACTCATCCAACAGGACTTAGGGAGTGGTTTTGGTATTTCTTTAGCTAACAAAAATACCACCCCTAACAATAAGAAGATACAGTACACAAGTTTACAGAATGGGAAAGCTGGATGCACTAATTTACTGACATAACCGTCAGAAAAAGATATAAGGCCACTGTTTAAGTTTTGCAAAGTACTGCAAAAGGAGCAGCAGTACACTTTATGTTCATTAAGCGAGACACTATGTAGGCAAGCCTTGCAGAGCATATTATCAGGCACTGCAGGCACTACGAATGCAGCAAGTTGTGCATGCATCCTTAGTTGTTGTAGCAATGAGATCTGCTTGGTTCACCCTTGTTTCTCTCTTTTCAGATTTTATTTTTATTTTTAAATTTTGGTAGCAAGGAGGTAAATCAATAATTTGTAAGCTTATTACATCTCAGAGCAAAGAAATGTACTGACTATTTAAACACAAACAGCGTGGACTTGCTAAACTAGAGGATGCATTTTTACAAGATGCATCTTTACTGGAATTAACGCATTAGCAAGCACCCACTGCACCATTATCTCCAGTCTTAAAAGGTCCTCTTGCGTTCTCCATCTGAAAGGTGGGGGGAGGGAGTAGACACCAGCCCCAAAAGCTACAAGACTACCGAAGCTCCCATTCCTGAGCAGGATTTTGCTGCCATCATGTGGCAGCATGTCCCCATTCTGCTGAAAGCACTTCCCTGCACTGTGTTAAAAGAGTGAAAGAGGGGATAAAATAAATAAATAAATAAATCCAGGAAAGGATTTTAAGTGGCAAAGCTAACACAAGCGTTCCCTCCTGTACCTAGCAAGCCAGCAGGAAAAGGCTACTGAGTTTGTAAAGAGTATTTTTTAAGAAAATCATTGGCTTTATCAGAATTCAAACATCACTGTCGTCAGTGTGCACAAACATCCTACGCTCACATTAACACATTCAAGCAATTTTACACTTAAGGCGACCAGCTCATCTGAAAGCACTGAATCCCAAAAGGAGCTACAAAATATTTGTTGCAGCCATTTAAAAAAGTGCTCAGTTGCAGAACTGTACAGCCTGCTAAGCAGCTTTAAGACTCCTTCTTTAATACTCCTTCTTTAATACTAAGTCAGCAGCCTATTGCTAAAGCAGGAGCTGGTCTTTGTAATTTTGGTCACATTGCTAAGAAATATTACGATGTTTCACTCATATAGTATTTTCTCATTCTAAAATGGCACTTTAAAATGCTAACAGTAAAAAAAAAAAAAAAATAATCATAGAGTCTAGTTTCTCCTATGATGCTTACTCCTCATAGGTTTAGCAAATTTTCCAGTGGAGAACATACTAAAGTATTAATGGATTTATACAGGAGACATACAGTACTGCTAAGGCATTCAGATAGATGCTTTCATACAGTACAATGCACTCAAGCAGCTTATTCATGGATATGAATGCAAATCAACAAAGTTAACTCATTGATTGGAAGTTCTCTTTTGCCCAGGGCCAGAAACACTAGCACTCCATGGCACTTAAAAGCTATACTGGCAGGTAACTTATTTTTTTTAGTACTTGCTAGTCACCTTTCTGCTGCAATTATTTCTTTTTAACCTATTGGCCCAGCTGATGCTGAAAAAAGCTCTATTCTCAAATTATTCTCAATAATTCTCTCTATTCTCAACTATTGTATAATACTAATTATATATGTAAATGACAAAACTGATACATTATGAATAAAGCAGACAATGATTTATTTTTTTTTTAATTTATTTTAAGGTATATAGCAAGCTAAGCTCATATACACACAACAGATTTCACATTGCCCAGATGTCATCCAGGCAGGAGGGATAAACTGCAGCTACGATGTGTTTTTTCTCCTCAGGGCTGGGCAAGTCTAATAATTCTTTCTGCTCCATCTCTCAAATATCTTCAGTTGCGTGCCACATATCCATTTCTGCAGCATTACATATTTGTTTTAAACTCTAGTTATATTACACGCATAGAGCACATCAGCCTCCTAATGCAATTTATGGCTGCTACTGACCGTTGCCAGACTCAAAGTGATTAACTGCAACAAGCGGACATCACTTCAACCTATCTAAGTATTTCAATGAATCAAACACTTTTGTATCACAAGTCGAACTGCTGTCAATAAACATTTGGATTGCTCTAAACAGACACCAGCTCTATCACTTTGAAACCAATGCAGGTAGGTGTATGATGATACCATCTTGCACAGGGCTTGGGAGTTTGTTTTCTTTTCAGCAGCTTAATACAAGAGAGAAGGAAATGGGCTCAAGAATACAAGCACTATTCTCATAAATTGGATTCTCTTAAAAAAAATATATATTTCTTGAAGGAAATATAAGTGGTCAAATGCTTCCATAGCTTTTTTGGGCACAACTCCAGTTGACTTTATAAGAGTTAATACTTGATTTGAGAGAGAGAGAATTGGCCCTTCCTTAAAAAGTAGCTCTCAGCCTTTATTCTACTTGAGAAAAAAAATCCACAAAAACATTTTTCCTTGGAGCTACACACATCTGTTTTTCAACACAACAAGCACTGCCAGGCTGGTATGGACATATCCACATCAGGATTTTGTGTGGACCACTTTCTGTATTTTTGGAACTGTAGTTCACCATAGCATGTCCATGTCTGCACACACATTAAAAAAAGCTCAGTGCTGTAAATGGAAACAAATGTAAGGATGCATAGCAAAATACTCAAACAACCACAGATACTATCGAGTATCTACCATGACCCTACACTGTCATGTTCTTCAGGGATATTTAATGATCTGTTCTCATCTCAGATCTGAACATACCAGAGATGGATTGCAATATATATGAGCAAAACCACATAGGAAAAATGAGACATTTTCCAGAAACGAATCCAGCCCTTCCTGAAACTGAATTTGTTCACTTTAACTGTCAAAATGACATGTTGAGATAAAAATCATGGTGATACATCATTACTAAAACTTACAGAGGAAAACAACCAAGTTTTACAGTGCCACCATGCTATTGTGCCTGTGAACTGCATCAGGAAGTACCATGGAAGTTTTGGATAGTTTCTTTCTAACTGGGAATATCTGCAAAGTTATTTGAAATGGCAAAGCAGGAGGAACAAATAATCTGAATGTGTAAACATTAGACCATTTCAGGGATTGTCACAGCTATTTAACAACATTATACTTGACAATACTGTATCTTGATATAGGATGTTGTGTTTGAGGTTTCTCCAAACACTAAGAACACAATTTTACACACAGTAAAAATTAGAATTACCTTTTTGGTAGGAGCAAAATTAAATAGAAACTATCAAAACAGTAAAGTGTATCACATCAGTGCCCACAAGTTTAATGTAAACTTACTTTTCCTGTCTTTTTTCAACCTAAGTTAAGGAAGAAGACAGGGTTCTGGGTTCCACCACTGAACTGTAAAATGACTGCCTCACTTATACGTCACCAAAAAGAGTACTCATTTAAATTTTTAGGCTACAGATTCAGGCAGTATATTACTTTAGCACTCGATACTTGGAAGAAAAAACGGCAGCTAAACCTAGGAAGAATGACATGTCTATCGATCAACCTCTGGCATCCAAGCCATTTAGAAAGACAGAATTCTTAGAGGGCAGTATTTCAAACACATTGAGGAAAGCTGCGTTACTGAGAGGTTACAAATACTGACACATTTTTCTCCAATACGTACGTGTACACAAACACACTAGAGGTTGTTTGACCTTCTAAACAAGAACACCAGTATGCACAGAAACCACAAGTAGAAAAGTAATCAAATATTTTTTTAAAAAAGAATAGCCTGGTATAGCAAGTACACACAGAGCGTACAAGTGCAGTATAATTTACACATTGATGTTGGTACCTTACAATGCTACTGACCTCCATACTGGGGACAGATTGTGCTGCTGATGCAAAACGCATTAATTCTATTATTATGATTACTGTAACTTTGGGGGGGGGGGGGGGGGGTGTTACATTTTTACTGATACTTATTAGCCTCTTTGCACGTTACCCCATGATAGCATGATAGCTCACATTTATCTTTTTCACTGCTAATCAAAACTGATTCAATTATTTAATTACAAGAGACAGTTGAGGTAGTTAAAAGATACTCTTTTGAAACATCTGCTTTCTGTCACACAGTGACAGACAGAAGAGATGCATCAGAGTGACACCTCCTAACTGGTAAGACATTTACCAACTCCAATGCATTTGTACTAACCCCCAAACAGCTATACACCTCTAACAGTGCTTTCACTTGGACTTCCTTTTGCTTCATGTTTTTAAGGACGTGTTATTGCTAAGGACAGCAGGTTTTAGTTTGTATCACCAATCAATGGGAAGATTTTTTTTTTTTTTAACTGGAGCTTATAACTGTTCTATACAGGTAGGGTTTTAAACCTTGCAACCATTTTGTCAAAAGAAACTAACCATGCAAAAAGGCTGTTCGAGCTTATACTAGGCACCAGTTTTACACAAATGCAAACTTTCTTGTCCTCCTCTACCTTTCCCAGAAGCCATCCATATAACTAAGCCACATGGCACAGAAACATTAAGGATTCACTGTAAGAGAGACAAAGGTTGGTAAGGAACATAATGTAATGGGGCAGAAGAAGAGTTTTCAGGATGAGAAAGCTATTTCAAATTTCCCACTCCAAAACAAATCCAAATGGTCTTTCTGTAACTAGGTTCTGATGTAATCCATGAACTTAGAATACAGTAAGCACTTTCTGTCTTGTCAAAGCCTGTCACAAAGCACTTAAGGTCTAGGGGTAAAGTTGTCAAGGAAATCGGAGCAAAGTTAGAAGCAATTAGCCCCGCAGGGAATCCATTCCAGTGACTGCTGGCAAGACAACAGACAAAAGTCGGGTCAAGGTAATTACATGGACAATAATTGGGGAATTGATTAGCTACCTGCCAATGTTTACGTAATTTACCAAACTCACTAACAAGAATCACTGGCAAAGTGAGGTTTAAGATGAAAAAGGCATCACCTCTTTTTTTTGTTGATGATTACAATGCAGGGACGAACTTTAAATTTAACTAACTATTTAAATATTTAAGAAGCTGGACTGATGAGAGAATTTGGTGAGACACAAATACAAAGTTAATGTAAAACTATTCTAATTTTCAACAACCTCTGGCAGAATTAAGAGATAATTTTAGAAGTTATTAATGAGTGTTTATGCTATCTTTAAGAAGCTCTGAAAGTTTCCAGGACAAGGACTGCAGGTACAGGTAATGTCTTTTATTAGGCCAACTACTACGGCATCTGGTAGAATATATACGAATACTGATAAACTGGAGAATACTCCAAAGACCATCTCACAACAGAGCAGAGCCAAAAAGAGGTGATGAGAGCTGGTATTTGAATTTTGCCAATCCCTTCAGACAAGATTGCTTCCAATGTCAAGAAGCCTCTGCAGAATGAAAGCATTAATTTCTTCAAACTTGGACATCAGCTTTCTATGGCATATTTTAATCCATTTTTATTCTCTCAGGTTATCCACCTAGCCTTTACAAGCAAAGAAGAGAAGAAATCATAACACAGCATCACTTCTGTGAGAGAGCGACAGTGCTAAGACTCTGCATTGTGTGTGAGAAATGGATTTCAGAAGCCATGCCAAGCAGTTTAGATTAAAATGTTCACAGGCCATACAAATACCACTTTAACTTCCGTTCCTAACAATTGCTGTTGTGAAATGCCAGACTGGTTAAGACTTTATTCCTAGAGCAGACAATAGTGGGATTCAATAGACAGAAAGAGTGAGTTGCAATTTGAATTTAAGATTGTTAATCATTAGTTAGTCTGCCTCAAGGCTTTAATGATTTCTCTCAAGTAGTATTTAAATATTATTTCACAGACTTAAATACTTTATCCAGCTTTGCTTGACTTAGTCAAAAAGTATATTTACCTTTGGCCAATTCATAAGCCACTTAGGTTATTCTGGACAGACCAGTCAGGGTTCACACCCTCCCCAGTCAAAACCCACTCCCCTTTCACAATCTGCAGCACTACCCAGAAGTCCCACAGCTCCAGGAGTGACAGTACCTCTGCTCTACTGCTTCTCCCCAAAACAGCCCCAAAGCCAGGGGCCTCGTGCCACCACCAGCCTGGTCCAATGTCCCTGGTTCTCCTCCTCACAGAGGTGCATCAGGGCCCAGTTACTTCTCTGGCTTAACTCAGTTTGATGTTTTTGCTTTAGGAGCAACTTAATCTTATTAGTAGAGACAGCATGATCAGTGAGAAGTGTTTTAAAAGCTTATACACTTCTATTGCAGATCTGTTAGCTGTTTTCTCCATCAGCTTATTCTAGCTTCTGCAATCTGGGCTCACTGGGATTGAAACCCTATCCCTCCTATTCAAGGAGGATGCTACCTCTTATGTCCAGGCACTAATTTTCTCCCACATCCTTTGAACTCATAAAATTTAATTTGGATGGCTCACCATTGCATTCATATATAGATTTTAAAGCTGTTATTTCTACACTGCCTCCAATACTCATGAAGAAGCACTGCAGAGCACTTCTCCTTAGTTAACTCTCCAATGGGTTAGGAGATACGCTAAACTATTCTCAACTACTCTTCCATAACAGCAGCCTCTCCTGTTGGTATGGACTTCTCACACAACATAAGAACGCAAAAAACACAGGGGGTATGTAAATTATACCAGCAAGTCCTCCTATCCTTCACAATAACAGCACAAGAGATAACTTTTGCTACTGGCTTGGGGAAATGTATACCATAATCTTAATCTACTTAATACCAAACATTTCCATCAAAGGAGGGCCCAACCTAAAGTGAATAATTTCTCTGGAGAGCTGTCCGCAGAGACATACAAGAGAGATTGTAACTGAAACAAGCATTGATTAAGCGTTGTGCTTTTCTTATTCTAGATATTTGCCTTTTTGTGCAGTAATAAAAAGATCTTTAGTTGATAACTGTGACTATTTGGCATATCTTTAACCATAGACAAGAAACCAACCGGACATAAACGTTGTGCATGCCTGATGGTGGAGGTAGGAGGGAACAAGGAAAGAAAGATGCCTCATTCCTGAACTGTTTTTAAGGACGATTATTAGATTTGCCCCTCTATTTTCTATAGGCGAGAAATGTTCCATAACATCTAAATACAAGCTTACTTGATGGTGAGCATCTGAGGAGAAAATGAAAACCCTTTCTTTCCCATGCTACCCTTAAATCAATGCACAGATGGTAGGAACTGCCACTTGAACAAACAGCTCTCATTAATTTCTGTGGCCTCGTCATATTACAGACTGCCCTTGCAAAAACAGCTTTGGGCATGCTTCATGCTTCCTGGTTCTCCTTCCTTGTTTTTCATGTGAACTTCTGCTTTGTACTTTCCTTCATGCTGCTCTGTTCTTAGAAAAGCTCTTGTGCTCTCCCTTTCCATTCGTATACAAAAACAGTCCTGGGAACGCACTGATCTTTGCTGCTTTGTTCTGTTTTAGTCTAAGCTGCTACTACACTCCAAGATTTCCAGCAAAGGTACTCGTCTTTATAAATTAAATGCATGAAAATGGCTGCAGAGAACATCTGGACTTGTATTTGCTAATAACATCTAGTAGACTCCTTAAAAATAACTCACATTTCTAGAGGTCTGCAAACCACAAACTAAAAAACTGCATTTACTGTGGTATGGCAAGATATAGATGTCACATAAACATCTAGCAAAGACAGCTTTAGAAGGACTTTGTATAAGAGAAGGAAGATTGTTCTTCTTTCAAAAAAGCAGATTAACTGATAGATGTCAGGGGACCTTAAACTATTTGTGAATTTAGGACAGATTCAATCCGTGTAACTATGATGGGGATGGGGAGGGGACAGCATTATTCTGTGCAAGGAGAATCAAAAAAAAAAAGTTGCAAGAGTTAAACAACCCCAAACCAAAATGTTTGATGTTCAATCAAAACGGAACTCTACCAGTTGTGGTCTTTTTCCCCTCCATTTTGCTGAGGAAATGGAACATATTGTGGATGGAACCAGTTTTTTATTAGTTCATTTTTTATTTTTTTTTAAGTCTTCATCCACTGAAACTAAAAAACGTTCTCATATCTCTCCTAACGGCATTCTGTCTAAAATGCTAACATGTTCTTAACATGCTCCTGAGCTTTTCAAAAGTATCCACCAAAAGCCAAACATTTTAAGAACAATATTTACTATTAACAACAACCCTTCTCACCCACAGCTCGACAGTTCCAAATTCTCTATAACAATATTAAAAACATATAATTTAATAAAAATACGTATCAATAGTTAAAATTCTTCTTACAAACATGCATAACAACATAATACATCAGAGAGCAGAAACCACAGAAGTGAGTATGGGATTTATGTGGTCACTCCAAAAAGACCCTTGAGTGTGGGATTTATGCGATCATTCCAAAAAGACACTTGAAAAAGAAAATTGTTCAGATACCTTTTTCAGAATGGCAAATTAGAGATTTCATGAAAGAGATTTCATGGAAGATGAAAGGCTCTGCTGCTCAAGTTCAGAGGAATTAGTGTCACTGGCTGATACTGACAGAACCCAACACATAAGGGAAATGAGCAAAACAATAAATCTGATAACAGCCTCTCTCACCTTGTTTTATTTACTGTCTTGTCTTGTTTATATCACCACACTTGACTTCGGCTTTTCCCAGAAAGAAATGAAAACCACACTGACTTGTTCTGGTTTTCCTTTTCACTTTTCCTTATCGATATTCTCACAAAGCAGTCACTGTTCTAGTACAGAATAAAACTGCATGCTTTGACATCTCTAGAATAGGTTAACACATTTATTCCTCCAGCTCTCTTCTTCACACGCATCTTTCACAGCTACAATCTGCTTCATAGCTTCCAGCAATGAAAGCTCTTAACGTTTCCAAAAATAAGGGCTTACTTACTGAGCATTTGAAATACAATCACAATTCGATATCTGATGTCGAAAATTTCCTTCCTTCTGACAGCCAGCCTTTAAATAACAGGATCTAATCTCCCCTTAACAAAATAAACAGAAAAAAACAACAGGTAAGTTATATGATAGTTTGTTTTCCACACAGAAATTTATCAAAAATATATCTTAGGTCAGGCACATTTCTAAAGCTAAATATAGTTTTGTATAATAGGCTTATTTTGAAGTTCAGAAATGAAATTAACATTTGAACAACTAAAAAACTCAGATCAGAGCACAGATTACAGTGAAAATTTGACCTCTTCTTCCAGCACTGGGCACAAGAATGAAGGGAAGTCAAATTAAAACAGCATCCATCGAAACAGATTCATCAGAGGCTTAAGGACTATACAGTCATTAAAAGGTACGTAAAGTCAAGGTAAAGCCTATCTATCAACATAAGTTCACTATAAAACAGAACTGTTCTTTATGTTCACAAAGGTGAGGTCACGAGGTACAAAGCAGTGGAAAATTTTGCTAAAAGCATAGCCACTGCTACTCTCCCCTTGCACACCCAGCAAGGAGCAAAGAGTGACTGTTCATTTAGCCAGAGGCCATGGTGTTCTGTTGCTCTTAGACCCACCGCACATCAGGAGCAGCTGTAGGGCTGCGAGCAGGGCCATGAGGAGTCGGCAGAAAAACAAAAGAACTCTGGGATCGGGATCCCAGCTACGAGGAGTATTCATTCCACACTGGTTTTGAAGGCAGCTTTAAAGGAAACACAGCTTTTGGGACGGCTGCCATTCAGAGGTATTGGCCAGGACCTTATAGAGCTCCATGTGAGTTCAAACAAACCACCACCACACATATTACAGCTTCAACCTCCAGTAATAGCTGCAGAGCAACTGTGCTCCAGCACAGGCGTTGAGAGAAACTAGCTCACTCGTCAATTCACTTGAAAGAGATGACAGACCACGAATCTGAACAGGAGCAACCACAGCATTACCAGAGTTCAGCCTGAGTCAGCACCTACTCATGCTCAGCTGGAGAACACAACAGCAAAGAAGAGGAACATTTTGCCCTGCCATCCTCGTACAGACCCTCCTCCCTTCACACCCCCCTCCTCCCCAAGCAGAAAGTGCCAGGAGTTCTGGAAAGCAAAGCTGAGCCTGCACTTCTTGAGGGTAATGTTTGGAAGACAAACTTCTGGCAGGTACAGCACTGTGCAAACCTCAGGTCTGTGCTAGTTGAATTTTGAACTCCCTAGTTATTGTTGATCCAATGGTAAATTTACTGATCTTACTAAGCCATTTTCTTTCATGCACACAGAAGACAAGCAATCAGTAACAGATAAGAAGAGAAATATAATTCTAGGGAGTCTAAAATTTTCAGAATTAATTGCTTCACATATTGCAATTATTCCAACTAGAGAAACTCACCATTTTCATCTATGAACACATGCATTGCATCCACGGACAGCTCATCTTGTACAGATGCCTCAGGTCCACTTATTACTTGCAAGACAGAACTGTCCTGCTGAGAAGTTACCCGGTAGATTATCTGCCTTTGCCTGTTGCCCTGGTAACTTGACACAAAAATGTTTCAAAACTACTATGAGGAACTTTTTTCTTGTTCTCAATAAAACAAAAAGAAAGAGAGGTTAATTAAAAGTTTATGTCATTTCTACTCAGTGAAACAAAACAGCTTACATCATATCTTTGAAGTACAAAATTGTAAAGTAAACTGGCCTTACAGTGCTGTAAATTTGGCAGACTCTGGTAGCACCGGACTAGTACTAGCACGATCTTGGCTTTGTACATCTGATCTTTCCTGTTTAGGAAGTTGCTCACGGAGCTTTTCTGTTCCCACCACTTCTTCTTTTCTCTCTGTCATCTGGCTATCTGGAAAACAGGGCAGTGAAGTAGAGCCACTCTCCACAGATGACTGTTAGGAGCTTTGTTCATTGGCGACTGGACAAGAACATCTAAAAGAAAAGCTAAAACACTACAGCAAACACGTGTGTTACGAAAAACATTAACATGACAAACAATATTGTTTAAACAACTTCAACAGAACATTGGATGAGGAGGTATTCTGACCTGAGAAAGACAAACGGGTTGTTTCAAGAACAGGCTGTGTGATGCTAAGAACAAATAATAGAGAATTTCTGCTTTCCTCCTCCTCTTCATCCAGAGGGAAGTAATCTATCCCTACCCTACAGTAGTAAGAGGTAGCCTTTTTGGGGGCCACAGCTTGTTCCCTAGTCATGCATACTGACAGCAGAAAAGCAGCAGCACTGGCTCATTCCCCTTTTACAAAAAGGCAGGCAGCACCTTCAAAGGAAAAGGAGTTGTTGCACCGGAAAGTAGGTAGCTGCCTAATCTCTCTTCCCTACCAGCCATGCTCCTGATACAGTACAAAGGGGCTAAATGCTTTCTCAGTAGATTTCCCTACGTTTGGAAAATACCGAACCAAAGATTTTAAAATACGCACAATGGATTTGTTCAGTTCCTAGCAATTACATTACCTCTATACAGATATACCATTCATATATATCATTTATCCATATGTATACAACTTTGAAGTGATGATCTCTTTTAATTACTGATGTTCATGTTGAACTGTGAAATATGTTGCAACTCAACTGTGTTTTGACTGTAAACTAAAAAAATGTTAGGATTTTGAAGTGCAACATATGTTGGTTTCATCATCACCATGAGTAGTCACACAATTAAATGTTTAAGCAAAAAATAGGTTTTGTTTTGCGTGCTAGAGATGCTGCAGTGTGTCTGTAGCTTCTTGCACGTAGCAAGGTGGATCGGTATGTACTTACCCAGGTCTCTTGCAATACATGCTGTTTACGTGCCATAGAAATTTAATCATCAAGAAAAAAAAAAGCAGAAAATACCCCCCCAAGAATTCTTGTGGAATAACAGGAGTATGGTTTAGGGAAAAGTTTTGTATCTGTTGGATATGGAGACAATCTTCAGTGGGTATTCCAGACCTACTTTCTCCTATTAAAAAACAAAGGGGTGGGTGTTTGTGTTTTTTTTTTCCTTCCTATTTAAAGATAACTTCACCTCAAGCAGTGACTGTATCTTATTTAACTGTGGCATTACTGAAGCATCCCTTTAATCATGCAGCTACCAGAAGTAGGTGAAAGGGCCGTAGATACCTAATCAAAACCATCTTCCCAAAGGTTTGGGCTGTCCCAAGCAGTAAGAATAATTGATGGCAATCAGAAATTGTGGTTTTAATAATCTAATTGGCCCCATATTGCCTAAAATTGGCTCTAGGGCTGGAACAATTAAAATATTTTTTAATTTGATTATCTAGTGGTTTCAGAAAATGCCTCTCTTTCCCATTCCAAACCACAAGCCTTTCAGACTTTTCCCCTGCAGTGCAGTGGTAAAAAGTCAGAATAATGTAAACATAAACAGTACTGCTTCTTACAGGCTTTATACGCCGATCAGACAACACCGTGGTGATGACTACTTCCAGCACTGGAGAGATAGGCTGTGAAGGGCTTGCGACTGTTCGTCACGATTATCATTCCTTTTCTTCCAAGTGACTTACACCTTCAGCATTTAAGCAGAGATAGAGGCGTCTAGACGGGGAGCGTCCTGCCAGGGTGCGTAATGAGCTCTACATCACCGAAACGCTCCCTGCGTGCAAATTTTGCTGGCAAAGCTTGGCTTTAAGCTACTAGGAGAAAACACTCTACAGGAGCAAAAGCACAATACTTCAGTATATCTGCACCTTCACCACAGCCTTCAGCCAAAGCCACCGAGTCAGCGGCACTGATCCACACCTCTGATGGGCAAGCAGCAGGGCCAACAGAAGCCCCAAACACAGACCTGGGCTCAGCAAGCAACTTGGTCACATATCTGGAAATTATACACCACGTCTTAAGCATGCGAGGTCATACTATCAAGATTCATAGCCACGTCAGACTTGGGGAAGGGTGGAGCAGAAGAGTCCTGCACAAATGCCTAGGTTTTGGTCTGTACACTGCTTTCATATTTTGGTTGAGCGTAACACACATCCCTTAGTCATCCTGGCAAAATCCTTACCAAGATAAACATTCTCGTATGTCCCACTGGGGAGTAAGATACTCCCTGCACTAAAGAGTTGTAGCAGCATAGCAATGTTACTTAGGAATATAACATACTGAGGAATGAGCTCCTATTTTAAATGCAGCTGCACTACCAACAATTTCCTTTGCCATGCAACTTCTTCACTTGTGGAACAGATTTTAGGTATCACAAATCACCTTTGTCAATATGCCCTTGGTTCACACTGGGAAAAGACTGGGAAAAGTTTCACAGTTTAAGTGGAGCAACCTTTGTACATGTAATCACAATACACTGACAGCTGGTTATCACAACTTTAAAGATGCCTTGTTTCATTAGGTTATTAGAATGAAATTTTATTTTTCTGTAAATTTTCTCCAAAATACTTTTTACTATTTTGTCCCCTTTCCCCATCTCCTAGACCTTTTTTCCTTGTCTTTTATCTACATATCCCTATCCCAATCTCCACAACACAATCTTGCAAGTTAGAATGCCACTGTTGTCATAATTTCAAATGCCATCTGTTTTGAAATCTGGTCAAACAGAATTAAGCTAATTAAGCCTGAGTCTCTTCTGTTCTTTAATTGCTCTATTGCAGAATCTACCTCTCCTCACAACTCTATGCTCCAAAATAGGAGGTTTCACTTTGAACTATATTTGTTGCCTGTTTGGATGCAGAGATAACTAATTTCAAATCGGTCTGTGCTCCTGTAAGTACCCAGCATGAAACAATAACTGTCTGAGTTGTGAAATATCCCTTATCTGTGGAGAATGTATCATAAAAGCCAATAAAAGACATTTTAATTGCCATTCCCAACCCTTTATTCACCCTTTCTGCTTCAGCAGAAGCATCTAGCTTATTCACGATCCAAATGTGCCTACTATGCTACAAATACATTAAAATAGAAAAGCAATATTAAAGCCAGTCACCCCCTAATAGGAGCAGTGCCCAGTGAACCTGATGCAGTCCAGTAATTGCTATAAAATTTCACCACAGGCACTTAAGAAGCACATGGGATTATCCATTAATCAGGATTACCATGTTAATCCTGAAGCAGTAGGAAAAACCAATGGCACTCGCTATATCTGTTACAGGACAGGGAAACTTAAACACTCAAGTGACTTGCTCAAAATAATCACTTAGGCCAGTAACAGAGCTGGGAATAAAACCCCATTTTTGAGGTCTCAAGTAAATAGACTGAACAGTAAACCTAACAATTATGTCAGAAGACCAACCTCTGAAACAACGTTATGATTTCTTTACAGATGCCAGCCCTGCCCTTGAACACAGCAGCACCACTGGGACTTCAAACCTGAATTTCTTAAATCACAGCCTGTCAGGCCTTACCCATAAGACTGATGGGTGCATTGATGCATCTTGAGCACCAGAGTTAGCAAATCAAGTTCTGCACCCCATCAGTCCCCGTCCAAAGAGGGGCATCAAACCCCACGTGGTCCCTCTCCAGAGCAAGAGCTGGGGCGGCACACGGCTGCTCTGCCAGCAAGCTCCCCTGCCTTACCTCACAGGGCAGCAACTAGCTGGGCTGGTGGCTCTGTGCACAAGATCCTTCTCCCCCATGATTATATGCTGTAGCTCTCTTTCTTACATGTGGGGGAAAAAAAATGAGGAGTCTAAAAATATCAACCTAAGTATGTTTTAGCTTTTTATAGGAGCAGGGTAATTGCTTGGGATCCAGAACTCGCTCAAGGTTGTGGTTTGTGCACTGCCCAGGATGATGAGTGCCTTTTCTAAAAAGAGCCTGCAAAACATCCAAATTCAGGCCACGCAGTCCCGGTTTAGGTTCTTCCGTGTTGGTCCCCACGGCCAGCTTTGCCCCCCAGGTGACAGTTACCTGTCCTAGACTGTGAGTCACCTGTGTCAGCAGGGACAGTACATACACGAGTCCTTGTCCTGCACAGATCAGATGTACAGCTCTCCTCTTCCTCAGCTCCAGGCATGGCAGAGGAACCTGAAGCAACCCAACAAACCTGGCTTTCCTTATGCATCTCAAAGTAAAAAGAAAATTTGCAGTTGCCCTTCCACAGGCTTTCATTACGCGGGTGGTGAAAGTCTGGTTCAGAACTGAAAGGACACTGGCCCAAAAGCCATTTTCAGCAACAGTGTCAGTAGTACTTTCTTACGATCTAGAAGAGATGGGGTGGCAACAGAACAGCTTTTAAGAGACAGCTTTTTTACATCCTGTATTTTAACACGTTAAATCTGGCATCCCTGCTAGTGTTAAGTAAGGCTTTTATTTTCTTGTACTGCATTTTACTGAGCTGGTACTGGCACAGGCTTCCCAGAGAAGCTGTGGATGCCCCCATCCCTGGAGGTGTTCAAGGCCAGGTTAGATGGGACCAGGTTATACGGATCTGGGCAACCTGATCTAGCGGGAGGTATCCCTGCCCGTGGCAGGGGAGCTGGAACTAGATGGTCTTTAAGGTCCCTTCCAGCCCAAACCACTCTGTGATTCTGCGGTTTTAAGGGCTTCTTGGGTGAAGATGATACATCTTCTGTTTTCACACAACTCACAAGTGTGCAGAGGGAGAAGACAGCGAACAAAGAACCATCTATGACATTCACTCACTTTCAAGACTGTTGCAATTAGCACATTTCCCTGCCTTTTCCAAATTATGCAAAATGTCAGCCTTCTTACACACAGCCCTGAATGCACGGCTTTCCAGGAATTTGCCAAGTTTCTCACATTTCCTAATGAACACCTTTGTGCGGTGCATTTCATGATCACTTGGACCAGGCATCTATTATTAGCTTTTGCCAATTAAGTGGTTTGCAAGGTCAAAAGAACAAAGAAACAAAAAGACAAACAACCTCTTCCCTCAAAACAACTGGTGCATAGCTTGCCTTGCTCTATATTCCTTCCCCTCCATTTTTCTGAGCAACCACTTTAATGTGGGAATAATGTTTATTCAAATTTACTCTAAAATGCTATTTTGTTAAAAAACATATTCGTAATTGCAAGGCTGTAAACAAATTAGAGGCTTTCTCATTCCTAAAATCAAGTCTTACCATGGGGAAGCTGCCAGCAATGACAGTAATTTATTTTAGCAAAGAGCACATTCTGACTAGGCTCGAAAATAAAGCCTTCTTGCCCGTAAAAGTAACTGCCTTTGAACTACCTCTCCCTAGCTTGAAACGAACAAACAAAAAAATCATCTTGAAACTCTTTTTTCCCACAGCACCAACATGAGGTCCGGGAGACACCGCGCAGTGGCAGAAGTCTCTGCTCACCCCCATCCCACTCCCACCTGAGACATGAGCAGGGCAGCTTAACCTTGTACGTACGCTTCTCAACTCCACTGGCTTTCAAACACGTGGGCTTACAGAAACAGGAAAGTAGGGGACTCAGTTTTGGTCACTTCAGGTATCAGATTGGTTTGAGCGAAGGTGTTGAATCCTCATGTTTCCTGAGGATATTGGATATTAATAGGAAGAATCGAGTTTGCCAGATCTAAAGCCTAATAACTATACACACATTAATAAAGTTTGTTATATGTGTGTGTCACCAGGGAATTTATGGATTATCTGATTTATTCTCATCAGCCATCATGCTTTCCTTTATGGAGGCAGTCACATTATCTGAGGGTGCTTGTCTGAAAGCCATTTATAAATTAGCTGCACTTTTTGTTTTAAGCTTACCTCTGAAATATTACCATGCGGCTTTTCCCTCATGCTGTGGGGAGGCAACAATTTCAGGTGAGCTAAAGACAGTGGAAAAGCAACAGTGTGGATTGCTAGGAAGAATGGAGGGAAAGATGAGAGAGAAGTAATATGAAAAAGAATAAGGAGGTGGCACAGGAGGCAAGTCAAGTGCCTAAGCTGAAAAGGGATGAATAGGGGATGGGAAATATAAAAGTGGAAGGAGAAATAAGCATAGGGGAAAAGTGTGATAAGGGTCTAATGCTTTTGATAGGACAGAAAAGAGGAAAAAGTTAGGAAACAAAGTGAAAGCCAAAGGAAACCTACAGGAAATGAGACACTGAGAAGAAGAAATATATACTTTTTCTTAAACTAAAAATGTGAATTTCACATTTGCTTTCACGAAGCTGACAACTTTGAAATCACTTGTGCGTTTTCCATGTGATAAAAGGCTTCTTGAGGGAGCAAGGCAGGGAAACTCAGGTTGCTGAGGGTCAGTCTGTGGAAGGGATGTCATTCTGAAACAGGGGAGAGGAGCTGCTTTGCTGAGCACCAGTAAATTACCCAAGTTCAAAGCAAAACAGGCATTTAGATTGCTTCCTCTTCGACTATCTTAGAAGGACCTGTTAGAGGATCTAAGGTGAACAGAACGTTCTGGAGAAGGGGAAGATACAGGTTGTTTTATTTTACTTTAGCCCAGATATTCTAAACCAGGAAACTACAGATCACTTGGCAAGTACCTCAAGACTCCACACAACTCCACTGCACCTCATCTCACACACTCACAAAACAGGCTTGCTAGGTTTCTCTGCACAGCTGTTGCAGATGCTACAAATAATGTTCCTTTGAAACAGAAAGGGGTCACAGATTTAGGTGTCAGCAATGAAAACATTGGTTAAAAACAGGTATTTCTTTATCAGAACTATAAATTGGATTGCATATATGTTTTTCAATGAGTTGATTTTGTTCAAAAAAAATGAAAACCTTTTTAATTAAGTGGAAACTTGGATGCGAAGATACCATTTTTTCATTAAAATACTGGGGCGTTTCCATGACCCCACCCCTCCAGCTTTCCTCCTTAAAACTCAAATATATTAGTTTTAAGCAACCAAAAATCAAAACTCTTACCTATTGAGAACAAATACATGATTTATTTTTTTTTAATTAGAAACCAGCCCACAACTGTAGAGGACGTTCAGGAATGTGCGTGCACGTGTGTTAATTAGATAGAAACTGAACTACCACCAGTGACAATTCCAGCTTTCTACAAACTCACAGATCACTCTTAACATGCACCAGGTAAGAAGGGCAAGGGCAGCTGTAATGCTGTAACTATACACAACTTAAGAACTCTTTTTGGTATGCCTGCAATCCAGGCCTGCCACATGCAAGCTATTCTAGCATGGAACACTAGATACATGCTGGACACCCACTGAGGTTAGCATTCGCTTTTTCAAAAGGAATATTTAAGAAAATGTAAGTATTCAAGAAATTGCAGCTGACACTACCACACTTTCACTAAGTCACCTTGTACCACCAAGCCCAGCCCTTCACTGACCCCATTAACAAAACCAGTTTTCCTCTGCATTCACTGTACTGCAAATCTCAGGCCATGTTGCTATAAATAATGTAACTAGTCTCAATTGCCTTATTCCAAGAGTTGTAAATCATGCATCATACCTCCAACAAGCACATTTTCTTTTGTAGTCTCTGTTTTGACAGTGGATTGATTAGATGCCTTCATCTTTGAGGTATTAATGGATTCCAGGAGGGAGACAAACTCTAGAAAGTTAGATTCATTGGGCACCTGTCCTTCTTTAGCTTCTAGATCAGATTTAGAAGTTGGTAAGGTCTTCTCTTTCTCAGATACCTCCATGAAATTCTTACTTAAAAGCACATCTGTCCCACTGTCTACACTCAGCACCCGCATGTGCCTCTTTTCATGAGCAGTTCTACAGGACTGCGGATCTAGGTTCTGCAGCTCTTCTTTAGGATTTAAATCCACGTTCTGGATGTTCTCAGAAGCATTCTTCTGATTTGGATCTGAAGAAGTGTTAGTTTCCAAAGGAGTATTTGCTGGATTGCTGTGTTCCTTCACCGCATCACCAGATTCATAGCCAGAACAATGGTTGGACGACAGATCTGCCTTTAAAATTTCTGGAGTTCTTTCACTTTCACTGACTTCTGGATAGGCATTACCTTTACTGTCATCAGACAAATCAAAAGTTATAACAGGAATTCTGAGTTGTTCATTAGTTTGTTGACTTTGCCAATCTGCTGTAATTATACCAGACTCGAGGGCTGAGCTCGTTCTGTCAGTCCCCAGACCCTTTAGATGGACAGAGCCTGCTAGGTCGCTGAGGGTGGTGGTTGGTGTGCTGCTCATTGTAATGACGATTTTAATGGGCTCACACAGTTGGTCTCCGGGAAGAGAGTTGTCAACAACTGCAACAGCAGTCTCACTGTCCGAGCAGTCAAGGTCCTCATTGGTGTTACCAGCATTGCAAGAACTTTCCACATGCTCAGGATCTTTGGTTGTAAAGGCACTGCACTGTGGGCAGTTACTGCTAAAGCTCGCCTGCAGCGAGCCATCTAGCAATTTCTCTCTTTTGTGACTTCTAGGATTACTCAAATGCTCTGAAATAATTGAATTTTCACTGTCCCACGGCTCCAAAGATACTCCAGTCCTTAAAATATCACCTTGCGATGAAGAAATATTGGAGACATTTTTAGCTACATCTTTGTCCACAAGAATGCCTCGTGATCCATGCTCTCTGTAAGACTGTCCATCCTCTCCTTTTTCGTTTATTTCATTCCCAGAAAGTGTTTCCGTAGCAGCTGGTTTTGTTGCTATTGCTGATGCGGTAGAACCTGAAGCAGAAGCTGTAGAAACAGGTAATGTATCTGCTTTGACATAGGGTGAGGTAGATGAAACTGGTGGTACAGCCTGGTCTTCTAATACCATAACCCCTAACAAAGACATAACAGAAGTTAGGTCTCACAAAAAAGAAAGGACATCTATGTATTATCAAGGTACAACCTTTAGCTAGGAAAAACTGCTCCAGAGCAGAGCAAAAGGAAGCACAGGTGGTGCAGCTGATTACAGCAGTTCTTAAGCAAGGATCCTTTTGGATCCTTTAGCTGCACGTGAAATACTATGAAAGCAAGTATAGTAATATTGATATTGCTTTATACGAGAATAAATGTCAGAATGACTAAACCAGCCATTTTTTTGTGATGATAAAGATGAATTAGTTTTATGAATAGTTGTGGGCATATTATAAATCGTACTAGTAGGACTGTGTCTGAAGATTAAAATAGGGCTCGTGGAAAAATCGCTGCTCTAGCCTATACCCGGAACCCTTTCAGGTCAGAACAGGTGTAGCAGCATGTCTATTTAATTTAAATAATCAAATTAGCTCAAGAAAGAGCTAATATAAAAAATAAACATTTTACACAGAACTATACCCACTTAGTGAGAGAAGAAAGAATAAGCCAGCATGGCTGAATTTTGTTGTAATACTTCAAGCAGTTCTTAAATGGTTCCATAGGATATGGTGATCAACCTAAACAAAACGGAGATAAACTGAAATATACTGAGACATCCCAAGCACTGGAACTGCAGGCAAAGCAAGGTGTGCTGGAGTCTACACTACTGAGCTAAAGGTCAACAACTGCAAAAGTATACAGTCAGAAGATGTATGAGGGCTTTAAGATGTAACCTGAATATTGGCTTCCTCTTTTAATACTTCCCAGAGGCACAGAGCTCCCCAAGAATGTGGAAAGAAAGCTCTTTTATCTCCCCATGTCAAAAGCGGGGAAGTTATTTGTGCACTTACGAAAAGGCTGTGGCCCTAACAGCCCAGCTGAGAGAGCTTACTCTGTTAGAATTCCCTTGAGATTTTGTTCTCTTGAGTTTTTCCATTCAGCTCCTAACATGAGGCATGACAGAACCTGTTGTGGGGACTTCTGTGCCAAGCAACAATTAAACAAAGGTTTAAAGGGGTTTATAAAGCCTTCAAGATACCTTTGAGATCTTCAATAGTTTCCCGTGTTGGCAGCTCCTAAAAATAAAAAACACACAAAATTAGTATGGCTACATGCTAAGTTCTGCTGGGAAAAAAAAAAACAATAAAACAATGATGCAATGTAACAGATCAATGCAACAGTTATCTAATCAAAGGTTAATTACAGCACTGATAATTACTGCTGAACATCACTGAAATTTGGATGCATACCTTCCACAAAATGCAAAGGGCAGGTGAGGGAGATGGTTATAGAACAGCCATGCTCCAAACTGCATCATTGCAAGTGTGTGCATGATGTTTGGTGAAAAAGAAAATCTAAGATCTTTAAAAAAAATTTGCAGTGCCTAAGCTAGATTTTTTTTTAATTGCTAAGGAATAGAATGCATTCACCTGGTCCACTTTTCATTGTAGCGTTCTGAAAACATGTAGCTGAAAAACTTTGATCTCCAGCAATTTTTCAATGAAAAACTAGAGGAGAGAGACATTAAATTACCCTACAATCATTCAGATTATATGGAAGCTGTGGAGGTCAGTTAGTCCAAACCCTTTACCCCATACATGCACACACTCAAAGCAAGTACATTTAGAGCAAGTTGCTCAGGGCCATCTCCAGCAGAGCTTTGAACATCTCCATGAATGGAGATTTCACAACCTCTCTGGACCTGTTCCAGTATTTGACCACACTCTTGGTAAAAATAAATAAATAAATAAATAAAAACAATCTTTACATCCAATTCTAGTTTGTCCATTGTTTCTTATTCTATCTCAGCACACCGCTGAGAAGAGTGTTCAATCTTCTCTATATTCTTCCATTAGCAAGCTGAAGAGAGCAGAAAGCTCTTCTTTTAGCCTTACATGGATTTTGGCCTTTAGGATAAAACATTACATCTGCCTGTCCTCACTCATCATGCACCTTGCTCCCCAGCCATGTTGGTGGCCTCTGATGCATTCTCATCGGCAGGTCAATGTCTGTTTTGCAGAGGAAAGCCCCAGACTAGACAATACTCCAGAAAAACACTTTGGGATTTCAATTCAACAGCCTAAATGGAGAACTAGATAAAAGTTACTGGGAAAAATTAACATGGATTTCTTCAGACTGACATACACCAAACCCAAGAAGAAACAGTTATCTCCCAAAAATCTCATGGTGGTATCCTGCAGGCAAGAAGAGGAGACTAGGTTTGACTAGTTGAGTAGATCCAACCTACATATTTGGAAATGGGAAACTCGGACAAGATCCCCAGAAGAAATGGGTTTGCAGACTGGACAAATACCAGAATACTGGGGACTAGGACAGAAACAAGGTGGAAAATACTTTACCTCATAAAAGAAAAACTGTCAATGTCTGTAAATCAAACAGATACTACAGAAAGGTAAAAACACTCTAGGAAAATGAGGATATAGTTTTGATTCAAACCAGGATTTGAATAGTTTGCTATAAATAGGGACACAGAGGGGAAAAAATGAAGACGGAATGAAGTATCAGATAGCTACTTATTCAGAGATCACTAACCATCCTCTGTACTGACTGAGGCAGGAGTCCTGTAGGAAAAAATAGCATGGGATTACATATTTAAAGATTTTATCACAGTGTACATGGGGAGTAGCTTAAGATTACGCATAGAGTATTCATTCTGTTTCTTAATTTTTGAATACTTCCTTTTTCAAACTTGTCAAGGATATCTCATTTTTTCTTTAATAACAACATCTACATATATCACATTCATCATTTCATACAGTAACTCATTTAGAAGCATGGACAATGGCTTGGAATACATGCATTTTTAAACTCACGTAGACATCCCCTAGATTTAAATCGTTTTTTATGCTTTGTTTAAATACCGAAGGTACATGTTGAGTGTTTATTGTATAAGCATAAGTCTAGTTAAACGAAAACAAGTTATTAATACTCCAGGAGCAGATTCCTTCTGAGGTAATGAGAGACTGCTCTGACTGCATTAGCTTCTCCCTTCTCTCAAAGCAGTCATGAAAACTAGTTGCTCTTAGCAAGATTTTCAAAGGTTTCAAATGACTTACAGAATTATCTATAGCAGATTCGGCTTTGTAAACCCAAACTTTTGGGACAAAGCCAAGGCTGGCCAACAGCAGTGGTTATACAAAGTATATCCATGGAAGTACCCTTCCAATTCAGGGCAGATGTGCTTCAAGCAGTCAGCACTTCACCATATAAAAGTCTACGTGGTAAGCTGTGTAATTCACGGAGTGAAAACTTGAGTACGGAAAAGCATACTAACCATTGGTCCAGATGAGTTCTGCGAGTGGAGATCCTGTACCCTTGAACTCTCGTGAGTTGTCGGGGTAGAGTCATTCTGGTTGATTTCACCAACTACACCATTATCCCTAGTGTTATTGCTGAAAAAGGGGAAAAGGAACCAAATGTTTATAACCACAGAAGATCACCATAAGTTTTGAGAAGTTAAGGAATAACAATGGAATAGGAAGGAACAGCACAACGTGATGAAGTGTCAGCTTATTTTTCCCCCTCCAGTTCTAAAAGTACAAGGCTGAAAAACACTGCAATCCATTTTGCCTCTTCCCCCTCTCCAAGAGGGCTTGCTATATAAATAAATAAATAATAATAAAAAAATCACTCAATGTAGAATGTTCCTGATGCCTTTGGAAGTAGTAGGACATTGCTATAAGAAGTATAATGACATCTCTTCAAACTTCCTACGTGCATATGATGTCATTTAGCCTGCCTGTTAAATGCACATCAACTTATTGGCACAAAAGGCTATTTGGGGTTTTTCATTAAGTGTACAACTCCTTGCTACTCCTTTTGTAATTCCTGCTTTTTACATCTTTTTACTGTACCCTTGAATACATACTGTTTTATCTGTCTACTTATTTACAATCCCCCATAAAACAACTGTTTGAAATGCAACACAATGTGCATTAATGCAACCATTAGATGACAAAATAAAGACGTTCCTCTCATCTTAAGCAAGAGAAATATATGCTACAGGCAACTTGTTAATCATTTCCTTGGTGGATGCTTTCAGCTATTCACTACTCTTTTCACACATTTTCTATTAGATTTTCCATGGATGTAAGGAAGTATTTTTGACCAAGACCTACTAATGAGAACCAACATATTCTCCTTCTCTGGTATAATGCAACAAAAATTTAGTTGGAAAAGAAAATCACCACTATGACAAAGTGTCAAAAAGTGTTTTTTGTTTTTCCAATTTTAGTTTTAAGACCCTACAGCTACACATAAGCTACAAAATTATTTCCCTGGGGTCTCAGTTCAGTCACCTTCCCCAGAAATTCTTTTTGTAGCTAGCTGGCTTCAAAAACTTGTTCAACCAACCTGCCTACTACCAAGGCCTGTTTTAAAACTTCTGTCATCCAACTAGTCAAAATTAAGTCATTTATCTTCTGATCAAGAGCTAGATAACATAGTGCTGTGCCTGTGACCTCCTATAAGGAACACCCTATGTAACTTAACATGCAGGTTTCAAGGGATGCTACCTCTAATTCGTAACCAAAACAATGGCAGGATAATGAAAGTTTACATTTATTTCATTAGCCAATGAAAAGGAAAACACTCAGTGAGGTTCTGTTTAAATTTGAGCCAACCTAGAACAACAGATGAGCCTCTTAAATTACTGTATCAGACATCTGTAAATAGGAAACAGCTTTGCGGGCTGGTGAGAACTAAACAGAAACAGAGCCTGAAAGGCATCCTTCAAACTAAATCAAAACCTCTGTACGGTTATTGACTCGTAAGAAGCATTTCTCAGAGGAGTCTTTGTGCAGGCAGACTTCGACACTCCCAGCAACGTCACTGCTAGGAGCGTGCCACAGACATGTATATGTAAAGACACAAAGGAACAGCAGCACAGAGGTACAAAAACAAATCCTCTAATACATAGCTTGCACAGAGCTAGCAGCAGCAGAGCTTTCAGTAGCAACTGTAAACGCACCAAAAACAAAACAAAAAGTTCATTTACACAGAGCTCTCAGTTGAAGTTTGGTAGTTGTAACAAACCTACTCAGTTTAAGCTTTGTTTGGATATTTTATGTTGCAGTCAGTACTGGATATACGTTATTCAGGATCTTTCACATCTGCTACAGAACTTGTTTAAAAAAGCTGCTCTTCTCTCTTCCCTGCAGGAAAACATTCCAGGGACTTCCGCCGCTTTCCTATAAGTCACAAGAGGAGCAAAGCACTTTTTTCTTTCTGCTGAAGACACAGCTCTTCTCTCTCACCTTCAAACTTCTTTAGCTTAGGGGTAAACCAGATAAAGCTTTTTTGCTGCTCCCCCAGCTTTTAAAGCTTCTCTAGAAAACTCCCAAGTCTTCTCTGTGATCTTTTAGCACCTCCCAGACAGGTCTCTTCCCTTCAAGTGCCCCGTGAACCAGGTGCAGCTCTGCCTGTTTCATCACAAGCATGCTGGAGCCACTGAGAATGAAAGCACTATGCAGGTTTCTAAGAGTGACATTCCTCACAAAACCATAAGGAGTTTTCTTGCAGTCAGAGGCATTTCTGCTACGAAGAACCATAGTACAAACCTATCGGTTTTATAAAGTGTATCAGCAATGTACCATGCAAATCTTACCTACGATTTGAGGGCTGAACTGTGACTCCTTTTGGGACCTCTGCATCTTTACATTGCCTTCCATTTTTTCTTGAGATCTGCTGTTGAATTACTTCTCCTTTATCAAACATCAGGTGCAGACGGTAACTGACCACCTTAATTACTGTGAAGAACACTGTCACTGAGCTGCAGTATGCAAAAGCCGTAACTGCATTTGCTGGAAAAGCCTACAGAAAGGAATAATAAAGACATCATCGTAACAGTTTACTTTAATAAGATGCTACTAGAATCTCCAAAGTCGTTTTCAAAATCTTTAGCTCTTTTTATCTGTTGTTTGTACCCCTACTGAGTTTTGCAGACACAAGAAGTACTGCATCTCCATGCAGCAGACTTGAATTCTGCTCACCAGGAAGTTCTAAAGATTTGTTCAAATTTCAAATCATAATACAAGATTTATTCTTCTTTTGATTAGCTACGAATAGTATTATTTTCTTAACAGAATCACTAAAAGCTTACAATTAACAAACATTGTTGAAACACTCATAAAATACTCCATTCCCAGGATAATGCAACCTTTCCTGAACTAAGAACTTACAGAAATGCAGACATAATGAAACATTAATTATCCATAAACGGGAACCCCCTTTTGAAAAATTCTGTCATCTTACCCTGCTTCGAAGCTATGGTTTGGAAGTAAAATGCTGCAGTTTCATCTGCTTTTTCTAACACTTCATAGCACATCTCCTATTGTCTTTACTGCTGAAGAATTTTAAATAATTGATCAGGACTAGTCATCACAAATGAATAAAATGCATCTGTAGAGGCAGCCTCTTTGATTTTTTTTATTTTTATTTAAAGTTCATAATTGTTAATTCGCAGCTGTCTGATCTGTGCCTGCTGATCTGTGATGGGCACCCTATCTCTAAGTCATTACTATGAATTGTAGTTCAACTGCAGACATCGGTCCTGCGCAGACATGACGTACTAACAGCACTTTCCTAAGTAAATACTTCCTTTACCGTAAAGGGAAAGTCATAGCAATGGATACTTGCAGCTACATTTGAAGGGCCAAAGCCTTCATCATTGTAGTCATGAAACACCATTACATACTGTTTTAATCCAACTGCACTCTCAGAGCAAGTTTCATCTCTCTTTTTTTTTTTTTTTTTAAAAAAAAAGAGCATTGTTATCTCTGCACAATTTGTCATGGGGACTAAAACAAAGATTTCCAATGCTCAGGATATGCTAAAAATCTATTGAAATTAATTTTTAAGAATGGTCTTCACTCTGTGCCCTAAATCTATCATTTTAAGCACCACCTTTGCAGATCAAGGAGTATTTGGATTCCAAAATTTTTTCGGATTCAGAAATAAACCGCACTACCCCCACACAGGTGAGGAAGGGAAAGGAACGAGGCACGCTTACTTCATCTCTAAAACAAGTCACTGCATTTAACCTGACGTTGAAATGAGTATATTAAATCATTTCTGTGTTATCGTAAGTAAGGGGGTAGCTACTCTTCTGCCGCTTTTGGCTTAGCAAGACTTCCTACCTTCAAAATACATGAGTGAAAGTTTTCAGGCAAGTCCTTTTTAGGACTATTCTGATTCACATACAAAGAGTCCACTGGATAGAAGTAGAGAAGCTATCCAGCAGGTAGGTATTACGAACGATACCTAATAAGAAAGACATGACTTTCTACAAGTTGAGGCTTAGTCTGTTAAGAATGCTTCATGGCACTGTGTGTACACCAAAACTAAGCATACCCTTCAGTCATTTACTGAACCTGGGCCAGAAAGAGGATCAGTTTGCAAGCCAGAGCTTTCATGGTAGAAGGTTTGGTGGATAAGGTTCAAGAATTTGAATCTTATGACTAATGTATGACTAACGTATTTGCAAAACACAAGTTAAAAATTGCTTGGTTTCACAAAGAATGTCATCCATTTACCTGTAACTATTTGTTCCAAAGAGATGCGTTCACTTTCCAGGAAATCTCTTCAACTATACACTAAAAAAGTATGGACTAAAAAACTCATTCTTAAATATCACAGAATGAGTCACTAGAAAAGAAGTGCTTCATAGGTGACACTTATAAAGCTTAATAAATACGATATGAATAACTTCAAGCAGACACAACAAAAATAAACTCCCAGTAACGAAGTCTATGCTTGCACAGAGCGCGCTACAAGAGAGAAACCACCAGAGGCTCCCAGCTTTCTGAAGGAAGGAGAGGAGCGCTTTGGGCTAATGCTGAGTGCTCCATGTCCGCATCCCTGCCTCGTGAGCAGACCTCCCAGGCACACATTCTGTGCCTCCCCCCGCGCTCCCCTTGCAGGTCCACCCAACATACAGTGCTTCCCACAGAGCTCACAATTCAAAACTTATGCACATACATATATGTAAATAAGGCCAGCAGATCCTTAATATTCTGGATCTTGGTGCAAGCTAAGTACTACAAGCTAGCAGCTTGCCCCCAGCCCACATAGGGAATCAGGAGAAAGATGAAGATGGGAATGGAAAGCCCTGGATTTTCTGAATCAGGCCTCTTGCATAAGGGTAGAGGTGTCATGAGTGTTGTTGGTGTTCCCAGGTACAGCTAAGCGAAAGCTACCAGTCTGAGCTAAGGAGGAATTAAATTATAGACCACTGAGGAATTATATGATAGATTTGCTTCTGATGTACTATAGTTATAATTAGCCTCATTTCCTATGGAAACGAGGTTTTATAATCACACCATGTGGCTGTGTATTCATCATCTCTCTCCATCCCCTCTGCTGAATGACTTTTCAGTTCTCTGGGTACTTTCACCTAACTGCAACAGACAACAGCCCCACCGGGAGCGGGCCCCAGCAGCACACCTCCCGTGTTAGCGACAGGAACACGCACGGCTCTCTTGCCCTTTCAATGCTGCCCCAGTGACAGGAAAAGCTTCAGCTGAGCTGGCATCTTATTAGAAGCTAGAAAAACATACCAAAAATACAAATTAATCAGAAAGCAATCTTATGGCACCCCACAGGTTTCTGTGGAAGCTGTAGATTTCTTTCCTCTTGCACAATTAAACATTCCACCATAACGTGCTTTTTGTTTTCCAATAGTTCCGAAAACCAGAACACTGTGGGGCCACGGGCCCCCGCAGGTTCATGTGTTCAAAATGTCACCTTACTACTGCAAATGCAGCAGGATTGACCTGCCCGTGCAGGCAGGACACTTGCCGGGGGCTTCTGCCTGCCCAGAGATCACTCCCAGAGGAATGGCCAACTTCTCTGTGTGTCTGCTAGCGTTATCTGGGTAGCACAAAGGTAGAGGTGACTGAGGTATTTCCGAAGTTAAAGGCATGTAACCTTTGAACAAAATACCCCACCTTGTAAATTGGATGGAATATTTAGAGTTGGTTAAACCCAGATATAACCCACCTGGTGCATCTAAAGGTACACGGTGCTGCACCTGGGACTCGGTGTGCTACAGAACTGAAACAAGTCAACTGCCAAACAAATGTGCAGTCAGCCACTACAGTCACACTTGCCAAAGAAAGAGTGGGAGGTAACAGTATTGGAGCCAAAGATAAATATTTTGATGTTCCTTTAGCTGAATTAATAACTAAAAGATGTCCATTATGCAGTATAGAACATGGAAAAACAGGTAGCACATGAAAGCCCAGGGGTGTAAACTCAGATTTCACAGTGTGCATTCTACCTCACAGTAAATAGGGTAAGAACGGTGTAGCTTAATTCTCTGTCCTAGAGGCATATGCTTCCTTACTTTTATGGAGAGACAAAGAGATAAAGTAGGGACTGGGAGCAGCCAACACACTGCAAGTTTAATCACAGTTTACCTCTGAGTAATTTGTTTACATGCCCACACCCTTATACTGCCATGTTGTATGTATCCTATCACGGCATGATTTGAAGACCTGATGCGTAAGAAGTCACAGCCCTTTAAGTTCAAGAGTTTCCTGTCCAACAAAAGGCAGAAGAAACTCTCACCATTTCAGTACAAGCATCCCCAAAGCCATCTCTCCACTTCAGTGGTGTTGCACTGGGACTGAACATAGCCCAGTGGCTTTGTTTAAGATGTACCACTTCTTTCCTACACACAACGCCTGGGAACCCTGGGCTGTTCGGTGGAATAAGATAACTAATTCATAATCTGCTACAAGATCTGACACGGCAAGGTTAGAAGAGATCTCATTAAGATTTTGAAAGTTGATTTTAACAGCAATGCTGCTCCAAAGAGTTTTCAATGTACATTTTTAATTGTACATTTACTACTACAAAGGAAAACCGAGAAAGAAAAGGGAGAGATGGAAACAGAGATCTGCATTTTCAGGGATGGGGAAGTTCATACGGGAACAATTAGAACCAAAGTAAGCTATGCTGACAGTGCTAGAGAATGAAATCCTCCATCCACACAACAGAAACAACTTGATACTATAAGCTCCCTGATGCTACTGTCAGCATATCTCACCCGAGCCAGTGTGAAAAACCTAAAAGGAGACGGATGAATTTTGCCAGTTCATTCAAATCAAATCGTTCCAGAGAGACTTTCTGACTTTGACATGGGCATGATTAAGTCAACCCAGTACAAAGGAAGATTTTTAGTACTAGTACTCTATTTTGTTCTGACTTTGCCATTTAAAGAGATATCTGTGACTGTTTAAGCTGAATCCAAAACTACTGATGGTAAGCGTGTAACAAAAATATCACCCCAAACATTGTCAAACATAAATAAAATTCCCAAAAGAAATCCTTTAATTAAATGGCAGGTTCAGTTTTCTTAGTGGCAAGAATATGTGACTTGCACAAAGTTTACAAAGCCCAACCACTTAAAAGCAGGAAAACAAATACTTGAGGACATCATTACTTGAGCAGGCAGCATAACAAATGCATTATTCTCATCAAGGATAAAGAATTCCCATAGCGATACGTTAGCTCAAGAACACAAGTCCTGCATTTAACGGGATGATTCATCACAAAGTCAGCCAGTTTGCAGAAAAAGCAAGTCCATCAGGATAGACGATGATGAAGCCCAGGAGAGAGAAAGCAAGAAGTTCAGTAGATAAGTTAGGTGTCCTTCTTCTCTCTTGAAATAATTTCCTATGTTCTATGTTAAGTCTAACCTACAATCTCTGGTTCCAGTGTTATTTTGTGGAACTCTGCATGCCTTCTTCCACACCATTAGTATGGAAATTACCCACAAGGCAACACATTCTTTCAGATGCACACCTACTAGCACCAACTGGAAAAGTTAACCCTTACTTTTTTCTTCCTTTTTTTTTTTTTCTTTTTACAATCACACATACCACTTTGGCAGTAAATTCTACATCAGTTTCCTGCTGGCTTGCAGAAGACAGAGACACTATCAATCAGCAGAAAACATGCTGCTACCTTGGTGCAAGAACTCTATGAACCATACTTCCAGGGACTGAGCACAATCCATGCCACAAAATACAATACACTGACTGTTTTTTGAATCACAAGACTAACTTTTCCCTGGGATTGCAGAGGGACTCGTGAATGCTCTTTGCTTTTGAAAATGAGGCCCATAACTGACTATGTAGGGTGATGAGACCTGTTTAGAATTTTTACCCCACCAAAAAAAATCTACAAACTTTGTTAAGGATTTAGCAGTCAATGTGAGATGAATGGCAATTTTCACCAACAGAAGCAGTACACAGCTACAGTCACTGAAGAATGCGCCAATGAACAGATGCAATGATCCAGCAAACTATTTTTAGGCTTTCCTAGCACAGGAGGAGAACACACCTAGAGTAAACTTTCAAGTTTTCAAGGAAAGCCGTACTAAAGTTAGGCAAACACGCCCCGGTTATAAAATTACCACCTTGCTACGTTGAGCCCAAAGGGCACCGGGCGTAGTAGCGCTGTGACAGCGGGGTGACATTCAACAAGGCGCACACCGCTCGGCCCCGGCCTCCCCCATTCATTCTCCCTCCCCAGCAGCAAAGCCCGGGCCAGGTGGGGATGCGATGGAGCTGTCCCCGCGGGGGTCACCCCAGGAACAGGCCCAGCTGCTACCTTCCCCTCCCCGCAGCCCGACAGCGGCCGGGGGTGCCCTTCCCGGTCCCCCCACGGCAGCGGGGCTCTCACCAGGTGCATGGCCAGCGGCAGCGTCAGCAGGAAGAGCCACAGATAGAGGTGGCAGCTGTTGGCGAAGGCGCCCAGCTCCGGGTCGTGGTACCAGCCGCCGGTCAGCGCCGCCCACACGCCCTGCACCACCAGCCGCGCCGCCGGCGACACCATGGCCGCCCCCCGCCGCCCCCGCCGCCGCCACCACCGCCAGCGGCGCCCCTCAGCCGCCCCCCGCCGCCGCCGCCGCCATGCCGGGGGCCCGCGGATTCTCCCATGGTGCCCCGCGACGCCGAGCATCCCGCCCGCCCCGCCCCGCGCCCGCCCCCGGGATGCTCGGGGGGGGCACGGGGACACGCCCGGGGGGGGGCCGGGGACGCGCGGCTCCTCGGTGCGGCCTCGGCACAGCGACAGGCGCCGAGCGGGGACGGGGAGGGTGCGGTCCTGGCGCTGCCTCGCACGCATCTGCAAGGAGCGCGCCGAGCGCGATTAGCCCCCTATAAATAACGGCTTTGGTGCGTGACAACTCACGCGGTGGGTGTTTTTTTTTTTTTTAGAAAAAACCTGCTTCCCGTATGCATCCTGACAAACGAAAACATTTGCGTGCGCACCTCCGAAAAGCAGAGATGGGTAAAGAAAGGCGGAACTGAAAAGCTTCTTCAAAACTTTCCTCTTTTTTGAGACAGCTGACTCATGTCGGGTGTTATGTGGAAGTCCCAGGTGGCGAGGGCTTCATTGGAGTTGATGCAACATTTGTGTCTTATTAGGGCGATTTGTCCTCAAATCCTGCCACTCTCCTTCATCTAATGTTCACTAACGTTGCCACCAAGCATTTTCTGGTGTATTGGTACTTGCGGGTACGAAGGGCGCTGTCATTTCCAGCCCAGGGCACGTGTCCTGGCCGTGGCGCAGCTGTACGGCACCGCAGCTGCAGTGGAGTGACGAGGATGAAAAACGTGACCGCAGACTCCTCGAGAGAACTGAGCAGCGACCTTCACCTTCAGCAGCCTGCATTCCCTTCTTCTGAACGACGACTCCACTAGGTGGTGCCATGGGAAAGGTTACAGGAGCCTCCCGTTGTCCTCTGTAAAATTATTTCCATTATTAGAACACCTAGGGCCAGCAGTTACATGCCGAGATCCTGGAGTGCTCGGTGCTGCAGAAACAAGCATGACCCGAACACAGAATGACCCGAGCGTAGCAATTGCTCGTGCATAATGGTACTTTGGGGAGCAAATTTTGGAATAATAGCTCTAAATAAATATTTAAGCTTTTCGCTGTGCTGCAACCAATACCTCGTCTGACCCAAAACATTCCACAGTTAATTAGTTCCTGCAGATTCCTTCGGATAACAGATAAAGTTCAAGGTGGAATTTGTGTGGCAGAACGCTTGTATTACAACATACTTTATGGCTTTTATAATAAGGCAAATATGCAGATAAGGAGAAGGCTTGCAATTATCTCTCTGAATAGCTGCAAGGCATTCTCTTATATTAAAGGAAATGGGAAAAGACTCGATAGACACGCTGGTTCTGCATTCTTTCTTTTTGGTTAGCACAGTTCGGTAAGTCACTGTCTAATTTTCGCCTTTTGTGGAGAGCTGCAGACATGGCTTAGGCTGTGGGATAAAAAGGAATTTATTAACTTCGTGTAATTTTAATTTTGCATGACTATTTTGGAACCTCAGTCGTGGGATATCCAGTTGCAAATTTTGTGTTTATGTGCACTACTCGGGGTGCGGGTTTTTGTGTGAAAACGCAAGCAGCATTCATCATGTCTGCTAATTCTACCTGGCAATGTGGTTTGGCACCTTCCCCGGGCCTCTTTTAGCCACCTTGGTTTCCACCTCTGGAAACCATCCCTTGGCGGTAGCTGCATCCAGAACCTCGGGCTCGATGGGACAAAGCGATCGGCTCCTGAGACGAAAACAAATCTTGGTGAACTTTGAAACGCCCTTCCCACAGCGTCGGTGAGAAGACAATACGTCCCCGAGCCCACACACTTCCTTCGAGCTTCCAACGAAACAGCTATTGGTGCTTAGAAAATGATTTTTTCCAGCCGGGACCTGGAAAAACCTGGACCCAGAAACAGCAAGAGTGGAGAAGGTGCTGTTTCCAGGCTTTTCCTAGAGAAGCGGCTGGCCCCCGCGGCGCCGAGGCCCTGTCAGGCCTCACAGGCTGCGCGCTGAACGCGGCTGGAGGAGGAAGCTCGCTGCGTGCGAGCCGCCCGTCCGCCCGCAGCGGAGTTAGGGAAGCGGGGTTTCCTCAGAACCACCTCGGGCTTAATTCTGCCGAAGCCCCGAGCACCGCACACGACGGAGGAGCGGGCAAACACCTGACGGGGGCCCGGCGAGCGGGGCCGGGCTCCCCCTCCCGACCGTTGGGGCCGTTAACCGCCGCCTCAGCCGCGCGCGAGCCCCCAGCCCCCGCAGCCACCGGACCCTCCGCTCCGCACCCCCCCCCCCCCCACGTGCCTCCCGCCGGCCAATCAGCGGCGGCAGCGCGGGGAGCGCAGCGGCGCCGCTCCTCCCGCCCTCCCCGCTCGGCGCTTGCGCGCTCCCGGGCGGCGGCGGCGGCGGCCGGGCCCCGCCCCTCCCCGTGCTGGCCCCGCCCCTCCCCTCCCTCCCTCCGTCCGCGGCGGCGGCGGCGGCAGGTGGGGATGCGGCCGGGCGGGCGCCCCGCGGGCGGCGGGGGCTGAGCTCGCTGCCATGGCCGCGCCGGGGAGCGGCGGCGGCGAGGAGCCGGTCCCGGTCTCGGAGGCGGCGGCGGCGGCCCCGCTGTGGACGGCGCTGTACGACTACGAGGCGAGCGGCGAGGACGAGCTGAGCCTGCGGCGGGGGGACGTGGTGGAGGTGCTGTCGCAGGACGCGGCCGTGTCCGGCGACGACGGGTGGTGGGCGGGGAAGATCCGGCAGCGCCTCGGCATCTTCCCCGCCAACTACGTGAGCCGCCGGCCGGGCGGCGGCGGAGAAGGAGGGGAGGAGGCGGCGGCGGCGGCGGGGGGCAGCCCGCCCGAGATCGACTTCGAGCACCTGCAGCTGCGGGAGGTGATCGGCGTCGGGGGCTTCGGCAAGGTGTACCGGGCCACCTGGCGGGGCCGCGAGGTGGCCGTGAAGGCGGCGCGCCGGGACCCCGACGAGGACATCACGGCCACGGCGGAGAGCGTGCGGCGGGAGGCCCAGCTCTTCGCCATGCTGAGGCACCCCAACATCATCGCCCTGCACGGGGTGTGCCTGCGGGAGCCCAACCTCTGCCTCGTCATGGAGTTCGCCCGCGGAGGGTCCCTCAACAGGGCCCTCGCCGCCGCCGCTGCTTCCTCCTCTTCTTCCTCGTCCTCCTCTTCCTCCTCGGCGGGGCCCGGGGCTGCTCGCATCCCCCCGCACGTCCTGGTCAACTGGGCGGTGCAGATCGCCCGCGGCATGCTTTACCTGCACGACCAGGCCATCGTCCCCATCCTGCACCGAGACCTCAAGTCCAGCAACGGTGAGTCCCGCTGCGGGATGGCCATGGGCCTCCGGGCATGGTGCTGCAGTCGCTTACCCACAAAGGTGGCCTGGGCGCTGTCCCCCCATCCCACTTTTCCCAGAGAGGTGTCACAGCCTGGTGGGCTCGGCCAGGTGCTGTCCCAAAAGCTGGCCCCAAACCCAGCTGGGTAGGTTGGGGAGAAGAAGGGCTCGCTGGAAAAACACGCGGAGCAAAGTCCTGGCCTCTCGGGCGGGAGCTCACTCGGAAGGGAAGCGGGATGAAATCTTTGCACAGTCACGGCTGCAGATTCACGAGACTCCTTTGCTCGCTTGCACACGTTCGGTACTTCTGCTTTCACAAGACCTTGGCTTACTATAACTTCCGAAGGCAGGTTTCGCAAAGTTATCGCTTGTGAACATTTACACGTGTTTTTGTTTTACGTTCTGTGTTTCTAGCTTTGATAAAACTCACCTGCATAGGGAGCGTTGACGCAGAAAAGACAGTAGCTTAAAAACAGTAGAAACTTTTGTGTGGTTGCCAGGTTGGCTTTCAGCCTCTGGCATGGACAAGAGCACCTGAAAGAGTGAGGGAGTTACTCGGTTCATGCCTAGTGAATCCTTCATCCAGCTGCTGGAGCTGAGACAGCAGCATCTAAGACAGTTGTGCTTGAGCACTGGTTCGCTGGGATAGAGGTGCTTATGACTTGCAATTACGGTTGTTTCAAAGTAGTGACCAGAAAGTAGAAATCGTAGTCTGTACGGAAATGGCTGAAGCAGTCTCTGCAGCCTTTCCTTTTTGTTCTGGACAGCCCAAATGTGCAGCAGTGTTACTTTTTTTTTTTTTTTCCAGTTGGATATCCTTAAGTAGTTAAGTCGAAATGAAAAAAGCTTCATTCAAGTTTGAAGCACTTTGTTTAAAAGGCTTTTGCAGTATGCCTTGAAGGTCATCATGCATGGGTTGTTAAGACAAGGCTCAGTCATGGGACTGTTCCCAAGAGTACTTTCACTATTTGTTTGATAAAGAAAGGACCTAGCTCAGCTGTATTTGTGGTTCTGTTTGTAGTGCAAGATGATGAACTCCTGGAACGTTGCATTAGGACCTGGCAGACGTCATGACCAACGCCTTAAATCATATGCAGCTGACAGCAGGCAGTTTGTGTCCTCCTAGTTTGCTGCTCTGTTCAGACTGAGCTGCTTCACCTTTAGTATGTGAGCCTTTCCTTGAACAGAATGGGTTGCTATACGCTACCCTCCTAATTTGGCGGTGGCAAAGTCCATATCTGAAATGAATTCATAACCCTGTGGTTTAGCATAGCGCTTAGAGCTGAGTTGGTGACTGCTATGAACTGATTACCATTATCATCTCTGTGCGTGTAGATAACGGCAGAGCGTTTTAAAAATGTGCTTTTAATTACAACCTCAGTATATGCGCTTATTCACTTCTTTCATTATTAACCACTGTTGCGCATGCAATTAACTTTAGCCACTTAGTTTTCTCACCCACTTTTCTTTATCTTGGTGAAGGTTGAAGACAGCCTTGATCATCCAACTAAAAGATAACATTGGAAGTCAGTAGCATGCTAGTGATACTGTATTCATTAAGTTCAACAATTTTAAATGAATTTAAAATGACTGCAAATCCTGACAGTGTATACTGTTACGTTCCTTGTCCATCCAGGATTTTCCTTCATTCTGTTACTGTCGCCTTTTCCAGCCTTACACGCTGGGAGTAGAAAGCTGCAGGGGTGACATGGATGGCTTCGGCTTAGCAGTGGCTGTAGCCACAGGCAGGGCTCTGCCACAGGATCTGGCTGCTCATTGCTGCTTTCCGTGGACTGCTAGCTGTGGGGTTCAGTGCTCTCCACTAGGCAATACCAGGTAGTATACCAAACTGTCCGTTTCGTGCTAGCTTGCCGATTTTCACTGAGAAGGGATTTTTCTCCCTTAGACAAGAAATTGGAAGAATGACTTGCCTTAATATGGCATGCTACAGGATGCTCACCAAACTCTTTCCCTAACAAATAAGAACTGTCTTTTCTAGCCCCTTCCATCAGCGTATTTGATCCAGAAAGGATATATGTCTGGACTTGTGGGTGGCAGGCAATAGACGAAGGCAAGCATGTGATTTCTCTCCCATCCATCCCCTGGAGTTGGGGTCTGTAGGACAGCATATGTAGTGCTGTTTCACTGACACCAAACTGACATGAGAGTTTAGAGAAGGTGCCACAAACTGAATAGTAGTAATAAGAACAGTAGATTATTATTATTATTACTATTTTTTTAGACATTAGCACCCAACTAGGTTTGTATGCACAGGTTTCTTTAGGCTCCTTTTAGGAGGTGGGAAAAGGCTTTTGTTTCTGCCAAAGCAATACACGAATATGTATGCAAATGTTTTCAATATTTGGAAGAAAAACTAAACGCTTATGAGGGCTGAACAAGGGAGTAAGGGGTAACTCTTGGCTTTTGTTGCTATCAGAGTTTCTTTAATTCTGGAGTCCTTACTTAGTGGTTATTCAGAAGTAGACAAAACAAAGGTGTAAAGAGCACTCAGCTTTTAAGTAGGTCTGATGAAATTAAATATAGTAAGCATAGACATGGCCATTAATGGCGATTTGCAAATTAGCTGTGGGTGCTTTATAAAAACTTGTGCAGGTGACAAAGTAAGAAGTTTCTCTGGAAACGAACATAGTCTATTTTGAGATTATCTTCCTAACAAGCAGTTCTTATGTTCTTAGATATACTTTATAGGTTAAGGAGATGATCTAAAATTAGGATGAAGACTGTGGACTTTACCTACCTAAAATCTGAAGAAAAAAAAATTAAGGAAAATTTGAGATTTTCCAAATCAGCATTGATAGTCAAGTAATTCTGAATAAAGAATAATTTGAATGAAATGCAGGTATTTTAAGCTGTGAAAAATACAAAAAGCTTGAACATTCTTAACCGTATCTCCTAGGTACAAGTATAGTCTCGATAAAGCATGCCAGTTGATCATGAAGAAGTTGCTTTACTGAAAATAAAAAACATTCATCTGTAAGGCTGGACTAATAGTAACCTATGAGGGATTTTTTTTGGAGGGGAGTTGCACTTCTCAACGGGTTTGACTTTTAAAGGAAAACTTTTTGTCTGGGGGAACCGAATTGCCTTCTTCTAGACAAGGACACCCCATTAATCACGAGGCCTCAGTTAACTGGGGTTGTTTAGGGGCTCGCTGCCACCTCTTCTGATGCTTTTCTTGGAGTCTGAATAAAGCTACTAACATGTTCAGGTAAAATGTGCTAGGCTTCACCTTCTGAAGTCTAGTGTAGAGAAAGCAGAGGTTTGTGGTTTGAAGATTGATTTCAGATTGTGCAGTACTTCTGCCTAAAAAAAAATGTGCTTTATCTCTAGTGCGGCAGCTTTGTGTACTTGCAGAAACCATTACAAAAAGTTCAGAATATCTTGCTTATGGAGTGGTTACATCCGTGAGTACAAGGTAAAGCACAAAGTTGATTAGGTGCAGATTCAGTGTACTAGCATAATACTGATAAGTCCTCTGCATTCGTTTGTTATAGATGGATATGCAAGCAGGGTTTGGTTTGCTGTGACTTCCACTAGTTCTTCCAGTGTCCCAGGGTCCACTGTAGTCCTCCCTTCTCTGAGTGTGCTGAGTTTGTATTGCTTTTAGATATCGTCAAGAACAGCTTGATTTGCAAGGATTGTTGAATAAAGCTGTGGACGTGACAGTGCTAATGAAAGCAATACTTGAAATCTGAAGGAATCAAGCATACAACAGAATAGTGAAACTGCAACTGGACAATCCACTTTAATGTAGCATTCTTCAAACTAATCTCATGGAATAAATTTGATGAGTGAAGGTGTACTGGAATTTGAGGAAAAGCAAGGACAAATAACCTCTGGTTCTTTGTTATAAGTTATTTGCAGCGGAATTGCTCGCATCATGCTGCTAAAACTCCCTTAAAAGAAGATGGAGATGTTTTCAAGAATCTGCAACATCTACTTTCCCTCTAACTTCTTTACCCAGCAAAGTTATGCTAGCTGTTGGGTGAGGGGATGAAAAGTTTTACATCAAATTTCTATTTGGTATCTTAATCAATTTTATTCTGAAATCACTGGGGTGCATAATTTGTCTCCTGGCTCTGTTTTGAAGAGGGAGGACTTGTCACAAGTAAAGCTGTAAGGATTGCTTATACATTAGAGTGCTTGAATATGCAGTGTTTTCTGAGGAACAGTTAGGAAGAAAAATCAAAATGAAATTATTACAGTTCGTTCTGGTAGTTTTGAGGTAGAAGATGACTCTTTTCTGCAGATTTGAGCTTCAACCTAACTTTCTGTGTCTGGAAATAAAGTCCCAAGATGTCTTCTAATGGCAGCAAAACTTGGTTTTGTTTTGTCTGAAGCCATGAGGCAATTCCTGCTCACCTGATATATTACATTTAAAAAAAAAAGTGTTTTTGTTTTTTTCTGTGGGCATGTGCCCTGCATCTCCCTCACCTCCCTGTGATGGTCTCACTCATGGTAGTTTTGCTCTTCTGCTCCTTGGGATGTTTGCAGTGTCCCTGCTGGGCTAGCCATAGCCGTCGCAGAGTACTAGGGGCTTCCTGCTGCCTCCTGTAGCAGCCTGCGTCTGCTGTCATCAGTTTGAAAACACCTCGTGCAGCCTTGCTACCCACTCAGCTGGCAATACTGGCTGGCATCTCTAGGGTCTGGAGAGGAAAGAGCATTTCTCTGGCGGACTTGACGGACCTTCCTCTTCCATAAGATGGCCGACTTCCATGAAACCCAAAGGAACCTGATGGCTCCAAGAACATGGCTGTGCTTTCAGTATTTTATCTGACAGATAAAATAGTGGGGCCAAATGTTACTGGGGCACAGGGGAAGGACCGACGGATCTTTCTTCAGGAAGGCTGGCTTAAAGAAGACCCTTAGCCCACAGGTAATGGACCGCTGTTCCTAGGCTACGTGGTGGATCGTCCTCTGGTTAGGAAGATGCTCCGTACATAGATACTTACGTAGATGTTTCGTGAGCCACTTATTTGTTAGCAGTTTAAAATTCTTCCGCCTTAGTGTTCAGTGCTGTGTTCATATAGGAAGTCATGGTAATTAAATGCTACTGTTCTTAATTACTTAAATTACATAAAGCTTAGAAACTGTTCCAGGTATACCAGCTTCCTAGCCCATCTGCGTGAGTTTAAGTAGCCCTGCCTTGTGCTGCGCTGTGAAGATAATGCTGCTGCATTGCAACAGAAAAACTGGTCATGCATCCTGGATATGTGGAGCAGGAAGGAGCTCTGGTTTTAGCAATCTTGTCTGATTAGTATTCTTAAAAAATACCCTCATGCAAACTGTAGGATTGCCAGTTTTCATCAGCTTGGAAAACAGCATCTCTTTTGAAGGTTATGAGCTATAAAAGTTAGCATGTCATTGAATTCAAGTATGTTTTTCTCTTCTGTATCGTTATATCACTTGAAAGCATTCTGCTTTGTTTCATAAAACCTTGCTCCCAGTATTCGATGTGCTCTGACTATTGTAGATAGGGATTTTATTTTCTCTATTTTTAGAGACCCTGACGGCCTGCTGGATTCTGTGGGAGCAGCAAACGCTTAGTAGCCTTGAGACACAGTGTATCAAAAGAAATGTTTTCGTTATGCCTGTTATATTTTCACTTGATACATTGACTTGCTGCATGTAAATACCTTCTATCTTTTGTGTTCAGAAAGTGATACTCGAATTCAAGAAAGAACAATTTTAAATAGCTGGTTGCTGTGGCTTTCGCCATCTACAGTAGAAATAGCTAGTGCTAAAATGTCATAGAGGTTAACTTCCAACTGAAGGATGTGTTTTGGCATTTAAAAATAATATACTGTTTCTTTCTCTTATTTGGTGTTAAGATTCTGCACCTTCAATGGGTAGTAGAGTTAATAAAAAATTTTATTTTGATTTCATTCTGAATCTCACATCTCTCATGTCTTTCTCCTCTCCGTCTTCTTTCTGTCTCCTGTTGTAAGACACCAAATGAGCTGTTTTACAGCTGTTTGGAAGTCTTTCTCCTCTTGCTCCCTGTTGGACTCCTCCCTGGGAGGCTTCTGCAAGAGGCGCATTTGGGCCAAGGTTTCCGGAGACCTCTTGTTGCCCAGCATGGACAGTCGCATCCTAGTCTGCATCTTGCAGACTTTCTGACCGTTTTCTCTGAAATGACTCTTTTGGGGGTGGCATTGTATTTCGAGATGCAGGACTTTGGATAACAGTATTTGTAATAAATACCGGTATATTAAAAAGGACTTGAAGCATTACATGGCTGGATTTTTTTTTTTAAGGCAGGTGCCCTAGGATGTGGTCACATACCTATCTACCTGTCTCTGAAAATGGCACTGAGCAAGCAACTCATTTCCGTAGAAACCAGTAGAAAAACAGGCAGCTAAGTAATAGCTCCCATATGCTGTTAAAATATTCATACAATTTTGTTCATTCCCCTAAACACTGAGAAATTTGCATGCTGACTGTAAAGTTTGTGTGATGAGGTATTGTATTAAATAAACATAACACAAAAATATAACTGAGATTTGGGCATTGATAGTGTTAGCCAGCATTAGAAAAATGTGAGAGCTAATTGAGTTTTCAGCTCCAGTTGTGGAACTCCCCACCGCTTTTTGGGACTGCAAGCACAGTGCGTGTGTTTGGACCCTCTGACTAAATATTGTAAGTTCATAGTCATGTTCTGCAAACTCAAAAGAATGGAGAAGTAACACATCATTGAACTGTACTTGGATGTTGAATGCTAGTTTGTGGTTTCTTTGACCTTAGAAGATAATGGCTTTTTGTTTGCAGCCTTTTATTTTTCTTATCAGTAAGCATAAACTTTCTTCTAAACATGCTTCAGTGTTTCAAGTTCTGTGGCCTTGTAGAATAAATGTTTGCAAGGAGTATTTGCAGCATGGATGACTTTTGCCCTTGATTTTTTATTTCTGATGATCTGTTTAAATTTGAAACATTGAACCTCAGTTCAGTGGTCTTCAGTAGTAATGCTTATAAAAAGTACAGTGATTTGTTTTTAAGCTTTTTTTTTCTTGTTAGAGGTAAAATTATGGCATTGAAGTCAATACAAATGTATATAAAAATATATTGAAGACCAAAGGACTTATCTGTCTATGGTAGCAGTACCAAACTAATAACTGGTGTCATAAATTTACATGCCTGGTTTGACTATTTAAAACTAATTTCACCATTTTTACCTCGCTTCACCATGTTACCAGAGCTTTACTCTACATCAGCAGCTGCCAGTAAGTGGTTTTATAAATTTTGACCCACTTAGTGCCTCTGAAAGTCATGGGTTTATATATGAAACAAATTTACATATAAGTATATATAAAAAATATTGTATATTGTCAGCACATAAGCATTCTTCCTGCCAGGTTTAACCTTTTTTGTGTGGGGTCATAGCTCCAGTTAAATCAATCCTAGACATGCCAGTGTTGGCTATATAATCATGCTTTGTTCTCTTCATAGCTACTAAAATCTGTGTTTTGGCAGGTGTGCTATTAACTTGGAGCTGATAAGCTGGCCCTCCCTCTGAAAAATGCAGGAGTAACTGCTTCATTTCTGTGGTTTGTTATGGGACAAAGTAACTCCTGGAACTGGGTGTATTTTGGTTCTATATGTTTGGGTTGTTTTCTCTCTTTCTTTTCTACTAGGATTAGATGTTGTTGTTCTTCCTGAAACTAATTGTATTTCTTTTCTCCTAATGTATCATATTAAATGGAAAAGTTATCATTTTTAACTTGTTGCTGAATCTACACTAATTGAGACAAAAGAGCAGGTTTTCCCTTCCATTTTCTCTTCCAAAGAGAAAGAGTGCTGCCAAGCTTGCAAAGTACTTATTTTAAATTACACATTTTGCCTTTGCTATTAAAGAAGATTAGAGTTCTTGGAAACGCACAGTCATGAGAGGCTGTTCCTCAGCTACTGAAGAAGCCGCAAGGATTTAACAAATACTTGATATATTTTTTTCTGTCAAGTTTTGTATTTAGAAAAATAAAGAAGTGGGCTCAAAAATTTTCTTTTTTTTTTTTCTAATTTGTTTTGAAAGAGGTTGAGCTTAGCAAAAAAAAAAAATTGTTTTAAAACAACAAGACTCTTTCAAATGTTCTTTAAAATAAATTGCTTTAATTCTCAGATGAAACTGACAACCGAAGTCCAAGACCTTTATGGAATGTAGCTTATTAAAATCTCTCATAGAAATGGTATTAAAGGGGTTTCATTTGAAGTGATGAGTTTCTCAGGGAACTCAGTGACTACACTTGACAAAGTGTCTATAACCAGAGTTTGTTGGATTCTTGGACTAATTTTTCATAGTGTAGACATCTTCAAAGGAACAGGGAAAAATTCTTTTGTCTTGAGTTTATTCATCTGATTCTTTTCAATAGTAAATTTCATCAAAGGTGATTTTATAATGGAATCCAGCTTTGCTGCTTTTTCCATCTTTACACCTTTGAATAAAACTAGTTGTAAAAGAGTTGGATCTACTAACTGAAATAGATGAGGGGCCATAACTGAAGAGGGGTTTAAGATATGTATTTTAGTGATAGCTAGCTCTTACAGTATTGGTTTTGACATCAGCCTACACGCTTATACTTCAGTTTGGTTAGTGAGTCACCTTTAAAGGTAGAATGTGTTTTGATTTAATTTATTTTTTTTAGCGTGTATGTCTATACATTTATTTAAAACTTTTCTAACCTATCTTTGATTTCAAAGTGGTACTTTTGTGCATAAAATATCCTAGAACAAGCACAACAAATGCAACTTGATATGGATCACAAAAACTAAAGTAACAAGGAAGTACATAATTGACAAGTATATGTGTTACAATCAGGAAAAATATGTCAACTATGTAAATACTTTCATGTATTCAGAGGCTGTGTATTTTCCTGATTAGCTTGAAATATAAAAAATACAGCAAGTTATCTTCTATTTACTGGAAGAAAATAATCTAAATGCAAAAGAAATTTGAATTAAATATTCTTGCTTTTTAAAATTAACTATTGAGCAGGTGATTTGACTAATGATAGTTAAGTTAATTTGTTAGCTTGGTTCTGAAAAAAGGTAACCTCTTGCTCCTGGATGTCATTTCTGAGATTATAAACCTCAGCTGCATTGTCCTTGTGAATTTGGTATGTTGCATTGGTTTACTTTGAAGAAAATGTCCAGGTTGTGAATTTGGAGTAAGTGAGGTATTAGCATGTTCTCTGAAAATTTATTTTGGAGGAAATTGTACCTGATTAATTAAATACTGGCTATGACTCCCCTTTTGCAGTTTGAGTATAATAGCTCTGGTTTGGCTTTTTTTTTTTAATAGGAAGGAATTGCTTAAGAAAAATAAATTATTCACTATTTCCTAACAAAGATGATTATCTTTAAGGAATGGATAAGCACCCACTCTACTCTGTAGAGCTTGAAACTAAAAGAATTCTTTCATCAGGAATGACTGATTTACCACCAAACTATTGGTCCTAGTTGCTCTCAGCATTTCTTTCTAATCTCCCTGCATTTTGATCACTGGTTTTATTGCATAGCTGCCTTTTAAAAATTAGTAACAAGCAAAGAAGAAAGACCTTAAATGCTCACTTGAAAACAAAGTAATTGCTGTGTTTCAAATAAGTATGGAATTTCCTAGTAAGTACAGTGTAAATGAGCGCTTTGAGTTTTAAAACTAAGCTTCAGCGTGGACTGATTTCTGTTGAATTGTAAAATTGTGGAGGAATTGCTGTAGTGAGGTAACGCTTAAGTGCAAAATTTAAATAGAATTAATGTTGGTATTTTACTAAACAAAGAACTTGAATGTTTAGTGTACAGTCTGTTTTTGTTTTTTTCTAGTGCAACATCCAAATCCTCAATTTTCAGAATTTAATTTTTTAACTGGTAGTTATTTGAATGTCTAATTATAAATGCTTGTTACCTCTGGTACTTCCTCTTAAGGTATAACAGAAATTTCTGTTCTGCGTTACAGAACTATCAGAATAGCAGGTAAAGTACAGATGGCAGGCAGGAAAATAACTCGCAGCATCTGCGGTGTGTGCCAATAACTTGTTAAAACTGCTTCTTTCTCTCAAGTTTCCATTTGCCCGAAGTTGCTTTAATAATGGTTATTAAAGAAGTGAGGGGGAAGCAAAAAAAAATGGTGATGCAAGGTATGTTGCAGCTGTTGAAATCGCTCCTCTCTCTTCTTTTCTCCTCCTTTCTTCCAGACACTCAGGCGAGTCTTCGTTGTTCTAACGCTTTGCCTATTTTTTGTGCCAAATGTCCCTCTATGGGTTATGTTTTTCTTATGTGGTTGGTGTGTATTTGTAAATCCTTTCTATCAAGGACATTTTCTGTCAAGTCTTGTCTTGTTTTGGCTTTCCAGTTGGGAACACTTTGTTCGGGACTTCTTAAATATATATTGGCTTGTGTGAGGTAGACTTTTTTTTTTAAGCTAGATGTTTTTAAATAAATATATTAAGAACAAATTGTTGAGCTGCTTTCAATTCAGTATGAAAATTAAGAAATGATTAACTTCTTAATTAAAGAATGTATGTAGCGAAAGAGCATATAGGATAGTGGAGCACAGTATCCTTATAATCACAGAATCATGGAATGGTTTGGGTTGGAAGGGACCTTGAAGACCTCCCAGTTCCAGCCCCCTGCCATGGGCAGGGACACCTCCCACCAGAGCAGGTTGCTCCAAGCCCCATCCAGCCTGGCCTTGAGCACCTCCAGGGATGGGGCATCCACAGCTTCTCTGAGCAGCCTGTGCCAGGGCCTCACCACCCTATAAGGGAAGAATTTCTTCCTAGTATCTAAACTAAATCTACCCTCTTTTAGCTTAAAACCATTACCCCTTGTCCTGTTACTACATGCCCTTGTAAAAAGTCACTCCCCAGTTTTCCTGTAAGCCTGGAAGCTAGGTGCTGGAAGGCCACTATAAGGTCACCCTGGAGCCTTGTCTTCTCCAGGATGAGCAACCCCAACTCCCTCAGCCTGTCTTTGTAGCAGTGGTGCTCCAGCCCTCTGATCATCCTCATGGACCTACTCCAACAGGTCCACGTCCTTCTTATGTTGGGGGGTCTCAGAGCAGAATGTAGTACTCCAGGTGGAGCCTCACAATAAGAGGTAGAGAAATGCCTCCTGCATATGTAATCTTTATGTAAAGGATGAAATTATTTTGCTGATGGTGAGTTCTAAACTTTATCCAGTGAGGTGATCACAATCTGACTGATACTGACTGCAGAGGTGAGGGGCTTAGCTCTTAACAGTTATATTAAGAACTTGCAGGAGAAAAGCAAGTTGTATAAGAAGTAGTGCTGTGTAGACAAATGTATCACCTTTCACCAGTTAATTTGCAGTTGAAACACTCAGTAGAGCTGGACATAGCTTGTACAAACAGTGCTGAAATTTTAATTTCAAATTGCAATTGGAACCAAATAACAGCTAGAAGGAATGGAGATGGGTCTCTTAATATTGACAAGATAGTGTGTTTCATAAGCTGAATATGCAACGTGATTAATAAAGTTTTTTTTCTTTTTTTTTTTTTCTGCTTGTTAATTCCCAGGTAAAGATACAAGGTTGCCCTGCTGGTTTTGATGCATGTTGATTTAGTGAATTAACAGGAACCGGATTAATTTACAAACAGATGGAGAGGGAACTGACTGGGGGTATGGGGGGACAACAGTAACAGCATTGTCTACACAATCTTCACTTGCAAGTAGAGGTATATACTATAACCTGTTTATTTTCTGTTTGGTATTCTTGAAGAATGACTTTATCGGTGGTAAATATAGTGGCATGTAGGTACTCAACCTGTAATCATATTAACTTAAATAGCTATAATATTAAATAGCTTAATTTGCAAAAACCATAATGAACTCTTCAGAGAACTGTAGATAAATTGGCAAGAAAAGGTGGCAAGTAACTACTAATTCAAAAAAGTAAGATTGCTTAACACTGTATTCTTAATAGCAACAAAACAGATGCTGAAGAGAGTGTAGTAGAAACTACAAAGAGGGTAAAAAAGATAGGAGTAATCCAAAGAAGTTGAGCATTTCAGGTTAATTTTTGTAAGTCTAAGCTTCCTATGTGTGTTCAGTCCTTTGACTTGGCTTCTCTAAGAATGCCTTGTTTAGCCCCTTAAACCAATTGTGTAATCCAAAATGGTCTGCTGAAAGTGTTGGAATGCATTATGAAATTAAAATTGATTTGATTGCAGAAAGTCTTTGGATTTCAAGAATCTTGTCAAATTAGAGATTGTATTAAATGGGGACTTTCAGATAGCTAACAAGGTTGGAGAAATATAATGACCTGTATATGTTTAGTAACAAAAAAGAAAACTAAGACTGTAGGAAATAACACTAAAAGAATAGCATTGAAGATCATAGCGCTAGGTGGAAGTTTCCTGGTTATGCTGCCAACTGAAAGGTCTGTCCAGGCTTCCCTCAGGCTTGCTTTAAATACTGTTACTTAAACTACGTGAATTTTAAAAAAATAGAAAGGGGAGAAAGTGAGCTTTTTGTGTCAAGTTATGCTTTCGACAAAATGGTTGTGATTTAAACAAATGGTTTCAATTACTCTTAAGAGTTTCAGCTTAGTACTGGGGGTGTTGTCCTAGGTCTGAGTTTGCGTGCACCCCAGGAATCTGACTTGTCTAAATATGCGCTTTCCCATTATTTCTTAACCACTTACAGCCAATCTTGTAGCCAGGAAGTATCTGATGGCAGTAATATTTGGTGCTTTCAAAAAAACAAAGAACTGGGCCCCGTCTCCCCATTTGTGTAACCAGTTGGTTCCTCTCATGTTCTTTGTTCTATTTTTAACACGTAGCAGAGCCCTGCGCTGAACTTTCAGTTCTCTGTTCCATGGAACACAGCATCTATGTCCTGCCTCACACTTTTTTTTATTTTTCCTCAGAAAGATTTTCAACTCAAGCTCACAAAAAAAGAGAGTAGAGCAGAGAAAGCAACTCTGGTCTAAATGTGGCCAAACCTGGACCGCCGCTTTGTGCATCTCTAACCATTGCTGCTGCAGTTGGTGTCTTACCTCCTGCACTCAGTAGATCAAAGCTAGCGTTATCGCTGGAGGTGAGCAAGTTTCGAGATAGAGCAGAGAAAAGGGGGGGAGACGCAGAAGAGGGAATTGGCGAAGGGAAACAGAGAGAAGACTGGGTGCATGTGGGTGGAATGTTACTGGGACTTCTGCCTCCTTTTCAAGCCTAAATTCTGTTCCTTTCCTGATGGATGACAGATGTATGGGAACAAGAGCGGTTCTGTGGGGGTGCTGCCAGTCCAGGTTTAATTAGAGAAATGCTGAGCTAGCTGGTGCTTTCCAATTCTGCAGGTCCAGTTATAAAGAGTACAGAACAACTTATCTGCGTACTGCTACACCATAAAATATTTGCAGTATGCCATGAGTAGAAAAAGACTCCAGTTGTAACTATGATAATGCAGAAAGCAAACAGGACAGATTTAATGGCGTTGCTATTTTAGCAACCATTAGGTTTGACAGGAAGATTGTTGAATTTTGTGACTTCTTTTTGAGGAACAAGCCAGAAGAGGTTGGTGGGAGAACAGAGGCAATATCTTGGAATCTGGTATGAATCTCTCCCCACCACTGTTGCTCCAGTTATAAAACCAAGTTTAGTCATGAGCTTGCAAGTAAGATGGGCTGGGCAGGGCACCAGGGAGAGTGTGGTATTGATAAGAGCACCGGTGCTTTAGACCTGCATCTTGTTTGTAGATATGGCTGATTTCTGCTCTCAGGCGTGGTTTAGCGTAGTGAGGAGGACAAGCTCTTCTGTCTTATCTAAATAAAAGGTGTTACAGGCTTCTAATTATTCTATTTTCTGCACCTGCCCCAGTTTAGGTTACTGTTGTTGAACATATATATGCAGTTATAGTCATCCACTATTTCACATGAGGTCTTATGCCTTGTACAATTCTAATGATACTTCCCTGTTTCTCCTGAAAAAAAGCCTTTTTTAGTGCCTCTCAGAATTGCATGAGCTACTTCTGCAACTCCGTGCAGCTGCTCTTTTGGTTCTCCTTCTGTTAGCCAGAATAGCCAGACCTCTCTTCTTCCTTCACAACTCTGCTTTATAGCAGAAGAGTTTGGTATTGATCACTTCTACCTTTGCATATTTTCCTAGCATGGTAATGTGGCCTTCCTCAGAGTGGACAGTATTTTCTGACTTTGCTGTCCATTCTTGACTGCACTTTGTATTTTTCCTCAGATTGCTAAGTGGCACATGAGGCAAACTTTCTTCCTAATAAACTCAGTGATGATTTTGTTTCATCCTGGTAACTAACTTGTCTTTTGAGATCTTCCTAAAGGAGGAAGTGGCACTATGGCACTTGTATAGAATTCTTTGATTAGTTTTTACCCTGTCTCTATGATTAAACTTGCTAAAAGGCACTCACATCTGTTCGGGTCTGCTACCTTATCCCTCTCTTAAAAACTATTTAGCAGGAAAAAATGGGATTAGCATGATGTGAGCTGTTTGTAATATAACTCTTCTGTAATTTTGTTCTGTTCTGTATGCCTCAGTGTCCTTAATTATTGTCCTGAACTAGTTTTCTTGAAAGTCTATTCCAAGATGTCATTTAAGTCAAATTAATGTCTGTAGTTGAGCGAATATAGATCTTTACTTTTATTCTGTCATAGATTGCCATCACTTTACAGAGTCATAAAAAGGATTGATAGTAGATGTACATATTTAACATTAACCCTGCTCTGAGTGGGGGTTTGACTTTGAGGTCCATTTCAACCTAAATTATTTCATAATTCTGTGACCTACTTCCTTAGTGATCTAGAATGAGTAATGCTTGGATTTCCAGTTTTTCTTTAGTAACGTTAGATAGCTCAAGAGTGTAAGTTCTTCTTATCTGTAGGGTTAAATAGAAATTTGCTAGGGATGTTGTTAGAACTCTTGTGTATCCTTGCTGCACTGTCAAAAACTTCTTTAATTCTTAGGACATCCACTATATCATAGCCACCAATTTTAATACCACTCAGCCATGTAGCATTTGTATTTTTTCATTTTTCTCTCTAACTCCAAGGACTTTTTTGCATTTATCTTCAACCTATTGATTTATATTTCATGGAATTATTAAAAATAGCATGCAGTGACATCTGTTCCCCACGTGCTGTTTCTTATATTCAAGCAGTGCCTTGTGTATGGCACTCAAACCTCAGGTACTGTGAAGTTAATAAATTTGTCTCCTTGATCTCTCTGCAGAAGGGCAAAGTCAGGACAGAAGGTGTGTTAAACTCAGAATTGAGTTGAAAACAGTGTAACCAGGTGGAAAAATATGCGGCCTTAAAATATTTAGTCAAATGTTTATTTCTTGCTGTAGTACATGCGATGTTTGAATAACAATCCAAGATAAAGTTTTGTTAGTTTGACTGACGCAAAGCGTTCTTATCACATCTGACTTAGTCTCCTCTTAGGTTTTGAATCATTCGGAAATAGTCGCGGTCTCTGGTTTTGCTTGTATAAGCCTGAACTTTACTCTTTGTGGAAAGCATCAAGTCTGAAAAATGTTAAGCTAGGGAGTGCTAAGCTGGCCGTCACCCAGCTCCGCATCGGAGGTGCACGGGAGCCTGGCAGGGTAACTTGAGGGGTTTGGAAGAGTGATTAAACGGGGGCTGCGTGAGCAGGGTGAGCACAGGGCTGCCCGAGTGACTTTGGACGGATAGACGGGTGGCCGGTGAGGGCTGTGAGGCTGCAGAAGGACGAGGGGCCGAAGGCTGCCATGCAGGAAGCTGCGCGGCTCGGCTGAGCCAGGTATTTGTGCTGCCAGGCCGTGCGCCGTGGGGCCGCTCGCCGGACACCGCAGGAAACGGAAGCGCGGCTTGCTGAGGAACGTGGTCCCTTCCTAGGATGAAACCTGGCCGTCAGCCAGTTATTACCTGTTGCAAGACTGACTGTTTTTGGTTTCGGTCACATTGACTGACAAGGAATGTCAGGAATTCTGCTGAGCATGTTTGAAATGGAAGAGCAAACAATAGGTCTTTCATTCAAGTATAAAAGTTATAAAAACTCGTGCATGAATTTAGCTTGTTCTGGTGGTTCTGGCTTTGAGCTCGTGGTTTGTCCGTACCATTTTGGCCTTCGTTTCTTCCACTCAGCGTTAAGAAGCTTACTGAAAATGGAATGTGGGCTCTGTCTTTTTTAATCTGGATTTGACATTTTTTGAAATGCTTGTAAGAGTGCAATTAATCTGTACCAGTAAAAACAATTGCTTGCAATTGCAAATACAGGCTCATCGGTTTTTCCTCTGTAAAGCAAGGTCATTTTTCATCTGCTTTTTCTTCGTGGGTTCCCTTGAACTGCGCTTTGCAATCCATACACTTGTAAAACACGTGCATTGCTGATTCCTCTTACTTGCAATTCAACTTTTGATCTTTGGCCCAGATCATTTTAGCAGAGAATTAAAGTTGAGTTACTACCGTTGATGGTGACAGGCACTGAATATGAAATTAAAATTGTAGTGTGTTAATAACGATTCCTTTGCACCTGTTGGCTTTCTCTTTGTCAGCTCTAGCACAGTAAACCCATTCTTTTCTTTTAAGGCTCTTTTAAGAAGCTTTATTACAACTTTGCCAATACTCTTGTGTTAAGAACAGGTCAGATGGTGAGTACACAAGCTGTATGAGGGAGCACCAAAAAGAAAGATAATTTGCCAATTCACCTTGAACAGGCATGAAGATATATCTACTGTAACACAATATGGATTTGATCCAAGTCCAGGGACTTGCTGCTGGTTGTGTATTCCCAAGGCAAGCTAACCTCCCTGGTATCATTTCCCAACCTCTAGTGATTTGTGGCCTGGGGATTTCTTGAACCTAAACTCCTGGTTTTTTTAATGTAATTGCTCTTGATGGAGTTTTCTTTTGTGAATTTGTGTAGGTGCCTTTTAAATCTAAGTAAAATAATAGTATTCACACACTATGCCAAAAATTCCAAAGTACACCTACAGTGTTGTGTGAACAACTGCCGCGTGTGTTTGATTCTTATCGGCTAATTTTGTTTGATGTTGTCCACATCTCATGTTGAGAAGCTGTGAACAATTGTTACCTGTAGCTTGCTTCATTCCCTGCCTGTTATCAGAGACTCTTTTCTCAGCTGTTTCTTTCCCCTGCTCGCAAGCACTGGTCTATCAACCGTCCCTTATAACTTAGGGCACGCTGCTCAGAGCACCTCCAGTTGTATCTCTTTGTGTCTCTCGGTTTTATGACACGCTTTTTGAGATGATGAACCAGGACTGAGTGTAGTATTAGGGATGTATTTTTAATGGTGATATACTGTTCCCTATTTTGTTGAGAAGAATTCTTAACATTCATCTTTGTTTTACTACTACAGCTGTTTTTTTACTACTTCAGAATCTTGTTTCAAAGTGAATACCATTTTCATGGCCTGTCATCATCTGTGGGATGGTAGCATTCTGTACTTTCTTAAACTTAAGTACTTTGCTTTCCATCTCTTTACACTGGGTTTCATGCACTAGCTTAATGTGTACTCACACAATTGCAGAAAGTGCTCATGACACCGTAAGTATTTCTCCCTTTCATTGCTCATAGTAGCTTAGAATTATCAGTAACCTTTTTCATTTTTATATAAAATTTCAGTAATTTCACAACATTTATATTAAACAGTTATTTGCAAACTGCAAGTTGTATGTCAAATTAATAACAAGACTAGATATGTTGGTTTGATTCCAGTTCAACTAATTTACAAACTCCATCTTTTGCAGTTTTGTTGCTAGAGAAGATGGAACATGATGACATTTGCAATAAAACTTTGAAGATTACAGACTTCGGTCTGGCTAGAGAATGGCACAGAACAACCAAAATGAGTGCAGCAGGGACTTATGCATGGATGGCTCCTGAAGTTATCAAGTCCTCCCTGTTCTCTAAAGGAAGTGATATTTGGAGGTAAGAAGTTTGTCTGTTGAAGACTGTGTTCAGTACAAATATGTTGGTTTTGGATGAATTTTTTTTTCATTGGTTGTTCTAAGTTACTTTCTCATTATATGGCAAGTATAGCTGTTCTAAGAAAAATATTAATATCTCAGCCTGTACTTCACTTCATTTACCTGTATTTATTTGTAACTTACAAATTTGGAGGAAGGAGAGGGAAAATAAGCAGAAAAACATCTTTTGAAAAGAAAGCAAGGTCTCATTAAGAGAAGCCTTTTAAAATACCTGTTGGTTAAGATACCCAAGTAATTTATCTGGAGTATTAATATAAAATACTCTTGATGTACTACCACATGATCAGTTTCATAATGGTATGTTTGCTCTATATCAGATGTCTGAAAGGTCTCATTGTGCATAAAGAAATGGGACCAACAGTTATTATCTTGCCATGTCTGATAAACAAAACTAACTGACAATCTAGAACTTTGCCAGATGTTAACTGAAATTAATGCTGCTTTCTAGGAATCTAGAATGTGGTTATGTGTAAAAGTAAACAGATCTGAGTTTTTATGTTCATAGGGATTTTACTTCCAGTAACTGGAGTGAGGAGAGAGTGTTTTCACAAAACTGTTTTAACCTACTGTCTAATTTGGAAAGTGAGGAACTGCCTGTGTTAAGTTTTGGAATTTCTTATTTCAGACATTATGGTAGATCATTTATAAATAATGTCTCTCAATACTGATGCTATTTTTGAGTGGCATATAGGAAACGTATCACAGAAAGGTGATTTAGACTTCAGTTTCAATTTAGTTTTGTGAATGGGGAAGAGTTGTGATTGCACAACAGGCTTTAAAAGCTGCGATGCCTCACCCTGAAAAGTCTACATTTCTTTTTAAAATGGTTTCTCTGTGAAGGATCTACTTAGGGAAGGAGGGGAGGACTTTAATCTGTTTTCTTACGCCTTTTATGCATGCTCAGTGTTGTACAGCTCTTAAATAGAGTCCTATTTTGTGTAGATGCGTGATATTCTACAATATGAAGTAATACTTCTGGTATTCTCAGGATTATTCTGTATCTGCACTACTGTTTTGTGACAACCATTTGTTTTGAACTGATTTTCAGCATGTTGTTTACATCAGTCTGAGTTGATGACCAGTTGAGAAACATCATTGGCTTCATTCTTTTTTTTCCATTCTTCCTTCCTTTTTTCTCTCTTTTTTTTTTCTTTTGTGGGGTGGAGGTTGGGTGTAGGCGTTTCCCTAATCAGCTGTATTCCATGCTTAATTACAGGTCCTGTCCAGTCTTGTTGCTGTGATTTTAGGTATCTGAGGGGGTATGCTTTGGTGCAATTATTTTATATTCTGCTGCAACATTAGTTTACATTTTTGGAACCTACAGTATTTCTCTTCTTCGCCTTCTCTCCTGCACGCCTCTCTTGTAAAAATGTAAGTATTTAGTTCAATGATGGGCTTCTAACAGGAGAGGTTTTGAAGTATAAAGGCTCTGTTGTACAGTATAGTTTAGTCCTTTTTGGCTTCTAAAGATTTTCTGCTTACTGCACCTTGATCTATTCTGTTGCTTACCTTTACTCTTTCTTCAAAAGAAAACCAAATAATGAATATTGTAAATCTTGTAATGCTTTGGTTATGGGAGCGTTTTTTTTTTATTTTAAAACACATTTGGGTTATAAAATTAAATCTGCATCTCTCTACGGCAGTAACAGAACGTATTTTAGGGAAGTTCTAAAAAGTTGCACATACTGAGTCTCCAGAAAATGTCTCTATGCCTCTTATTAAAAAAAAAAAAAAAAAAAAAGGCAGGGGAGAAGAAGTCACGAGCAGTTGAGACTGCTCACCATGATTGCACTTGCATGTAGGCTCTCAGAATCAGCCAATGCTGGGAATTATTATGTCAGTGTTTTCATGCATAGTCTTCCAGGCAGCATTTTCTCAGGTGTCATCCTAAGTACCAGAATGGGTGCTTTCCAGGCCCTGCATGTGTATCCTTTTGCTTTCCCAAACCAGAATTATAACTACTGTTTTTATTATTTTTGGTGTATAGTTCCAAATTCCCAAAGGATTCCACTCCTTCACTCCCACCCCACCATCATTTATCATGTTTTTCAGTCTTGGTATGTCAATCTTGTTTTTGTGTATGGAGCCTGAAAGTGCAAATGCGTTCACAGATTTCCAAGTGATGATGGTGTTCTTCAGCAGTGGTTTTCACAATAACTCATGCCTCCATTGTACAAGCTCTTGACAATGTGAGGAGTACTTGCTGAATAGCAGAACTAGTAGCTGCTTTTGCCTTGCATATTTGTATAATTTTGAAGGGATTTGGGTAGTAATGCTTAGGGACCTCTGCTTTAGAAGATGGGTTGTAGAGTAAAACAAACTTTGAGAACTTTACCTACATTTTGATCAGCTTTTAAAATATGTAAAAACAGTAAGGTATCGCTGTAATGAGATATAGTAAGGCTTAAATTACATTTGACAGCAGGAGAATAAATTTTAATAATGCAAATGTTTAAGGGATGTCTTATTGAAAGTGTATTAGGTTATGTGGTCTTACTGTATAATTCAAGCATATCGTGCCTGCTTTTTTTTTCCCCTGAAGATGTAAAAGGAGATGTTTTTTGCTCTTAAAAGAAAAAAGTATTTCTTAGAAGCTTTGACTGTGTACATAGGATGACTATATGTGGGCAGGTGAGATTTAATGCATGAAGTAGCAACATCTGTAGTTGAAAGAGTTAATGAGTAGTTGTTGTCCTACATAATGATAGGCTAGTACCTCCCAAAAACTCCACCACAGTAGGAATAGAACATCTGTAGGGTTCCTCCCCACCCTATACGGGCTCTTGGTACTTGAGGTTAAGACTTCGCATTCATTAAAAGAGGTACTTTAGGCTGTTACGGTCTTGGTCTGTTAAAATTTTACAAGCTCCTCTTTGGCACTGTTGAAAGTTACCTAGCATTAAAGGCCCAAATTGTAAATATAACTAAAGGTAATGTTGCGACACAGGTTTTTATGAAATATGATTTCTTTTTATTTAGTTTTATTATTGTTCTGCTTAACTTTATAATTCATGCTAAAATACATATAGAACAGTCTGAACAAGGGAACTCTTTGAATTAAGAACAGTCTGTGCTTGCTGGGAGAGGCATAAGATCATTTTTAATGCTTTGTCTAAAAACAGATGAGATGTAGTTAAGTAGAATTCCTTCATCATATATAAAATTTGTAAGTACTGCTGAAATTCAGTATTGTCAAAAGTACCACTGTTTTAAAACAAAATAGGACTTTTTGGTTTTATCATCCTTTGAGCATACAAGGAAGTGCAAAGATTGGACTGAAAAAAATTGGGGTGAAGTTATTAGGAAGCCCAAGACTTCTCTATTTCTTTTCAATTTTTAGGAATAGACCGTATTCCTTAGCTTTTGATTAGTTGTTACAAAACTAATGAATGAATTCACAGTTACAAGATTTTATGATAGGCAAAACTTCTTAGGTAAACAATGCATTGGTATTTAATTCAAATTGCTTCCTATGTAGTTACCATGCATGTAAAAAATCATAAGTTCTGTTTGTGCTTGTATTTAGATTACTGTGCTTTTTTTTTATTTATTCAAGTGACGTAAGGTCTTGTACAATGCTAAATGGCTTTCTCATTAAGAAGACAGTGAAAGAAAAACTTGACGTGTGCGTGCTTCTCCCTGTCACATCTACAATAGTTGGGGTTGTATTTCTAGTACTAAGGTTTACTTGGGTGCAAAGAAGGGGTGTTGGGTATTAAGGGGTGCATAACCCTTACCTCACCAGTGCTATGTGCATTTCTCCTCCTGTAGGAGAGTTGGATCCTATCCTGCAGAACTTATAGACGGTTTCTTCACACACCTGTAGAGAAGATATATATTGCAAGAGCAATACTTTGTATTCTAATTTTTCCCTTTGCCTACTCACTTTGCTATTCAAAAGCAGTAATAGGTTGTCCTTCGTATCCTTGTTCTACAGATAGTGGTTCCCTGGCAGGAAGAGAAGGAAAAAAAAATTGAGAAGTCCACTTTAGGCTTACATTCTACAAGGAGTAATTTCTGCTTCCACAAAAATGACTGTAAAAGTCATCAGTTTCAGTGGAATGGGAGCTCTAGAACAACATCAGCTAGTGTCCTGTCCCAGAGTTTTGTAGAGGGTCGGATTGTTCAACAAGTATGGGGTATACAAACCCAAAGAAGGTAAAAGCAACACCCAGCCTTTCTTCTAGAGTGGAGAGCATAGCAGAAATTCTTATGGTTAATGTTGCTGCAATAGGAATTCCTATGATTCTTGATTTCCATACCTGACACTAAGAAAAGATCTCTTTCCATCACCTTTCATTGCAGACAATGGTACTTTTTTCTAGCATGGAGAAATCAGTTTATGTAGCCCGTTCTCTTGTAGCATCTGTTGGAAAAGTTAAACAGGCCTTTATATATAATCCCTTGTCTATACATACATATATGAATATATAGAAGTGCAAACTTCTAAACAAAGCTGTCTTCTCTTTTTTTTTTAATGTACATCTAAGTAAATTGTGAAAGGTTTGGAAAGTTGTATGGTCTGAGTGTTCTGCCAAGGTTTTCTTTCTCATTCAGTTTGGTTTTGGCAGGGAGAGGGTTGCTTGTTTTCCTGTGGTTCAGACTTTCATCATAGGTGAGATTTACATGACGCAAGCATTAATATAGAAGTGACTTCAGGTTACATTTTGAGTAGGAGTCCTTCGTGTCGATATTTTTTTCAGCTATTAAATGACAATGAGTAGGATGTGAGCAAGTCTTAGTTGATCCAGTTTGGCTAATCCCTAGTAGTGGAAAGGTGTGAGATGACTGAAGTAGAGTCAACTCTTGAAGGCATTTACTTTTGACACAGGAAATCCTCATAAATTTCAGTACGTGGTTGGACAGGTACTTGTTTGTTCTTAAATAATGTGTCAGTATTCTGAAAATAACTGTTTTTAAAAAATTACCTTTTGTAGTTATGGAGTGTTGCTGTGGGAACTGCTTACAGGAGAAGTTCCTTACCGTGGCATTGATGGCCTTGCTGTGGCTTACGGAGTTGCTGTCAATAAGCTTACTTTGCCCATTCCATCCACTTGTCCTGAACCATTTGCAAAACTAATGAAAGGTATCTATGTTGTTTCTTCCTATGTATTTAAATAATTATGGTTTGGGGGTATGTATCCTTGTCTGTAATAATCATAGGAGTTAAAATAAACACCTTATTTGATAATGCAGAGCATACAAAAGTATTTTGTTCTTTTTTTTTCACAGCAGTCTGGTATTACAGACAATTGAATGTGTTTCTGAGCAAGTCATACGGTATTACGGTATACCACTTTGCTTTTCAGTGGTGACAGAGTACATTTTTTCTGTTTATGGCTCTATTTTTTACTTATTTCTTTTTACACTCAAATTGCATTAGTTTTCATAAAATACATGATATACTACATGTCAGTACAAGGTAAATACGACAAAATCCCAAGGGGAAGAACTGCAAATGGCATTTTTATCTTGTTTTTTTTCCGAGTGTCAAAAAAATGTTTTTGAAATATTCTGGAGAGAAATAAATGTTGCTTGCTAATGGTTATTTCTTCATGTGTAATGAATTTCTTTACCTTTTGATAAGTATCGCTTGTATGCAGTACTGCTAGTTTTGCTATTTAAGATCCTAAAGATAGAGATGAAAAAAATCTGGCTATAAACAAAAACAGGCCTCTAAATGCAGGTATGTAGATATAGCTTTATGAACATGGAAATAGGAAAGCCTTGCAGATGAAGGTAATGTATTATATAACTTGAAGTACGGTAGCAAATACCTTGAAATTTAATTTAGTTCTTCAGAAAGGCCTATGTATTATTAAGTACTGATGAGATTCTAATAAATTCTAGAATGCTGGGAGCAGGACCCTCATATCCGACCATCGTTTGCCTTGATTCTTGAACAGCTTACTGCCATTGAGGGGGCAGTTATGACGGAAATGCCTCAAGAGTCTTTCCATTCTATGCAAGATGACTGGAAACTGGAAATTCAGCAGATATTCAATGAATTGAGGACCAAGGAAAAAGTAAGTTCATATTCCTGTTGCATGGCAGTGAAGGAAGGGTATATGTTTGTGATACAGCAGTTTTGAGCTTTTGAGTTGTGGTTTATCAAAATAGTACTATAAACCTGATTTAGTTGCAGAGACACACTTGAGAGGATAAACTACATGGAGGAGAGGATTTACTCTCATTAAAACTGGGTATTAATTTTGTTTCTTATTTTTGTTGGTGGATGTACTATTCTTAAATTCCATTAATTCGTTTCTGAACAGTATTTTAAGATAGAACTTCAACTGTATTGTAGCAAGCTTACTTAAGAAAAAAAGGTTTGATTACTGGTTTCCTCAAATTTCAGGCAAGGTTGCTTTTCTCCTTTCTTTTGTAATAAAAACAATACAGTCTTGAATGCTGAGGCTGTTGTTAGAAGTACGTAAGTTGAAGTGAAATGTTAAGTGTGACAGAAAGCATAATGTTATTATAATAACTGGGGGTTATCATGTGAATAGGTCATTCAATTCCAATGATTGAAAAGGCAACATATCCACATCTGCTTTCCCAAAGAAAACAGCTTGTAGATCTGTAAATGTGGCATGTACGCTTTTTAGCATGTTATCTTTTTCTGAATATTTAAGTGCATCACCTATCAAACAAACCAGAGTTTATTTACCCCTTACCTAATTTTAATAACCGCTGCAAATTTTCATGGTTTTCTTTTTTGTTCTGTAAGTTTAATATGCTAATAACTGTGGGTAAAGAGCAGATTTTTTTCCATGAGGTCACTCTGTTAATAGCTCCATTTAATGTAAACTTCCTAGTTATGATTATACTTTTGAGCTATAGTAGCTGGCCAGTCTGTTCCTTTTCCATTTTATTTAGAAACTAGGGCGATACCAAATACAAAAATTCACACAGCTGAGCAAAATAATTTTATTAACAAATATTGTCTTAATTAGCTAGACTTGTATCCTACTTAAAAAGAAGAAAAAAGGTTTTAGATCTTTTTAGATCTCGTTTTCTTATAGGCATGCTGACTGGCCTTAATTATATTGTTCTTTAATTTTCATTGTTAATGAAGCTATATATCAGCCAGTGCACTGTTTTATGTGTGCTGTCAACCTGGCAGATGAATAGTTGCTTACCATCCTATTTACCTATTATCTATCCTGTTTTATTTTTTCCCCCTCCTGAATCTCATTAAACATTAAGGTCACCAATCCAGAATCCTTTGGCTGTCTCTCTTCAAAACTCTGGGGTGCAGCTTCTGAATCTGTTAGTCTTCATGTTTTGCTTTCAGCAGCTGCTAGTGAACATTCTCTTCAGTTGTTGGAATGAAAAGCTTTTCATCCTGTTACATGGCTGTATCATGTGGCTTCCTTTCCAAAAAGGGAAAAGCCGTTTTCTCTCTTCTTCCTGAACAAACTTAAATTATTGATCTTTCAGTATTGTAGTTCATGAATTCTTCTTGCCAGATATAAGATTAGGTCCGCTTTATACTCATGAATCAGTGAATCAAGTTTCTCCTGTTTATTATCTAGATTCCTGTTACTGATCTTCTTTACATGTTCTCATATTATGGTATGTTCATGCTAAATGAGCCCTCACAATTAGTTCTGTTTGTCCTCTCCTTTAGTTACCTCAGCATGTTTCTTAATCACCATGAGGTTTATATTTTCCTTTAGACATCTTGATAAAGATACCAGCTGGAATAGGCCAGTTGTCTTTTCCAGTCACTGTTAGAAACACTTGTAACAGACAGGGATTTGTTTTTTGCAGGGTTCTTGCAGTATAATTATCGTCCGGTATGTGTCATTATTTTTCATTAAGTAGTAGTAGGTGAGGAAGAAGAGAACTGAGATACAGGGACTTCCAGAAGAATTTTTATGAAACTTTTAAACTTTGATACAATCAAAACCAAAACTTGCATCTTGCAAGTCACTGTCAGCTGTCCATGACCCTTGCATCTTCTCACCAAACGTCACAAAAGCCATTTATGGGCTAGTGCCTGCTGGTGGGCCTGATCTTACGGATCCCCTGTGGTAATATAAGTGCGTTTGGTTATCAGAATTTGTTGATCACCACTAAGTTCATAGTGTCCTCAATAATAATCTTCCTTCTTTTTGATCTGCATTTTCCTCTGCCCTCTGGTTTTCCCTCTTCCATTTTGCTTCACAGACCTGGACATGTTTATCTGCATGGTCCCCTCTGTCTGCAACAGGTATACGGATTGCTACAGCTGGGCTACGTGCCTCTCTAGCTGTCAGTTTTCTTCCTTTCCAGATGAGTTATAGTACCTCTATGGAGACTAAAGGCTCCTTTTTACTTACTGTGGGGTCACCAGCCACTGCCAAAACCTGCTCTAGGGCCTAGCTGTTTTCCTCCCCTCCAGCAACTGCTCAACCAACCATTTTCTCCTTTTTACTGTAGGAGTAATTGTTATGAGAACAGGCATTCCCATTCATGTTTTTGTTTGTTTATTTTCTGTAGTCATTAGTCAATTATGAGATTTTTCTACTGAAGGAAACCTCACTGACCAAATTAAGCTGAGGATTAGATAAGTTAGTGCAAAGCTTTCTGAGAAGAGTTGTATTTTTGGTGTAAAAGTGAATTACACTTAATTAGGGAGGGAAAAATATAAAATGAAACTTACTTCTCATCTGCCAAATTAAATGCATCTCCAAAGGCATCTGCCCTAATTAGGTAAACTTGTTAAAGAATGAAAGCATGTAACTTTGACTTAAACAAGGCTTTCCGAAGTTTGTGCTTATTTAATTTGGCACATTATCAGTTTTACTGACAGGTACTTGGGAGAAACTCACGTCTCTGAAGTATTTATAATAATAAAATGAAGAAACAAAACAACAACAGCCCTGTACGGAGTCTTATTCCCTGTGCAAGAGGAACTTCTATAGCTGGAGGAATTTCCTCAAGGGCTTGCTCTAAATGAGTGATGGTGACACCCACTCCAGGAGAAGATCACAATCTTTTGATGAGCATTCTTGAGCAACTTAAATATAGAACTCTTTCCTAGCTTCCTTATAATGGGTGTTTTAATTGTAGAGTGGTGTAGAAACATTGCATAACTAATTGCAATAAGTCTATCTTTAATTAGTTTATTTGGAAAAGAGTAAATACTAAAACCCTCAATGAAGAAACACTTCCATTTTCCAGATTGTCTACCTTTTCAGTATCTTTTCCTTGTAACCTGGAGCTTTATGTAACCTGGCTTTGAGGACAAGATGTGAATAATCATCAATATCTCCTAATGCTTCATAGTAATAAACATATTTTCTATTTAAAATCTGAAGTACCTTTATTCTAAATTTGAAGTCATGTGGCTTCTGCTTCCAACCCTTGTTTTAGTTTGTCCAGTTTTGACTGAACAGGAGAAGGAGGAAAGTGATAATTTGCAGTAATTTCTAAACTGTGATCAAATTCCTTTTCTAAAAAACAAACAAACGAAAAAAAAATAAAACTTGCTGGCATGAAGACAGGCTCCTTTGAATTCCCAAGAGACGTAATTACCTTTTGCCAAGGTGTGTATGTAAAGCAGATTGGATTTAAGAGGGGGAGGGAAAAAAAAAGATAAAAAAAAAAAAATCTGTTGAAACAAGCTCACTTAAAATTAGCAAGGCGCATGAAATGTGTCAATCATTTAAATTAAATTTGAAAACAGTGATAAGCAATGTGTATATGTTAGTTGTAAAAGAAAAAAAAAAACCTTTCAGAGGAACAGATACTTCTCGCTGAACCAGAGTTCGATTCAGTGCTAACCTCTTTTTGACATCCACAGTCTTTTAGGCAAGAACAGAGTTTTGGTGGTTTTTTTCTTCCCCTTGAAAGTACCAAAGTGATACTGTCCAGAAACTACCTTACTCAAAGCAAAGTGGGAGATGAAAGAGCAGAATATTTGTTTTATGCTTTCGGTATTTCAATAAAAGCTCGGCATAAGATAAGGGTTTGTGCTAGCATATGACGTTGGTAGATACTGATGACCAGAAGTAGGCAGTCCGCTCTTAAAATAGAAGACTGTACAATGACAAATGAAGGAATTTTAAGTAGGGGGAAAAAGATTATTATATATCTAGAACTTTTAGCATAATCTAATTTCTAATATTTTTTTTTCAATTGAATTTTGATTTCAATCCAGGCAGAATGTACACAATCGTATGTTAAAATGAAAACAACTCTCTAGTGAGAAACATACGGTATCAATCACATTGTAGCTTCTCCTTTACTCGTAGTCTCTTAAATTTCAAATATATTTATAACAAATTTTGTAAGTTGAAGATTAAGATAGCTGTAACCCTACCATCTTAAAGTTGTTTACCCTTGAGAATTTATTTACACTGAAAATTAACAAGCTTCCTCACTCTTGGGGCAGGAGAGGGGGGAAGAGGGAGGGCAAAAGAACAACTATTTCATGGGTTTAATAGTTGGAGAGTCCATGTGGTGTAATTCAGTGGTTAGTTGTTTGATGTTATACAGATACCTGCTGGATTTTAATTAAGAAACAGCTGTCTTCTGTCTTATGACTTGGTTTATCCTATTACACTAATTTTCATTCATTATAATACTGATTGCTTTTCCAGATAGAAAAGTTTTACCTAATACATGGCTGAAAAACAGGAAAGGTTAGGAAAACTGAGATAAATGCATTCACTTGTGTCTTCGTCAGGTCATTCTTTTTTGTTTAGTGTGTAGAAGAAACTCTCATGCAATGAGAGAGTCTCTGATGTGACGCAGTTAGAGCACACTTTCTGCTAGGCTGTAAGTTGATAATCTTTGGTTGGTTATATTGTTTCCATTGCAAGCGCTTACCTAGCTTAAGTAAAGTGACTCAAGTTAAATGCTTGAAAGGAAATCTGTATCATGCTTGTTTGTGTCCCGATGCAGAATCTTGGCTTATGCAGAATGGAGGATGGTCAGGTCATATGTGCATGTGAAATATATATAGTGCATCATGAAAACAGATAAGAAAGTACAACCTTTCTACACTTGACATTTCATTTAATACAGCCTTCACGTTGTTAACTTAGTTTCACTTGTGTAAATCTCATTTTCAGGAGCTTCGATCACGAGAAGAGGAGTTGACAAGAGCAGCTCTTCAGCAAAAATCTCAAGAAGAACTACTTAAGCGCCGTGAGCAACAGCTAGCAGAACGCGAGATTGATGTACTGGAGCGTGAACTAAATATCATGATATTCCAGTTAAATCAAGAGAAACCCAATGTAAAGAAGAGGAAGGGCAAATTCAAAAGAAGCCGGTTAAAACTTAAAGATGGGCACAGAATTAGTTTGCCTTCAGGTTTGCAGTTTTTTTCTAGTTCACAGTATATATTAAATATGCAGGCTTCAATTCCGTGGTTAAAATTTTCAGTATTGGACACTATTTTAATTCATTTCTACACTCTTCTATCCTAATAGTGCACAGGATTTGTAAGATTTTTTTTTTCTTAAAAGAACCACTTTCACATGTTGTATTTTGTGGAGTAGTCCTTACTTCAATTAGAAGAATCTTTCACCTGATTCAGATAGAAATCCTTTGAATCCAGAGGAAAAGCAAATCAGGAGGGAAAGTCAAAAGATTTGAGGCTGATCTGAAGTTCAGATTTTGCTGTCATTGTGTTGATAGAAAAGTACCTTTTTATTACATCACAGAACTTTCTAAAATGATCAAATAGTACTGTTTGCCTTGAACTTGCCAATACCTAGTGGAAAAAGCAGTTCATACAGACAAAAAATATAAGGAGGTCCAAATCTGTTGCAATACCACTTTTGCAATGGTGGTAGAAGGTCAGACTGTTCTATTGTCAGGGACTGTTCGTTTCACCTTATTAATGCTGCCACACGATGGCAATAGAGAAACTCGAGCTTATGCCTGTGATTGGCAAGTCTTCACGAGTGGTATTGGTGTCAGTGAGCTGTGTTTCTTTCAGTGGTTTCTAGGTCTGTCAGTTTATTGCTAATGCAGTGAGTAACTAATTCCATGTTGTCACAGCACGGACTGAATCATATACCTGGAAGCTGAAAAGAGACGTGCATGAATATTTAGAGCAGTTTCAGCTCTAGTGAATACACTTATTTTACCTACTTTAAAAATGATAATAAAAACAATAACAAAAAATTCACACTACAGACTCCTAGGCAAGCACGTCAACTTCTTCAAAACCTGTTTTCAGATGTTGCTTTAGGCTGGATCACAAGCTTAAACTAAACATTTGTTGTTTTTTTTTTTTTCCTGGCTTTGCCCATTATTTAATTTGAAAAAAGTGAGAAACAGTTTTTCCAGAATAACACTTAGTTCTTTGTTGTCAAGAATCATTCAAATGAACTTGTCCTTGAGGCAGTTCTGTTGTAACAATAGCATACAAACTAATCGCATTGTTGATGGGAATTAGAGAAGAGCATATGGTCAAACTTAATTTCATAACATTTTTCCTGCTTTCCAATATTTATTTTTAATACATTGGTAGAAATATTTCAAATTCTGTATTTTGGTGTTTTGTCTGATGTGTTGATGTATGTGACTTCTTTGTTGATGCTACCTTTTATGTTGTACATAAATCACGTGTTAAAAAGGAAAAAAAAAGTCAAGTTTCATTGCTGTGGAGAGTGCCCATCCTCTATGTAATTCAAACATATACCATGTTTAACAGCAGTATTAGCACAAGCAGTCACCTTTGCTTAATGATCATCTCGGAATTATCTGAATCTAAACTTTGAAATGTTCATTGAATGTTGATTGGTTTGAGATGAAATACTGCAGTATGTCTGTTTAGCTTTTCTTTCCCTCTGTGACAACCAAAAAGATTGAATGATGGCTTGCCATCTGGATATGTCTCAGTTTGGGTCCAGCTGGATGTAGCTACTTTTTTTTTTTTGTATTACTGCAAACCTATCAGAGTCTGTGAAGGTATGAAATCCTACCTGTTTGGCTCAAGATCTAAATTGTTACATTAAGGGTCAGAGTTTGTCAGCGTTTTTAGTATGAACATCTCTTGTGCAGTCAAGTCTAATTCACTATATACTTTAATGGGTTTAAGTAGTACAGCGGTATAATCTCCTGAAGATTCTTTACTTAAAACATTAACACTTTTTTGAAAATTCTCTCTAATAGATTTCCAGCACAAAATAACAGTGCAGGCATCCCCTAATCTGGATAAGAGGAGGAGTTTAAACAGTAACAGTTCCAGTCCATCAAGTAGCCCCACAATAATTCCTCGTCTTCGAGCTATACAATGTAAGTCTCCAATATTTCCGTTTGTTCACTTGGTCAATAAAGAATGTTTGTTTTATATACTCACTGAAACACTGGTGGTAGGATCAGATTTCAGACAGGTTTCTGATTTCCAGGTCACTTAACTTGTTCTAACTTTTGCAAGTTGTTGTTTGGTGAAAGGGATAATCTTGCTAAAATGCTTACTAACTTTCAATAATTCAAAATTATTATGAATGCTTTGAATCATATATTTTCTTAATAACTTCAGTAACTCATTTGTAAACTGATGTGGATAAAACAGTAAAGAATCAAAATTGATAATAGCAAAAGGGAAAACATCATGTTTAGAACCCGTGTAAAATAGAAAACAAGCTTTTATTAGATTTATTAGAGTTGCAAAGTTAAATCAACTGTGGACCGTCAAAAAAAGTTCAGAGAATGTGGCAGTCTTGTAAAGTAGAAAGGCCAAAGAATCAACCACTAACTCACCTTGCTCAGGAGAAAAGAAGTAAGCTGTAAGCAAATACAAAAAAAAAGTAAAAAATAAAAAAAAAAAATAAAGAAGGAATCTTACACTAGTAACTAATGGTGCTTGTGTTTGCAGGTCTACGTTATTCCCTGTATACTGATGCCAGAAGGGAATCTGTTTAAGCTAATGTAGTGGAGGTAGCAGTTACGAATTTGGAAGTAAACTTGTCATATTGTTATAGTAAAGCCAATGCTTATATTTGGGAATGCCAAATTCCCAAAGAATTTTGGGAACGTAGAGATGGGTTGCTTTTATACTTTTTAATCTGTTGTGTGAAGTAGATTGTCTGATTATCCATATTTGAAATGGAATGTCACATGAGAGGAAAAACCTTCCAAGTTTCTCTCTTTATAAAACCAGTGGAACACAATTCAGCTTATTGCTTATGGATGGTGGCTGTCTGGCATTGCCAGAGTAGTTTCCTCTGAAGGAAATTATTTGAGAATCTGGGCTGTAACAGAGATGATTGAGGAGGAGAAATTGAAAATTCTTTTTTATTTGAAACCAACCTGAAACTTTGTTTAAAAGTTGAATAGAAACTACATCTCTTTTATTGTTTGGAATATCTATGCTTTATGCAGTCTTTTTCATTAATTACTGTCTAAAGGTAAAATAGTGTCTTTTCTGACAATAGTAATTCACCTCAGTATTTGCTGAACTGTAACTCATAGAGTTTCCTGGCCAAAGACTGTTACTACCCATATATTGTGAGTAATGGAAAGAGGTGGACAAACCCCATCTTGCTTTTCTTAAAGAAAATTTGAGATTGAAGCAAAGTGCATTTTTGGTGGTTTTTTTTTTTTTTCCCAAGAATTTAGCTGATGCAGTGTTTATAATGGTTCCTCCCACCTCTTCGAAGTGTTGTGGCTGTGGTGGTTTTCCTTGCTTTTTTGTGGATTTTTGTTTTTGTTATCTTTCTGCAGTAAGAAAAAAGGTTTTCTGTTTATGAAATATCATAATTAAATATAAACAAGAATGTCTTGTTTTATCTTTGGTTCTCCTTGCTCTGCATGGAAGTTGGAAATGAAGCAAGTTTCAGGTATTGGCACAAAACTCAGGGGTTTTCTGTTTGTTTTTAATTCATAGTCTGTGCATAGCAGTGCCAGTCTAAATCCTAGCATGTGTGCTACGTGCCACTGGAGATTTTTTTTTTTTTCTTTGAGCAGGCATTGGTATTTGTAGGACTAAAACATACAGGACAACATAAAGGCTCTCCTTTAAAAGAAGCACTCTTCTACTTTTGAATGTGAATCCCTAGGCTTTACCTAAAAGCTTATCAGATCTATCAGGAGTATCTAGGTGAAACAATTTAGCTTCCACACCCATCTGCACCTGTGCAAAATAAATTTTCTTTCCCACAATAATGTTTTATCTTGATTTCACTTCAAAGTGTCTTTCTTTCAAGAAGACTTACTCAAATACAGGTGATTTGAACAGGCATTTCTAACAATTGGTTGCTTGATTGCTTTGCTTTGTCATCAGAGATTCTAACTTCCAAATCTAAATGCTTTTTATTTTAAAATAAAAATCTAGTCAATTTGTAAATCTTGTCATAAAACCAAATTCAGCTACTTCTGAAAGCTGTTTGAATTGGGAAGGAGAACCTGTAAGATATACATTCCATAGGCCCCAGAATTACAGTTGAAATATGGGAGTTTAAAGAAGGCAAGTAGTCTGTTTTACTACACAAGAAGTTGAACTGGTGAAAAGGTGTATGGTGAGGGAGGAGAATACTCTGCAATGGTGCAGGAATGGCAGAAGACCTGGCATGTAAATGACTGCATCATTAGTTATGCTGTTATAACAAGCTAGGTTGTTTTTCTCTTATGTCTCCATCATAGCTGTGAGTGTGCTACATTGATAGCAATTTACTTCTCCAGTTGGCTGCATACCAAAATGTACTTTCTTGGGACTGGTCCTAGAAAGAGGACCCTGTAAACCTTACAGTAAAAACCCTCTATCAAAAGATGCTTAGTGCCTTTTTAGACCCAGACTTTATGACCAAAGCTAAAAATATAAGAAGGGAAACAGATCCCTGTCTGAAACCAGCTTGACTAAGACTTCTACTACATTCTCTTAATTTTTCCTCAGTGATTCCCAAAACAGATACACACACAACTAATGGCCGAAGAAACAGTGTATATGTGTACCAGCAAGATGTAGATATCACAAGTGAATATGAACTTCCCAGTGAGGTTATGAAAAAAGGCAAGATTTTATTATGTTTCAAAGGTGCTGGTTCTGTTAAATTTCACAGCTGACCTGAAGTGACAGACTAAGCATTTAATGAAGAATTGACACTAAAAATATGATCTGTTTGGATTTATTGAGAAAGAAAGCATTAATCTTTCTCACATTGGAGTATCCTGTTTCATTTGATAACAGTTGTTCCACAGCATGTATTTTCTTCATTGGAATTTAAGTGCTCAGTCTAATTCACTTGTCTGAATTACCTAAATATAAGGCTCTCAGTTAAAGGAAGCATGGAGAATATGATCATATTGTGGCTTTGTCTTTAATTTGGGTGTCTTCTCAGCTCATAAATTACTTTGCTTGCTTGCTCATCTTTTTGCTTTGCTGCAGCTTTCGTGGTGGTTTTTGTAAAAGAAGAAAGTCTCAAATTTTGTTTACTCCTCTTTGTGTTACTGTGTCAGAATGATTTTGCAGTAAAGAAAAGAGTTCTGTCAAAATATTTTATTTTTTTTAATAAAACTGCTTGCATGGTTTTTTTTGTAGAGTCTAGTTTTATTTTATTTTTTAATCCAATCTCTAGTAACTTCAGATGAAAGTAACAGAACCTGGGGAAGGAGTACAACTTATCACCAAGAAGAGTTTGAAGATGCGAAGAGAAATTTTAAAAAGAGAGGTTGTACATGGGGACCAAGTTCAGTTCAAACAAAGGATCGTGCAGATTGTAAGGACAAGTATGTCTACTACATTTTGTTTGATAATACTAAGTGTCCTTGGAAACTGAATCACTAATGTAGGTAGCGAGCAAGTTCTGTACTCTATAGTTGTAGCCAAAACTCAGTCCTACACTTTCTTTTTACTTTAGGAACTATAATAACGATGAGTAGCTCTCCCAAGTAGAGTTGAGGATAAAATGTTTACTTGTCTTAATGTTTTTGTGGCTCTTATTTATAACCCTTTATCTGTAGTTTTTGAGACTTAAACCATACTGGCATGCTGAACTACTAATGCATACAAGGCGTTCATGGCTTCTCTGTCTTTCTCGCCCTTCCTCAGACTGGCTTGAGGAACTGCAAGCATAGTAACCAGTGGGCTCTTCCAACACAATTAAGTAAGAGTGACTTTGCGTACCTGAGACACAGTGCACACGAGCAACACTGTTCACACTGACAAACATAGGGTGAAAGAGTTCTAAAACTCAGTTGAACGTGTTTAGTTTTCTCTCATTGCTGAAAACAGGAGGTTAGCTGTTTTCTAATGAGAGAGCTCCTTTTGCATCTAGCATGTATAATTACTTTAATGCATCTTGTTTTGTGGAGTCATACGCGCATTTACCTGGTTGCTAACCTGCTTGGTTCCAGACCATCTATTGAAACTGGCTTTATGATATTTTTGTTTCTTTGAAAGTCACTATGTATAATAAATTTCTGTTATTTGTGTCAGTTTGAGACGGTGAACATGTTGTCCCAGTTTTCACCAACTTTTGTTCATTAGGTAGCCAAGGCCTATTTTTCATTGTTTTCCTTTTTAAGCTATTATGCCCTGAAATATTCATGTTAGAATAAATTCCTGATCCTAAGTCATATATCAATTTATAGTCATATGACCGTGCTATTTATTACCTTTTTTTATACTTTGGGAAGCTTTACTGTTTTCAAGTTACGTACTACATGTTTGTAGTTTAAAGAGAAAGATATTGTAGCGCTTTTCTGTCAAAGTATGTATAAGGATGATATCTTCTGTAATATCAAAATAACTATCATTATTTCAGAATAAGACCCCTTTCAGATGGCAGCAACCCTTGGTCAACCCTTGTAATGAAAAATCAGAAGGGTGTTCCTTTAGCTTCACTATTTGTGGACCAAGGTAAGAGCTATTTTTGAAAAAGTGGAAGTTGCAATATGATAGTGTTAAGTCTATCTTCAGTGGTATAGAGCCCATTGTTCAAGTTCCTCAAGGATTATGCAGATTATTAAGAGTTGTCATGCTACAGATGCTATTCCTATGGGGGAAAAAAAAAAAGAACAAAAACCAAACCTATCTATAACAAAAATAAGTGGTAAAATCTTTACCTTTCCATCATTAGCAGCTAACAAATAGATACAGGTTTGTGAGGTCTGCTCTATCACAGATTTTTTTCCAAGTTTTTGAGTTAATAGGCTGATTTGTGTGTTAGGTCTGCAGTCACTGCTTTATAGCTTCTTTTGTAAAGAAATACCCAAATCATTAACTGTCTTGACATTTAAATGATCATTAATGACTTTTTTTTTAATTGTTGGGGGCTTCTGCATAGACAGGGAAAAAATGCGGTAAGTTAAAACCTGTAAGCCATGATATATTTCCAGATATTTGTTACATGTTTTTTTTTAATGATGGTTATTCTCTAAATTTTCATGAAAAAATAGGTGGATTTTAAATCTCGGTCATTTAGGCAACACTTTGGGATTTACAGGAAATCATAAGGAAAAATCAGGGACATAATAGCATTTAATATAAGCAAAATGTTGCTTTTTATGTCCATTCCTGTAGTGTGCTGTACCTATACAGTATTCATAATCATTTTCATGCTTGCACATACTTTCTATAACACAGATTCTCTTAACTGAGAAAATAAAGTTAACTATCTGAGAAGACTTACTGTCATGGGGGGAGAAACCCAACAAACTGTGATATAACTTGGTGTCCATAGCATCTGGTAGATGTGCACCAGCTGGAAGTGGGAATGGCGAGCTGCTTGGACACTGCTTTTCTTCTTAGAAAAAAGGCATTTTCATCTTCCTGTATAGTGGTAGGGGTATAAAACAAGGCATCACAGATAGCAATTTTAAAGTTTTATTAGCTTACTATTAAACCCCTACACACAGAAGGTTATACAAGTTTACATATTTGCATTTCAAATATTTCCATGTTTACTCTCTACCGTTCAGTAGTTTACAATGGAATAACACGTGCAAGTCAAATTCCACCTTTCTTTTTATTTGTCATTAGATGTGAAATGTCAAATTTGCTCTTTATTTTAGATCACCATGACCTACTGAATTAATTGGAAAAATTCAATGGATTTTGTAACGGGGCTCAATTGGAAGTGTTGTAAAGAAACTGTTGCAGATCTCATCTCTCAGTTTGTGTATACTAAATCACTTTACAGTAATGTATACACAGGAATATTTTTCATGTTGTTTGAAAAGCACTACCAAAGCTGTGCAAACACAATATCTGCTTTTCAACTGTGGTGTAACTTTTGGAAGATATATTTTGCCTTTTTAAAAATAAAACTCAGTCTTCCAATTCTGGAAAACACAATTTCTTCACAATTAGCTTATGTACTCAGGAAGATTGGTTGCAAATTTCTTCTACTAGGGTTTGCTTTTGAGTTGCTGAAAGTATGATATTATAGTGAAATGGTTCTTCTGCTATTTTAAAGACTATCCAGAGAATTTGAAAAGTTTAGGCTAAGGATGTGTTTCTGATTGTTACAATGTGAGTCTCTGAACTTCTGACCACATCTAAAGGGGGTATACGGCGTATCTCAAGATTAATACTTGCAAGTAATAGAAAATCCTATTGTACATATGCAGGCATGCATAACAGCTGAATTGTATTCTTAAAGTATATTGTAATGTTTTTAGGTATATGTACTGATAAGAGACTTCTTCCTGAAGGTTTGGACAGTAAAAGACCAAAGCCAATTAAGTTGCCAAATCAGGCCTATATTAATCTACCTCTTTGGAAGGATGATCAAGGGGAGAATACACCAGAGCAAGAGAGCTTTGAAGAAGGAACCTCTGCTAGTTCTACAAATAGTACTCCTCAAATGACACCTACAAACAGTCTGAGCAGAACGATGCAGAAAAAGAAGACTGATTCGGTGCTTTATGGGTGTGCAGTCCTCCTTGCATCTGTTGCCCTGGGCTTGGATATTAGAGAGTTGAACAAATCGCAGGGTCCAGAGGAGCTCTTGCCTAAAGATGAGAAGAAGAAACGTGATGGACTATTTCAGCGTGCTTCAAAATTTCGCAGGAGTGCCAGCCCTACAAGACTGCAGTCCAAGAAAGAGGAAACAAGTATTCCATCCTTAAATCCAGCTGTAAATACTGTGAATCTTCTGTCTATGCCCTCCATTTCCACAAAATGCCTACTTCAGTCTGACAGTGAAGATGCATTTATAAGCAATGTGCTTGGTGATTGCAATCCACGGAGTTCTAATGATAACTTTTCATCTGAAACTTATGAAAGTAAGAGAGAACAGAGAATACAGCTGGCTCCTAACACAGTTTCTACACGATTAAAAAATCGGCCTTTCAATCTGTGTCTGCAACAAGAATCTGAAAATGCGCCAAATGATTCCTCAACAAAGTTACGTGTATTGGGTCACAGACGAACCTTATCAGATGGGAACAATTTTCAGACCACAGGTGGGTAATTGAGAATTTCAGATGTGGGGAATTGTTAAGTATAGAAACAGAAAACATACGGAAACTAACTGTTTAGTAATGAGTCACTAGATCTTTATTACATTGTCAAGTGTTAGCTCACCGATCATAACTGTATGTGGCTAAGTCCTCAGTGTCTGAACCCCGTGTTAAGCTACCTGCCTTGGAATAGGATCCTATTACATTGTTGGTATTGTGAAGGTTTCACTGGAAAAGATGCTTTATTTTTCTCAAGTATTGCAAAAATAGGTTTTACTAGTCTTCTTATGTCAGTGATAACCTGCTCTTTGTGAAATGTACAATGGCAGCATTATTTCACAATGGTGAAATAAATTGAAGTTACGTTGTCAGCTGCGTGCATTATGTGGTTTGGGGACTTCGTGAGACTGAGAAACATATACTTGTTTCACAGTCTGTGTAAGTGAGGAAATTCTCATCATTTTGACACTGCACATTTTTAACTTCAAGAAAAGCAAATCTGGTAAGTTTTGAGTTGCTTGCTTCACTTAGGAATTCTGTCACATACTCCACAAATCCTTAAGTTGTCAATAAAAATAGAAGCAGAGAAAAAAAAGTCTTTAAATTTGCTTACCATGTCAATGGATAAGTTCATGATTAATGACTTTTTGAAAATAACAGAAGTTCTGAATTTCAATAGTCATGTTCTGTAGTGGCCTAAGTGTAATATTCTTTATGGTACTCTATGCGTATGTAATTATTCATAATAACTTGACAAATCTGGGGGACTGTATTCCACCATTAACATTCATCCAATTAGTGGGTGTTTAATACTTTCTCTTTCTTTTGTAACAGTGAAATATAAATTGTTATGGCCTGTAGCAGAAAGTATAGATGGAAGAGTTAGTTGAGTAATGCTGATCCTTTCAAGAGATTCCCCACAAATGTATATGAGCCTTTTAATCTTTTTTGACCGGGGGGAAAAAAAACACACTAATGCTTATGGTAACCCAGTTTTACAAATGTCAACAAAATCAAGGAGGCACATGGTTTAAATTCTTTCTTTTGTTTGTGTGTTTGTTTGGCCTTTCCATTCCGCTAGCTAATGGATTTGCTTCAACCAATGATGTCTCCAAGTTGCCTATTCTGTCAGTTACTGGAACTCTACATTCTCCGTCTCTTCAACAAAGAAGCAATCACAGTGGTATTTCAATAGAAAAACAAAGAGCTATCAATATTATACCAAGGCCTCGACCTTCTTCTATAAGAAGTAAAATTGATTCATGGCAGATTATTCCACGTATTAATAAACCAAACTCTAAAGACCCTGAATGTTCAGAAGGCAAAACAGATCCAGATGTTAACTTCTTGCCAGATACTGAGGAAAGAACTAACTGCCACGTGCCTTCATTACTTGATATTGATGTGGAAGGTCAAAATAGAGACTGTACTGTACCTTTATGTAGAATGAAGAGCAAAACTTGCCGGCCATCTATATATGAACTGGAAAGAGAGTTTCTGTCTTAAGTGCCTTTTTAAAATGTTTGCTTTTTAAAGGAGAACAAATATAAAATTCTTGTCCATCTAATGCTTTGTGCTGCTGTTTTCTGATGTACTGTGACAAGTAGTACCAAAATTATTAAAATGGGCAGCTAATTAAGAAACTATAATAGGTGCCTTTTTCAAATATTCCTTGGAATCCCAACTAGTAATTCTACAAGCACAATGCTGCAAAATAGTTTTCTAGATGAAGTTGCTGAGCGTATTTTGAATGATTAAAATAACGTATCCACCTCCTTTTGCAGTGTCACATACATTTTCCTTCCTTTTTGAATCTTTTATTATTAGAAATTTAACTTTTGCACATTGAAAAACTGAACAACGTACAATAATGTTATATTCAGTCAAAAAGCGTTTCACATAAATGGGGATTATCCGCAGTTAGCCTCTAGGCCCTGTAGAATTTGGGAAGGGGGCAGGGATTAAGATGCCAGTGTAGAAGTTCACTCTATTAAATGCCTCGTTTCTTTTTAGACTGTTATACTGGAATTGGTTAAGGACCACCAGCTGCATTTGCAGTCTTTGTCCTTGGTTTTTGAGAGAACTTTCAACTGTGTGCACTAGTTTCTCCAGAAAGTTGTACTGCTTGTATAAACACTTAGGTTTCAGCCACCATATCAATTTGAGAGGGTAAACTTTAGTATTTTGATTGGATTAAAGGTATTTGACATACTTTCTAATGTGAAACAACATTCCTGGTAGGTAAGGATACACTGGAATGTAAATATTTGTACTCTTAACTTTTTGAAGATTGCAGTGTTTGCACTGAAAAAAATATTCTTGGTTTGGGATTTTTTTTTTTGCTTGTGATGGAGGGGGGTTGTGCACCCCTTTCTGCCCCCCCTCTTTTTTAAAAAAATAAATGCTGCACCTTGTATTGGGAAAAGTCGGTGGGGTTAAGGATGACTGTTTTCTGCTTTTAAGTGATATAACTGCATTTTACTGCACTCAGATTTTAGAGCAGTGAAAATGAATTAAATTAAACTGAAAAAAAGTAATATTACCTCAAGTTACTACTGATTGCCCAGTTGTTCATATTTAGGAATTAAAGGGCAGAAAGAGACATTCTTAACTGTTTTTCAGGGACAGAAAGGTTCCAGGAAGTTCCAGGTTGTTAATTGTGGTGAGAGGGACATTTAACCTTGATTTCAAAAAAAAAAAAAAAAAAAGTTTTTTTCAGTTTCACTAAGTGAATAAGTAAAACCAAGTGTACGGTCTACTTTGTCTCATGAATGCATTTCTAGAATTAAAGGAATATCCCTTATATTCCAGTATTTGAAATCTTAATTTTGCATATCATTTGACAAATAGTTTTCATAAATAAAGTTAGATCATGTTAGAATAAAACTACCATGTTCTCCTCAGAACAGTGTTTTGCTGAGGCCTTTGTTTTATATGTTCTTCTTTGCTCTGGGGTCTGGGATCTCAGTTGTTAAATAGAATACACAATTACGTAAAAGTTTCAAAGCAAAGGAATTAAAAAAGAAAGTTTCCATTCTAAGACTGGTATGCAGTATGCTGATTACCTTGAGAATGACGGATAAAATTGCACGTACAAAATCATGAATTCTTAATCATGCAGAGCAGAACACAGACGTGTAACTTCCCAGGTCTCAAAGTGAGAATAGAAAAGGATTTCCTTAAAGTATTATTTTTACCAAAAGTAAAGACATAACCACTAGTTGTCTGTAAAGCTAGGTGCATGCATAGCAGATTAAGTTATTACATTCTGTTCAAACATGTTTTTATTTCAGTAATCTTAGTTCATTGTCAACATGATTCAAGTTGCATGCTGTTCTTTGACTTTTCTTTAAACTCAATTTCATCAGACTACTTAGTAGATGAAATCTATTCCAATTATAATACAAAATGTTTTCATAAAGCAGTCAATTATGTAATGCACATGGATCAAATCTTAAATATAGTTTGCTAGCAGATTTATCTTCAGGGCATAATTAGAAATGTGAAACAATGTGTATTTCAACTCTTTCTTGATCAATTATTCCGATGCAACACTGAGAGAAAAGGAGTTGATTGTATTACATGTTTCTGAAGGAAGTATCTAGGTTTGGCTTTCTACAGGAAAATCTCAGGTGCTGAAGTAATTTTGACCTATAAACTTTTGTTCTCTACTTTAAAAGGTTTATATCACTGTGGAATTTTGCACCCTACATCTTGTAATCAGTAGTATCAGCATAAAAAGCCCCTTGTGGAATCTATTATTTTCACTTATCAGTGGCTTATCTCTTTTGTTATTAAACAGAAATTTCTATTTTTGTTCCGTGGATAATTTTGCATGAGAACTGCTCATATGTTATGACCGGCCTGGCGTTTTATAACTAATTTAGAAATATGTATTCCACCTCTCATTCTGAGAGAGTTTAGGTAAGCCATCTCAAATGTGTTTCTTTTGTTATATAGCCTTTTTAAGCTATCATTGTTTTTCATAGTTTCATAGGCCAGTCTTCACTGAAATTAAAAAAGAGAAAAAACACTGCAATCATGGTTTAGCAGTCTCTGTTTCACTTGTCACCAGAGAAGCTTTTTGTAAAGGTATGGGTCATCTGGTGTGCATTAAGTGATCTGTCTTGGTTAAAGGTGTATTTATTTCAACATAGGTTAATAGTCTGACCAAATGATAAACTGTGTTGATTGTTTTAGCATAAAACTGAAGGTGCTCACACAACAAAGATGAACACTTGACATGCTGTTTTACAAGACCTGATGATTTTAATGTTTTTATTAAATAAAGAAATGTTTTGTAGCTATTGTATTGCAAAGTGACCTGGATTTTCTTGAAAAAGATATTTTAATGCTATCTTAACTGGTACAAAGGAGTTCTCCAGGGAGTAACCAGGAACTGAAGGCTATGGCCAGCCTGTTCTTGGAACATTTGAATGCGATTGTTACTGTAAGATTAATTATCCAGCACAGCAATATGAATGTTCCTGTAATTTCTTGCAGTTGGTGTGGGCAGAATCCTATGGTGTATGCTTGTTCTTTCTTTTGTGTGAACGTACTTCTTTTGATGCTTTTACAATGGTGGCTGGGTATCTTAGAATCTTTAAGGTTGGAAAAGACCTCCAAGATCATCTGGTCCAGCCATCATCCTACTACCAATGTCACCCACTAAACCATGTCCCTAAGCACCATGTCCAACCCTTAGAGGAGGTATGGCAGTAGATGTAAATAAATTCTGCATCTGATTCAGCATCAAGAGTACAGGTAAGGATTTTTATTTATTTATTTAAGAAAATGAAGCCTTTTTTTTTTGTAATAGTTTCTATCACTGCCTTTTGTTAACTTCCTTTTTCCTTTTCCCCATGGGCTTATTAGCCCATCTTTGGGTAGGGAGGTGAGGAACAGGTACCATAATAATTTCTAGCGATGCCGTGAAATTCAAATCTTTAAGGTCCGTCTTACGAACACATGCCTGTGTGATTTCAGTGAGGCTGCCTAGCTAACAACTATTCATGTGGCCAGTGAGTGTCAGTATAGAGCCCAGAGGGGAATACTTACAAGCCAAGCTGCACAGGCTATTTATTTTATAGGCAGTGTTACAACAGTAATATTAAGATCTGCATACAAGAGTGTGACAAGGGAAAAGATCCTGTCTCTCATTAGCCACCTCTTAATATAACTAGTTAGATTACTACAGTGCATGCAGCATGAGACTTTATCTAGTACATTTTTTGATGTGAGTTAAGGGTGCTTAAGGTTTTGTAGCTTTAGATATTCTAAACGAATGCCAGAGAGTCCTTGCAAGTACGTAATGGGCTTTTTTCTGATCATAAGTGAAAATGAGCAAACCAAACTTCAGTTAAACATCTCAATGCTGTTAGAAATCCACTATCTTCTATGATCTGTTAGTTGATAGCTTGCTGTCTTAGAATCACAGAATATCCTGAGTTGGAAGGGACCCATAAGGATCGTTGAGTCCAACTCCTGACCCTACACAGGACCACTCAAAAATCAGACCGTATGTCTGAGAGCGTTGTCCAAATGCTTGAACTCCAGCAGGCTTGGCGCTGTGACCACTGCCTCGGGGAGCCTATTCGGTGCCTTAGACAAAAGCTTTTTCTTCTGATAGTATGGAGAACAGATACACAGAGCTATGTGAGTAGGATGAATTTACTCATCTGTTTCACAGAATTGCTTAGGTTGGAAGAGGCCTCTGGAGATAATACAGTCTGCCCCCACCCCCTGCTCAAGTAGGATCAGCTTGAGCAGGTTGCTCAGGACCATGTCCAGTCAAGTTTTGAATAGCTCTACAGATGGGGACTTAAGAACCTCTCCACAGAGAGAAAGAATAGGACTATTCATTCCCCTCACAGTTCTGTAAAGCATGTGAATAATTCAAAAGTTCCTAACCTCCTTTTTATGGCAGACAGGATTAGGCAATAAAACTTTATGAAGCCTTTTTACTCTTCTGCCTTCCAGATTAAAAGTGATGTTTGTTGTTTCTGTTATCAGGCAGAAAAAATGGCACCTAAATGCTATCAACAGTCAGAGGGGCACAAGATTTTCCCAGGTGTGATGGAGATGTAGTCGTGCTAGGAAGCAGATGGGTCAAACATCAAGTGTATCTGCCAGCAGTCTAGGTAAGTCAAAGACATCACATATATTGTCCAGTGACGGTAAGCTATTTTGAGTGCATTGTTCCTGAAAGTGCTGGATTATCTCTTACAGGCTGTTTCTAGGGGCAGGGTATTCACCCAGAGGTAATCCACTGGTCAGATGCACTGTTAACTCTTAGAGAAATGAATATGTGTCTCCTGCTTATGCAAGTGCCATCTGAAATGTGTAAGGCAGAGCTGATACTGATGTTTCTGTCAGCCATGGTAGTTCTCATCAAAATGCCTACTTTTCTCACTGAAGAACACCTGAAATGATTCCTACTGCTCCCTTCTTAGTAGTGAAAATCTTCATCGCCAAGGCCCTGGTTGCTTCTCATTTGGGATGCAGCTACCCGATGGCTGGCTCCTGGGGCTGGAGCAGAGACACACTATTTTACCCAGTTGTTAGATGGTTGCAAGCAAGGGAACTGTCTTGTCTTATCACAGGGAAACTGTTTATCCCTCCAATAGCTAGAAGTTTTCTGCTTCTAACTATTAATGGGATTAGGATTTTTGATTGTACCTTAGCCAATTCAGACCCAGCAGAAGTGGGGGGATTTTTTTTATCATGGGTGCCCTCCAGTGGTTAAGTAAATTCTGCTGTTTTTATAGATCCAGACCACTAAGAGAGATACCTGTACTGATGTTATCTATAGCTAGAAGATCTAAAGAACAGATACTGTCTATAATAATATCACATTGGATAACTGACTGTGTAAGGCATATTGAGGGCATCATAGCATGTGGCCACCACCTATGATGTCTTTAGCAAGTTGGAGGAATCTACAGAATATATTCGTTCAGGCTTGCAGAGTTGCCATGTGAAACTCTTTCCAGAGTTATGCTAAGAATTAAATAGTATATTTAGGAGAAAAATGTGCCTGAGACCATTTATTTATGTATTAGGGATTCTGAATCTCTTCCAGGATATCTGGGGTACTCTGTGGTTGTGCATTATATGTTTGTAGATACTAAAAGGAAAGATTCTCTTTTACTTGTAAATATTTTCCTAGATGTTTTTTAGGTATTTTTCTCCCTTTACCTTAAAACCTCTTAAGACTTTCAGAGCCTTGAAGGAAGGATGGACACTGCTATTTCTATCTGGCTGCACGTGAGCCAAACAGAGGGGTCTGGCTTATGTGTCCCCCAATAGATGTTGCTGAAGGTAGTTCTCTGACAAAAAGTATGAACGATTTTCAAAAAAGAAAGTCAGCTTTTTTTTTTGAATGATTATAGTGCTTGTTTTGATTTTTTTTTTATACCTTAATGGGATCTGAGTATTTTTTCCTTGTTTTATATAAATATATATATATATATATATATTTTTAGTACCTGAGGAAGTCGGGATAGGATGAGGCTGGGTTACAGTTGAAAGAAGCCTACGTAGGGAAGTTTTGTCTCTTTCTGCTTTTGTATATATCCTGATCTAATTTTACCTGCTAACATCGAAAAATAAAAACATAAGATCCTGTAATCTGCAAAAAGCTTCACTGTAAAATAAAGTACATTTAAAAAAAAAAAAAACAGTTCACGACGAAGAACGAGAAGCAATGAGATTACTGAGATACGCATAGTGCATACAAAAGTCTATTAATGTCTGTATCTTGTAATGCAAGCTGACTAGCTTTTCTCCTTTAAAGGAAACTTGGGGGTATTGTTTCACCATGGTTTCCAGTTCATTATAACATGGTTGAACCTTTAATTTCATATTGTGGACAACGTCAAAAGTTGTTCTGCAGACATCATCTGATGTTGTTCAGGGTGTTTGCACTGATGTAGTTGCCACATCAAGGGGCAGCAAAACATGTTCTCGCCCTCTGCATGTGTAGGCACTGTGTCACTTTTGACTCAAATCTGCTCTGTTTAGCAAATGCTGATGTGTTTCCTAGGTCTTTTTTTTTTTTTTTACCAGTTTCTCTGAAGTCTGTTTCTTTCTATTTCTGGAAGTATGCCCAGGAATTTGGTTCAGGACTTCTTAGGATGGATTGATCCCATAGATCAATCTGCTTTCATCAAACAGCTCTGTTTCTGTGGTAGGAGGCACCACCGAGTTGTTTACTTATTTTCGTTTTAACAGTGGTGCCCCTACTGTAAAAACACATCAGCTCTCCCAAGTTTACAGACAGATTTATCGTATTCCACTTCAGCCTTTTCTTTACTAGGGTAAGCCATCCTTCGGTCTTTCCTCCTGAACAACATCCTAGAAATTAGATCCCTCTCTGGTCTGTCTACTGGTTTCAGAGTTTGGGAGAGAGGCAAAGCAGTGTCTGAAAATCCCTAGCTGAGACCTTTACTGGCATCGTCTGTGACAACATCAACAGCCTTGTCATGGTCAAAATACATCTGCTACTTTTCCTATTGCCAGATGGCTTGTTATCCTGTTGTAAGAAGAAATTAGGTTAATTTGTCAAGTCTTGTCAAACACTGTAGCTGCCACTTCTCACCTTTGCAGTGCTTTCAAAGCATCCTGATTGGTTTGGGGTTGTGGGGTGGTCTTTTGTTGTTGTTTTTTTTTAATGGAGCAGGTACATTACAAACCAGCTAGCTCACTCTGTTTTCTCAAATGTTTGACAAAACAACAAACAAACAAAAGCCCCACCTTCTGTTCTTTTCTACAGTCTCTTTCGTTTCTGTGGTTCTTAGAAATGACTGCTCCAATCAGATCAGCTAAGTTCATCAAGCCCAACTAACTAGGAATTTATTTTTCCCCACTTTCCAAGCTTTCCCTAGCCTGCTTTTCACCTACTTACACTGAAGCCTTACCTTCACTTGCTGGTTTTAATTGTGGTAGGAGCTGCTTAACATCTGACCCATTTTAGAAAAGAATGATGCAAACAAGATCATGAAGACTTATGATTTCTTGGCATCAACTAATGAGGTGATGGCTTTGTCTGACTGCTGGGAGTTATAGCACCACTTTCCTTGTGGTAGCAGTGGTTTGTTTGGTTTTATTCCTACTGTATTTATAAAATCACTTTTTTTTTTTCTTCCAGTTTCATATCATTTTTTCTCCATGTGCTCTTACCATTTTTCTAAACTTGCTTTTCTACAGCCTTGCATTTTTTTTAATTGGTAAAAAAAAAAAAAAAAAAATCACAATTTACCCAAGTTACCGGTCTTCTGTGGTTTCATTTCTCTCTCATACTGAAGTAGTTTGAAGCCATATCCTTGATCCAAGGATTCTAACTTTTCCCGTTATGCTTTTCAGCCTGTGCTCAGGTCCTTCAGGTACTTTTGTTAGTTTGGGGGAGAGAGACTGAGTGTATCCTTTTGGAGTAAATTCAGAGATTTTCAGTATCTGCGGTTCTTCCTATATTTTGGACTACTGAGCGAGCATATGAATCTTTGATAACTAAAGTCTCCATCTGTTTTTCATTCTTGAATAATCTTTGTATTTTATGATTTGTATTTTGGTTATGGTATTTCTCATAAATTGTGTTAACTGACTAATCATGTTAGTTGGCTCCGCCTTATCTGAACTGGGGTGTTATACAACCATCTAATACCAGTTTTATTCACTCTTTTATCTCCCCTTGCCTTATTGTGTCCATTTTCATAAATAAATGTGTTCTGTCTCATTTTTAGGTCAACATCAAGGGCGCCTTACTATTTCCATGCATGTTAAGAAATCAACGTGCTAGAAGGAGTCTAAGAGCTTGTCTAAGTAGGCTTGTCCCTAATGGTGGCTGATACCAAAGAGTTAAAAACACTATATCTAAATGTTATCAATTCAGTGACCTCTCCCATGCCACTTTCAACAATAATTAACAGTGCTGTTTCAAGAGAGATTTCAAAAATGTGCCTGTGTAATTAAGTTGGATCAATGCAGCCAACTTAGTTCGCTTTTGGGGTAGTAAGATTTCAGTACTTCAGGAGTTATGCAAATGTTTTAGAAGGTCAGTTAGACTTAAGCTTTTAAAAACTTTTACTTACATTTGATTAAATGCTGTCGTCTTGCTTTGATATTTAATATTTAGTTGTGGAAATGCTGAACAGCCGCTTCTAAAATAGGTTTACTCCTCTGTTTTTCAGTGCAACGAGCTCAGGGAGGTTGTAACTACAGGCAGTACAATCTGGAGATAAGGCCACAGTTCCAGGCCAGGCTTGGCATTTGGTCTTCGTCGAGCCAATTCACTTATTTGTAGCTTGTAAACTCTGGCTCTGGTCAGTAAGACAAACATAATTATTCCATCCTTTTCCGTAAAGCACTTAGTGAACTGCAGCCAAAGTCACCATGTTTCGCTGGTAAACAACAGCTACAGCAGAGTTAATACCTTAACTTTACACACACAGTAGCACTAATTCTTAGCCTGGGAACTGAATACACAGCCAGCTGTACATACTTTTCTTTCAAAGCACAGGTTCCCAGAAGTTAAACTTTAACTTTGTTAAGGAATACTTCCAATAAAAACTGTCTGCAATGATTTAACCAGTAATTGTCACGTTAGGGAAATAATTACACAAAGTTTAGTGGTTTGTTTAAGATTTTAATGATCGGTCAAAGTTATTAAAATTTAACATTGATTTCTTTTTTCATAAAACAAATGCTGTTTTGTTGTTGCCCCTATCCCAAATCCATTAAAATACTAGGTCTGTCTTTTTTGTCTGGGTAAAAGGACTCTATTTCAACTACTGCTGGTTAATATTACTCTTGTAAAAGCTTCATCATCTAATTGCTCCCCACTTATGAGAGGGCAGGGAATAAGAAAGTCTTCCTAAAGAAGAATGATGTTACAGCCTATTGGCCTATATGTCAGGAGGAGTTCCCCACACTGTTCTTCACAGTAGCACTTCTCTCTTGGAACCATTCTTTACCTTGGAGATGGGATTTAGTAAATTAATGTGAAACATAAGGATGAGGGAGGAGAAGAGTTACTCCATTATCCAGATTGAGGCATCTGACTGTACACAAATAAGTACCTACTGTGAATTGGAAGAAGTAAGAGCTCTGAATGGGTCTCTGGAGGCTCTATTGATGGTATAGAAAGCCTTGGCTTATAACCGAGCTACAGAAATTGAATGCCTAAGGCTATACTGTAAATCTCATCTCTCTAAAGTACAGATTGTGCAGTAGTATATTGCAGAGCTAGTGGGAGGAACAGCTCATTACTACCGACGCTCACTGCCACAGTATCTGCATGCTATACAGGTATGAATATGAGATACAAGAAGTCACTAACTTTGAAAGAACATGAGGTTTAGGGTCCTCCAGCTTCACATTCCAAAGGAAAGCAGTTGATGGAAGAGCAACTACACAACAGCTCTGCGTGATGACGAGTCGGTTCTTTAAACAAGCCAAAAGTAAGGTTCTCTGCCTTTTAAAGCTACTACTTTGAAGACCTCAACAGTTGTTTTCTTCAAAGCCTAATCCGATTGTCTTTTCTTATCTTTACTTCCGAGTGTACAGCCTTTGGTGTTACTGTGGCTGTAACCTGCTTGCCATGTTTGTATACAAGTGGTGTGATATTTGCAAGCAATCAGGGATCTATGTGAGATCACAGTGGTGAATGACAGTCAGTCTGTTTTCTTTCAATGATGTGTTGCTTTTAGTTGTTTTAGATGCAGAGCTGGTTGGGACTTTTCAATAATGCATTTTCCAAAAAAAGGGGGGGGGGGGGGGGGGGGGGGAAGAAAGAAAAGCAAAATTGCCGAAGCCACAAGTCTGTGGAAGTCTGTGTTTTTGATGATATCGATTCATCCTCAGTTTACCTCTAAAATCCCAAAGGTTTCCCATCACTGGAAAACTATAAGCTCCTTTATTAAACTAGAGGTGTCCTAACATGACACCTTGTATTTACTTGGGCTTCATGTATCACCTTGGATTTCTTACACTGAGGTGATTTTCTTATTAATGGGATATTTTTGAAGTAGTGTTCATCACACACTATGAACTTGTGTGTGACATTATGAAATACATAAATATCAAAAGTTCTGTTTGTTTTTTAATACAAGACAGAATAATTCCTAAGAGGAATCTTCTACTGCAAGAGAATGTACTTTGAATAAGATTCTAAAAAACTACAACTTAAGCTCTTTTTCTTAATGGTAGAAAACCAGCACCCAAATCCTGGCCAGACTCCAGCATACCTTTAAATACCACTGATCACAAAAACAAATTCCACTCTTTTTACTCTGAGCTATTGTCCAGAGCTGTTAGCTGGGACCTCATATAGCAAGGTATAACTGATTGCATTTCCACAACTACTGTTGTCATTCCCCTGTGCCCTTAGTCTTGTACATTTGTCTTAGGATTTTAAGCAATACTATAAATGCCTTTTGGAAGGCGTCATGGAAGCCTAAGATTTTCTAGATTTAATAAGGTTTCATTTGTTCCCTCTTCGGTGTGCTGGATGTGATCCTTTTGACTGAAAAGTATGCTAGTTCTTGTAAGACCTACTGTAATCTACACTCAGATTTAACTTGAATCATCATGTGATGAATAGATGAGAAATAGTAAATAAAAGTGCTATCTTATAAACTCATGGACTTCAGACCAGCTACTAGGGATGGAGTTTGCCCAGTGGCACTTTGTGCATCACATTCATTTGCTGAGAGACTAAAGAGGAAATCAGGATTTAGTCACCTATAGGGCCAAAATCCAAGTCTTAGAAGTCTTAATCATGTTCTTACTCTGGTGATCAGCTGTATTCTTTTGAGTAACACTGATAGAGAGCAAAAGGTCTTATGAGCAACTTAAGTGCCTGTAAGAACTGCGTGTTCTCTGCTCCCACAAAATTAGCATGCATCTGCTTCCCTCAGTTGAGAACTGAAATACCAAAATAAATACATGCCCTTTAACAGTTTTTTTTCACTCACGAAGGCTATTTAAAATACTGATTTCCTGGTACGCAAGGCTGCAAGAAGAGGTAAAAGCTGCCTTCTCTTCCCTCTGGCCCATACTGATAGTGGCGGCAGCAGAGTGGAGCTGTTTCCTATTCAAATATAAATATTTGACACCTGCTTGTTCCTACTGATTATGAGGAAAAATGAACTTCAACCCATTCACTTAGCAAACCTAGTTAGACTCCTGATTCCTCCAGCAACAGTGGGAATGTGCATGCTGCCAAATCCATCTGCTGCTCACAGTGATGAAGTTAGAAACAGCAAAATCAGCTGAGGGAAAAGGTTGTCTTTAAATGGAAACGCAAGGATCATCTTGCAGATTAGTTTCAGTATAGAACATTCTACCTCATGCTCCTAATTAACAATTTAAGCATTTAACTGTAAGGTAAGGATCCTGACAAAGTTACCTATTAAGAATTACATACAAGCATTTAGAGAAAACACAGAATTCCTTTACCCTGGCATTGTTAATCTGCATGATGATGTGAACGCAGCAATGCAGCAGCTTTATTAATTATCCTGCATTTACAAGTGGGATAATTAAGCAAGCTAGCGTTGCATTATAAACATAGTAGAACTACTTGTCTTAAAAACATTTTTTTGCTTTGCTATTCAAAGCTCGCAGGCGTGTCTTCCTGCTCCTGCAGTATGGTGTGATAGGATTTGCTGGGGGTAATTTTTTCTAAGCTTCCTTAAGGCCTCCTTCATTGTAATCACAGCTGGCTGAAGCAGTGTGTTTGTGAGCAGAGAGTAGGCTGTAGGATGACTGTAAAAGAGAAATTCTGCTGCATTAGTTCAGGGTCTCTCCCCTGGGATTGTATAATGTAGAAGTATATTGCAAGAAATGTAGGTTCACTGGATTCAGTTCCCATATGATGCCCTAACAATGCAGACCACAAGCTGAAGGATCATCTGCTGACGGGGTTGGCCGGAGGGGACAGAGGGGCCTTGAAGTGGGGGTGATGAGGAGTCACATGTGGCTGGGTGAAGGGTTCAGCTTCATTCCCTGGACTGTGACTTGGGGGAACTGAGTTATTTTGGCATGCTGGAGGTATAATGCCACTACCCCTGCTTTGAATAGCAGGTCTGAGGCTGTGGATAAGATGAGAGGCCATAGTTTTTCTGCCTTTCTGTTTTAATTCTTTTTTATTTTTTCCAAAGTTCCTTTATACAAATAATCCTCTTGAGAAGAGATTCACCAGAGCATAAAATACCAGTCCCTAAACTCATGCTGTATAAATGCTTCTGGGGATGAACTAGTGTAAGAATTCTTGTTTCAAAATACCTTTAAAACTTTATCTCAGTGAATTAAAGATACTTATTTTTTCTGGAATAAAAAAGAATGAATAGAAGAAGCATAAAACAATTACAGCTCCAAAAAGTGCCTTTAAAGCACCCTTTGTGTCTGTTTAAAGGTCTCCTAGTTTCCTTAAAGCTTCAGTCCTGTGCTTGAGTTCTGGGAATACTAGCCTAATAGTTCGGGTTAGAAGCCCAACAGTCTTGGTAATGCTGTGTAGATGTGAAATGAAGCTGGGACTTGAATCCTGAGAAGTGATATAAACAATTTACCTACATTCTCTCTAGTCCAAGCTAACTGAGCCAATTTTCATTCCAGCATCTAGCAGTTCTCCAAAGGAAAGCAAGGGGAGAAAGACTGGAAGTAGCCAGACCTGGGAAGGCAAGACCGTGAGAAATTGCCCTGCGTCCTTGCCACCAGAATGGATCCTGTAGAGGTACTTCAGTTTGTCACTTAACAAAAGATTAGGATAACAAATAAACTATGTAGCTTTATTTCTCAGATGTCATTAAATCAAAATACTTAACAAAAACCCAACCTGTGGGAAAAACACCAATTCAAATCATGAGCTTAATTGCTTTTAGTTACTATCTTTCATCTGAAGGGGCTTAGCCCACTTGAATCTGTTTCTACAGGCAGAAGGTAGGAATACTTGCAAATAGCATAATTTCACAGCAGACAAATCAATGCTCTTTGACAGTGTTGCAGACTAATTTTCTTCCTGGAGAGCCTGCAATTTTAAAATCACTTGTGATATAGTAGATTGCTTGTAATTTTAAAAGATTGTCGTGAGGACTTGTCAGCAACGTGTCCTGGTGTGAAAAGGGAGAGAAAGCAAGGAATAGCTGGCTCTCTGGAATATAGCTTGGCATCTGGAGTAGCTTACCACCGTAAATGTTAGGTTTGCATTCAGGTTTGTGATCTCATGCCAATGCAGAAATTAAACTCAAGAGGTTGAAGGCAAAAAAAAAAAATGTAGATATAGCATAGGTCAAAAATTATTTTTACATGCTGAATTATTCAGAAGACGGCTTGATCTTTTTGTTAAGCTTTTTGTGCCCACTAGATGTCACCAACGTATGCTATTCGTACTAAAACTTCTGTCCTTGTATAAGAGACTTGGGTTAACTGGAAGATTTGTTAAAGTTTGTGGTGGTGGAAGGGTTGGTGTTTTTTGATAAGCGAGCAGGTAGTGGATAAAACCAGGTCAGTCAGAGGGGTGTTCCATGGAACAGAAGGAATATATTGTTTTGAGTGGGGAAGTGATTCTTTTCATCAGATTAGACTCTGCCAAATGCTTTGTAAATTCTTCCATTTCTTCCCTAATTCTTCCCCAGGGCATTCACCAATTAGCATAATCAAAACTGTGATTTCCTGCATGCTCCTGATCATCCAGAACTGGACAAGGCAGCACACTTACAGATTTGAAGAGGGTTCACACACTTACAGATTTTTACCATTGCTTTATACAGCATTGAGTAGTGATGTTAACTAGTTGTAGCAATGACTGGTTACAAGCTTTAAAACTTGAGCAAAGAAGTAAGTGGCACAGACTGAATCACACACACAGCAAAGCTGTAGTCTTGGGCAAATTCCTCTGTGCTTTAGCTGCATCCTCCAGAGATTAAGGATGGCTTGCAGAGATGCCGTGAGATTTAGTTATCTCCAATTTTCCAATTTGTTTCCCTTTGATTTAAAGAGAACCAGCATTAGTCTTAATGGTAGTAAAGGGCTTTTAAATATGAAAAGGAACGATAAATCATAAATATTTTTATTTGATGGACTGAAAAGAAGGCAGAAAATATCAGAACTAGCCTCTTTCATGTACATTTCTTCAAGTGAAGATGTTTTCTTACTACTTCTTAGTGAAGGAGAAAGCGGCCATCTTGCTGAAGCTCAAGCCTGAAACACAGGAGATTTGGGTTTACTTCAACTTGTTACATGACTTTGGGGGCAAGGTTCAAGAAGAAGACTTTACATACAGCTCACAAGAGAGAAGAACTTAGCAAGGGTCTGTTTATGAAAACTGTGCACAGATCACTTTCTCTTCCAGACCTTCTTTACATCTTTTTTCATTCTACTAACAGCAAACTACCCAATGTTACTGTTGTGTTGCAAAAGTCGCTCAGCTATGCAGGCTGCTTATCACTGCTCATTGTGCACTGCAGGTACTCCGTATGTCCTGGCTCCTGCCAGAGGCGTATTTTTCTCTCTCCTGATTGTTGTTGCTTTCAACTCCTTTAGGGCTTTTGCAAGGCTTTCAGATTGCTTCATTTCGGGGGAGATATTGAAAAAGATGGACTCTTCCTCCATGTCCTCGCTTCTAGAAGGAAGAGGATGCAAATGCTTCTGTTAGATCACAGTCCTAGCCTGTCTTTTTCCTATGCTGAAGTTTCACATGGGTTGACAAAGAAAACTGAGTACTGGTCAGTATTGTAAATCCCATGGGTTTTTTGTGAGTTTTATGTACCACTGTGACCTTCATGTGTCCTCAGAAGCAAGCAGGTCAGGGTGTAATGCCACTTGCAGCACTTTCCTCACACCCTTAAATAGCAAGGCAGCAATTACAGCAAGCCACGGTAATTTGAATTGGTGATATAGTCTTGGTATATAATTCCACAGCCACCCAGGAGAGCAAGGCTTAATGACTTACTGCAGCTATTTCATCTTTTATTATCACTCCTGTAATGCGCTCTACATTGTTTCCATGACTAGCTAATTCCTGCACACACAAGTTACACACCTCTGTCATTCCATCCCATAACATTTAAAAAAAAGCCAGGTTTTTTTCAAGGCATAATTCTTCTCTATGTATGCTGTATTGTCACCACCAATTCTTACCAGAACTGGTCTCCACGGAATTATGTCTTTGTGCCTGTGAGCAGCAACCCTCTGTTTCAGTAAGTATTCTGGAGGGATGTGTCACTAATGCCCAACGTTCATCATATTCTAGCATGTGTACCAGGTGTTATGTTGCCTTTTGAGCTGTCTGTAGAAAACTTGGTTTATCTTTTGTTGTAAAAGCATGCAAGGTTGGAAGCTCCTTTCTTAAACCTTTTAAAGCAGACAAGTCCCTTCTCGAGAGGATGTTGCAGCTCCTTTTCTCAGTGCGAGGATATGGAGATGAGCACAGGCTGACAAGACTGATAGGAACATTCCTCCAGAGTTCACTGTGCCTGCATGCCCCTCTGTATTAGTCGTGCCTTATTTTCAGCCTTTCTCCGAGTAATACTATTTCTATGACTTTCAAGTTCTCTGTCGAATTTCGGTTCTGCTCTTTGAGCCCTATTGGATGCTCTCTGCAGCCTTTCATTCTGATTTATTCTTGTCCTTTCAGTACACTGTCCGTTACTTTGCCCTGTATTCCTTCAGGAATTTGTGATGCTTTCTTGTAGGGGAACGAAATACCAGGAACAGATTTTAAGCCACAGAGTAGTCTGTAACAGTATTTGCTCCCATATGTCATATTGGAAGTGCATATTGAACTCTCCTTATCTAGAGAATGTGCCAGAACCATCAAAATGTTTAAAAATATTGAGCTTCAATCATGTCAATAAAAATGTTCTGCTAGATGTAGGCAGTAATATTTATTGAACATTTCAAGTCCTAAATATTTTCCTCAGTGACCTACTACTTCTTCCTGCTACTGTTGGTAAAGTCACCCAGTTCGTAAACTTTTTTTTTCCAATTTGTTGATTTCATGACAAAGAATATTCCTGGTAGCATGAATTTCTGGGCAACAGAGTGCTAAAAAATGGATTTTCTCTGTTCAATCCTGTTCCATTAAAGAAACCTGGAAATTATTTTGTGTACATTTGGGGGTCCCTTTATTGTATGCATTCTCTAAATCAAATCCAGAACTAACTAATCACTTGTGGTTTTTAAAACCTGATATTGACTGTTTGTTCCAGATATAACAAACTTTTCTTTTGAGCTGTGATTTTTATTTTTTTTATTCAATTGAAAATCAAATCATACCTGTAGTAGGGAACTGGGGGACTCTAATTCTGTTTTCTGTTTTTTTCTAATCTTTTTATTTTTTGTCAAATACTGTTTTCCTCTGAGTGTAATTCTTTTCTTGTGGAAGAGTTAATCTGGACATTTCAGTTCTTGCAGAGAGCTCACCATAGATCTGTGCGCTGCCACCTACCATATAGCAGCAGTGTATTTACTGTCGTCCTCACTGCACACAGTTGTAAACACTTGCAAAATTATTAATTTTGTTCCAGTGTTTTCTAAATGTTGGAGATACACTTTTTCTTTCGCAATTCCTGGCAATTTGCTTTGTAAGGTGTCTTCTGAAGTTTTTTGCTCTGTGGTAACTCTGTTTTTTGGTCTCATTTCTCGCAGGTGCTTCTTTCTTGCTTCACACTGGGTGTTTTCACTCTGCGCTGAAGGAGCCAAGAGCCTGACAACCCTTCTCATGGAAAAAGCTGTCCCTTTAGCCATCTGGTCTCACCAGGACTTTCTGATACGTGATTATGGAATCTGTCATATCTGACTTTAGTCACCAGTACAGAGTAAAACATGAAAAGGGCTTTTCTGTTACCGAACTTCCAGCAGCTTGCTTTCTTTCGAAAGAGAATGTTTCTGAAACTTGTTTCTGCAGGTGTCATTGCGCTGCTGGCGTTGGCTCCGTCAGCCAGCTGGTGGCTGAGCTTGTAGCAGGGATGCTTTCCTTCTGTGAACTCGGTTTCCCCTGCAGGGAGGACACTCACTGTGCTCTTGCAGCTGCTGCTGCTGACCAGGCAAGCCCACCACATCCCCCCCATAGCCCCTTGGTGCCTGGGGACGTGGGCACAGCTGTAAGCCCCCAGCCCACGACCTTTGGCTCACCTTGGGGCTGTGGTTACTGCTGTGGGAAGCAAGGTGAGAAATCACTGGCAGCCTCTTTACCTTCGCAATGTGCAGGTGATGGTAACCTTTCCTGAGCCCAGCCTTGCTCTGTTTGTGAGGTGGTTCACTGACGAATGTAAAATAATGCTTGCACTGTTTAGTTGAACCCGGTGGTGTACAAAGCAGCTATGAGTGTGATGTATGTGTACCAAAAGAAAATGTCTAACAGGTGAAGGAGCAGTACAACAGGCAGAATTAATGCTGTGACTGACTGGGTAAGATGAAGACAAAAAGAAATACAGCTCATCTACAAAGTTTCTTTGCAAGTTACAGTGCTTTGTGTTGTAACAGAGAAGTCTTTTTAGAAAGCTAATTAAAAAAAATCTATAATTCTTTTTTCTTTCAAGGGCTTGGAAATATTATTATTGGAGTGCTAATATTATTGAAGGTGTGCTGGAAGAAGAAAACCATTATTTTAAGGAAGAGCTGTATTTTGGGCTTTCTCCTTGGACATCTTTTTTCTGCGAATGTTAGAGCCCTGCAGTCTGGTTGTACGGAGCACCTTGTAATAGCTTTGCATGGCACCACAGCTCAGTTTTAATTCGAGATACTTAAGATGCACCCTTCCTTAATTATTAAATGGAAAATATTTTTTGCATAACTTTCACATGATTATGTTGACATGCCACTTGTTGGGTTTTTTGTTTGTTTTTTTTTTTTACTTAAACTCTGAAATTTTTCTAATAAAGTTTCAGAGCTGCTACAGGCTTGCTTTTCCACAGACCTCTCTTCTTCTTACCTTTGCTGTCCTGTGTGACTTTTTTGCACCTCATTTAAAATCAGCTCAGCATCGTATTGGACATATATGCAGCAAACAAATGATTTCTTGAACCTTATAAAAGAATCAATACAGAATGCAAGAAATGGTTCATCTTTAGCCCAATACTAGTACATTATTCTTCCTATGGCCTGAGTGTAAATTCACCTGTGTAAGAAGTTCAGTGAGATTTATTTCAAAGAGCTGAGCTTTAGTGCACAGAAGAGAAGATATTTCATGCAGAGCTGCTCAAAGCAGCCTGCGAGTGTGTAGCTAGACAGTCGGATCGTGGCAGGGCAGGAGGGGTGGGTGCAGAGCTTGGGCTCACCCATGCTGTGGTGGTGGGCGCTAATTGGGAAACCTGCAGCTCTTTAGCTCTATTAAACTTGCATCCAAATGCAGATCTGCCTGCACAGTGGGGCATTGAGCCTCATGGGGTGCACGTGGGCTGTGGGCACCTGCCCTGGGGGGGGCTCTATTGGGAACTTCCATGGCCCCACTTTCATCTCATCCCCAGCAGAGGCAGCACACAGGCAAATTTCAGGGCAGAAGACCAGGTTTTGAGTGTGTTTTGCACCTGGCTCTCAGATTTGCAGCCCTGTTCCTGCTTGTCACTTCTGCTCAATTATTTTTATGTATTACTGCTCCTGATGAGGTTTCCCTGCTCATATAAGAGAGATTGTTTTACATATTTTCTTATAATAACTGCAGCTGAAGGTTTTAATGGGCCTTGCAGGCATTGAGAGGGGACAGATGGCTGTCAGTACATGCAAGCAGAACCTGTTTCCTTTGAAACCCAGTTTGCTAAAACAAAAATTGCCAACTACTTTCCTGTCTCACAGTTCAGGCAGAAGGTTGGAATCTGAGAAAAGTAATATAAGTGAGGATAAAGGAAAACTTCCCAAAATCAGATTTTCAGCTGTCTTTGGCTAAATCTGTTTAGTGAGTATAAAGCAGGAAGGTAGGTTAAAAGGAAGAAGTCTTTGATTAGAAAATGGAGCTCAGAAGAAATTTTTAAAAATGCTGTGCAGAGTAATGCGAGTATATTACAGCAATTTCATGTGCTGTGAAACAGCACAGCTCTGATCCAGTGTTTCTACTTCTCTGTAGCAATCTCAGCAGTCAGTCGAGCTGTTGGCTCTGTCCTTCCTTGCAGCTTGCTCTCAGTAACTGCACTGTGCTGGGACTGGGCTCTCAGTGTGCTCAGTGGGCTGCATTGCCCTGACCTGTGATAAACAGGAGGTGTTATCTCTTACCTCCTCTGTGCCCTAAAGCCCTGGTGGCATGATACTGAGCAGCAGAGAAGCTGGTAATTCTGTTGTTTAGAAATGCTATCATGTCCTCTACAAATACTGTTAGGATCCTCTGTGAATAGAGCGAGATGCACAGAACTGGTAGATGTTGGAGAAATGGGGATGAATAGCAGCATACCCTTTCCTTTTATTTGCAATTAAAAGAAAAAAAAAAAGTGGAGAGTTTCTGATAAGAATTCAGTGCTGGGGTAAGATAACTAGCTGCAGCAAAGTTCGTGGCTTGATGGAGCGCTTGCTGGGGAGTTACAGAGTTGTCTGTCTCTGTCCCTGATAAGAGAGAGAGAAAATATGGGGTGGGGGGTGGGGGAAATCCAGACAGAACATTTCTCAAGAACAGATTAAAAGAAAGCACTATTATTGGAAAATACAGAATTACACAGTTACCAGTAGAGCAGCAGGCTTGGCAAGACGATTGCTAAAAGGGAGATTACTCTGTTTGCCCTGGCATTACTTGTAGACCACTGTGTTTAAAATCACCTATGGCCAGACTTGTGTCCACCAGAAACTTGCCAGTCTCTTGTCGGAGCCTAGCTATGCTTTTGGTCTTCAAAATACCCTGGGACAGAGAACTTTGAATCATAAGCTATGTGAACATAAATTCCCTTTCATTCATTTTCAACCTAAAGTCTGGTAACATCATCAGTTTTTCCTTAATTTTCTGTTGTGATTATAGCAAAGCAGTCTTTCCTTCTTCCCTCTTCATGGCTGTTGAAGAAGTTGAGGCAGCTCCATATTCCACCTCCACCTCTCATTTTCCAAAATGAAGTGCTTTATACAAGCCAAGTATACAATGCTGCAGAGGCTAGAAGGTGCAGTGTGGGTAACAACAAAAAACACACCTCTTTCTGATTTTTTCCAAGCTACGTGGCTGCAGAGACGGCAGCTGACAGATGAACGAGCCTCCTCCTGCCGCCAGTGCTTGGCTGGATGGTGGGGCTGCCCTGTGGCAGGAGCCGGGGAGGGGATGGCCATGCTGCACAGGGCTGTCCTGTCCCCTCTGGTGTCTGGTACAGAGGGACAGGGACCTGGAGAGATGCAAACTGGAAGCATACCAGGAGCAAGCAGCCCCAGGCTATGATGATGTGCCCTCAGTGGGAACCTTGGGAGCGCTGCTGGCAGCCAGTATGAGAAGATGTGGAGGGATCGGCTGTCTCTGCAGATGTGACTCACAAAAAATATATGAAGGAGGAATAGTCATTACCCAAAGACCAACTGAAGTGCTGAAATCTGAGAAACGCTGTTTGCTTGTCAAATGAACAAAAGCAGAGCTGGGGTGTTTTTTAATAAGTTTGTTTTTAACAAGAACCTTTGTTCAGATGAAATCAGTACTCCTACTTGCTGCCATGTGATAGTATCCATGGCCACTTTGAAAGCATATATTTTCTGTCAGATGCACACAATCTAAATAGTGGCAGAACGTTTTCACAACAGAGAATCATTAGATCTTAATGGAATTAATTTGTTTAAGGACCATGAGGGCCGGCAACTGTCATTGCGAGTGACAGATGATTGTCATCTCTTTAGGAAAAATGCAGTTTATTCCTCTTGGAGGAAGGGAGAAAACTACAGAATTGGATTTTCTTTGGGTGTAAATAAACAAAAAGCTCAAGTGAAACTCTATGGCTGGCAGGAGTATCAAAGGGGCCTGTCGTGCCTTGTGCTACCTCTCCCCATTTCTGTGGCTGTGGGCGTGACAGGAAGCATCTCACTGAAATGATCATGAAGTTTGGACTCGTTACAGTGATTCAGCAATATATTTGCGGCTGTCTTCTAAAACACTTTACCTACAGCTTGATTTAAGATACTGTGCTTTTTGCCTGACTACCAGAATCACCACGTTTTACTAAAAGACTTTACAAGCTGGATTAGGCCAACAAGCCACTGCTGTATCTGTGTGCTTTGTCAAGACGCTGCATTAAACAACCCGCTGAGAGAGACAGGTTTTTCCAAGCCCCCTCAGCCAGAGACCGGTGGCTGCCCCACGGGGGGAAGGTGGCTGTTACTGCATGGCGCAGGCTGGCCAGCCGGAGCACATGTCGTGTTTAATGTATTGATGGCTTTATTTTTGCTAAAATAGGAATCATGCAGTCTAATGTTGTAATATACCTTCTGCCACCCAAAGCTAATCAAAATGAGGTCAGAAGGCAAAAATATTCTTTCCTGCTCAAAGTAAGGAGACTGAGAAGCACCAAATATGTCACTGACTTTCATGGCGCATAACTGAGGCCTACATAAGAAGCACCTGTGGGTGTTTTCTTCATCCAAGAAAGCAACTACAAGCCATTTCATATTATGTCAACACAATGAAGTAGAAGAGCACTAAAGGACACCCCTTTATTTTCAGGAAGGCGATTTTAAGAGGCTCAATGAGGCAGAGGTGAGAGCTGTTACCAGAAGTACCTCAGTCAGGTGAGAGGAGGCGGGACAAGTCCTTCCCTCCTCTCAGCCCCCAGACACAGCAGTCAGCTGGGCTCACAGGTTTGCACCATGTCACACCATGTCTGCAGGAACCTGGCATTTTGCAGAGAAGGAAACTGCAGTTTGGGTGCTCGGATGGGCCTGGTGCAGGATCAGCCCAGCACTGAAGGAGACCTGTCTCACCCACCTTGTGCTAAAAACAGCACATGGCTTTCAAAACTGCTGCTGTACGGCCTGCCCAGGCTGATAAAGGTGAGTTCTCAAAGGCTTGGGCTTTATCACCAGCCTGAAACGTGCTGAATGCAGTAGTAATTACCAAATACGAGCATTAGCTGTGGGTTAAGTTTGTGGTCCCTGAAAGGGGCTTTTACTCTTCTCTTGGGCTTCCCACTGAGAGCACCCCAGTGTCATGCTGCCCAACTAACCTTCAGCTGCTGTAAAAATAATTCTTTGTTGTTGTTTTACTGTTACTCAGTATAAATATGAATGCTTTGAAGCAGATTGCTGATTATCTTTTGGGGCACAATTTTTCTTTCTCATCAGTGTGAAGTAATCTAGCAACAGCAGGGTCCAGCTGAGGGGAAGGTGCTGCAAAGTAGTAATTAATTAGCCTAACTGAAACAAGCTTGGGCTTAATGGCCCATAGATCTGTTGGTGGTGGGCAGGGTTGCCACAGCTGATGGTAACTTGCTCAGCAGGCTCAGGGTACGTTGCATTCAGCTTGATAGCCAAGGTGTGTTTGCCAGCTTTGCTGTGCTTGTTTCTAGCAGCCTGCTAGTCCTTAGGTCTATGGATATCCAGAGTCTCTGGGTTTTCTGTGCTTTGCTAAAGCCAGTAGGATTTACTGAGCCCTGGGAGTTTGTCTCCCATTTATCTCAGTGGAAGGTATGGGAACAGCTGGGTAACTCCTCCACTGTTCACCTGATGAGGTCTTTTGTGGCTTCTTTTCTGCATCTTTTTTTTAAGGCACTCAAAGCTCAAATTCTGCCCTCTGGGTATAAAAGCCCATAGGGGTGTGTGTATGTTTGTGTATACACACAAGCATGTATTTCACGTATATGTGCACCTGAAGCTATGTGTTCATATGTGTGAACGCACCATGTCCACAATTCTTTTAATCACTCAAAGTTCTGAAAGGTCTTCTGCCAATGCAATGGATGTAAAATATGGTATTTGCCTGTGAAGCATCAAACAATGGCCTGTTTTTCTGAGCTGGACATCTCATCAAATGGTAAGGTAACTTATTTTTCCCTCTTCCTAAGAATAAATTATTTCCTATGATAAAAAACTTACTGCTTATTGGTTTGGTGTTTTGCCTAATTAGAAATGCTATAAACTTAAACACTAAGATGATGAATTTTCTAGAGAGAGTAGAAGGACAGGACAGGGGATGGAAGAAAAGAAGCAACAGAAGCACTAGCAATTGCTGGCTCACTTGTGAGCACAGAGGTAGATGGTGTGCTTAGCCAAAATGATAGCACTTGGATCTGCTCAGTGGGCTTTGGGCTGGTGCACTGGTCTGCACGTGTTCTATGCTGAACCACTCTGGTAGTTCAACTGCTTGCTGCAGTCACCTAATTGTAGAGTCTGTGTGTGAATGCAATAGAAGAATACATGTTAAAGCTCTTGTTTCCGTTCACCTTTCATAGTTCAGGTCCTCATGCAAGTGACAGATGTACAAGTCTTGACAAAAATGTTGTAGACTCGGCCTTTAAATCATATGTGCTTTCTGCGAGGTGGGACTGGCAGCCACTCAACCCTTTTTGCGTCATGTCAGTGTGTTTGTACACTGCACAGCAGAATGAATCTCAGCAGGATTGCTTAGGTGTTACTGCAGTGCAAATATTGAATTATAATTATACTAACAAGCATAAAAATTCAATAGATGCTCTTTCACTGGAAATTGGAGCTCAACAAAGCCTCAGCATGCACATCACGCAACTGCGATAGCAGTACCGATCTTCCTGTGGAGAGAGGAGGGAAAATGAATATTCAAAAATTGTTTTAGTTAAGCTGGTGCTGCTGTGGACTCTGTTCTTTCTCTCTAGCTGTTTCTTTGAAGTGTAAATTAAAAAAAAAAAAAAAACAGGCAAAGAAATGGAGAGATGACAATCAATGTGTTTCTCCGGGGCAGGAGGAGCTTTATTTATTTATTTTTAATGTGTTCTCTTTAAGGATTTTTCTGTGGGAAGATTGGTATTCTTTTGGGGGGAAGGGTGTACAGAAATGTGCATATATCTGGAAGCATTTGAACTAAGATCAGAGTAAGGCTTGCTAGCTATCAGAAAACATCTGGTCCTTCTCCTATCACCTCAGTGACTGCTCAAAGTTATTTTTCTTCTGAGAAATGCCAGCCAGATGCCCAAACACTTTACCTAGTTGAGAGCCCTAATAAGTGCACTTGCAGTCTTGAGTTTAGCCCTTCCACTATTCTCTCCTCCCATGTAGCTGACCCAAGCCAGGGGACAAATCCCTAGTAAAAATGGTGGTTTCTTCTCAGAGCCATCATTCCCCTTGGGGCCCACCAGCAGCAGAGGGGAAGCACATGGCTGGGCTCACTGTGGGCAGCAGCATGTTGGAAATATTTCACTAATTCTGAACAAGATTCGTACATTCCTTCTCTGTTGTTTCTGGCTGCGTTGTGTTTGTGTGATTCACCTGTCCTGCTCCTTTATTATCCTAAGGTGAGTAACCTTGCACAGGCAGAGGTACTCTGCTGTTAGCAGCCTCTCTCAGCTTGTGGGTTTCAAAATGACTTGTGGTTACTTCTAGGAAGGCATTTGAGAAAAAATATTGTATGGTGGGTTTTGCTTCTTTCAAATACAAATGTGAATGCAAATAATTATTGCACTTAACAGGGAAAGTAGTTGATGTCTGAAATGCAAAGGGATGTTTGCTGAACTCTTTTACTTGTCTTTAATAATCCTGGGGTGCTTAACTAAGAAGAAATTCATTAGAAAATATGTTCCTTTGTCTTTTCCTGTCTGATTCATTTACCCTTATCAGTGAATGCTGTTTAAAACAGCATGATATCTGTTCTTACCTATAACCTTGTACTAAAGAGGATGAAGTCTATTCTGTCACGATCCCAGAGATGCCAGGAGACATTCATGACATTAAAGAAAATATAATAGTTGTATTTATTTGTACTGAGCTAATCAATGTTAGGACTAATCCATCAACTTTCAGTAATGTCTTAGCCAGCGAGGCCCCTGTTTGTTGCAATCTGTTTTCTCTTTCCAAAGCACAGAAAATGTCAATTTTCTTTTACAATACATAGAAAATAAGGTAAAAATGGTGGTTAAAAGGGCTAGTTTTGTCATCATCTGAACTATTATGACTTGGAGTATTGTGATAGGCAGTAAAGATTCATTTATCTCTTGAGACTGTCTTGGAAAGAGATTCTCCGTTTATGGGAAAAAATGGCCATTCTGAATGTGTAGGTGGGGGGGAGGTTGTTTTTATAAGAGTTGCAGTTGGTTCTAAGCATTAGGAAACAAGCTACCTTCCTATCTAAGGTCTGCCTGCTGTAAAGTGCCTTAAAAACAATTATTTCAGAATAGTTTCTAATTGCGATAACATTGTTAATGGAAGACATATATAGGCTGTTGTGTAGCTCTCTGTGGGGAGAAGAGATGTGCAGCTTCAGGTGTTGTGGCCAGCACTACAGTGGTGTTCTTCAAAGTGCTGGAGATTTGAGGGAATATAATGAAGTGTCTTAGCAACTCAGAAGAACAGGCTTCTTCAGATAAGGCAGCTAAACGTTATGGAAGGAGAATACAAACCCAACTGGGTTTAAATCTTTTCCCCAAATGTGAGTTTTTCAGGGGGAAGAAAGAAAGATGGAGAATTAGGTAGCTATTTTCTGGTGTGCGTATGGATCGCGAGTCTTGTTTGTCTAATGTGATCTGAACCTTATTATGTTGCTAGAACATGAAGAAGAGTCTTAAAACTAGGGCTTTGGGAGAGCCTTATGACCTTGGCCAGGTTATGTGCTTCTGTTTCTCTAAAGCATGGCTCTGTAAAAAGGAAAGTAATAAGAAAGGCAAATAGACACTCTGGTCTCTATTTCCAAAATGTCCCTTTCTTACAGCATCGTGAAGAAACAAAGTGATAGCTGGAGTATCCATCCGTCCGCTGGGCGTGCAGATGCAGTGAGCAGGGGCAAGGTGCTGAGGTGACTTGGCTTGGCTCTGCAGGCCTTGGCCGCAGTCATCCATCTGCTCAGCCAGCAGGATGCTTTGCCCCTGGCTATTCTGTGGTTTCCATCCGGCCGCTCCTACCAGACAGAATTTTCTGAAACACAGCAAAAGCATTGCTGAGTTTCTTCCTTCTCCCTTTCTGATTCCACTTCCTCACCTTTTCTCCCCGAATGACAAGGCCCATTTAGACATGAGCACGGCCTGTGCATTGCAGATCAGAAATCAAAGCGAGAGCCATCTGCAATACTTGTGGGCAAAAGCTAACAGAGCAACTGATAAAATCAGAATTCTTGTTCCCTCATTAAAACCATGATTAAGGATTTCAGTCCAAATCTCTTTGGGCAATTACACAGAAATTTGCTTCATTCAGCCTATCGCCCAGGACCTCTGGGCACACACCAGCAGGCAATTTGTAATCTGTGCCAATTAGCACACTGAAGTTTATCCCGTTAGAGATGCAGCCTGCCACCAAAGGAACACGATGCCTCTCCAACTCTATTTAATGGTGATACACGACGAAGGTACTGGTTGCCTGCCTCAGCGTTCATCTGCCATCCATCACTTGTCTTAAACTCATCTGAGACATTGCCATACCTTTTATCGCTTACGCTGTGAGGCCAACAGTGATCTAAGATTCTTAAAGGTACATTTTGGAAACAGGGCAGATAACAGGAAATATTGTTGGGAAGCGGGTGTGAAGACAATTATCTGCACCAAAGCAAAGAGGTGCAGGACTGAAGTTTAAGCTAGGAGTGTGGGGGATTGGTTGTTTTTCCATGGGTTACGGGTCTCACAGCTACAGCCACTGTTTTGCTGCTCTCCTGCCTGTGGCTGCAAGGCTGCATGTGTTACATCTGGGGTTAAAGCTGGGACAAGTAAGTAACTCATCTAGGTTACTGAAGATTTGAGATCGGGTCTTATTTTGGATATTCTTTTGCTACTCTGGGAAACTGGGTGCCTTTGTGCTACAGACAGAATCTTTCTGTTGGTGTTCGGTGCGCTGGGGCTCCCTGGCATAAGAAGGGATTGTTCTCTGTGTGTAACAACCTAGAAGAAAAAGGCTGTCCACAAAAAGTCACTTCTGCCTTGACATACACAGAGCAAGTGGAAATACTCTTTCCCAGACAGCTGAGAGTATTAAGACTCGAGTGTAAATGGGGTTATATTCTGAAGAGCTATAAATGCTGTTGTAGCGCTGCAGAGCACACTGACTATACTAAAGTAGCTGGTAAAAAGCTGAGCTTAATGCCCAGTTATGGAAGGTATAACTGAATGTTTCAAGCTATTATAAAGTTCCTGCAGGACTTCTAAACTCTCCAAAATATACAACTGTGTTTAAAAACTTAACTAATATTCTGGGATTTGTGGCTTTTTTGTTCATTTTAAGTCAGCTATAGAATGGCTGCAGCTAGTTTAGCAGGAGTTAGTCTCCTGTGAATTTCTACTGTTAGAAATGAAAAGGAACCCCAATATTCTTGCCAGGACTTTACAATGCTTTTAGATTCACTTTCAGACTTCAGGAGCTGTTTAAAAGCCTATGGGCTTTCTAGCAGCAGTTGTACAATGCTGATAAACTAAGGTTCTTGTGACTTTGAGCTTTCTGCGAGCAATGACAAGAAAGGTATAATTGTACCTGGGTTGGTAAGCGTGCAGTCCTGTCCCGAAGTGACTCTCTTGGTACTTACCCATCTGCCATGATTCTTGCCTTGCCTAGCCTAAGACAGAAGACAGAGGAGCTTCTCCCAGTCTGTGCCAGCTCAGCTGTGCAGAGAATGATGACTTGCTGGGGGTTGAATCTTGCTTCAGCCCAGTGCTCGCCCATACTTACAAGGTCAGTCCGGTGCCTTGGCCACAAAACTAGGACTCAAGAAAAAACTCCATGAGGAAGCTTGTAATGTAAACTTGTTAAATATCCCTAGATGTTTGGAATATGTTGTGATTTCTAAAATTCCATACCAAAACAATAAATTGCTAAAGGAGTCTTTTCAATAACATTGGAGAAAGTGTAACCTGTTTTTGTGAAAGTTTCCAAGATATTTTATTTTTCAGTCTGTCTGTGGAATGAAACCAGACTTTGAAGTCCCAGGGTTTCCTCAGGGAGAAGGAAGCTAATTTTTCAGTCAGCTCGACAGAGTATGATCCTCTTGGCGCCTTGGAACCAACTCCCGCTTGTCACAGATGCAGGCATAAAAGCAAAACTGGGAGAGAGAAATTCATCGTTTCACGGTCTTTTAATTCTTAAAGGAAATCTTTCCCCTCCAGCCACTTCCCAAAACTTACTAAAATTAAAGCTCTTTGTAAGTAGATCCTTAGATATTCAGTCTTCAGTTTGCTGATGTTTTCTCTCCATGCCCTGGCTGGAGCATAGGACTGGAGGAGGTGAAGGAGTGCAATGTACCGAACCAATTTTGGCTGCAGCTCTGGAGTCTGCTCATGTTTTGCTTGCTGGAAAGTTCTTGACAATTTGTAAGTGACAGGTCGTGAATCAACAGCACAAACGTATTTGGCCAACACGCAAAGGGTCTTGAAAGCAGTGCTCTTAAAAAATAATGATAATAATCTTCATTAAAAAGATTCATTGTACTTCTAGTACCTATCATATCACGTAGTGTGCCATCGTGACTTTCCTTTCCTAGCTTCTGCTAAAGAGAATCCTCTGGCTAATCCTTCAGAGATAATGAGCAGAATGATGGTAGTCATAGAAACTGCTACTTAAATATCTGTGTTTTGCACAAACTTCAGGGTATGGCTAATTAGACAAGTGATGGAAATCTGTTTCAGCCCTGTAAAAAAAAAAAAAAAAGACCCATACAGTTGAATCACTGCCATTTTCTTAGCTCTGAGCAAGTTTTCTGTTCAAAAGTGGTATAACTACATCTGCTCTTCAGATGGGCCTGTTGGTAGTGAAATTAGGAACTTTTATGGACAGTGCTTGTCCTCTGTTGGTAGAAGTCCTCTTGAACAAATCTGATTCAAGAAGAAGAAAGAAATTGAGGTGACCATAGGAATAGGTGCCTAGCACGCATACCCGTTGTATCGTAGATAGGCTCTCTTAAGCGGGTCCTGAATTCAATGCATCATGTTCAAGACTGCCTTTTCCAGTGAGGGTTCAGAGCTGTTGCTCTGCCAGCCATTGGCTTGCTGGTTTTATATATAAGCCTTATAGCTTCAAGGCTTGGAGAACTGGCTGATCCTCACTGCACCCATAAGCATGTGAGTGCTAGAAGCTGTTGCTGGGGGCAGATGAACGCAGTGACTGGCACATTTTGAGTGCTTTGCCTACAAGGTCTCTGGAATTTTGGGGCTCTTGCAAAGTTTGCCTAGTTTAAATTCTCTTGCATAGCACAGTACAACTGGCAGCATTTTTATTCCAATTTCTCTCTACCAGCAAAAGGGAGAAGAGATCACCACCTTCCATTGCCCAAAGAGGAGACGCAGCAAGGCTCTTCTTGAGGGTGCAGAGAAAAAGGACAAAAAGCAATTGTCACAGGTTGTGGTAGGGAGAAGGCTTCTTGCCCATAACCAGCAGAGCTTAGAGAAGTGGTGCATTTAAAGCCTGTCTTTCCATATGGCCTTTGTTATGGAGCTGTGCACGTGTTGAGTAGGAGCCACCCTATGTTATAAGACAGCCTTCCTCTTCTCCAAAGATGTTTGTTTTTTTTTTCCAGAAATAGTTATGGTTAAGGTGCACTTGTGCTCATGGAAACTATATTTCAAAATAGAAATAAGTATATTCAAATGACCGTGTTTTCTGTCATGATCCGTACTCTGGTTACCTCTAATGATGCCACAGAAGTTCTACTAGCAGATAAGAAATCTTTTTGTTCCTGTGGTTCATGAGGTGGCTGATGTTACCTCAACTGTTGTTGCTGAATTTAAGTCTGAATGAGATCTAGCTCTCAGTGTAAATCGTACTGAAGTGTTGGGTATGTTGTGTTTTTTGTTTGTTTTTTTCCTGTATTAAAATATTTCATGAAATACAGCCCCATGAATCTGGGATAGTAATTCTGGTTATTTTTTTAAATTTATGAAGACACCCGGTAATAAAGCTGCATCATCTCTATCTCCTACCTGCATGGACTCATTAATAGTTTCTGTTATCAGGTGCCTGCAGATGTTTTCTCATAAACTGATTTGTTGAATTCCCACTTCACCTATAATACAAAAAGTGTGTGTTTGCCACACTTCTGGCTGGCATAATAATTCTTAACCAACCATGTGTGCTCTGCTGATCAGCCTCAGGAAATATGAGATGTTTGCTTTCTCCACCTTGGCAGAGACTTTGTACCATAAAAATAAGTAAGAAGTTCTAAAAATTAAACTAAAAAGAAATAGAGGTAATCTGCTTATTGGCTGCAGCTGTGTGATCAGACAGTCCTTGCAGCATTTGCTTGGTTTTAGTGAAGGTACCAGTCCTGGAAACGGAGCACAAGGGAGCGATGGCTTGCACAGCTGTGAGCATCTCAGCAAGGGGAGTGGTGGCAAGCCTGGCTCTCATCTCTTCTTCGTGCCCTGGGACAGGCCAGGGCTCCCCAGCTTTCAGCCTTCCTGCACCCCTTCAGCTCCGGAGATGCCACCTGAGGTCAGCAAGCTTGCTTTGCTACAGCGTTTTGAGCTTCCTGCAGTATTTAGGGATGTAAGCCTACTTCTTTTTTAATGACTTTGTTTAGGCTCTCTGAAGGGATCTGTTGGATATCGTGCCCCATCCTTCTGCAAGCACTTTTGCACTTGCTTATTTCTCTAGTTAAGAGTTTCATTTCTTTGAAGGTCTTTGAATGATTCCAGCTTGCAGGAATGCTAGATTCCTCCCAAGGGCCACCATCCCAGCAGCTGGAAGGCGCTCTGAAATGCCTTCTTGCATTTCACCCTGAAAGGTGCCCTTTACCTTTATGTTCTGTACAGAGCGTAAGCTTCAGGGCTGAGGCTTTGGGTATCCAGCTTGGATAACATCACCAAGTACTACAGGCTTAAAAGTTATTCAAGATCACTTTTTTTCATTATTTTGTCTTGTCTGAATCTGTTTAGGATAAAGTCTTTCCTTCTATGGATCTGAACACTACGAAGTGACCTTGAGATTACTGAACTCATGGCTTTACTGTTGGGTAAATACTAGAAAAATGGGAAGTACAGCCTATGAAGTTCAAAAAGCTAAAAATGGTGTCTTAAACTAAATGTTCCCTTGGAGTCAAGGTGGAGGATGAGATTTGTGTATAATTGGTTTTAAGGTTGATTTTTTTTTAAATCCCCCACAGGTGACTTTGGGAAAGAAAAAGTGATTTTTTTTAAAAAAAATATTTTTCCATAATTTCTTGAACTGACTGTTTTCATTTATCCCAATTTACTGGGAAGGGCTGAACTGTAGCCATAGCATCTATGAAATCTTAATACTGAATTGTTCTAATGACGTGCATAATTACTTTGACACTTAGACAATTACGAATTGGGAGGAACAGATTTAAGCCTCCTCTTTCATGGGGAATAAGCACTCATTACAGAGCAAACTCCTTGGGGATCTACTCAGTCAAACCTAGACATGTTATGTGGGGACAGCTGTACTAAGAAATAACTTGGTCATCGATCCTGTCAGCTGCTGAGAAGTTCTGTGAAGCTATAGAGAAAGCAGGGACCAAGAGGGGAAGCCTTGGTCCAGCTTCTCTGCTGCAGGTGCAGGGGCTCGCAGCTCGATATGGATGCTACCTCTTCTGCAGGGCTGGGGATTGAAATGAGCTGCTATGATTTGGCCTGGAGATATCTGCAAAATAAAAATGTTTGCGTTGTTGTGGAGAGTACTTCACAGTCCAGCTCTGCTGGTGAAAATGCTCAGGCAATCCTTCTCTAGTCACATCAATCTGAGGTAGCTAGCAGGCCTGAGCTGAGGCTGTGGAGAGCGGTCCTTCTCTGGAGCCCCCCATAGCCATACCTTGCTCCAAATGCTGCTCACTGCACATGTCTCTGCCTCTCCTCTACTGCTGGAGGTTACTGTCCTCTTTGATCACCTGGGATGGCTGATAATGTGGACTTCCAACTGGCAAAATCAGCTGGGTTACACTAAACTTAGGCTGAGATGCTTAATTGCCTCGGATGTTTAACTGCCTCATTAGGCATCTGATATCCATCAAACAGCCACCCAGCTGCCACCTTCTTCTGCTGAGCACCGACAGAGCCACCTACCCTGTGGTTATCGGCAGTTTTAGCACAAGCACAGCCTCTGAAGTTCTCAGCTGGGGTTTTAAAACCATTTCCTCTCCCCCAATTATCTTGTGATCACACTGGTGTTCTCAGAGGATGTGAAAACTGAAGATGCAAAAGATGGTCAGCCTCTCTAGAGAGGCTCAGAGGAAGGGTTGTTTCCAAACTTCCACGCTGACTCCCCATGTGCAAGTGGCCACCCCACCTGGATGCACAATCTGAGACCCATATCCACTGAGAGCCAAAATTAAGTAGTGGTCCAGCTCTGTTGGTGATGGACAAGAGAGGAATTCAGGTACTGAGCTTAAGTCCTTGAATCCTCATCCTTTCATGTTTAAATCTATTGGAAACAATGATAAGGATGTGTAAAGGAACACGACACAAATTTCTTGAAGTCTTAATACTCTGGTAACTTGTCTATTAGTTGATGCACAACTAACCGGAAAGGTAGCTTTTGAACTGCATTTATTAGTTATACTGTAAAAGATAGCTAGCTGTAGTCACTGTCATTCTTGAAAAATCAACAACAAAAAATAAAAGTTGTATATATTTTCTAACAGCTCAGCAGTGAGGACAGACTTTTTGTGCACTTCTGATTCCCTGCTGCAAGTTTGAGAGGGTTCGAAGATCTTAGTATTCCCTTTGCAGCTTGGCTTGATTGCAAGATTTACACAGGACTGTAGGTCTTTGCTATACTTAATGAGTTTTGGAAAAGCAGACTGTGTAAGAACAGCTTGGAGAAAGGTTAGGCAGCTGACATTTCGGGAGGCAGCAAATAACACAAGTTGATAATGTCAAGGAGCTGGCACAAACAGTCTTTTGAGGGATACAGGTGGGTCCCAGATAAATGCTGAGGTAACTGGGAACTTCCATTTGAAAAATATGTTGTGGGTACAAGTTTTATTTCCTGTTTGCCTGTAAAACTCTCCAGAAATGTCAGACAGGAATGGTGATATTTTGCATATGATGTTTTTCTCTTAGTCCTTCTCAGAGCTTGCAAAGCTCTTCCTTGAGGACAGCCTGTATTCCCTTCTTCCCTTTCCTACTGCTTTCTTAAGTTATACCATAGGATTCTATGTCAGCATATAAATTTGGTCTGAAAAGTGATAGCTGAGAACTTGCATCTTTTGATGCAACTAAACACAAATATTTGGGGATAATTGACAGTAAGTAGTGAATTCCTGTCTGCCCACCCATTGCATCCGAATGTATTTCCTAGAAGCTGCTGAGGCAAGGAGCAGGGCAGAGACTTAGTCAAACAAAATAAGCAGTGGATGGAAGGAAGGTGTGCATTTGTAAAAGGTGATCTTACCACACTGGCTCAGTTATGTCCCCTCAGAAACAGGTACGAGTGTTTTCTGAATGCCTATAGCAACAATGCAGCCACACCTTCATGGGGCTGTAGGGACACTTGGACCTTCTGCTGGCTGTGTTTGGTCACAGAGCTCCAAAGATCTGCAGCTGCTGGCTTGTGATGGCAAATGTCCTGAGAGTTTCCATTGGGAAAGCCCACCCTTATTTTCAGATCCCAGCGGTGACAATTTTCTCAGAGCTGCAACTTTCCTAGCCTTTCTGACTAACGCTCTTCTTTTGTCCTACGGTAGAATTTTTCCATCGAGTTTGAAGGCTGTGACTCAGTAATTGGAGCCGCCGCTTTCGTAATTGACTTCCAGTGCAGCAGAGAATAAAGGATTTGTTTTTTATGACATATATCTGTAGTTGTAATCGCAGAACTTGGTGGTTACTGTATTCAAATCAGTACGGCCAAATACACCTCTATGCCAAAGAAAACTTCCTGTGCTTGCACTTGTAAAATACCTTGTCAGTTAAGCTCAGCATCTCACATGGATTGTGTGCATATGTGAATGTTAGAAATGTGGGCACGGCACCTTTTTTATTAAAGAACCTATGTGTAAATTTATTTTTACTATGCCTATAAGCAACGTTCTTTCTGATAGGCACATACCTATGTAACCAGCATGTAAATACTGTTGTGTTGCTGTGATGTCAAAAGAATTAATGAATTACACCGCTTCCTGGCCCTCTGCGAGGGACCAATCTGGATCTGCAGGAAGGAAAAAAAAATAAATAAAAACATTTTTTGGTATGAATTTCTAAAAAACAGATGTAAATTTCTGCTAGTGACACAGCATTGCCAGAAGGTTAGTTTTGATATAATTGCTGCAATTATTTTGTTTGTCAGGCATTACGGATAAATGTGACCTTTTAAATATCAATTAAAAATACAAAAACATAAAGCTCTCTAAGCCCTGTTTTAGCCAGATTTTATTACTTACCTCCTCAAGAGACTCTCATAAAGAACAGAAATCACTTTTGTGTCTCATTTGGCTCCCATGGTGTTGGCTATACCTTGGGCAGGGGAAGAAAAATGAGCAGCAGAGTCCCAGAGGTACAGGACCAGGCATCAGGTAGCATGCAGCAGCATCTGGTGATCGGACAGTTGCACATCACAAGAAGCGAGGAAAGATGCAAGTTCTGTCCCTGACACTTGCAGATCCACGTATTTGTGTAGGATATTTGTGTTCCACAAACATTTGTTGGCTTCTTTGGGAAGCACTGCCCGATTCTTGGTGGAGTGATGTATCAAACCCTAGCAAGATAACCTCTGCATCAAGAAGGTGTAGACTAAGCAGGGAGCTCCAGATCTGAAGGAGTTCCTTGGCTTGTGTTAATGGACCTGTAAGTCATTAAAGAATATGCTGAAAGGGCCCTTTTCCAGCCTTGTGTTTTGTCCTTTCTTGATATTTCATCAGTTCATTCCCTCTAGGCATAACCTCACACCTTCAGGCAGTGCTTCATGTAAAGCCTTACAGCACTGACTCTGAGTTGTTCATGTACCTGTGGCCCAAATCTGCCACGCCTGAACCAATATTGGTGCGTTAACGCACTTGTTGGGGTAAATCCTTGTTTCAACCGCTGCGTGCAAGTGTCTGTACAGGAGTATGTGAAATCAAACAGCTAAAGCAAATGTGAAGTGACTTCTTGGTAGGTGGTGTGTGGTGCACAGGCTGTGCTCCAAGCCCTGCTGGCTCCCATTGATGGTTGTTCCGTGATTTACCGCGTGTTCTGGGAGATGTCCTCAGCCCTGAGGAACTGAGTTTCTTTACTTTCTTGGAGCCTCCTCTGCTTCTGTGGCCTTGTCTTTGCTGAGGGACTAAGTTATGGGGTTTTTAATTGTGGAGGTGCTTTGTTGGATGATTTAAATTACAGGTGCCGGCCTAATTTAGCCTTACTGGTGATCTGCAAATCTCCTTTTGTACTGGCATTACGAAGTTTTAGGTATATAGTCAAAGTAAATCAAGGTATGTAGTTTAGGTGTATATCTGTTAGTTTTCATTTGTTTTAGTTCAAGCACTCTTTCCCCAGAGTGAAAAGAGCATCTGCCAATGAATTGCTACTGCTTTTGGAGGGAAGAAAGAAAAAAACACCTCTTTGTCCTGCACGTACAGCTAGATACTTTGCTGCTTTTGAAAACAACCTTGTTTTTTTTCTTCCTAATTACAGGCACTGATAGCAAACCATGGTGGTGAATCAGCTAGTGCATCAATTGAAATGTGGAACAGTAATAAGTAAACAGATCGTCAAACAAAATGATCTAATTTGTGTGACAGGACAGTGTTTTTTTTTGTTGTTGTTTTTTGCTTGTTTGTTTTTGCTATTCTGAGTGCCTGGGATATTCAGAAAGCATGTCTGAATCATCTTTATCTTCTCTGGGATTTAAGACTGGTTGTTGTCTAGGTATGATGCTCTGCAATTTGTCAAACCCCACTGCAGTAGCTTCTCTTAAAGGCCAGCTTGCTTGTGCAGTCTCTGTGCGTCCAACTCCTCCCCATCTTTGTGCTGTGTCACTTTTTGCAGGAGATTCGGATGCTCTGATGGCTGAGTTGAGCAGCAGCTTGTCACAGGAGAAGTTTGCCCCAGAGAGGTGGTGAGCAGGGTGGTAGCAATGTACAGTCTGGATGTCTGTGTGTGTATTATGGACTGATGTGGTTACAGCTGTTCAGTTTGTCATTACTGAACAGTTCTGAACTGGTGTGGAGAAACTGGTCCTGTTACTCTTGATATCTGGATCTTATCAAGCGGTTACTGGAGTCTGCATCCTGGCACAAACTTTGATACTCTCCTAGAAGCACAGGGCTGTGCTGGGCAAGATGGTTCTGGCTGCACCTTCAAGGTCCTTAACATGCACCTTTTCAAGGAGAACTGCTGTGTGGTGGTAGATTTGTGCTGGAAAACCAAAGTATTTATTGCAGACATTTCTGAAATGATGCTGAGATCCCCTTGAGGCCTGGGACCTGTCGGCTGCACAAAGGACATGAGTGGTGTGGGAGCTGACTGCCCTGGGACATGGTGGAGCAGGGATGGAGAGCTGACTGGGCAGCCCTGCTTGGCGTGGGGAAGGTTTGGCAGGATGAACACAAGGGTCAGAGACCATTTTGGTTCCACTGGATCAGCAGTTTCCAGAAGAAAACTAGTCCCTTCTAGCCAACTTCAGTGAATAATACTTCTGCTCCATCAAGTAATGTTTTGAATCAGGATGAGGGAATACTAGATGTGCTCAAGCATCTCTTTGTACTTACGATTTGATGGTGAAATATTTTTTCTTAGTATGGGGAGATGAAATAATAACTATTTCTTACAGTTTCCATTTATATGATCATGACTTTTTTTCCATATACGATTTTTGGAGTCCACTATGACAAAATATTTGCAAGATATCTGAAAATTTTATACTTGCAAACAAAAAGATCTAAAGTAAACAAGGAGTCAAAATTTTAAAAGGTCCATTGCTGGTTTCAGCACGTGGAACTTGGGACGCTCAATATCCAACTTTTCAGAGCAGCTCCTGCTAGTTTCCCTTGGAGATGACCGACAACTCCAATCCACCCTTGCTTGCCTTGCAGAAGAGGCGTATAACACAGATGTGAAATGAAATGTTTTGGTTCAATTAATCGCTTTGTCTATTTCAGCATCAAGCTGAAAAAAACAACCTACTAATTCCACAGTCCTGGGATTTGGTAACCTGCCAAACCCACACAATGCAATTTAAGGCACCTCTCTGCATTTTAATCGTTTAGGAGAGTCCTGAGAGAAGATGTAACCTCGGCTGAGAAGTGACACTGCACTTTTTCATGCTCAGAGAAGTCACGTCAGCCTCCAGAGCCAAGAGCAATGCTGAAATGCTCCTGGTAGTGGATCAGTGTCAGCAGCTGATGCAGGGCTGTATCAGGAACTCTTCAGAGAACAGTGTCACAAGATGCTTGTTAAGCAGTGATTTCTGGCTGCTGACAGATGCCTCTGAATTCTGACCTTCAGCTCACAAATATCTGTCTCTCTTGGCTTAAATCGTTTGTGTCTTTTAAAGCATTGTGTCTACTGCTTTGGGACGGCAGTAGAATGGGACGAAAGGTCAGTGTTCATCTCTCTGTAGCATGGTTGATTGCAGCACAAAATTGGGTTCTCTGTCTATGTGGCTTCACAGGCAGAGTGGTGGGTTTACTAATGCGAGGTGCTCGGAGAGGTCAGTGAGGGGCACAGCCAGCTCTCTTACCCTCCACTGACTGTACATCAAGAAAAACAGTATGCTTGTAGGGGGATGGACTGAGAGAGTCTGCTCTCCACCTGTAATGCCCTTACTGTATGGTTCCAGTGTATGCAGAGGGGGTTGCTCGGTCCTGCTGACCTACCTCGTCCTTGTTTTGTTCAGCAGCTCCCTCCTTCCTTCCCCTTCAGCTTTGTCTTTTTCAGAACCCCTTCTTAATTGGATCCTTTCTGAACCCTCTCAAAACCTTCTCCAAGTCACTTTGGAGAATTTTGGATGTGAGGTAGAACATGCACAGAAGAGAAATAGCTGGCATGTGCCTCTCATGACTTTTCCTAACCTTGGGAAGAGGTTTCACTCTGGGAATAGGCAGACTTGTCCAGCTCTGTCTTTGAGCAAGAGCAGAACAGTGCCCTAGGTGCCCCTTCAAGGGTAAGAAGCCGAGATAGCAGGGACTGATCTATTCCTTTATTCTTTCCTGAAGCTCAGCAATTACTGGTTCTGTGGCCTTGGAGAAATATGTGGCACCCCCGTTGAATAAATAGCTAGGATTTAACAATCCAATGACTTTGTAACTTGTTCATCAGGTTAAATAACTTTGAGTATTTTAACGTGGGTCTATAAATATCACAATTAATAGAGGAATTAAAAGAGAATGTGAATGCGTATTTAAAGTGAAGAAGCTACAATAACTAACCATTAAGCCTGGATAGAGTGTGTCATGAATTTCCATGGACAGAAACATCTTTCCTGGTGACTTGCTGTACGTCTCTGTAGTGGTTGTCACTCCAGGTTGCTGAGGAACTTTGGTTGTCTACAATTCTGCCCTTAACATGTGCTTTTATCCTCACGCTTCATACGGAGTGTTTTCCCTCCGTATTGATGCTGACCTTTTTCTTCCCCCTCATTAGCAGAGGCAACAACTGTGCTGCATTTAGCTGCCATAAGTCTGATGCTTCAACGCTTGGAAACTAAAATATAGCAAACCTTTAGCACTGCTGACACTTAATAATGCGGTCATTATATGCAGTAATACAGTGGAGAAAAGCTGTTTCAAAGGAAAGTGTGTTCTGCTTTTGTTATTAGCTGTTGCATGCTCTTAAAAGAAATAACATCCCAAGAACAGATAAAATGAGGTAATCAAAATTACTGAAATCACAGAAATCAGTGTCCAAGAGGTCTGTCAAAGGTCTGCTGCCCTGCTTTGAGATGCCATTAGCTTTACCTGCATCATCCCTGAAAGATGTCTGTTAAATTTACAGCAATAGTGATTTTTTTAAAAAATAAATTAAACTAAATGCCTTCCTTTCCATGGTGATCTTGGAGTATAATTTATTGATTGCTGTCTCTTGAAAAAATTCCTTTTTATGTTTGGAGACTTTTGTTCTGTTCCTTTCTTTCTGTTCCCCTCTTGCTTTTCCTCTGTACATTAAACAAATCCAGCTCTTTCATCCTGTCCTTTCAAATCATATTTCTAAACCTTTGATCATTTCTGTTGCTCCACTCTGAACTCTTCAGTTTCTCCCCACATTTCACCAAGTGTGCTTTCCCCAGGACTGCTCACATTACTGTGAGCCCATCCAGTGCTGAACAGAGGGATACTCAGCTCCCTTATCTTATAAATGATTTTTTTTACTCGTGTACTTAAAATGAATCTACCTTTTTCTTCTAACAACGTGGATTTTGTTGATTCCTTCTCAGTTTGATCTGATATATTCCCCCCCACCCATTCCCTGTATTATTGCAGCCTAGAGGAACCTTCCATTTGTGCACTGTTCACCAGCTTTCCTTCTTTCCTTCCCTCTGGTGTGGTATTCTGCACTCTTTGAAATCTGTTCCAGTTTTTGACTTGAGATTGAGCTTGATAAATAGAAGAAGCACTCTGAATTTCAATCCTGCCCTTAAGCAGGATTAAGCTTTGGTCTGCACTCTTCAGAAACGTATTTGCTAGTCCATCACTCAAGTCCGTAGCACACAGTTGTTTTAATAGATCTTCTCTTGGCCTTTTTCCCGTCACAGTTACAGTGACAAATGCAAAATTTTACAGGACCTTTTTGTGCCTTTATTTGCTGTGACTTGATGGAGAGAGCAAGCACCATAACTATTACCATGGACCTTTCCTATCCTCCAGAGTTCTTCGAAACTGTTCACAGAGGGTGTTAGCTGCCTTCAGAGTAACTCCTGGGTGAATGCCATCCAGCATCTCAGATAAACAGAGGAGGGAACAAAGGCCAGCTGGAGAAAGGAGATATCAAAGAGTGTGTAGGTATATGGGTATATGATGCTTTTCTGCTTTCCTCTGAAGACTGAAGCAACGAGAGTATGAAATAATTCATCCTTTTCTGCACATAAGTCCTCCCTTTTCTCAGTCTTGCAATGTTTTCAAGTTTTCTTGCAAATATGTTTTGCTCCCTAATAGTGTCAGCTCCTGTTGTGACTTATTCTTAATGATTTAAGAATGTGAATATAATGTGAATTGTTTATTAATGTGAATATTTTATCTGCTATTAGTTTTGTCCAATATTTTATATTTTGTTTAATTTTTCTTGTTTTTGATCTCTTTTAAAGAGTTCTTCATGTAGCTAGATGGGGCATGTGGTAAGATTTTCTTTCCTCTTTATTGGTAAAGTTGTGTGAGCTTTCCTGAGGGTCAGTAAGCAAGAGCAGAACAACTGTCCTTGCTCTCTGGTTTCTGTGAAGCTTACTAGTTTGGCACTAACTTGCACTCAAGCAGCTTTTCCAATCCAGCTCACCACAGATCTTTCCTATTAGTCACAGTCCAATCCGGTTGCCATTCAGGGAACCTGCAGGCACTCACAGCTTCTGATTTTTGGAAAGTACTTGGCAGTGTCTGGACTCTCAAACAACTTTCTTTGATTCATCCTGCCACTTATTAGCCACGGCAGTAGCCCTTTACAGAAAACCTCTCCATAAGAAAAGACGCCACAATTTCTTTTTACTTTAGTAAATACAGCGATATTGCACTCCCTAACTTTTCTGAGTTAGTATAAACAAAACAGACAATGGTAAAAACTGGAAGAAAGAGCACTTGGGATTGAAGTTGCTCAAAGAAAAGAACTCGTTCTGAGTTACCCCAAGGAAAAAACATCAATCCCTTGGACAACTGCAGGCAACTACCCTTTGGAACGTACAGATCAGACAGCAAAAGAAAATGCTAGGTTCCTTGAGAAGTAAGGTATATTCCTTCTCCCTCAGCCATCATACAGGGATACTTCAAAGCCTTCGGAAACATACATGGGATCAAGGACTTCAGACCTTCCGAGCTTCCCAAGGTAGAGCTGGACACAGGGCATGCAGGGGTCCTGCAGCACAGCTGAGAGCTGAATATGCTGCTGCTCTTTAACTTTCTTGGTTTCACCTCTAGGAGCCTAGGAGCTTTGGCAGAGCTTTTGCTCTGAATCATTCCTAAATCTAATGTTTCCATGCCAGGACCTGGACACCTTAAACCCTTGCTGGCAAGGCTGTCCCAGCTCTGAAGCACCAGAGCCTGCAGGATCCATAGCCTTTGAGGAGTATTGGCACACCAGCTGCATGCACAGAGGTCAGAGACACTTTTTAAAGATTTTGCTTTGCCATGAAAAATAGATCAAGCCACTTGAGCTGTCAAAATATGTTTTGGAAATGTGTCATCAGTGCTAACCCACCTCCTCCTGGAATTAGTTCTTCCACTCGCTGTGGAGCAGTTTGAGAAAACATGTTCCTAAGGTTTGCAGTGTTTGATACTGCTTTAAAAGGCTCATGGGAAACCTCTTTCCTCACACACAGTGAGGGAAACCTGAACGAATATATCAAAGTAGGACAGTAACATCTATTTCAAGGAATGTGGCTGGAACACAGCTCAAATGTATAGCATCTTAATCCTTTCAAACTTCTGTGTGTTTCTTGCTCAGCAGAAATCCTAGCACATTGTGTGTCTTCAGGCTCAAGCCATACTTTCTAAACTGTATGGGCAAGAGATGGATTTACATATTGAAATCCAAATCATGTTGAAATCTGGGATTTTTTTTAACTTTAAAAAGGGTTAGGATTTGTTATGCTGCTGAAACTAGAGGTTCTCCTAAACATTAGCAAGTGATGTTCTTTGAACATGCCTGTGTCCACCTGAGATGTACAGCAGCAGTGAGATGCCCACTGAGAATTTTTGGAGCAGAAGGCAACCTCTGAGGTTGGAGGGGGGGCTCTTTCACTCCATGAGAGTGGAGGGGAAGAGCTGTGGTTCTGCTGGGTGCTCCGTCTGCTCCTGGGCATGGCACAGGTCCTTCTGTAGCACACGGTTTTGGGGAGAGAAAGAGCTTCTCTTTAGCATCATTTCTTGATCCAGGCCAGTCTAAGAGGGACTTGGCTCCGTCACTTCAGTGTCAATCTTCACATCCTCATCTCCAAGCTGTTAGGTTACCGTCACCAAATTGGTCAGGGTTGCTGCAGCCATCTTGTGTCTCTTGTATGTCTGGCACCCACATTGTAGCTGTACCTTTGCCCTTTACTACTTCTGAGTTATAGCGGTCAGCTTGGTCATCTCAGCAGGAAGACCCTGTCTGATACTGGCTATCAGCCATGGGCTGGCCTTTTTAAAAAAAAAAAAAAAAAAAAAACTTCAAAATATATATCTTTATATATATCTTTCAAGTTGTTTTCATGGTAGGTTTTAGCGTGAAACTTACAGTCCTTCACCGACTTAGGAACTTTTTTTTCTGAACAACGCATATAGTTCTTACAGATTTTAACTCTACAGAGTGCTTTTTTTTTGTTCCCTCCCCAGTCTCCTTGTACTTTAAGCTAGCTTCTCCAAATGTATTTGTAGCTTTCTCCAAATGTATCTACAATAAATAAATAAACATCCAGTCTTGCTTTCTTGCCTCAGAAAGTAAAAGTTTAGATAAACCAATGAGAAACTGAAATCACAGCAGGATGAAAACAGATTTAGTTTAAGCTCCAGGAGCTGCTCTATCTGATGGAAGCTGAATGCTAAGTGAATCATCGTGACTCAGTAAATAGGATAATGGTCTCCCCCTCTGGGATTTCTGTTCCTGCCAGAGCAAATAGAAGCCCTGCTAAGCCACAGTCAAGTGAAACCCAGTCTGCTCTTGCTTGCTGTGCAGCAGGGCTGCACCTGCACATGTACACCTGCTGCAGGTAAAATACTATCCAAGTCTGATCTGGAGGGGTCAAACATATACTGCACATCTACCCCACGTACAGAATTCATTGTTGTGTATGGAAGGAGTCTGAAATCCCTGCTCCCATAGCAGCAGGGATATTGCATATTATGTGTGTGATGATCGGGATCACACATTCCTCTTGCACAAACAAGTTTTAGTTAATCCTGGTGAAAGCTGCAGCCTGCTTTGGTACAACTTTGAGGTGTATTAAAGCATGTAGACTCACAGGCTCAGAAGAGAGGCGACAGGAGTTGGTGAGATGGAGGGAACAGCTTAAGAGACTGGGAGAGGCAGTGAGCGCTCGTGCAATGGGGAGAAACCAAAAGGCTATTTCAGACAGCCAAAAACTGCAGAAAGCTCGTAACACTCACGACACTACAGGGAAAAGAGCAGGGAGTTGCTTCCCAGGAGCAGAGGTGACAAGTCTGTGTGGTCTGATAGTGCTGCTCCAGCTCTCTTCATTTGCCTCAGCAGGATGAGGAGGCTACTGCGGAAACGGTCTGGTTTGTTTAATGTGGTGTCAAGCTCTCTCCTGCTCTGGTTGTTGTAGAAGATGCATCTCCATTTACCCATGGAAAGGAGGGCTATGGCAGTCCTTATGTCTGACAAGTGTCCCCTGGGGAGTTAAATACGTTGGATAAAGCTCCACTTGTCAAGGACTAACAAGAGAAGTCTACCATGAAGTGTACTCAAAACCCACCCCATTTGTTTTTCTGATGGCTGTTTGGCAAAGCCCTGCTTGCTGGTCTCTGCCCTCTGGATGTCACTGTTGTGCTCGTTTAGATTCTCTTCTTCACATGCCTGCTCTTCTGGCCCTACGTATGCTCGTACAAAAGCTCGCAAGAAGTTAGTTTCCCTTCTTCATTGGCCTCGCGGGACCTCTTGTCTGGAAAATGGGAGAAAGTATCTGTCCAGACCATATTGTGCAAGTTATTTTAAAGGGCAATTGCCCTCCGAGGATCTTCTAAAACATACTGAAGCAAAGCATAGCACCATCTGCTCGAGTCAGAGCATCCTTGGGTTGTCAGAGCGAGTGAACGCTGCCCCAAGGCTTCCTGCTCTGGATCCTTGCTCCTCCCAGGCAAAGAGGTGACACTGAGATGGAGGGATGGTTATGATGTCTCTGAGTGCTTTTAATACTTTTTTCTTCCTTTTCTGGAAGTGTGTAAGTTGCACAGGGGCAGGATTGTGTTTTCAGCACCGCATCTGTGGGTAGGATAAATCCCACCTTAGTGCAAGTCTCTAAAAACTGAGTAGGAAAAGACATCACAATCCTGCTCCTCTGAGAGAGTTAAGCTCACCACAGCAGAGCCCTTCAAGTTTTGCTTTTGTGCTAAAGAAACCAAACCCAAATGACAGGCATGACAGTGCAGATGGGGAGCCCGATTAAAGATCAGACAATAGTAGAAGACGGTGCTGGTTGACACTTGTACTGGGGCAGTGGTGAAAAACATGGGGAGATTTGGTGTCTAGGAAACTGTGGGCAGTAGGGGAGCATAAGATACATTTCAAATATATATATGATTCAGAGGCAAGGCCTGTCAGGGAAGACATCTCATTTGATTTATTTCGTCTTTCTCTCTTCATAATGCGCTTAAACAAGAGCAGAACTTTCCTTGACCACATTTTCTGTGCTGAAGGAAGCGGCTGTATTTGGTTTATTTTTTTCTACTTTTGATTTCCTATTTTATACACACATTGTAATATTTCTTTAAAACTTTTTTTTTTTACAGATCTGAGTTGGAAGATTCTTCTTTTGTGCCCCCTCCTGAATGTTACAGGACTTGTGCTCACAGCAAGATGTATCTAGCCCTGTGTGTGGCCTTCAAATGTACAAAGGGGCCAGCCATTTTGTGGTGGGGCAGGAAAGCAGGATAGTGGAAAGTTTGGGGAAAGTAGAAGATTCTCCCAGGATGTGTATTATTCACCACTTCTTTCTTGCTGATGCTGTTAAGTGTATGTAGTACCATGAAGTGAAAGGAACTTATAAGCAGGTGTCCTGGAGTTCATTTTATAGGAAAGGTGGCTCTTCTCCTAGGCAGCTGCTTTGGGTAGCAGCTCACAAGAGACATCCTGCATCTTACAACTGAGAGGGGAGATGCAGAAGACCCATTCTAAGCTCCCTAGGCTCCTGCCAGGGCAGACACGCATGGTCTGATGGCTTCACAGGAGTTGGAAAGGGCAGTTTTCTTGATGCCATCAGCAGCAGGAATCAGTAACTGTTCTGTGCAGGGCTCCCCTCTGGCCTTGTCCTACCTGGGGGCAGCTCATGGCAACTGCACATAGGTTGCTTTGCAGGGGGAAGAACTGAGCAGGCTCAGCCAAGCTCAGATACGTAGGTTGATCCCATAGCTGCAAAGGTTCACTACCAGGTTGTGCACAACATGAAGTCTTTCTTTAAAGAACTTTTGAGTACCTGGTGGAAGTACTCTGTGAAAAGTGCTTCTTAGCTGACCAGCTCAGAGCTGCTGCCTGCCCATGGGGACAGTCTAAGCAGAAGCAGTGTGGAGGTGATGTTGTATCTCTGGGGAAACCCTGCTGGTCACTCCTTGTGTGCTCTTTCTACTTAGCTCTCAACATACATTACTGGAATTCAAGGCACCATACGAATATGAAGAAAAAAAAAGTAGTTGGGACAATCTGATAGATGATAATGAACCAAGGTTACATTATAACTTAGAATATAATTTTAGAATATATAAATAAAGCCATTGTGTTCTTGCATTGAACCATGTGCAGAGATTATTACCTTTGTAAACAGTCAGTGTGGGGTGTGTGTTTGTTCTGTACTGATTATATAACCCCCGTGATTATCTAAGAATTACAGTATTTTTGCTTTTTGCATGAAGTGACTTTTTCTGTGATCTCTAGTGTTGCCTGGAGACCCTTTTTGCTTCGTAGGGCTTCAGACTTGTGTGTTCTTCAGAGCTCCTATATCCAGTTTCTCCTGCTCTGCCTCATTTTTCTAAATGTATTTGAAACATTTTCCATCTTCCTAATCTTTGCTGTTATACTCAAAGGAAGAATCAGCCAATTAGTTCTTCCCACCAGCTGATGATACAGTCAACAGATGCATAAGAACATCTTTGAGCCATGTTTTCTCTTGCAGGGTCCTCTTACATTGGTGCCAACAGGACTTTTTTCCCGTTGTTGTTGGCATCCTGCTGTTCCCCCAGCTTTGCGCTCTCACGTGACTCAATGTCAGTGTGACACGTACTTACTCTTGTCTGTTTAGGGGGATGTGCAAACAGATTATTTAAAGGCTTAAAGTAAGACAGGTGACAGAACAAGAATGTGCTATAAAAGCATCATTCTGGCAGGCCATGACCCAGCCTACTCATTGCTTTATGCAATTTGAACTTAATATAAAAGTAACTCTTCAACCAGAGGGGCACTGTTTGGTGTTTGTAGGAGCCTCAAGCCAAGTGTTATGCTGTGGGCCAAGGCACCAGAGAGGTTAGCCCTTGCCAGTACAAACTTGTAGGGCCCTGTGTCGCCCCCAGGCTGGAAGCCCTTAGCAGTGTGGGCAGAGCCACAGCTGCCCAAATGGGTGTAGACCGAGGTGAGCCTGGGAGGCTTGGTGGTCGCGTGGATGGGGCTGAATGCCACCACAACATAGGTATGAACGTGAATAGGAGCAGGGAGTGGGATCTTCCAGTTCCTCTGGCTGCAGCTTCACGGAGCAGTAATAATAGATTGTACGTATAATGGTTCTACAATGATTTTGCAGAGTCCAAACGGATTCTTTTTAGTTTTTTGAGGCCTGGATCTTGATTTTTCTTGGTCTGGCATCTAACATAGGTACTTTCTAAATGAATTAGAAATGCTTTAAAGGTCAAGGAAACTCTTTTTTTCCAAGTGGCTAGCTGGTGTGCTGATACAACTATTAATTAAATTCTGTAATATTCTGGTCATTAGTTGCAATGATCAATGATTTCCTTAGAGACAGTTGTTCTATTAAAAATACATCAGTAATAAATGACCTTCTCTGAGAACGTACCTAGTAGCTCTGAGGAGTACCATTTTAATAACAGATGTGGATTGTTACAGTTCAGGCTAGAATAAGGACTTTATTATCATGGAAATACCACGACTGGTGATGGGCTGCTGCTGCCGTTAAGTCAACCTGAGTTTGAGAGTGTCCCTTGAGCTCTGTGCTCTGCTTGAGGACCACTGTGCAAATACTCCCATGACAAGGACTGATTGCCGTTTTCCAACCCTATGAATGCCCTGGCTGAAGTCTGAGTGTAATCCACGCAGGAAATGCAGATCCTAGAGTGAGGTAGCCAATGTGCAAGATGGGTGAGGGGAAACAATCTGTTCTATCCCCAAAAAGGCTGTACTCCTCATTGGATGTGGTGTGACACTGGGGTTTTTGACTAACGTGAAATGGCACTGTCTGCAGCACCATTTAGCACCTTCCTTCCCTCATCTTTGGTAGTAACTTATCCTTGAGAGACTCTGCCCACCAAGAAAAAAAGGGAGTTATGTAGCTTGATGATACATATGTTTTGAAAGTGTTGACGGCTTTACCCTTCATCAGTTTTGCTCTGATAGGAGACCAGCTGTACAAAATTCTCCAAACTCTTGCTAGCTGCAATGAAGGTATGTAAATTCTGTGAGTACTGTACCCTGTGTACAGTACGTGACTAGCCAACACAGTAATCTCTGTGGAAGACAGGTCAGCACCTTATTTGTAGAGCCTTGAGGTTTTTGGTTTTTTTTCTGGAAAATTTTCCAAATATTAGGTGGTTGCTTAAAATGCCCCAGCAAAGAGGGAAGTGAAAAAGTAGGGATAAATGAACTTCCCGTGCAGCTATTTTCAAAACAACTCTATCCTTTACTAGAAGCATAGGGTTATCTTCATCACCTCTCTCCTGTGACTTCAAGATGATGAAACATGAACTTGCTTCAAGTATTTCCTGCATATGAGAAATATTAAACAAAAACTATAAATATATTGATTTTGTGGTACATAATGGCGATGAGGACAGTGAAGAAGGTAATTCTACTTTGAGATATATAATGCTTTTTAAAATCCAAATTTAGCAGGAGATAAGTAGAAGATCAGATTTGCTATGGTTAATCAGCTCTTGAAACTAAAACTTAATGAATAGCACACAGAAAGCTAGTGGTCAAGGACAGTATTTTGGAAAGCTCAGCTTCATACCTGTAGCAAAGCAGGAAGAGACACTCCATGGTTGTCCTATGACAGCTAGAAAATGACTACGTGATGAGATTACAGGCTTAAGAGTGCAGGGGAGGTCTTGTACGTAACATCCACAATTTTGCAATCATTACATTTCATTGGTTTCCCTTGGCACACTAAATATTTTACACCATTTCATCCATACCAATAGAAAACACCTTGAAACTGTATTTTTCCCCAAGCAATCTGTAGTGAGACTGCCACATGCTTCAGGATGGTGACTTTTCTAGAGTTAGAACTGGCAGAAAGATACCATCTTGAGCCATTTGTGCCTTTGCCCATTCAATTCATGATCTAGTTATTTGGAAAAGTGAATCATATTCTATAAGATTCCAATCTAATTTTCTAACTAATAGTTGATCGGTCCCAGCTGGGTGAATATGGAAAAGAAATGCAGATTGCTTTGGCAGAGCACTTACCTCTGTTGTATTACAATGCCCACAAATGGTAGGAAAAGAGAGAATTGATCATTAAAACATAAAAAATTATCTTATTTGCTGGGGAAAAAGGGGAAGAGTTTTAAATAAAATAAATTCAGGGAGCAAGGGACAAAAGCTCTTAAATAAATACTGGGTTTTCTATTTGTATTATCACCACTAAAATGCAATCAGCAATAAAAAGTTGAACTAAAAAATGAATTCCAGTACAGCTGTTGCAATGCAAAATTTTGTTCATTTATCCTAACATTTATTGGAGGAGCAATTGGTTAGTTAAACCTGAATAAAGCAAATCTGCACAGATGAGAGTTTGTTTATTTATTGCCAACTCCTTCATAATTAATGGAGTTTCATTTATTTGGGCCAGTGACTCAGCCACCCAGGAGAGTGAGAGCTGTCATTCCTGCTGTGTTCTCTGTCTCTGGAAAGCACAAAGCAGAGAGGAGACAACTCACGCTGCCTAATGCTGAGGCCGGTCCAGCACTGCAGATGTGAAGGTTAAGCTGAATATCTGTGAGCACAGAAGCCTCTGTGAGGAGGAAGGAAAATCTATTTAAAAGCTGAAATGGAAAAACCCAGTAGAAAACCCAGCAGCAATCAATCAGAATAGGTAAGCAGAAACAGACGTTGTGACTGGGTCTAAATGAGGAAAAAGGAGGGGTACTTCCCTTACCCAATTAAACCTCAGGACATACTTGTTCAGAAAATAAGTGCCGTTGCATGGGGCTTTGTAAAGTCACACCTTCTCTCATAACGAGATAATGATTCATCTGTCACGGGGAGAGGAGAAGGATGTTACATGAAATCCATTGCTTGGCAATTAATGCGAAACAGCTGATACTTTTGTAAAGGCTAATCTGGACATTCATCCTAAATGTTCCAAGCTACACATATTAATCACGGAATAATTTAGTCTGAAAGGGACATCTGGAGGTCATCTGGTCCAACTGGCTGCTCAAAGCAGGGCTTTGCCATGAGAGCAAGTTGCTCAGGGTTTTGTCCAGTCAAATTCTGATGATCTCCAAGGACGGAGATTCCCACCACCCCTAAAATAGGGCAGCCTAGTGAAGGCAAAGCTGAGGAAAAACAGACAAGAGGGAAAAGAGAAATGCATGCACTAAGATAAGGTCAGGACCAATTTATGATTGATATGCTAAAGAGCAAGAGGGGAGGGAAAGCTCTTTCTCCACCCCAAAGCAGCATGGTAGTCTTGGACCAGTAAGAGGTACACGAAGTGCATATAAATGGTTGTCAGGCACGCATAGAAGATAGCTGGCAAGAAAAAAGGAACATTCTTTTTCTGTGGGTTCACTATGGATGTAACAGATGAGCAAGAGAGGAGCACATTGAACAAGTTTTCTAGTGGTACAAGATAGTGAAACTGGAGTTCTGTCTCAGAGTGGGCTCTCTGTCACTGGAAACTTCAAGTCAAATGCCGATCTGGCAGGAATGTCTCATGCACAGCTAATATGACCTTGCAGTAAGGTGATAAAGTGTTTTCCCTTTTCAGCTCCATTTTCCCTGATTCTTTGATGGAAGAACAAGAACATTGATTCTCTTAAAGTCTGCTTGGGAGCCATGACTACAGGATTAGGGGAGACCTGAACAAGCAGCAAGTGAGTCCAGTGCTGTAGCTGTGAATGCATAAACTGAATACTTGTAAAGCAAATCCTACAGGCTTCATCTCCACGTCAATTTGGCTATTTCAAGACTGGAGAAAGCTCCATTTATATATTTAGCAATGGTTGACATACCATAAAAAAGAGTATGTTTCAAAATGAATTTCCCAAGAAGGAGGGTCTAATCAATGATGAAACATAATTTTAGAGAGGTAGAACTTTCTGACCATTACCATAGCCTGGCTTTGAAGACCCTTCTGTCTTTGATTTTATTTATAGAACTAATATTCTTTGGTGAATGATGAAAAATCCTGGTTCTGGGTAGTAGTGACTGAGCAAAAGGACTGAGTAAAAGGACAGGTAAAGCAATACAGATTCATTTTTTATTCATTATTATTTATTGTTTGTTGCTTTTTATTCAAATTCTGCCTTTCCTGGCTAGGGTTTTTTTTTTTTTTTTTTTTTTTTTTTTTTGTCTCTGTGAATACAGGCAATGATGCCATCTGCACTCATAGTGAGCAAGCACCCACATCTCAAAATAAATCTCAAAATAACCCTGGCAGTAATTACTGCTTTTGGTAGTCTCAAGAGAGAGTCCAAGGACTGAATGGGCACGTAGATTGAATTACCTGCTGCAGTTTCCATACAGATACGTCTGATGCAGCTGCAATCTCTTGTTACCAGAGGATCACCCATACAGTATTCAGCAGATACAGGATTAAGAGAGTTCAGAACTGTGCAGTGGGTTCATTTGAGATCTACCAGGTCCTCATGTCCTTAGCAATTCTTTTCCTTAAACTAACGTTGCGACTAAAACAAACCTACTGCAGTTGTAGTGTTATGGAAGTGTCAGCAATGACTCCAGAGAAAACGAGAAGTGCACATTGTAGTCCAAAGTCTTAATCCTGTAATTAATGAAGCAGGTTCTTGAAAACTGTGACATTCACCACAGGTACAAAAGTTCGTGTGAGTATATTTATTGGCTGAATTAGGATTAAAGAGCACTTTGATATATGTGAAAGTGAGTACATATAAAAAACAATTTTGTACCCTGTGCTCAAGAAAAAGATGGCATTTTTAGTGGAGATAAATCTATACCGATGCTTGCATATTGTTCAGCAATTTTCTGTCCTACATCCTCATTTATAAATGAAATGACAAACACAGGTCAGCGAATTCACATAACATCAGAGCTTAGGCTTTTATAAATTACTGTATTTCTAGGAAGTAAGTGACTTTTGGAGAGCACTATTTTGAGCTGAAGTTGCAAGAAACATGAACAACAAACTAAGCATTTACTGCGTAATTAGAAAGCAACATAAGTTGTGTGTTCTGTTTCACTGGAGTTCAAATGTGTTTCAGTGATGTTTGTAAGGATTAGAGGGGTTTGATGTGTACATCAAGGAATGAAAATATTAATCTTGAAGTAAAAATTATGTGGCTAGAGGCAGGATAGTCTTCATGATTTTTTATATTGGATGGATTTGCACTAAAATCCGATGTAGTGATGTACATAACAGGAAGGAGGTACTGTGAAGGTATGTTGGAACTGCATTAACTGTTTGCTGCAGAGTTGTGGGTTGGGTTTTTGTTTGTGTGTTTTTGTGTTTTATTGTTGTGGTGGTTGGTTGGTTTTGATTGAAATGCTTACAATGAAGAGGTACTAGAGTGTACCAGGCTGGATTCTGCAGGATAACACTTCTGTCTCTGCCATACCTTTCATCCAGGAACATTATCCGTGGGAAGTGTTACAAATATACAGTACATGCTGTATTTCTTGTGTTTGAAAAATAAGAGGCGGGGAATGGCTAGCCGTAAGAACATTTATTATATTTACAACTAGTGACAAGAGGGGGTGTTTTATTATGGAAGTGGAACGTACAATGGCGAGAAAGAACACATCAAATGTGTTTTGTTGGTTTTCCTGGTCTTTGCCATTTTTCTTTGCTACTCAAGATACAATCTTTCTCAGGATTAGAGGACTTCTTATTTTGTTAGGTTTGACAAATTTCACTCATTTGTGGAATGAGGAAATTTTATTGGGGAAGTTGAGTAGATGTGTTTCTTTGGGGAGAAATCTAGAATGAAGCCATTCTTTATAATGAAATGCGCATTCAAACCAAAATCCTAGGCTCACGTTGATGCCCCATCAGCAAATACGCACAAAGGGGTTTTGTGCTCCAGTTACAGTCCTGCTGAGTCTCCCGTCTTAAATGCAAAGGATGGATGGAACAAAAGTTTTGTGCTCTTTTCTTTCTGCCTGATTTTGGCTCCTAGAAATGCTTTACTGTTGTTGTTGCGCTGGGGCACGGTGGCAGCTCAGTCAGTTTGTACTCCATCTATAAGCAGAAAGACAGAAAAGGTGATTCCTTTCCCAAAGAGCAGAAACATAAATACAGAGAAAAGGCAGCAAGTGGATGCAGTCTGATGGGAGGCTACAGAAAAACAGTAAGACAATATTGGCTACAGTGACTGTCAGCAATAGTAGACCTGCATCTTAATTGCTGTTAAATTTCTTAGTTGTTGCTATACTAGAACGATAGCAAAGGAAGGATGCTAAGGTGGCAATTAATTGGCTTTGCCTATGTTTTGAATTTGTTCCCTTCAAGTGTATGGGGGCACACAAGGAGCTGTAGAATGTTTCAAGGGGGTGAAGATGTTATGGGTTGACTTCCAATGGAAATCTGCATTTTTATCGGTGCTTATCAATAAGTCTATATGTAACTGGGATAGAAATGGTGCTACCTGGTAGCTTCTTCTTGCAGTCCCCTGGCTCCTGCCATCCAGTACCTCTGCTCCTGTGCCTGGGAGTAATTTTGGATCCAACCGTAGCATCCTTCATCAGCTCTAAGCATCGTGTTAGTCCAGATTGTTTTACAAGTAAATCATAGTGCTAGGTATGGTTGGAGATTACTACAGTTTTATTCTGAGAGTTAAAGAAGCTTGTTTTAAACAACTGACCTCAAGGTCTTTCTTTGTAAGTTCACGTGGATCTGCAAATTCTTTTCCACTGGCATTTCTAGAGAAGGTGGAAGGTTTCTACCACAAGTCAACCAAGAGTTTTTTGAACCATTTTAGCAGCTTTACTGCTAACTTTACTGCTAAGTTTCCTAAGGGGATTTGACTGGTTTATTTATTTTGAATGAGTCCTATTTTTCTAGCATCCCTCATACCTCCAGCAACCTTCAGAATTTCTTATCTACCTTTGCAGTTTCCTCTCTGCTGGTGACAGTAATCTTATTATAATCTATTCCAGCCTGGAGAGAATTCTAATGAATTCTCTTCAGCGTGGCTCAGCACTCTTGTTAGAAAGGCAGGGTGACTCACATGCTGAAGATTTTAAGCAGTGTTTGAAGAAGGAGAGAACTGGATAATGCGGAGAATTGTCAAGGTTATAGTGACAACTACGATGACTTTGAATCTGCGGAGAACGAGTCAAACTGCTATGGGTTGCTGACTATTTTGCTGGGCAATGTGAGATAGGATCCCTGCCTTTGCTGAATACCTTTCATCCAAGAATTTCAAATGTTCCATGGGTACTCAGCCACAGGGAACAGAAGGAAATGCACAGAACTAAGATGAAAACTTTCGGAGAAGACTTCCATAATCAGCTGAAATCAAGGACCATTATATATTAGTGTTGAAAACTAATGTGTCGTGTTTGCAGCAAATTTGTTTGCATTTCTTGACCTTACACTGCTGACTAATTAGGCTTAATTTGTTAAACGCACTCTGAATGAGGTACTAAATGCACTGAAGAATATGTTTTAGCACTTAAAAGGAATGGAAAAAATCCTGTTAAGGTGATTTGGACTAAGTCCCAGGGTGACATGCATAATGCTGGCAGAAAGTCCACTATGCCGAATTATGTTTCCTGCATACACAGGCATGCTGATATTTTTTGTAAACCTAGTGTGTAACCAAATCAGCAAGACATTACCTAGAGAAAGATCCTACTTGCTTGCTTCACAGTACTACTATCTTTTCATAATTGAAATCCCATCTACTAAACTACATTAATAAATTGAATCATGCTTAGCAGGATTCCTAAGGGGAGAAACATTTAGATAATATTCACCAGACACTTATTTATTTAGCTAAGTGTCTCCATTTTATTGGCTTATATCCACGTGTCTTCTAATGTTCAGAGTATTAGTAATTTCTTTTGCTTTTTAAATTTGATTAGCTCATACCATTTAAAATTTCTATAATCAAATAAAATACCTGTAGTTCAAAACTCTCAGGCTACAAAAATGCTTATTACTTTCACAAGGTTCGTTGGTGCTGAGTGAGAAGTATTTGTCCTAACCAATTAAGGAACTCAGTCTCCTCTTATTTAACATAAATCTCTATTTACATATCCATAGAGACCTTCTATAAAGTCCTTTAAGCAGAGGAAACCGCACTCCTCCCTCCCTCCCTGACCCAGCAAGGACAGTGCAGTATACAAAGCAAAAAGGAGATCTTCAACAGACATACCAGCAAGCAGATTTCTACTAAGCTAATGAAAATTGATCCATGAAATGCTGGAGAAAAATCAGACTATTTATCTTCAGTAACACACCTACCTTAACCTTCTTTTCTCATTTCCTGGTCACATTACTGCTTTGAAGGTGTTGATTTCATCCCAACACCTTTCTGGTCTTATCCTTATACTCCCAGTCACAATCCTTGTACTGTCATTTGGGTAACTTTAAAATCACTGCTGTGATTGCACTCTCAAATCATCCAGTGACGCTGGATTATCAGCATGCTCCAAGTCATTTTACATTATTTCAGAAATAACAAGGTTTCATAAACTAAGGTGTGGATACTGAAAGATAATATTGGTTGCCACGCTACTGTAAATGAGAGGCAAACTTTCATTTGTTCTAAAGGGGAAAATCAACTTGGACGGCCATGAAAACGGGCACAACCTTGGGGTTTCAGGATGCTTGTAATAGCTAATCCATACTCTGAGAACTTTTCAAATTATGAATAAATGGTAGGCATTTTTTCCTCCAGCATTCCATTTCCTGTTGTTAATTCTGTGTGGCATAAGCTTTGTGTTTAAAAAGCCTCTTAATCCTATTGCCTAGTGGGAATCTGTTGATAACTTCAGGAGTGACTGAGACACATTTCTTGCTCCTAGTTGCCATCAAGTATTGTTAAATCAGAGTCCTTCAAGCCAGATCTTTTGTTCTCACTGTGTCTGCTTTCACCCTAGGGCAAGCAAGTTACCTAATCCATGGAATTATTAGAGACTTCTGGCATACTTCTCATTTTCTCTTCATTTACATTTGCTTCTGTCTGCCAAGGTCATTTCTAGTTTCAGTCATTATTCATCTGTAAGAAAGTCTCACTTTTTTCCTAATGTGGTTTCATGCATGTGAAATGAAGACTGCATCATCACCATAAAAGAGCGGAACAGATTTAGCTGGAGATATGGGTATCGGTCTTACACGACTGATTTCAGGCTGGCTTAGGTCTAGAACTACGGTTTATTTCATTGCTACATTTTTTTTCCCCCTAAAATAAAGCCCCTAAAAATGGGACTACTTTTAGTATAGTTTAAGTACAGGTGATCCTACTTCGGAGCACTAGATTTTCATTTAGTCCTGTTTTTCATCGTAGTATGCATACTGCTGCAGAACAGTTGATCTTCCACTTCAGTCTTTTGCCAGTGACACGTAGGCAAGAGGGAATCCACTTCCAGATCCCACCCTTACTAGTGTCTAGACCAAATCCTTTACTCTCTGGATGCATAGTTTGAGGTCTCTGCACCCAGGATGCAGCTACCCTTAAACTACAAATTGTGTCAGAGCATGGGACGGCTATTCCCAGTGTCAGAAAGTACGAAGAGCTACCCACCAGTTGCAGATAATTCAGTCTAAACCAGATATTGGCATGGAAAATATTAACAGGAAGTTAGATGGTGGGAACCAGGCAATCCTTCCTGATGTCACCACTTGCACCTGTAGTAAATGGAAGAACATTATGAAGTTATAATACAGAGATATAATGGTAGAATCCCATTTTCAGGATGGAGAAAGGGCTCCAAAACATCATTGGTAGCTCAGTGAGAGACCTTGCCTTACTTGCAGTTACACTGTATGTTCAATCATCCATGCAAATAGCTGTATTTTTCCTCTTAAATATGGATTGTGATGTGGTTAAGATTTACTATCCTGTACAAAACTGGGACTTTATAGAACTTGGCAGTAATTTTCGTTTCAGTCGACTTACTGGAGGACCTACGCTCTGTCAAGAAAGGTCCCTCCTGCTGGTGACCAGGACTTGAAATTCAGTAACTAACTTTGCTGTATTTTTTTTTTAACAAAGATTTAATCTCATTATAAAGTCACTGGTTAAATTCCCTGGTCAGAATCAAACAAATCTTGCAGTTCAGATCACAGAAGCAGTCAGTCTTCCCTGTTTTACCATTTGGAAGGGAGACATTTTGATAGTTCTCACAACTTGTTCTGTTCTGTTAATGCTGTTATAAAACTTCTAAGGCAAAGTGCTCCACCATGTCATTGCATATTGTGAGAGCTGTGCTTTTGGAAATGTTTTCTGTCTTCTTTGCAACCATTCTTCAAAGCATACTGCAGATAAATTGTTCCCCTTAGCTTTTGTTAAACCTTTTCTTGTACCTCTTCAAAAACTTAGAAATGTTTTCTTGCTGTTGTTCATTTGGAGACTTCATTTGTTTCTGTCTTGTTTATTTAATAAAACCTTTCTTATTCTTTGCTATAATTTTAGTTTAGTTTAGTTAGTCCTGTTGGTAGTTGTCCTTTGTGAAATGGGAATCAACCTCTTTATTTTTACTATTACCTCAAGCCTTAAATAGTTTGATTATATTTAAAAAATTAAATATCTATTATTTTGACAATTTAGATTTTGTTTCCGTGGCTGTCATCATTCATCATTTTTATTACATTCCTTTAGGTTGTGGGAAGGCTTCCTTTCAGCATCTGAATCTGGATTTTGAACTGTCTTTTCCCTTCAGTGATGCATTTTTTGAAGCTAATGGCACTGCACAGGAATGTCTGAGGTTTAATGTAGCTCAGCCATGTTTCCTCCCTTTCTTTCTCCATTAATGTTTCAAATGTGGTAATTTTAATTTAACTCCATGCCAAGATTCTGGTGGGGGGAGGAAGAGAATGTGTACTTTGTGCACTCACCTGTTCCTCTAAGTCTGGTAAATGTAACATATCTAAGCCTCAAATAGCAAAAGAGGCATCATCATGAATCAGAGTTTTAGTGACCGATCATCCAAGTTCTTTAATGAAGAAAGGGTAAAATTTCTACATTGTGTTTTTTTCCCTAAGTGGTAACTCCAGCCCTGTCTGCATCATGGATATTCCAATTAACATGCGTAATGTGTTTTCCCACCTGTTGTATTAGATGTAATATTCCAACCATCCTAACATACCAGCTGCTTAGTGTGATTTTTTTTTTTGCCATATTGTTCAGATCATCTACTGTAATCTTTCTTTGAATGAGTCTCTTGTGGGAGATTGTAATTGCAGCAATTTCATAGCCTTTCAAGCCTACAGTTCATAACAAAGTTAGGTGTAGAATTATGTATTATTTTACATTGACTGGTAATTGTTCTAAATTCAGTCTAATGTTCTTTGAAACAAGAAGGGGTACAAATAACACATTTTCTCTAGCTCTTTGAAATACCTGAATTATTTTTATATTTCAGCAGGTTTCATTACTTCTGTATAAAAAAGTAGGAATAAAGGAAGTTGTTGAGGTCCTGTCTGCTGGAGTCTCTACTGTATAGAACACAACAGATCTACTTCTGTCTTAATCTCATATGAAAAATGGGAGGAAATTTTATAAAGCACTACAAATGGTAGAAAAGATTGGAATATAATACATGACATCGTCTGAGAGAAAGACTGATCGTATCTTTGAATATCACTGGTAATCATCTTCCATTAAATGCTGTTTCTCAGACCGTACAGTACATTTGCTGAGTGTTTTCTAAAAATTCAAGTGCACACGAATAACATTTTCTATTATTTCTTCCTCCATACTTGTGCTATATAATCATTTACCCAACAACCAATTCATTTCAAAGCCCTACCAACCTTTCTGCAATAGCTTTCAAAGAATGAAGAAGTCACAAGCACAGCCTTCTTCAAGTGCACTTTAGCTAACATGTGGTGGGCTCCTGTGAAGCTACCCTCTTAAATGTAAATGCGATGTTGCTATGGCAGCAAACAGACTATTATTTTAGGCTGTGTAAGCACCACTGCGCTTCATGCCTTGCCCACGTGTGCCAGAAGTTTCTATGTGTTTAGATAAAGTTGTAAAGAAAAGTTATTGCAGAAGTAGCATATGCTCTCAAAAAGAAAGTCTACTATAAAACACGAGCACTGAGAATTGAAGTTACAATTCAAAACGTGCCCGTGACCCGTAAAAAGTTTTTGCATATAGAAAGTCCTCTTTTTCTTCTTTGTTTACTACCCTTCCTTTCATGCCTCCTTGCTTTTCAGGGAAAAATGAAATGCTTTCTACGTAGCAATAAAAACTGGCATTAGCTGAAGTAAATGTCATTCTTTGAAAGTGTTTGGCCAGAAGCCGCTGCATTGTGCTGCCCCACCCCATCCCTGGGGCTGTGTAAGCTGGCAAGGTGGGTGTAGCTGTACAGAGGCCCTCCATCAGTGGGATATCCTGCTGCTCACAAGAGTTGAGACGTGGTGCAGTCATCCATCCTACCTCATTTCAGCACCAACTGCGAGCAAGGACATCTTTTTGTCACATGCAAGGGTTTGACAGAAAGGCTGTGTTTCATGACTCCTGCTCCTCTCTCTTCATCAGGAACCTTTTGCCTTTCACACAAAAAAAGACTTCTTCCTGGGTGAGGCAGCAGCTCCAGGCCTATGGTTCCTGCTGAGCTTGCTGACACTACAGCTCAGCTCCTCTTTAGCTCGGAATCATGCTTAGAGCGATTCCTATATAAGAAAATGACCCTGTAAGAAGAAAATAGAACCTTTTTTCTTTTTTTTGAGATCCAATCTGCGCTGAAAGCACTCAACTGATTTCTTATTTTTTAGACAATTTCTTTAACTGCAAAAAAAAAAAAAAAAGACTTAATATTGGATGACTCATTAGAGGACTTAGAGCTATATCCAGAGCTTGTTCAGCCTTCACTCTCAAATGTCCTTCAGTGCAAGGTACATCAATCATTTTAATCCTGCCTGTACTCTTCAGGATTTATTTTTCTGATCATCTTTGCTTTTCAAAATTATTTAGATGGGAAAAAAGTTAAAAACTGAGTGAACAGCAAGAGTCACCTCCTGTAGTTTAGGCATTCTCTCTGATGCAAAAAACTTTCTCCCTGCAAGGTTATTTCTGGCAAAAGATCTGTTTGTTATGACCCTGATGTCTGACCTGTGCTAGAGGAACAAACTCCTTTCTGTATCGTGTTCCCTGCATCATTTTGGAATTTTTCTGTATACTCTGTACGCTACCATGCACCTTGGATTCCCTCAGAGAAGGGAGACCTTTTTGAAATCTTCAGAAGTTTCATTTCTGTTTGAAAATACACAAGGATTTACGTTTTAAAATGAAAATGTGAGATATTTGTAGAGCTTTGAATGAAATCTTAGGGGAACACCTTCCTTTGATGCTGAGATTCAGAGTCCATTGCCATGTGGTTCCACAAGCACATCAATTCGTAAAAACTGATTTCTGATTTCTAAAGTGTCTGAATTCCCAAGCGTGTGTATGTGTATCCTAAAAACAGGATTTCAGATAAGTAGATGCAACAATTTCAGAGACAAGCAACTTCAAGACAAGAGAAAGAAAGTACCAGAGTAAAGGATAAGGATGCTTTAAATTAAAATAGACACAAATAATGTGCTGGTTTCCTAGTGGGAGTTGAACACAGTGCCAGGTGCTGCTTGGAACCCAAGAGGGGACGGGAAGGAGGCAGCCTGCTCTCCTCGTCGCCGTGTCTCTGCTCTATACCTGCATCCAGACAGGAGAGAGGAGTAAGAGATGCCACGGTGGGATGGCACAGGGCTGGGGAGAGGGGCAGGTGTGTAACAGGAATTGGTATTGCTAGGTCTGTTCTTTGAGGAGCCTCCTCGGTGTCACCATAGGAACATCCCCGTGATTCAGATGCCTACAGTCACCACTAAACTTTTTGTGTGCTGAGAAGCCAGGACAAAGGCTTCAGGGATAGGACACAAGACACAATTTCTTTTCTCCTGTTTTGGAGTAAGGAAGACCAAAAAAAAAAAAAAATCTCTCCAGTCAGTTTGTTCTTACTTGCCCTAGATTTCCTTTCCCCAACAGGTACATGGACATAACGGGAAAAAATGCACCATCAATATGCTGATCGAAATTTTTCCATTAAAGCATAATTTCATTAGAAACATATTGGTTCATTGAGCTGCCCGGCCTTTATTCAAAATCTCTCAGGCTCATGATGACTCATGACCGGGGAAGTTTACATTTGCACTTCAAAAGGAGGAGGGAGAAGCAGATCCAGTGTACAGAGCAACCCTCAACCCACGCCGGGGCGCTAGGACATTGCTGTGCTGACTTTGCAGCAGTTCTTCAGAAGTACAAGCAGGCAAGTGCCACACAGCAAAGGATTTTATTATGGGTTAATGGGGAAAAAGGAACAGGCACACATAAAAAGAAAAGGGAAAAGCAAAAAGGACAAGTGACCAAGAGAAACTCTAATTTTTCCTTCTTCCCCATTAGTTTTCCTACCACTTGTGCTGCATGTGGTGATGACCTGTGTTTGTGTCCTGATGATGTGGAGCCAATGTGACACATGCTTCTGTGACCAGAAATGTAATACACACAGAGGAAAAAAATAAAAAGGTCACCCAAATACAAACATGACTTTAAAATGGCAGTGTCCCACCGCTTGCTTCTAACATAGTGGAGATGTAAGGAGACTTGCTCTCTTGCTGCTTGCTCTTCACAGATGCCCTCCTTCATGCAGGAAAACCCTCAATTTCAGCTCCTAGCTGGTTCCCAGCCAGGGTAAATGCGGGTTTATATGGCAGAGAGGCTGCAAAGGTCACCAGCTGTCTTTAATTAATGAACACAGTAATTCAGTGAATCCCCATCAAAGCTACATGTGAGATCTCTTGACTTTAAGTCATTTGATTGTATTTAATATTCTGTTAATTTGCCAGATGCTCTCTTCAGAGTTTTAAAAGTGCTTCTGCTGCAGTAAAAATCAAGAGTGCTCCTGGACCTGATTGCCTGTTTCCGTGCTATCTTGTGGAAAACTCTCCCCTCGTTCACTGACACTGAATATATGTTAAAAAGCTTCCAAATGAAAACGCCTGAGAGAAAGCCCAGGCAAATTGATGCGCTAAGACCTAGGAGTGAATAAGCAATAAGGAACAATATTCAGGTTTGGGGAGCTGGAAAGATGGGTGAGATCTTAGTAGAGAAGAAAAGGAAGGTCAGGGAAAGAGAGAGAAGGAGGTTCTATTGGGAAATTGTAGCTTTCTCTTTCCTGATCCTGGACCAATATCATTTAAATCCCAGCTGCCACAAGATTTCTATGTTACTTGCTCAGTGCCCAAGCCAAGGGCTGTTTTGACCAATATCTAATTCTTAGTGTCTCCCAGATACCCTGCAGCCTTTTAATCTTATCTCCCATTAGTTTTTCGTATCTATTGAGACACCAGCTTCTCCTGTACAATTGCAATGGCATTGAAGCGGGAGCTCTTTGGACTGCTGCGGAAATCCACAAAATCCATCAAAAAGTCTTACTTGAACATAAAAAGAGCCAATTTATGTTCAGTGAGATCTGACACTGGACTTCAATAATACTGTAATTGAGTCTGCATCACCAACTTCTGTCCTTTATTTTCTCTCTCTATTCCTTCATTTTTTTTTCTATTTTTGTTTTATTTCTTCATTCCTGTACTTCATCCTTCCCTCAAGTACATTTTCTTTTTGATTGATTTCTCAATCTCTTCTTTATTTCTGTTCCTCACTTTTCAACACATAAGAAGCTTTCCTTTTGCCGTTTTCTTTATGCCTTACACTGTCTTTTCATTTTTTTCCTTACCATTCCTCTAACTTTTGTCATTTTTGCTGGTCCTCCCTTCCTTCCCCCCTTGTGGAGCTCGGCTGTGCCCATCACTGACTCTAGGGCAGATCCACCAGTGGCCTTTCAGCCTCGCAGGGAGAGGGCCTGTCCCTGAGCTACCTCCAGCTCAGCCCAAGGCAGAAAACCCTCATGTTGCCATCTCTCCCCATCGCTTCTCCTTGGGGAAAGCTGAGACGATGCTGGGCTAGGTGCCCACCCAGGTCCCTTTGAGCTGAGCAGCGCTCAGTTTGGAGAAGCCCACCTTGCCTTGTCCTCGGACACCAGCAACATAGAGCACGGCAGCAACTGAACACAGGCAAAACTGCAACTAGGGCACATGGGCAACCAGAGCTTAGGTTGATACCTCTAGTGAATTGATGTGAGTACAAAAGGATGCTGTGGGATGCTGCATGTGTTCGTGGGTACAATTGTGTCTTTGGGGAAAGGATCTGTACTGGGAGGACTGATTTAAAACTTTTCTTCTCCTGCAGTCAAGATCAAATATCTTGTAACAGGGAACATTTCTTGCCTAAGGGGTTTGACTCTGTCCTGCTAATAACAATATTCCCTGAATAGTTTTTAACATATTTTTTTCTTGTTCATTTAGAATTGTTATTTGAAATTTTCCTTTAAATGCATTTAGACATTTTCCTGGATGATCAATTATCTCAATTCATGTAACGTTCTCATGCGTAAGCATTCCCTATGATGGCAATAAATGAAATTCAGTAATAAACTCTCATAAATTTATTAAGGTCCCACAGCCACAGATCACCATTGTCAGTTTATATAATGCTTCCCTGGTTACTTAGGAGCTATATTATATGCTATTACATTTATAATCCCACTTAATATTAGTCCACTTAACAACCTCTCAAACATTTGGAACTGAATTTACAGTCTCCTGTCAATGCCTCTCTTACGTTTATTGCAGCATTTCCTCTCTAAATGTTTCTGTGGTCTGAGAAAGGGTTATTCTCATCAAAGTGCCATAAGCTTCGCTCAGCAGCTCACTTTTTTCTCCCTTCGATGTCAAGACTGTCCCTTCCATGAGATCATTCCCTCCTGTTTCTCCCCATCAGGTCTCCCCAACTAACCAGCCCACACTCAGACAGGTCGGGCGTGTTGGCAGACCAGGCTGTGAGTTACCAGAGTGAAATATTTGGGTATTTTTCACCTGCTGTTGCTGTCTAAGTGACGCTCGGGACAGGTTCGCTATTAGAAAAGTCTCTGGAGTGTACAAACCACAGTGAACTGGAACTACTGGTTTGTGCTGTCACCCTCTGGTGTAGATCTGAGTGCTTCTGAGCTTGCCTGGTGAGGCATGACACAGGTTCTCCTCTTTTGTCACGCTTTCTGCAGCCAGCTTATGGAGGAAATACCTGACTAATTTCCCCATGTCTGAACAGTTTCCTGTGGGCTGAGCAAGAAGAAAGCTTGTCATAAATCAGAAACATTTACAATTTTCCTCAATGATGGAGTACATCAGTATTCTATTGTAACTAAAGTAATGGGAGCAATCCAATGGTAGCACAGCATCATGCTTTTGGAAGGACTTTCAGAGAAAATCCTAACAAACCTCATGTTTGCTAAGATGCTGCATGCAGCCCGAGGATCTGTTTGATGAGACAAATGGACAGAGGTAATTCAGCAGATCTGCTGATTCCGTCTGTGTTCTTCTGCTCGTCCTGCCCCCAGCTTTCTCCCAGTGGCACCAGGCTGGGCTGCAGGGAGCAGATTTCCCCCTATCCACGAACCTCGCTGCTGGGCCAGCCCCAGGGCTGGATGGGGCTTGGCCTCTTCAGTGCTGCTGCTGCCTGAGGCCTGACTTCCCCCATAGCACAACCAGCGCTGACTTGGTTTTGAAATGTGGCTGTACTGAGGAATGCTCCGGCTTCCGTGGAAACACAGCAATACTTTGTACATCATGTACAGGTTGGAAAACAAGTCCTGCCCTGCAGGCTGGTGGGAACGCAGCGGTACTGTGTGATCAATACACACCTGAGCTTTCTGCAGCTCCGCTTAGCAAGCTGAAGCCAGAAAGCCTCAAAAATCACCACTACCAAGCCTTCTCCACAAACACTCTTAAAACCTAAACATGTCTTTCTGTTCCTTTAGCTGTGTAGAGTTTTAATTAGTGCTTTGCAGTTGGGGGAGATTTTTTTCTCCTCACTTGATGCCACAGGCTCCAAGACACTTTTCTCATATTCCTTGACAAAATAGTGGTTCAACTGGACAAAATAGAAGGGAAAGAGTCTCTTTCTCAGCAGAAGGAAAACAGCCTGATGATTAATCTCTGCTACTGGTACGGTTGCTCAGGTGCAGACATAGACGGGGCTTCTGGGCCCTGGTGTGAGGGCACGCAGCAGATGCCTGCCGCACTTTACACTGGTTATGCTCCTCTGCCCCCAGCTGTGTGCACCTGCCCTGCTGCTGGGGAGTAGGCCAATGGGAACTGAATGCATGTGCGTCTGTGTTGCTTCCATGCAAAATCTGACTGTTTGGCTAAAAATGATAGTGACGGCATGCTCGTGTAGGAGTTGAAGCTTCGCACTGAATGGCAGAGGAGGTTTGGGGGGGTTGCATGGGCAAAACTCTCTGGCAGAGAAGCCAAACACACAGCTGAGGTTGGGATCACACCAAACCTCTGTAACCTCCTCTGGAGAGAAGTCCTGCAGCCCTGCCTGCCATTCTAGCTCCCGTGGACACGTTTCTGTTCCCAAGAACAGGGAGGCAACCTGGGAAGCAAATGGCAGGGGGTGGGTGGCGTCAGAACAGCCCGACTCTCTGATCGAGTGTTTTTCTTGGGTTAATCTGGATTGCCACCCAGAAGGTTGTACAACCTGCAGCCTATCTGTTGATCCAGAATTACACTGGATCAAAAGGTAAAACTTTTCTATATAGATAAGTTGTAGCAAAAGCAGTTTTGTGACTTGCTGAGCATGCTTTCCTCACATATATTCAAATGAGGTAGATGATTATAAAATTGTATGCTCTTTGTTTTGTCTTTGTAGATGCTACGGAAAGGATTACTTTATGTTTTGCACTTTTTTCTTTCTGCCTTTTGAATTATTATGCTGAGGCTTTGAAGAGCTGAGTTGCCTGGAAATTCATATTTCCCCAGAAGAACCATTTGGCCTGTGTGCTGATGGCAAAGAGTGCAAGTTGGCACATTCACAAAAGAGAAAGCTGATTTTACAGCAGCAACTGTGCCTTTCATTCAACCTGGAACAGCAGACAGGAAACCAAGGGACTGTTCAAGAAGCAATTCCAAGCAAATTACGATCTGAAATCCGCTTTGAAAAAACTGTGGTGGAAAGCAACTATATTGTTTCTCTGAGATTTTCTGCTGCCATGTTTTTTTCCTGTTTTTCAAAGAGAATACTAGAATGAAACCAACCTTCATTCAGGAGGAAAGTATATTGATTCAGTTTAATGTCTTTAGCTTTTTCTCCTCTAATTTGTGAGCACCTAAGAGGACACTTCCTGTCATTTTGGTGATATGTCCCATGTTTGAGGCTTGTGCTGTTTCAGTTCCTCTGTGATTTCCATGTCTTAGAAGAATTTTTAATATCTTTTTTTCTTAAAATATCACACCTGAAATAGGCTTTTGCTTTGTCTAGACAGATTCTTTTGTTCCTTTAATGAAACAAATTTTGTTTTAATGTGAGATCATCATCATCCTGATTCTCTCTCAACTCTGTTCGTACTGAATGGAGGACTGTGTCCTGTGGGTATACTTCTTATGAGGGACAAAGTCACAGGCAACAGAAGGTACAGAGCAGCAGTGCTGGTTAAACAGTCCCTGTTTCCTCCCACTTGATGATATTTAATAAGAAGGCAAATGTGGTTTATGTGCTGAATGCTCTGCCTTTGTGTATGTATGTATGCCTTTTGCAGTTTGCAATATGCCAAAATTTGGAGGAGCAGAGTGCTCTACGAGAGCTTGAAAAATAAGGACTATGCAGTAACTGCAGTGCACCCGATGTCTAGGTGGTATTATTTTCCACCGAGAGATCAATTCTGTAGTTGGTCTGTACGGTCATTTATTATAATAAAAGTCCTGAGGAGACTGAGTGGGGATGTGCTTCTCCAGGGAGAAGCAGGGAGAGGGACTGGACTCACTGCGCAGATGTAGACCAGGCCCCAGGTGCCTGTCCCGAGACCATGGACTGGCCACCCTGGTACCCAGGGGTGGTTGGATGGACCCATCTGGCTGCTCCTCAGCCTCTCAGGGAGTTCAGCACCTCTCACAGGTCTTCTGTTACTGTATTTCTTGTGATACTGATGCCTGAAATCATCCCAAGGCAGCATAGTGAAAAGGATAATCAAAATATAAAAGCTACTATACTGGGTCAGCCCAAAGGCCCATCCAGCATCCTACCTCCAGCTGTGGCCAGCACAAGTCTTTAGGGAAAGAGCCCCAGAATTAGGGCAAACACAAATTGGTACCTACCCAGGTACTGATGTTTTAGGGGCTTCCTGCACCAGGGGTTGCACCCAGACAGTCATGTTCCCTCACCACTGGTGGACATTCACAATTACATGCATTGTCTGATCTCTTTTTAATTCATTTATACATTTGGTCTCCACAACCTCCACGGGCAGTTAGTCTCACGGTTTAATTAGATGTTCCGAAAAAAGGTATTTATTTTTCTTTTATTTAAACCTGGTGCCTGATAACTGGGGTGCCTTCTAATTCTCATAGTGGGTGAAAGATTGAGTAATTGTTCCCAGTTTACTTCAGTTATCATTATAAACCTCTATTATCTCCCCTCTCAGCTGTCTCTTCTTTTCAGCTTAAGAATCTAAGTCTAATTAAGTCTGTCCTCATTTCAGTAAGGCTGAAATCCAGCTCAAAATAGTTGCCATGTGAGATCCTAGCACACCTGTACAAATCATACCTACAAGCCTTTGGAGGTTATTGTACTACTTTTAAAACCAATGGGCATCTTTGTAAGACCTGTTATGTATGCAAAAGGCATATATAGGCTACTCAAAGTAGAAGGATAAAATGGAAAAAATACACGAGATTTTCACATAAAGTCACTTTTGATCAGCTACCACATGAAACTGTACGTTCTGGTAAAGACTGAGTGGATTTATGTATCCAAGAAACTCACATCTGGCACAGAAGTGCCTGAGATGATGCCAAATAAAATACACTTCAATTCTAATTTCTGCAGAAGGGAGAAAATTAGGAATGAAAGATCTTTAATTGGCAGAGTTCCACAACGGGAATGCTTTGGTGGTCTGCTATTTCCTGACATGGTTAAATCCATCTGCCTAAGAATGGATTAGGTCATCAAACATCAAGAGTTAAGCTGCTTTGAAAGGCGTTTATAAGTACCTGAATATAATTTAAAGCTGTAGAGATTATATAAAATCATATTAATGAATGAGCCACAGATAGCAGATTGAATGGTTTAGACGTGGTTCGTTTGAGCTAGATGGATATCAAATTCAGACCTGGCTTCAGTTAAACCACAAGGAATTCTGTTAGGTTCTTTCATTATATTCTTCTCCATGTTGGGGGACAGTTGGACCAGATGATCTTGGAGGTCTTTTCTAACCTTAATGATTCTATGGTTCTATGGTACATAGTATGTGTTTGTTGTGAGCTAATCTTTTAATGTTTACATCCATTACACCATGCAAAAAATGTTCACATCCATTACAATATGCATGATTTTAAGTTTCTGAGCTTCTCCTCAGAAGGCACTTTCCCATCTGAGAGCAGCCATCTCCCACCTCCCATGCACACAATCTGAGTTTTCATCTCCTGGGTGTCTGGAGCCACTTTCTGGGAGCCAGCTTGGGTTGCTCTGGGGACTCAGAGGGCATTGGCTCCTTGGCCTCCCAGACTCTCGGCTCACCCCAAGGCAGGCTGTTCCCTTCCAGCCTGTAGAAACTCCGGAAATGCTGGGGGATAGTTTGGAACTGGAGGAAAAGCAGATTCTGAAACATCTAATCTTCTGTGAAATAAAACTGTCTTTCTTTACTCAACTGTAATTATGAGGCAGATTTCAACTGAGCATTTTATGATGTGCAGAGATTTAATAACCTTTATAAACCAGGGATTTAAGTACTGTGTTGATTCCCAAAGCTTCAGAAGACTTTTAGACTTAGAACATGAGTGTTGTCAGGGCTGCTTAACTGGGGCTGGGGGAAAGATCTGGAATGGCCGTTTGGCATATTAAAAAGAAAGGAAATACAAGCTGAACACTCAGCTATGTAAAGAAAAAGAACAGCAAAAGATAGCCAAAATAAGCAAAAGCTGAAGCTGTGCCATTTATAAACCCTGGGGACTAATGAACCATTCAGATCTTGCAGCTTTATAGAGAAGTGGGAAGTGTGACATGAAAATGCAGACAGGCGCCTGAAGAGTGATGCTCTGCTGGCTTTGCCCTTGCTCCTCGTGGGCCTCCTTGTGCACAGGGAGAATCCAGCAGCATGGGGCACAGCAGCCTCTGTGCCTCCGGCCGGCCTTTGTTCCCAGAGGGGCTTAGTCCTGGCCACCTGAAGCAGGTAGGCATCTTTCAGTTTTACCACTCTGAAGGTAACACTTGGTGGTCTTGACATTGGGTCTTCTGGTTTCAAAACAAACTAAAACAAACCAGGTCATACTTCCTTGCCTTATTTCCTTTTCATTGTCTTGAATAAATCAAGTGCAGCTTCATCCAACTGAGTGTGAATTATCTCCTAGTTAGTCAGCGGTGCTTAGGAAAAAATTTGCTACAGCCAGCATCTTTTAAACTGCTTAGGAATTTCCACATGATGAAGGTTGTTTGTCCAGTGACTGCAACCTGCTTTCGCCTTATCCTTCTAAACTAATAAAACTAACTAATACAAACCACAGCTATTAATACGTTCAATGAACTTTGTATGGTCCTTTCTAGATCTTTAACAGATATCTTGCTACTTGGCCATGAAAAATTAAATACCAGGCTCCTGAAACTAAGAGAAAACTCCCTAGTAAAACAAAAACAATCATCCAAATGTTCATCCAGCAATGAAAATTAATTCAAACTTTGGGATAGAGTCCCACATGACTGTTTTCTTCTGTGCTTTTCTAAATGCAAATTAATGTGCTATCTTAAAGTAATTGTAATAGCCTTCCTGTTCTGGAATGAGGATATATTTCAAGGCTCATATTTTAGGAAATCTAAATCCTGATATATCACTGGTGGGTTTGTTTTTGGTCACCTTTAGCATTCAGACAGCTGGTGCAGGGGCACCAGTCCTCCATGAGGCTAATCTCTTGAGTAAACTACAGCTGAACACAAAAGCTACCTTTTGCAGGTAGAAGAAAAGGAAAATCCAGAGGTTTCTGAAGTATGGGGCTATAAATGAATGGTACATAAACAGACAGAAATGCATTGGTCTTGAGCTTTCATCTTATTGTTCCTTATGTGTGCAAGATGGATTTGCAGTGCAGCTCAGGACAAACCAGTTTTACAACCACTGGGCATGGGTGTGATCACCTAGGCTGGGTGGTAACAGAAACATACTGACGTGGCAGCAGTTTCTTAACTCCTGCCTTCCTTTCTGCTCACTTGGGTATGAAGGAGCAAGCCCCATGGAAACCCCCTCCATCTTGTGCTTGTGATGTTAGGTTATGGAGCTGGTGCCCTGCTCCCTCTGTCCCTTTTTGCAGTGTTTTTCACATCTGGTGTGTTGCACAGAACAGCTACTGAGCAAAGCAATAAGGGAGGAAAGCATCAAAGCCAACATGTGGAAGTAGGAGTGGCATCTGCCAGGTGTGAAGCTTTAATATCCAGCAGGTTGTGCTTGCACTGCTGTTACTCAGTGCTAAGTGTATGTTCCTACATGCAGCTGTGTGAATGCTGGCTGGTTTTATTTTATGTATCTGTACAAAGACATCGATTTTCCTGCAGCAGTGTGCCCTCTGTAGGCCTGGTCCTCTGACAAGGATCAGATTAGAAGCCAGTGGGGCTGTGTCAGTACACCAGCAGGCATCCTGTGCCGGCAGGATCATTTTCAGCAGCTGCTCATGGTGCAGCAGGGCAGCTCTCAGAAGCACCTACCAAGGGCCAGGCCCCGCGAAAGCTGTTTCTGATATAACCTGAAGCAAGCAACAGGATTTATTTTGGTCAGTCTGCGGCTCCTGTAATTACAGATGGTTCTGTAATTTTTGAAATGAGGTCTCCTCTTTATTAAACAAACATTTTAGCCACAACCATTTACCAAGTATACACAAAGGTGTAAAAATGGTGATGTGGAACACCGGGTGCAGGAAGGTACAGCTTTTGCGTAGGGGCCATTTTGAGTGTTAATGACCATGAACCTCAGTGCACTGAGAGGCAGGTTTTCCTTGCTGTGCTCACTGCAGTTAGCAGAAGGAGAAAAATAACATCTATATCTATTGATTCCTTGATCTGGTAATTTACAGATTTTTTGTAGTTATCCCTGAAGAGAGAAAGAAGAAAAGAAAGTCATGTATTGCATTCTGGAGATGGAACATGGAGAGAGTAGATTCAGCAGACATTATCCTGTATCTGTTTCTTATTTCTAACAGCTACACATGTCATGCTAATTTAAAATTCAAGCTTTAATGAATTGCATTTACAGCATCTCACCTCTAACTCAATTACCCACTAATTAGACCTTCAGTTAAAATATGATCAAAATCTCAGGAACCTGTAAGAATTAAAAATAAGAACAAACCACTTTTCATTTTCTATTTACATTATTTAAAACAATTGTCACAGCATAATTCAGTCACTGGATGCAGACAGCTGTATCTTAATATGAAATGCCAAAAGCCCCTGTGATTTATCCACGGATGTGACAGAGAAGGCTGGGAATCCAGCCTCACATCATTTTTGAAGGCTCTGTGTAAACTCCCCCGGTTTGGTCCATGTCACAGTCCCTATGCACCGGCGCTTCTCTACAGAGCTTGTGGCCCTGCTCCTACAGCAAGGGCTTTTCTGACCCAACAAGTGGGTCTGTCCTGTTTGGCTGCTGACGTCCTGTCACTTAAACGAATCAAGGAGTCCTTTCCAAGGAGGCTGGTCCATCAGTTTTTCAATGAGCTTCCCTATGAAAATAGCTTTGCTCACATAAGCCTGCTGCTTATGCTCAGAACGTGTAAGCTGAAGAAGAGCATTTCTCTGCAGCAAGCTCTGGCTAAGAATTTACTTTCTTCCTTTGCAGATCCCCCTGGATCTACTCCATTTCCTCCTGCTCATTGTGCAATTAAGAACTGAAACGGGAATGCAATAGTTCAACCCAGTAGTGAGGCCTCTGTGGACGGGCACTTCATTTCTCTCATATCTGGTGTAATGGCAAATCCCCACATCCATTCCCACCGTGCATCGACGTATTGGACTGCTGAGAAAGTTATTACCCTTCTCAGGGAATAACTGCGTGGCAGGCAGTTGACAAAGGACTGAAAAGACAAAGAAGCCGTTACTTTTGAAACAAGAAAAAAAGAAACGGGAAAGCAATTTTTGGAAGCTACAGCAGTTTTCTCAAGGACAGCTGTAAACGGCAGCTATTGCACACAAACAGAAGCCAGAAACGATGACAAGAAAACAACAAATAAACAAGTCAACAACAATGCCAACAAAAAAGTATTCTGCTGCCAAGAAAATACTTCATTTCTCATTAGCATAATTATTGCTTAGAGTTTCAACTCCAAATGCCGCAAACAAAAAGTTATGTCACAATTAAATATTTTGCCATTTTTGGCAAGAAGACAGGCTTAGGGAGAGCAGAGCACAAATGCCATCCCTCTCACATTGTGTAAAGTTATCTCCCTCATTTGAGGAATTACCCTCTTGCACTGACAGGCTTATGAAGCTCCAAACCTGATGGAAACCAACACAATCCCCCTGAAGTAGGGGCAGTTGTGCCAAGTTACAGCAGCAGAAGCTGTCAGATTTTAAGCCACCCAATGCTGAAAATGGAACCAAGGATTTTCATTAAAGAGAATTTCATACTACCCTTTTCATTCTTGGGGGAAGGTTGGGAGAGGCAGACCTAAGATCTGGTCAAGGAAAAGTCCTTAGACTTTGGTTTTTATGAATATTGCTTCATCTGTTTCTTTCCACGAACCTTTTGGCATAAGTACACTCGATCTAGGGACCACAGTAGACTCAGAGGAGAATTCTGGTGTCAGCTTGGAAGGAAGTAAAAGAGAGAGCAGTTAGGAATCCCTCAAGCCAGAGAAAAGTGCATTTCCCAGTCTTCCCTGTCCTCCTCTTGGCACTGCTTTCCAGTATGTATAAATATTATTGCCTAACCTGCCAAATATAACCTCAGATTTAGGTAGTGAAAAATCGATATGAGGATAGTAATTTTTACCTAGCCTGATCCATTATTTTAAATAGGAGCATATGTATTGGTGTTTTGAGAATCAGACTTTGACAGTCTCAGGTCTTCTACTGAACAGTATATTTTCATCTAAACACTGCATGTTTTGCTCTTCAGGTATGGACCAAAAGATATGGTCCGCATCTTTTCCAACATAAATTTAAGGGAACTTTGCTGGTAGCTTTCATGGGAGAATAGCCCTGAAGCTGAGTGGGTCATGTAAAATGGATCCACCATTTGAGAGGCTACATCATTTAAAAAACAAGGTACGCTGGAGAAAAGCCCTCTGGCAGCAACTCATGACCTGATGGACCTTTCTGAGTCAAGTCTACCCATGTTTTATTGCAAGGGGCTGCTGGGGCATTACCTTTGAAAATCAATTCTTGTGCATGGCAAATGCTTTCATTTTCAAGAGCTATGTACGATGGTACGTAGTGAATTGCTGCAATGCTGCTGTGGCTTTTTTTGAGTCTGTTGAGAGCTGCTAGCTATAATTAGCAGAGCCCTTTATGCAACTGTCATGTCCCTGAGAGAAATCAGTGCTGCAGCATTGTTTTACTTTCCTCCCCTTACCTAGACTTCTGTAAATTGAAATGCAAATGCAGCCAAGGACTTCAGGCTTTGAACCATATTTTACAGAGCTTCAGTAATGTATTACAATGTTTCAGCTGTAGTACAAGATGGTGGGGAATAAAGATGTATGCTCATATGATTGCCTGGGGACACTTATGGATTGGAAATCTTTAACAGGTTAGATAGATGTTTGTCAGGTATGACACCGTATCATTTATCCAGTTGGTTGGACTAGCAACCCTCTGGAGTTCCCTTTTCCCCATATTTTCCAATGATTCTGTCCATGTGGGAAGATCATGTTCCCTACAAATACTTTGGACGAACAAAGCTTAACTGAACTCCTGCATGGATTCCCTTGCATCAAATAAAGAGGATGGTGCTCACAACTCTTTCAGGAAAAAAAAAAAGCCATTACAGGAAATTCTTGCTCTACATAGTTTTCTGTTGTTGTAAATCTTACAGGACCAGAATACCTTTGAGACATGAAAAGATTTTATAGAAATTGTCTGTTTAGTGCAATAGTTATTAGACAGGGACTGACACGCCTATGTGCAAGAAGGCAAACAGAGAGATTGTGAGCCTTGTTACACCATGAAATCAGGCTGAAATACAGAGCTGATGCAGCAACCTTATCTGACAGTTTAACAAATGACCACTCTGAGGGGAAAACAGGAAGACATACATAAAGCTTTAACTATACTGGCTATGGAGTGGATATTTTAGTGCACTGAAGCCACGTTTTTGTGATATTCAGGCAATACAAAGCCATCAGAAGCCCTTCTTGATATTTATTTTGTGCTACTGGATTACAACAAAGGAACTTGAGTGTACCAGTGTATCTGATTCCTTTAGAGTAAGCAACACTGATAAAACAATGATGTTACCCTCTACACTATGGACTGTAATATGCACTAAGTAATTATTAAGCGGGATTAAAATAAAGAATGGCTTAGTAGCATGAATTTTATGTGGAATTTTATTTTCCTGTGTTCCAACAGCACCTACACGTGAAGGTAACAAATTTGTGCATGAGTTCAGTGCTGATTATTTCTACTTATAGACAGTAGAAGTCTTTGGGTTGTATTTGACCTTCTGTATATTAATATTAGAGTGCATCCACTCTAAAATCTCCTGTCAGAAAATCACAGGAGACTGTACAAAGGAATGCTAGTTACCTGAGATTTTTTCATAGGTCTATCAATAGTGAAAAGTAAATGGGGCAAGTTGAGTGGCGAAGTGGTCTGAATCTTCGCATTATTACAGGGATTGTAATATAACAGGGTGTGCAATATATGAAGGATCAAACAAGAGCTGGAGTATGGTATGTCAGGTCAGGAATGGAGAATGCAGGGAAGGGAGAGTTTATGGCAATATCCTAGGACTATATTCCTAGCGGTTGTTTGTGTGTGTGTGTTCATTTAGACACACATACATATTCTACCACTGAGAGAGCATACTGCAAGCTGTCATCCTTGAATTTAGTTTTTCATCCTCCTTATTCTACACGGTCATATTAGCCATGAGAAATGAGAATGGGACGGACAGATCTCTGTGATGTGAATTATGCAAAAATTGCTGCTGATTTTGATGGCCTACACGACAGTTCTGGGCTGTGGCTTGGAAAGGGAATAATTTGGGAGCATATGTAAGGCTGGTAGAAATGATCATTTTTTCCCCTGTGTGACTCATTTTAGCTAATTGGGTTTTGCCCATACTTTTACACCGTACATGCTTCCAGGGGAACTATGAAGTATTAGGAAAAAAACTGTTTCACTTTTTAACATGTTTTTAAAACAGCAGTTCTTCAGAAGGACTTTTTCTAATGGGTGACTCTGGAGGTACTGAATCTGATGTCTTTGTTTGCATCAGAATGTCACCGCCATTCTTTCTAAGGTCAAAAGCGTAATTCAATGTGGTAATTAGATATATTCGTTGTACTTGTTCCTATTGTTTTGAATTGTATTTTCTTCTCAGTAGGTGTTTAAATATGAGTTGGCATGCCAAAAGGAGACTTTACTATTGTAGGTAGACAGTTTAATCCCAGAATATCACAATCTGGAAGGGACTCATAAGGATCACCATGTCCAACTCCTGTCTCCACACAGGACCACCCAAAAATCAGACCATGTGCCTGGGAGCATTGACCAAACACTCTGCCGTCCCCTCGGGTCCTGTCGCTGTCCCCAGAGAGCAGAGCTCAGCGCCTGCCCCTCCGCTCCCCTCGTGAGGGAGCTGCAGGCCGCCATGAGGCCTCCCCTCAGCCTGCTCTGGGCTGGGCTGGACAAACCGAGGGACCTCAGCTGCTGCTCATACATCTTGTCCTCCAGACCCTTCACCATCTTTGTAGCCCTCCTTTGTACACTCGCTAATATTTTTATGTCCTTCTTATAGTGTTGTGCCCAAAACTGCACACAGTGCTCAAGGTGAGGCCGCACCAGCGCAGAGCAGAGTGGGACAATCCCTTCCCTCGACTGGCTGGCAATGCCCTGCCTTGGTGCACCCCAGGATATTGCTGGCCCTTTTGGCTGCCAGGGCAGATTTCTGATCCCAAGTTCATTTGGTAATCTTTTTGACAAACAGCCATTTTTTTCTAGAAATACTATTTCCGTGTTGTTTCAGATTTCTCTTGTGTTTCTGAGCCAGCTCAGAAGCTAAAGATCATCTTATTTGTCACAGTAGCATAAATCATATAAATTTGAATTTGATCTCCGTTTTTCTCTGAACTGTGATTTCTACCATAAGTGTTCCCATATTTTCATGGGGAACTAGTACTATTTGGTATCTTCTGTAAGGGGGGATTTCTATTATGGTACATGTTTTGAACATTTCTTTACAGCTTTTGTGCTTTAAATTGCAGGGTTTTTAGATTTGCATTCCTTGGAAAATAATCCTCCTCAGGAAAAAAATCTCTCTTTAGGCATATTGTTGGAAAAGGCAAGAAATATCCCCACTATTTTGGGATTTCATTAGAGCCTAAAATTAGTCATGAACAGGGTGTAGATTTTCCTTTGAAAAAAATTTGTCTGGAGAATATACGTCTTTGGTTCCTGTTGTCATTGTCTGTGATTTTAAGCTCTTATTTCATATGTCTGTTTTTCTAAATTGTCTATAGAAATTTTCAACTCATCTGAGTGCATTGCTATGCTTATAGTCTTCACTTTGTCATGCTGAGGAATCTTGACAAAAGGTTGTTATCTACTAAATGAGTTGGCCGCTGCTCACCACAAGGTCACTGAGCGTCATCATACATTTCGGTTATCCTGACCTACTTCATTTTCTTCCTCTCTTTCACAATTGCTGGATGTTTAAAATCTAAATGTCTCCTCCAGGAGCCCTCATTCATGGGAAGAGAGTATAAAGAGGCCTTTTAAGAGCTCTCATAAATCCCTACAGTGGTGTAGGCAGGGGAGCTCACACTGCAATGTGTGCTGCTGTGGTAGAGTCTACTGGTCAGGTGAAAAGAAGTGGAGGAAGGCCACTGGTTCTTCCATAGCAAGAACAATTTTACATGTTCTTCTCTTGCTGTGCTAAAGAACAAGAGCACCTATTCTACCTCTAAGCGATGGCATCAGGACTAGTGTCCTAGAATGAGACAGCTATTGCCTTTTTATCTGGAAAGGGACTTTTCCCTCACTGCCAGTCTGTGCTGGCTGGTGGGAAGAGTGTGAGGGTTGAAGTCACCTTCTTGTAAGCTGGCAGAACAATGTTAAAATGTTTGGATTGTTGCACTCTGACTGTTGCAGACAATCATTAAAGAATGGATCTGATCCCTGAAAAACCGGAAGAGGTCTTGCATTAGGGAGCAACACTCTCATTAGGACAGCAATTATAAATTTCACATCCAGTGGAGAAAGAAATTATGCTTCTTTTCATGCATCTTCTGCTGACACAAGAGGGAAAGCCAGTAAGGTCACAGGAATCACACTGAGGCCAGGCCAGAGGAGCTAATGGGACACCGTACTTATCTATCTAAAGAAGTACAAGGTAGTGGACCAGAACTGGCCAAGAAATACCAGCTTGTCTTTCTGCTGTGGTCCTTGCTTTTCTGAATTAGTGCAACTCTTTGTTTTTTGGTGTGCATATATACAGTTTCATGCTAACTCCATGGAGTTTCTGAACGAGAAAGATGTGAATCACCAATGGGTGTTCACAAGAGAAGCAGATAGAAATATTTTAGTCAGTTACTTTTCATTGGCCATCAGTAGGTCTTCCTTTCTAACTAAATGCCAAAATGCTGTTTGTAAAGTAACAAGTGGAGTGTGCATGGGAGTTGTAGTAAATAAAGTAGTAGTTAATAAAGGTTATTTGCCCATTCAGTGGCCTGGGGTCTTCTGTTGTCCCCCGTTACCCCGATGGCTTCTACCAGTCTTCAAGATGGGAAGTGATTGTGCTGTATGCCTGTTTCCAGATTGACTTGGGATCTCTACCCTTACTCGATTCCAAATGGTGAGGGAAACCCACTACTGTGTGCTGCCCACCCCTTTGCCCTTTTTTGGGATGTCTGTGTGGATCTGGAAGAGTGGACACAGCATGCTGTTGCTGGGAATGGCAGCATACAGAAAGCTCCACCCGAGCTATGCTGGTTAGGAGGGGAGGGGCAGAGGAGAATGAAAAAATGCCTTTTTTTTTTTTTTTTAATGTTTGTTTTTAATTAGCAGTCTATGGGAAAAACTGTATGCAAAATAATTTTTCTCTTGTTTTCTTAAACTCCCTGGTGCCACCCAATGATAATGTGTGGTGTACTAATGCTAGATACAAGTCCACAGTATCCAGAGTAGGTTGCATTTTAATATTTCATACATGGTCTCTTGTCGAAGCTATTTTCTCTCTTTTCACACCAATACGTCAGGGATTTTTTTATGTCACTACTGGAATGCTCCCTCCAGACTACCTTGTGTACAGTCACTCAGTGTTGTTTTCAGAACCCAGGCAGTGAATGCAAATGATCAGGGATGCATAAATCTTCAAAGGAGAGGGAAAAAGGCAAAGCTGGTATGTAACGGAAGGATGAACCACTGGTCTCTGGATATGTTACAGTCTCCTCCTCCCACTTGCTTTTTTAAGTGACTGATTCCATTTCAGGATCTTTTTGAGGTAAACTGACTCCACAGTTCTTTAACAGTTTCTGTTAACAAAACAAAACAAAACAAAAAAAGATTCTTGCCAGGAACCTTTTATGATTAAAGGATTAAGGCACAAGGGTTGAAATCAAGGGGGAATCACTTTTGATTTCCTAGCCCTTAGATGCATGAAAGCTGTGTTCTTAGCTCTAGAATCAGGCTAACCATATCTGTGCTGATATGTGTTATGTTTGGTTCACCCAACTGCTGAAGAAAAGAGGCTTCAGTACCTTTGAAGTTTACCCTTCTGAGCATAGTGCTGGCACAAGTATCTGAAGTGGCAGCTTTGCCCTTTGAAGATGCCTCATTTCTGTCTCAGAGTTTCCTTATTTATTTTCCTTGGAAGTTGATGAAGTTAAGGGAATACAGAGCTGTGAACTCAGAATCAGGAAGGAAGGCTCTAACGTGCAGGTAATAACAATGCTGTAATAACCTGAGTGGAGCAGTAACATCATCAGCAGCAGATTTTATCATATTTGATAGAAAACACATTTTTTTCCTCTGGCCTCTCCATGTAGTGTTGCAGTGTGAAACAAAGGGTGACTTTCACATCAGCAGCACCGAGGCACTAGTTCAGATGCCCAGGTGAATGGGCTGGCTCCTGTAAGAGACTCCCTCTATCTTCATTTGTACTGTCATTTTCTGGAGTTGACTCCCTCACCACAACTTCTGAGAGCTGAGACTTGTAACTTAGCACTGCCATGAGCTGCATAAAGTCAGATGTTGCAAATACCCTACAGAACCCCATCAAATCCATTCACAGATTCCACCATTCCCCTAGCTCCTTTGAGATACATGTTTCTGGAGCCATTTCATCATATATTTGACATTTTCCAATTACTCTTTCAGTGTTTTTAATCAGCAATTAATTTTAAAGCATCATTCTGAATTCCTGATTATTCAAACTTTCTTTTCTTTATTTAATATGCTATAGACAGATGTAAAAAAAAAAAAAAGTAAGCCTCTCCCAGCCATTTTGAGTCATCATTAATTTCATCCATTTCTCATTTGTAATTGCTCTGTTATCTTCTAGCTCCATTCCTATCTAATATATTAGAAAAAAAAAATAAAATCCAACCTTCTGGTTTCTCCAAGGCCCTTTGGCTAATGGTAACTCATTCTGGGGCTTTAATTGCATTTTTAATTAAGGCTGTCTCAACCCTATTGGCTCAGAGCCTTTCATCATGCACAGTATTTTTTAGCATGCAGTGCAGTGCAAGCTAGTCGACAGGGACTGCCTGTGCACAGAAGCTGCAGGGACAGAGTAGAGCACATAACACGTTCTGCTTTCTGAACCTGGGCAGCGAATAAGGAGGTGTTAGTTAATTTCCTAACTGTCTCTCTCACATATGGGTTCATTTAGTCACCTCAATGATGTGTCAGTTCTCTGCCTCTCTTATCAGCTAGTTGTGTGATTTACCAAAAATGCTCGGCCTCCTTGTGGCTTAGTTTAATCACCCCTCCATCAGTCAGAGGGCTCTTTGCAGCATTTCCTCAAATAAGCACTAAACAGCGTTCTCCTGCCCCAGCACTGGCAGTACTTGCATTTGCAGGATGCCAGGATGTCTTCCTTCTCCCCTGTGCATGCCACAGACCCCATATCAGCTGCCTGCCGTGACCTAAACCTCCCCCTTGCAAACACCTGTGCACATCCTCCAGTTGCAAGCACACGTCTGCACATCCTCCAGGTGGCCCAGGGTACGTGCCCTCACCTGGGAACAGAGGGAACCTGAGCTTGGCAGTTGTACCATCTTAAGCAGAGCAGTCATACATCATTAATGCCTAGCTTTTAAAGTCTAAAGGACACCTATTATAGGGGGGTTAGTGATTCACTATTACTTCACTGTATATGACTCATCTTGCTGACCCCGTGTTAACATCAAAGTCCAGATTTCTATTAATAGGGGTTACGTTTAAAGGGTTGTAAGTGGCACACCTGACACTGCAGTCACTAAAAATGGCATTATTTCATTTCCAAATGCACTGAGATTTTAGCTTTCATAACCCAGCTGAATTCTGATTTGAGTATTTACTTTTTGCATCTCAAAATGGTTTCTGTCATTTTCAGTGGCAACCGCAGTTTCATTTCCTTCCCTAAACCCTGTTGGGCTGCTCATATAATGTATACAGTGCTGTATAGAGTGGAGCTGTTCCTGCATTTGTATATTCCAAAAATTTTCTGAGAAGGAAAGCCGGTGTACAATGTTCCAGTATACAAATAGTTCTAATTCCTTCAACTGTTCTGAGAGTTACTGGTGTTTATAAAAAAGCTCTGAGTTTCTCTGATGAATTGTGAACTGTAAAAACAGTCACCGCTTTTAATCGCAAATAAACCTGATGTCTTGTAATTACTCTGGCTCCGGATTCTAGAGATTTCATAACGCATTAGGAAAACATAACCAGCTATGTGACTGCAGGGTAATTAGTTCAGGAAAAGCAAGATGGACTTCTTGTAAAACAACCTAATGTACTTCATTAATTTCACCATTCTCAGGAAAATCTATTTGGGAAGAAATTCATTACATAAGTTTCTCACCAGCAGCCAGGAGCTGGTGGCAACCACTGAGACGGGGGCTGATTCAAACACAGTGTTTAGGGCCCTGGTATCAGGTCAGCCTGTCCTGTAGTGAAACCACTGGCCAGGCTCTGGGGAATAAATCATCACAAGGACGGAGCCCACAGGTTCCCCCTGCCTCTTCCCCCATGTTGATAATCCCAATGATAACAAACAGAGCAGCTACAAACAGTAAATCTAGGAATAATTCATAAATAGCTTTCAACAAATTATTAGCATTTCAAAGTTAGTTTACAGTGAAAACCTATCTGCTCTGGTATAGCACCCTGCAAGGTTTGTTCCTGTGAATCTCTGTCTCAGGTGTTTATCCAGCAAAAGCGTCAGGAATTAGACAATCCCAAATGCCACCTTTTCGGTGGCTGCTGTTGTCCTCCAAAGCCATTCATATTCACAGGCAGTCCCACGAGTAAAGGGAAATTTTGTTCCAAGCAAGAAATAACCACAGGCTAATGTTATATAAATAACTGTAATGCCTGTTCTTTCTCTTTCCCTCAAATGCATGCAGGGTCAGGTAGAAATTCCTCCCGGTAACAGAACACGAGGAGGAATTACAAAATGTAAGCAAGGCTTATCCGTTCATCACAGCTAGTTTTTCTCAGATTGAGCAGACAGCAGGCATTTCATCATACCTTACATGATCAAGCTTTGTAGTAACTTACTCCCTATGTGCACTTACAAAATCAAGTTAACTCAAGCTATCGTGAAGCTCTAAAGTACAACCCTTCAGCTTTCCCTTCCAAACAAAAAGGAAGAAAAAGTAGGTGTTCTGGGGAAGCAGGAGGAATGTATAATCATAGGCAAGCTGCCCTCTTAGCAGAAACTAAGTATAGCTGCATGCTGAACCATAAATAAGCCTCAGTGACTATAAACCAACAGATGTTCGTAGCGTTCTGGCTCATCAGACTTGGTGCTGCAGAGCAGAAATGTATGAGTACAGCTGGTTTCAGAGGGGGGACATAACATCTCCTAATGGTGCACTTGAAGGTCTCACCAGCTCAGGTACAAAGCTCTCTAAAAGTCATTACACTGCTTCTACACACAGGCTTAACACCTACATACATACTTTTCAGCAAGAATCACAAATTGTTTTTCTTGCGATATTGTCCAAGATGGCAAATCCAGATAACACGCAAAGAGCTTTAGTTCTAAAAAATAAATAAAAAAAATGGTCTCCATAGATTCAGGAAATATTTGAGATGGCCAGGTTTAATGATTTCTCTGAACTTCATCAAGCCACTTTTGGAAGACTTTCATTCATAGTTATTTGTAGGTCACTGTTGGTGATTTGTTAATTTCATTAATTTCTTTATCAATTCTTGACTTTCACAATATTCATGCTTATTGATGTGTGCATATTAAAATTTTTTAGCTATCTCCTTTCTACTTTTTCTTGGTAGTGAAATTTTTACTTTATAGCTGTTTTATTATTTTCTTACATTACTTTTACTTTTTTTTTTTGTCATTCGAATGAACATTTTAAAAGAACTGTTCAATATAACATGTTTATTCAAAAATGAAAACTCTTGTAGGCTTTTGAAGTGCCCTGTGGAGTTTAAAGGAGAATTGCATCTTCTGTAGAATGCTACAGGAAGTCTCAAGAGTATTGCAAAAGGATATTCATAGCTGCTCATAGGTTTCAATAGTAATTCTCAGCAGGACCTTTCCAATGTGTCTGTAATTCTCTTATAACTTTAATAAGGCCTCTTGGGACAATTCTAGTTCATTCTATTTGTTGAGTGCTCCACGTTTAAGGCCCAAAGCCTAGGTTGCTACATGTCCAAGACCCTCCCTTTATTAATGTGCGTTAGCGTGAGCATATAGGCAAAAATGGAAATTAGGTACTTTGTATTTGTGTATGCATTCTTTTCCTCTGTGGGGCTGGACTGAGGCTGAGACTTTCAAAGTCAATGGATGAAACCACTTCTTGGGTTTCGGTGGGTGTGGAGTCAGACTGGATCCAGAAGGAGAGGCTCCTTTTCAATTTTTACACCTTTAAATGATCTTTGTAAACCTGTATTGGCTGCTTCCTGTCCTTTGCATTTTCTTTGCTCATCTGTTTTTAAATTACAGACAGACACACTATTATAGTTCAATTTGTTCTTCAGTATTGATTTTTCAGGCTGACATATGATTTGTTCCCATGGCTGTTTGCAATGACAGATCTTTGGAGCCAGGAGTTCTTGATAAAAGAAAATGTGTTGTTTCATCCAGACACATTGTCTGGAAGCCAGGAGGGCCAGGCAGGCCAGGCCACCTGAGATGTTCACCCTGGAGATGATGGCTCTGCTTACACGACAGTTTAATGAATAGAATTCAAGTCCATTGTGTATGTCTTAATTAGATTTGGAATACCTGAACTCACCATTGTGTGGTACAAAATGTGCTAAAATGGGAGTTGCTGCCTTACCTACCTAACACCACAAATGACAGCTTTCTTTCTTTCTTTCTTTCTTTCTTTCTTTCTTTCTTTCTTTCTTTCTTTCTTTCTTTCTTTCTTTCTTTCTTTCTTTCTTTCTCTTTCTTTCTTTCTTAGCAAGAATTTGAAGTTCACAGGTTGATCAGTTGATATTTTCAACCATAGTCAGGGTTTATTTGGGCTGAGGTGTGATTTTTACAGTGTATTCCTGGCTAACAAGGATAATTTTTTTTTCTGAAAACCAGAGGTTTTAAAAGGGAAATATTTCCATTGTTTTCTATTCCAATTGGCTTACACACAAATCCAACAATGGGTGAACATCCAAGAACATCAGAAAACCTACCAGCAGCACATGGGGAGTGCAGCTCTGCTCCTCGCAGGGATGTGACCCACAGCCGCCGAGCAGAGGCACCCACATCTAAAATGCAAATCACTCCTTCGAGCATTTAGTCTTGACCTCACAGCAGCCAGGACAGAAAATAAACTCTATCCACCCAAAGTCATTAGATGCCTGCTGGGGTGAGCTATCTACATCGGTCTCATTTACTCTGAGCAGTGCTGGAAGGGGAGAGGATCAAGGAGGCTGCACAGGTCCATGGCTGCTACCATGTGCCTGAGCAGGGAGTGTATGACAGCAACAGATGGTCAATTAGCATCTTTTCTGCAAAAGCACAGTTGTGCTTTTCTTAAATATCTTAAATATCTTTCAATTTCAACAACCTTTATCCTTTATTTATATAATAAGACTGCAGAACAAAAGAAAATACGACAGCTGCTGAAATTTCACTACTGTTTAAGTGGAGTAAATAACATTTTATACAAACAAGCATCACTTGTAAAATAAAAAAATTAGATATTTATAGTATCTGCTACCCTTAGCTACAGAAGAATTGTTTTTCTCCCAAACTTTTAGCACTTAAAAATACATAGAGAAAAGCAAATGATAACAAATTATGCTGCTGGAATGAGAGAAGAGAAAACTAGTCAACAAACACATCAACTATTAAATTGTCTTTTTTAGATAAATATAAGGACATACTCTCCTGAAAGCATGCCATGGGGTTTTAATTTTAATAAGAGGAAGGCTATACTGTGAAACTATATATTTCATAAGGACAATCATCTGGGGAAACGCTAAAATGTTCTGAGAAGAATGACATTTTAATCTAATTATAAACAGATTTTCATACTCATCAGACAATGTAATTTCCCCTGTAGTTTGGTGATGCTATATTTAAAATAGTAGTTTTCTTGGGTATTCTAGTTTCATAGTCAAAACCATTTCAGTATAAAATGATGAGGTGAAAATTCAGTTTTCTGCTTTAACATCATGCAGAAGAAATATGTCTTGGGGACTTCATTTGAGGGGAGATCTTTTTCTGCTGCAAAACATTGAATCATTTGTCAACAACTTAAGATAAAAAAGAAGTATCTTGGGAGTGAAGTCAAAAGTATATTGCACAATTGTATGTAAAATGCTATGATATATATTTTTCATAAGTATTTAATGCCTTAGGATAGTTACATCCAGCTTTTCTTTCAATCTGATCTTCCCAGAAGACAGTCAGGATTTATACGATCCTGTGGTAATAGCACATATTGTTCTCCCAGAATAATGTCTCTCTATCAGTCACACAATATGAATGGGAATGTCTAGGCAGACAGAAGCCTGTGGCTAAAAATTTCAGAGTACCTACCTTCTAGCTCCTGAATTTGTTTAGGAAACCAACCACAAGCCACCTGGCTTCCCTGAGGTGCTGTGCTCTTACAAGTCTTTATGTGCAACGCTCCTTTGGGTCTGTTGTCCCCTTCACCCGTGGAACTAGTCACGCAGGGCAAGTGCCATTGGCCACACATTGCCATACAGGAGGAGGCAGCATGCCAGCAGCTCGGGTGTCCCCAGTGTGTGTTGCACATTTCCACCACAGCCTGGGCACCGTGGTAACTCTTTGCATGTGCTTTGCTTTTTGACTAATCTGCTGGCAGCAAACAACTGATTCCATTGTTGTTTTCTCCTCCAAGCAGGACTAGCGTGACAGGGCCCTAAATACCATCTGGGGATTAGAGGTTGAGGATGCAGTCAAGTGCTTCATGAGATTGCAAAAGAGTACTGCCATGAACTGTACATGTCAACTTCCTAACAATTTCAGTAGGGCTTTGCTGGCCTTCTTGACTATGCTATTAAATGCCTGTCCATATCCCTCGGTGGCTGGGGTTCAAAGTAATTGTCTGTTTCTACTTTTCTGGAAACTCCATTTTCCAGATATAAAACGAGGAAAACAGAACTTCCTCACTCAGAGGCTGTTGGGAAATTAAAAGCACCAAAACTTTCTCTCTTTTCAGTGCTCAAAATCATTAAGCTGCTCAGTAATCATGGCACAATAATATCAAATAATAACTTAGATCAATTTGGTGGGTAGATAGACTTGGTAATAGTCTGAGCATATAATTACGCAGTAACATACTGAGAAGAAAGTTCTTTGGAACCACGGACCTGATTGCTATGGTTTTATGTAGAAGAAATAAGCAGCATCATTTTAATCATCAATGTTATCATTTTATTTTTAATTATTTTTATTATCAGTATTTTTATGACTGGAATGCCTCTCCCATGAGGGAAGGCTGAGAGGGCTGGCCCTGTTCAGCCTGGAGAAGAGCAGGCTTGGAGGGGCCCTGCCAATGTTTGTGAATGCTGCAGAGAGGATGGAGCCAGGCTCCTTTCAGTGGTGCCCAGTGCCAGGACAAGAGGCAGTGGGCACAAACTGGAGCACAGGGAGATCCCTCTGAACACCAGGCAGCACTTCTGCGCTGTGGGGGTAACGGAGCCCTGGCACAGGCTGCCCAGAGAGGCTGTGGGGTCTCCTCCTGGGAGATCTCCAAAAGCCGCCTGGACGTGGGGCTGGGCAGCCTGCCCTGGGTGGCCCTGCTGGAGCAGGGGTTGGGCCAGGTGGGCTCCAGAGGTCCCTGCCAGCCTCAGCCACTTCATGATCCTGTGATTTCTATTATTATTGTTAACTGACATAAGTTACTTCTGAGTGCCTTAAAAAGTTAAGGCAACTTCACAAGAATTTTTTCACTGGTTTTGCCTGGTAGAGACTTGTCTTCACTAGTATTCAGATGAGAGAAAATTCAACCACTAGCTGCAGGATGAATATTCATCTTGTCTTCTCAGCTTGTTTCCTGTGTGTGACTGGACTGAGAAGCCTTTGAGGACCGAGGGGTCTGTTCATCACTAATTTTCAATTGTATAGTGACATTACTGACATATCCCTGCTTTTTAGAGCCTTTGTGCTAAACTAAAATATACTTACTCTATTTGCAGCCATGCTAGATTCCATGGTCATATTTTAATACATGAAAATTTGCTAATTAATGAATATTACATTCTTTAACGGGTCCTGTGACTCTATGTGCTTACATAAGAGTTTACACTTGTGATTTCCCTTACTAATTTGGTAAGTACATTGTCCACTATCAACTTAAAAACTAATGCCAACTTAAAAACTGGTCTTAGGAAACAGTGAGTCCTGTGGGAATTATCCTTTACTTGTTGCTCTTGCAGGATTACACTGCAAAAGAAGAGGGCTATGTTGCTTTTTAATTACCGTTTGGTATTGACTGTTCTAAATTTACACAATTTTACTTCTTTGGTTCTCTGAAAGGACTGAAGCTTGTAGCAGCTAACCAATGGAGCAAAGCTGTTTAAACTTTCATGTCAGAAATTACACAAGAAGTCAGATTAAAGTGCTCTGGAAATTTCATTCACTTCTTATGCAAGTATCTCAACAGGCCTCGTCTTATGTGCATGGATTTTCTCACTGCCTCATGTAGAACCAGATCCTGGTAACAGTGGGGCATGCATTTGCGGACAGATCACATAATTGTACAAGCTATACAGAGCAGAACTACACTGTCTTCTCAGCTGGTGACTGCTCACCCTACCATTAAGCTCTGTGGAAAATGAAATCTCAGTAGAAGGTCACCGAGAAACTTGAAAAAGGCAGAAACCAGTCAGGAGAGAGAAGAGCAGCAAGATTATCACATTATCAGTCTTTGCAACATTGATTTTGACTACTTTATTTTCAGAGAATTAGAAATTTAGTTAGATCTGGGGATTTTCCATCCACCAGGAAAAAAGTCAAGGACTCATCAGTGTTAATGCCTGCGTTACAGCATGAGGCTGCAGGTATCAGCAGTTGGATTTTGTGTCAGCTCCTATATTTCTGTCTCCAATACCAATCTCATTTATTCCCTTCAAACGTCCTTGGGCATACCTCTTGTTGGTGCAAACCAGCATTGGTCCTGAGGAGGCAGAGATACCTGACAGCTGATTCCAGTTGATTATCTTCTTACTGTGATCACCTGAGTTTCCCAGTTTCTATTGTGGTAACTCAGCAAGCAAATTTGGAGTCTTGTAGAACTGGTAGTGTTGTAGAACTGTTCTACAATATGCCAGCCTTGCTGTGGATTTGTTGTACGCCATTCACCAGCTGATAGGAATCAACTGTTTATTTTGAGATTGTTTCAGGGAAGAAGGATTTTATCAGCAAAACCAGCTAGAGGCATGCCTGTCTTCTCTTTCTGGCAGCTTGTTCCTACCACATATTAGAGCATGCCTTGGTGATATTAATACAGCTGTTCCTGGGCTTGCAGAGGCTCAGATGTCTTGTTGACACCTCTGAGGGGTGATGGAGGAAAAACGAGTAGGTTGGAAGCTTGAGGGCTGGAGGTCTCTGAGGTCCTCGTTGGTGTTGTCCCCTATAATTTGGAACCACCATTGCTGATGCAGCTGCAGTGGCACTTAGCATGCTGCATGGTGAAATCAAGGAAAGATCTTGCTTCTGGTGCAGACTTGTCAATATCTAATAGCTACAATAATCATCATCAATAAAGTGGAAAGTTTGAAAAATACATAGTGTTAGGAGGTTCGTGATGCGAGACTCAAGGATGCAGACTGTAATCCCTTTAGTATGCTATGATGGCAATACACATTAATAATTCAGAGGTTTGATATGCTTGGTGTTGATTAAAATACTTAATCCAGCTAGCTCAATGAGGGCAACGTGCTGGCTAGCAGACACTGGTAAACAAGAACCCAGAGCAGTATAATTACCTCTAAGGGTCAATGCAGGTGACACATTCAGAATGGTACCAATCAGATGCCAGGCAGGCAGCCAACATTGCCTGTCTCTGGCCTGCTTGGACAGCTCGGGGGAAGAGGATCCAAAACAGCCCCTGGAAGGGCAAAGAAAATCAAAGGGCTGGGGGTGCCCAGGTGGAGGAAGAGGTATTTCAATGGGAAAAGAAAAGAAACAATTGGAAAATGTTGGTGACAGAACCTTTAGTAGGTGGGAGGAAAAGAAGAGCTGATATAAACTGAAAGCTACAGGGCCAAAATAAAGCAAGAGAAAAACAAACCGTGAAGACTTACCACTGGGAGAAAGGTCATTTGATAGGCCACAGTACAGAAAAGCTTAATATCAGTGAAGCCTGACTTTTAAAAAATCATCATGCATTGTACTTACTAAAAAACTTACTGAAACTTTCTTGTAGTTGTAGACTTTCTTGTAGTCTCCATTCTGGTTCTTCTCTGTTTTGGCTCCTCAGAACATACTGTGCCTTACATTTTATTTGTTCTAATCAAACACCGATTAATGAAGTGTATATAGCCCAAGAGATATTTCTTCAACAAACAATGCGCTCCCTTTCAATTCACTAATGGATTTTGGATGTACTGAGTTGCAACAGCAGATTGGCTTTTGCCCACCAATATTGACTTGCACTGTTGCAGGTAAATTGTATGCTACTGATAGAGCTGTTTCAAAAAGAAACCTTTCATGGGGTGTGGTAGCTGTACAGCGTATGAGAGCCTTTGGATTTTATTGTCAAAGTAGGCTTGGAAAGAATGTAACAGCAGTGAAATAAAAGACATCAGAACAATGTAAAAACAATTCCTTTATCCCTATTGACTGTTAATATTAAAAGCTGTTTCAATGCCCAGTAATACTAGGGTTTTCTTCTTCCTCCTTCCTTCTCCATGCACTGCACAGAAAAATACTTCCCTTTGCAGAGTAAACACAAAGAAGACTACTTGTCATTGTAGCAATATATCTGATTATTGTCAATTAAAACTTTAATATTATCATTATATGTTTTTATTTTATGTTGATGAGAGATCTGATGTTGACTTGAGAAAACAGAGGTCAATCTAAAGCTTAAAGCCTGTCAGAAACCACACAATGTTTTATATTAGCTGTTCTGGAATTAATTTAACATCAAATCTTTTTCATTCAAGAAACCATGCTAATGGTCAGTTCTGCAGCCTGGTGTAAGATTTTATCGTTAGTTATTTGCACTGAGGTGATGCATAGGACTTCAGTCATAGTTAAGACCTTTTTGTAGTAGGCATGTACAGAAAGTATAAGGAGCTTCATCAAAGTGTCAGAGGAGAAGGAGAGACAGCACACAAAGACAGGTCACAGGCTGAGCATCAGAGATATTCCTAAACGTGTGTGCGCTGTCTGCTACCTCTTTGTTCAGTGCTGCACAGCATCCACAACACTCCTCTGAACCTGGGAGAGTTAATTAATGAAAGGACAGCTTGAAACATACACATAGCATTAAATCGATTTAATTTTCCTCTTTATAAAAATGTAGTTCTAAAATTGATTTGGTGGAATGTGTAGGAGAAGAGGGCTTTAGCCAGGAGCAAGAACGGGCATGGGTATTATTCATTTAAACAAAGAAGTGGGGGAGGTAGAGAAAATCATAATGCAGCACAAAATCAGAATACGTAGTTGGCAATGTTCAAAAAGGATTGCAAATACTAGACCCCAGTCTCATCTTGAGAAAGTATTTTGTAGATCTGTCTTCAAATCAAGTGTGAGAGATCAAATGAGGAAAGGTGGCATTGTAAGAATATTTTTTTCCTCTGAAAACGGGGTTTTCCAGTCTTTTATTCTTGATTCCTGGCAAGGTTGAGGACTTGTTTGAAGGACAGCAGGCTGGATTCTGTGAAAGATTTCAGGAGGAAGGAGGGAACATTTTTCTGGTAGCATATGTTGTAATTGTTTCCTATATATGTCTTTTGAGCTAGACAGAATAGGATCAGGTCTCTGATGTTTGTTTTGACATAACAGAAAAAAAATATATCTTTTCTTTCTTTCCTTCTCTCTCTCTCTCCTCTCTTTTTTAATTGCTTCATTCATTTCTGAAAATACAGAGGAAAACAATAAGGTATTTAGCAAAGTTTACTCTGTGTAAACTTAAACTTTAAACCATTTGTTTAACAAACTGTACACCAGAGAGGTTTTATAATTCTTGCACACATGCCCTCGTGAACGTTTGGTAGATGTTACAAGAATGTACGGTTCATTCTGACAGGAACGGATTAAGTGATGATAGTATTAGATTAAAAATCAGTCAGCCCAATAGCGTAAAATCCCCTCGTATTAAAGCTATCTTACTACACAAAACTTCTTCTTTTCTCCCGTGATGTTCTTTCTATCCAAGTGTATCTTTTCAGAGGAAAGTGTAATATTTGGCCTCTGCCAAGTAGTAATTTTCTCAAATTTTAAAATACCTCACATGATTCAAGATTTACAAAGGTATCTTGTGTTGAGTGACAAAATTGTCCTTTTGTACTTCTGAAAGGTTTGCTAGGTTGATTGAGAGTCAGTGGGTGAAAATAGGACTCAAAATCAGTTTTGATTGATGAGTCAGATGACACAGTTGAGAAAAAGTAGGGCGCTGCAGCTTGTGTTCCCTCCAAGTGGATAAAAATAAAGGACTAAATTTTCAAAAGATTCAGGTCACTGAAGTAGGCTTTGGTATTCATTATAGCAGGTGCATGTGGCAATAGTACCCATGGGCTGTTCCAGGCGTTGGTTCAGCGAGACAATGAATTGCAATTCTTAAAATTTAACCCTGCTGAGGCAGAGTTGCCTGGAAAATCTATCTGTCTGAATAGCATGGCTAGGTGGAAGTATCACAGATTAGACAGTATTGCTTCTGTTTGCTCATTGTAACTCCTAAGATCATAGCATTGTATTTCCTCATAGTAACCCCTGCTTACTTTATTGTGATAATATGGGACTTGGGCGGTGAGGAATGAACACCAAGGTGTGGTGTTCTGTGATGCGCTCCTAGTGCAGAGCTGTCAGGACTGACCACAGGAAGAGATGGATTTGCTCTGCAGGAAGGGTGCCTGCTTCACCACTGCCTCCCACCGTGTGCTGGCCGTAAAGGCAAAAGGGTTGCCTGCGTTCTCCATCCAACTAGGACAGTTATAGGAAAATGTTGGGTGTGTGCTAGCCTACAGACAGCCATTAAGCTCCTTCAAGTTGTAGGATCCATCCAACACAGTGAATATCCAGGGTCATACATGAGCATTGCGTTGATGTGCCTCATTTTCAGGCATAGCTGAGGACCCAGGTTAGAGAGTGTTTTATGTACTAGAGACTGCCAACCAGTTGTAAAATGGATCTCACTTTAGGATTTAAATTCTCCAGGAGTTAAGTCAAGAGTCTGGCCCCAAGAGGCCAAGTGGTCATACATCCTAGCTCTCAGCTATGGGAGAGCAAGTCTTTCTCAGAGCTGCATCCCTCCACCTTCCAGGGCCCCTTACTTCTTGGGCTGTGTGGAGGAAGCATCTGAACGTCATCCTGAGAACCTGCATCATGGCCAGTGTGTGGTGCTCACACAGGCAGCCACATCCACCACCGGACTCCCTGCTGCAGCAAAGTAACTTGGCCTGGAGGTGACGTGTAGGTACCGCAAGGCCTCACGTAGGCCGGGATGGTCACGGACATACAGAGGTTCACTGTTACAAATGACAGCAGTTTCAAGAGCTGCCCAATTCAGAGTTGAAGAGCAGTCAGCATCTGAACTAGGCTTCGGCACGCTGTCTCCAGCACATGAAGAAGTCCAAACGCACACGCTGTTCAGTCTGAGCTAATTACCGAGGTCAGGGAGGCCTTGGAGAGCTGTGCTGTGCTGAGCACACACCCGGAGGCCCAGGGAAACAAGCGGAGTCAAAGGCAGCTCAAGCTGAAAGCTTTGGCAAGTTAATGTGACCTTTCCGTGAATGGGAGCGAGGGCGCGTTGCTTGTCGGGGCAACGTCACCACGCTGTGTGCAGGCTCACTGCTGCGTGTCCCGCCGCAGCACTCGTCCAGCTCAGCCGGCTGCATAAACTTGTCTGTATGAGGACACACACTCTGAGGCAATGCAGAATGAATTAAAACAGGCAAAGGACCTAGCAGTACTCCCCAATGACAGTATTAAACTGGGAGACTGGGACTGCGCCTCAGCTAACCACAAATGGAAAACAAGGAATAAGGTGTGACTGCTGAAGAAAAGGAATTACAGACAGGCCAATCAGTGCATAATCTTTTCTGGGGCTGTGTGTTTTGAAAATGACCCAGAGAAAGCTGGCAGGATTTCTGTCAGCATCATTTCCTGGGTGCCCAAGGACCAGGGCAACACCTTCGAGACAAAACCAAGTTCAGTCCACCTGGTGATAAGATCTTAGCCTCCAACAGCTGTTTGAGTCCACCTCAGATACTGCATTCTTCTATTTTCTTCCATGACCATCTTTAACGCCAGGCTGCCAAGACGGGGGAGGAAGTACTAAAAATTCTACAGTGTAGAAGGAAGAGAAATAAAGCGTTTTACGGCCCCTTGTTTTCAGTACAAAGTATTAAGTACTTTGACTGGTTTTCCTCTTCTCAGCATCCTGAACAAGAGGTTAAAAAGACTGATTCTGCTGGCTGACTGCCACAGGACTTAGGAGGACAAGGTCACTTTATTTAAAACACTGAATTTTATTTAATGTAGTACTCTAATAAGGTCATGTTGACATCCTGAATTCTCTGGGTCATTACATTCCTTCAGCGTTAATCCAATCCTACAAATCACGGATAATTACCTTTCTTCCAAGATGTGACACAACTTAGAACATAAATAACAATGAAAAGTTTGGGGAAGCACACTCTGAATGTACGTATTTATGTACGTGTACAAGGCCCTCATCACCACTGGGCCCACACTTCTTAGAGTGACCAAGCTCCTCTTTGGATAATGTCATAGGATAAACCTGACTGCAAATCTATACATTAGATTATTTTTTCCATGACATAAAATGGTTATCTCATTAAAACTATTAACTATCAGCTGTATCACTCGGACACTGAGATCACAGGTTAAATATGAATCCTTATTACAACTCTAAAGGAAATTACATTTACTCTGAACAAGGCGTGACTCACTTGAGAAAGAATTTGTGCCTGACCATGCATATAAACTTTCTTGATTCTAAATACGGCTGCTCCGTGACGTAAGCCTTCCCCTAAGCATAGCCCCCCAAAACACGTACATTCATTCTTTTGCTGTAACAGATCAGTGGTTTTCACCTTTGTGGACAGTGTTGCACCATTAAGTTAACAGCATAAAATGATTTTTGAGGAAGCCACTAAATCTCCAGCCTCCCTCTCAAGTAGGATGCAACCAGGCAGGATATTGGAAATGGTACGGACACAGACTTTGCTGACTCTTTGTTCTTCCATGGCAATATTTTTCCTGTCACTAGTTTGCTTGGTGATAAATTTTAAAGACCTGAATGTGTCTGTACTCTCCTACCACATCTCCATCCTCCTGCTGCATTGAGATGGAATGAATCCTCTCTTCAAAGATTACTCTTTTCTATAAAGTCAGGCTGAGTTGTTTCTTGTTTCAATTTTTATAATATTTATATTGTTTGACCCAAATCTAGATGATTTCTTTTAGCCAGAGTAGAAAGAACATCTTACCCATCTGATACACAACACATGGCAACCCATCTGACTGCTTCTCAACTACATTTGTGTTGGTGTCTGCGAGGACATAATTCTTACAAATCCTCATCCTGCTGCCCACGAGGGCGTGACATTCAATCAGAGCCACTAGATCACCTTGTTAACTTGCAAAAACCCACAAATTGAGTTTTCAGAAACAATTGTTCAGATATATTTTCTTCTACAAGAACAGGAAATATATTATGTTCCAACCTTCATTTAACAGACACAGCAGATTATGAAGGATTTTACTTCTCAGAACAATTAAGTGTGGCAGAATCCTTAATGCAAGAGAATTCAGATAATCTTGCATTTATGCCTTCCTTCCTTCATGTACGTGTAATTTAGGACCTATCAGAGATATTTTAAACTTGATATTAACTTTGAAAAACAACAACAAAAAACACGACTGAAGGACAAATCAATTCCCTATTGCTGTTCAATATTCAGCTGTCAGTGTGACAGCTTTGATATTATTTCATGTTCTCTGCAAGTAACCATTTACTGGCTCCCACACTGTCCTGGTCCATCCCACTCTCCCCCCACTCTATTCAACATACTTTGAGTTCACGCTATAGGCATGCCAGAGCAGAACGTATTTGATTGATGATTATTGTCTAGTAGATGATTTTAGTTACTTGAAGTTCTTCAGTGCAATTACTTAAACTTTTTTTTTTTTTGAGAGGAAGGTTATTTTCTCATAAGACATGTCAAAAAGGAGGAGTTTGTGATTTTGCTTTGAGACTAGCTCTTTAAAAAAAAAACACAACACCTTTCATTCAACTTGAAAGTCTCTGTGTGTTTGAATAACTTTTGATTACTTCTTTTAGGTAATGAAAGTAGCCTTGATAGTGATAACAGTGACAAATGTGGTTGCTCCCCTTTCCCCAGACTCTCCCCCTTCGTGGTCTAAAGCTCAGCAAGCAGAGCTGCGGAGCTCCAGCTTCAAATCTCCTTTTTGCCAATTGCCATTCAGCACAGACCGTCACAGGGCACTGGAAGTTTATCAAGAGCTATTCTTGCTTTTAAGCAGAGCTTGCATTTGTCTCATGTCATCTTACATTTACCGGAACAAAGACTAGCCTACAGTGGCCCCCTTCTCTGGTCACTCACTGTCTGCCACCAGGCAGTCATCTCCTTCCAGCCTACCACCACCTCCTTGTCTTTTGGTGTTTGGAGCACTTCAGATTTTCATTGGAAATGTGTCAGGATAAAATATTTCTTTAGTTAACATAGAAGCTCTGAGAAATACAGGCTGTGATTAACACAGAACCTCTCTATTTCAGTTTCACATCTCCTAACAGAAAGCATCAGTGATTCATGCTGTTCTGAGAGTGCCTTACATTTCATATGTATGAGAGAGGATTTCCTCAGCTAAGGTTAGCAGCCTGTGGAATAGACTGGAGAAGTTCCTAGCCCAGTGATGTGGCAGGGGAGTCATTACATCTCCCTGAGTAGCAGAGTTAGAGCAGGCTACTAAATTTCTGTATAGTTTTCTAGCACCTAAGGGCACAAACACAGTTTTTATCTCAGTTGTATGGGTGAATTAGAGCACCTGTCTTCCCTTCTACCCTCTCCCTTGGGTCCCCTCATGGGACAGGCAGCCTGTACCTGCATTTGCTGTGCCTCAGAACTGAGTTTGTTGTGACAGTGAGCACCAGTATCTACCACTAGAAGTTTTTCCCACTCTGCTAGCAGCTGGATTTTTCCAGCAGTAAGGAGCCCAGACATCACTAAGCTTAGCTAGTGTATGAGTGATGTGATGATATGGTTTGCTTTATTAACTGAACTAATGGTTTATGAAGAGGGATGATCGCAGTAGAGTGAAACTTCTGCTGGAAAACAACAACCACCAAAAAAATAAATAAAAACTGACCTGTAATAGCTTGCTCAAAAATTTAATTCATTTCTTGCTGAGGCATGTGGCAGCTTTCTGTTATACAGTGCATAATACTGAAGTCAGTACACTGAACCCTTGACTAGCTTGATCCTAGTGAAATGTTGTGAAAATGGACTTAATTTACTCTGGAAAGAAAATGAAATGATATACTTGCATTCGCGTAGAGTATTATTATGCTAGATTACTGGCAGTATTATCAAGTAAATATGATCACTTAAACTCAGAAAACTAAACATTATGACACTTTTCTTTCTGCAAATCTATCCCAAAGAAATCCAAAATTTAATCATCAGATATGTTAATGGCTTGAATTTAAAACACAAACTTAAACAGTGGCTAAAACTCTGATTGTCCAGACTTTCACTTTGGAAGCAAGAATGTGAATGCTTCGGTGACACAGCTGAGCTGCTCTGCTTTTGTGCCTCCTCTCCCCGGCCCATGCCTTTGAAAATCTTTTTTTTTGGGAAAAATGACTCAGTTACAAGGGCAGTGCAGGTTCTGCTTGGCAGAGAGTCCTACATTTCTCCCTAGCCCAGCAAGCCTGCAAGTGTGAGAGGTTTCTAAAAATGGAGAATGACTGATTCATAAAAACGGAAAACTGAAGGAGGCCAATGGAAAAAAATTCTTCAACTACGCAGCCACAGTTTCCTGTCACCGCTGAAGAGAGGTGTGTTCTTAGGCAAACATTTTCTAACCTTTAAACAAATATTTGGCTTGAAGGTTGGGAAAACACTGTTTTATAGCAAAGATATGCCCATTCTCCATCACAACTGCAACTGTACCTACCATATGTCGCCATAAATTTGATCATATTATGAAGCCTATTGTATCTGGTGAACTGAGTGCACTTGGTCCAAATGTAGCCCAGTATGTCAGAGGTATTGTTCTAAATGGCTTTTCTATTACGGATTGAGATACTCAGTGATTTGGACATTGACGGGACAAGTGATTAAGTAATTGGGTAGAGTTGGCCAAGCATACCAAATTGGTCAGTGGGTTACTTGACCTCTTGTTCCGTAGTGGTGCTTAAATGCATGCTGTCTTAGTGCAATGCAATAAAGCATTTGTTTGGAATACTCCCTCCAAAAGCTTGTCTGCATTACGTTATTTCAGACAGTATCCATTTTTAATTGTCATTTATATTGATTTAGATAGCCTTTCCCCTGTATACCACCATTTTACAGGAAAAAAAAAAAAGTATTTTAAAGATATACTGACGACAGTGAAAGGTACTGAAGTGACAATGCAAGGACATGACTTCTCTGCCTTTATCTGTGCTTCTGTCAAATAATTTCTGGATGTGCAGCACAGCTTTTCATCAGTTGTTCACTTCAGACCCCTCAGCCTAATTTAATTGCACCACATCTGTTTGGCGTTACAATTTATATCTATGAAGGAGGCAGCTTGGAACTGTTTCAACAGTTGGAACCTTTTAACAGTTCAGGAGTTCAGCCATGGGGGAAAAGTGCATCTTTCTACCAAAACGCCCAAGTGTCCGTAATGCCCCCTCCCCAGTTGTACGACTGAATTCAGAAGGTGCAAGTGCAGGCACATCACAGGTACATTTGTAGGCTGGAGCATGCCTGGGCTCCTGGCAGATGATCTAGAGTCTCCTTGTTTGGCCTGCCACGTACGTACCTCCCACGGCACCCAAAGGCACTACCTGGCCAGGCATTCGGGCTCTTTGGTTTCAGAATTACATCCTGGCTACGCAGCAAGAGAGAGGGGAAGGAGCCCCTGGAACAACTCGGCTGTAGGTGGCAGTGGGGAATGGGCCAGAAACGGGATGAACTGCTCTGCCAGGCCAGATTCTGCCCGTAGCCTAGTTCAGCTGTCATATGAAAGGAAATGCTAGTGAATCATTTTCAGTTTCTGGCATGACAAAATTGTTTTGTGACTTTCATTTTTGTATTCTCCTCCCATTTTAGTCCTTACAGCTTAGAGATGTACCTCACAGATATGTTGCTGCATTTGATTTACTCTGTCCAAACTCACCAGATTAACCTCATTAAGTTCCAAATTTACAAACTGCTGCTTTATTTCTATGGCATCAGCTGAGATGTGGGGCAAAAGCAGTAGGCTCCTGCTGGTGTGTGGTGCTGAGATCCCATCTTGTTTTTGAGATCCCAGAAGCTGTGCTCAGTCCTCTTAAGGGACACCTGGAGAAGCCACACTTTTCTCCGCTTCATTTCATGTGGCAGGGAACCTTCTTTGTGGGTTAACTGTGTGGTTGCTGCCAGACCTCGAGATGGGCACAGGAGGAATATTTCAAGTTAGGCTTGAGAAGATTGCTGTTTTGGACCATTACAGAGGTCTGACTGGATGGCGTATTTACATGTAGTGTATCACTGTGGGCACTGCTCTGAGAACCAGCCGGCTGTTTCTTATGATTAATAGTAAGTATTTTCATGAGTGCAGCACTGAATATGAGTAACTGGGCTTGGATGGTGCTTCAGGAGGCCACCAGCTTCAAACCTCAGCCCCAAACAGGCCCCGTCGTGAAGCCGCGGCTCTGAGGAAGCTCCCGCTGACAGGATCACAGCGCCCACCGCACAGGCGGGCAGAAACCCAGCCTCCTGCCTCCACCCGGCGCCACCACCCCCTGCCGCCTGCGGGGCGCCCCCCGAGGCGCCCAGACGCGGTGCGAGGGCAAAGCCTTGCGCGGTGCCCGGGCTCCCCACACGCGTGAGGGGGGCGGAGGGGCGGGAACCTCCGGGCACCTCCGCGCACAAAGGGGCCGGAGCGGGCACCCGAGCGGGCGCTGTCGGTCGGTTCCACCGCCGTTACGGGCGGCGGCCGGCGGCCGTTGGTGGCGGTTGGCGGCGGCGGGCCGGCCCCCGGCCGCGCTACCTGCGCCGCGCCGCCACGTGAGCGCCACATCAGCGCCGCTCCCGAAGCCGGCAGCGGCAGCCGCAGCCACGGCAGGCGGCGGCGGCGGCGGCCCCGGCCGCGGCCGCGCTCCCCGTCCCGGGAAGATGCTGCAGTCGCTGGCGGGCAGCTCCTGCGTGCGGCTGGTGGAGCAGCACCGCTCCGCCTGGTGCTTCGCCCTGCTGGTGCTGGGCTACCTGCTCTACCTGGTGTTCGGCGCCGTGGTCTTCTCCTCGGTGGAGCTGCCCTACGAGGACCTGCTGCGGCAGGAGCTGGGCAAGCTGAAGCAGCGCTTCCTGGAGGAGCACGCCTGCCTCTCGGAGCAGCAGCTGGAGCAGTTCCTGCTGCGGGTGCTGGAGGCCAGCAACTACGGCGTCTCGGTGCTCAGCAACGCCTCGGGCAACTGGAACTGGGACTTCACCTCCTCCCTCTTCTTCGCCAGCACCGTGCTCTCCACCACGGGTAAGGCCGGCGAGGCCCGGGGTGGGCCCCCGGGGGTGCGGGGCGGCCCCGCGGGGCTCCCCCGGCCGCTTCGGGCCCCGCACGGCCGGGGCCTGGCGGCGGGGGCCGGGCCCCGGGTGCGGAGCGGGGCTGAGGCGAGGCCCCGGCCCCGGCCCGAGGCGGCCGGTGAGCGGCTGGGAAGTTTCCCTGGCGGCGGGGAAACCGCTCGCTCATCGGCTCCTTCGGCCTCTCGCCCGGCGAAATCCTGGCAGCCCCGCGGGGCCGCTGCCGAGGTAGCGAGTACTGAACCGCCCCGCTCGTGGCGGAGTTCAGAAATGCCCTCGTTTAGGGGGTGCTCTTTGTGTTCGTGCCTCCGGCTCTGAGGAGGGTTCGCCTAGTTTTGGGGCATCCCGCGGTTGAGGGGAGAAGAAAGGCTTTGCACAGCCGGTGTCACGTTGCAGAGGTCCTGAGTAACCTTGTCTGCAAATACTGAGCTCTCATCCCACCTGCCCTTGGCTTCAGGAGGGCGTTGGGGTGTCTCGTGGTGGTGACAGAGGGGAGGCATCCCAGAAATGAACTGGGCAGAGTGGAAACAGGAGGCATCTGAGCCACTGGATGACTTCCCAGGACCGTCACAGTTTGCTTGTGTAAGCTATCTTTTATGTAAGGTGCATAACCCAGGACGGCAGTGGTGCGACCTCCCACAAACACGTACATTGATGTCCTTGCTACATGTTAAATTATTAAAAGTGAAACTGTATTTTAAGTCTGCCCTACTTAGCACTAGGAGCAAAAGTATTGACTTCGGTTAATTTTTAAAGAGGCAGGCACTGTGCTGATTGCGAAGCCCCCCTCCCCCCCGTCTCATCCCCCTGCCCTCTCCTAAAGTTTTGGTGCCTTTGAAAACCCAGCAAGGTGCCCACCTTCTGTGAACTTCGAAATGTTTTTAGAAATCTGTTTTTAGGGTCTCTGTCTCCTTTGAATTTCTTTGTCTGAATTTGGGGAGGGGGAGGGGAAACATCTTGCTGTTAAGCTGTTTTAAAAGAAATAAAATTCCAGATTTGGTTTGATGTTTGTGCATGAAATTTCATGAGTGACTGAATTACATGCTGAAATAAGTAGCTAAGGCTTCTTGAATAAGAGAAGCTTTAAAAATTCACCCTAAAACTAGCCCAAACAAAGGGCCTTGCCCTCCAACTGATTTGAGTCTTGACGGTGCATTGGTACTACTATAAATGATGCTATTTTTTTTTTCTCTGCCCATAAGTGATCATTCTTACTGTTAATGGAAATATAATGAGCTGATATCGATAATGACATTTAATATTTTGCAGTATACTTACTTGATCATGTTTTGGCACTTCCTGAATGATTAGGACAAGCATTGACTTTTTTTTTTTTTTTAAACAAAAGTAATTGAATCTATAGATCAGGTTGTCAGCTCATTATAAAAAGTTGGATTTTTTTTATTTATTTTTATATTTTATTTTTTTAAAATAGGGTTATGGATTCTACTCCATCCCTTTGGTCCTACTAATTAGAAATGGAGTTTATATGAAGAGAAAGTGATATGCTTGTGACATATGCAATTAAATGTTTTCAGTAAATGCATTTTTAAACTTTAATCAATATACAGTAGCAATAGTAGTGAGACAAACATGGAAATGTGATAGTACTTCAGTGCTTAACTCTTATTTTTCAACAGTAAGGACAAACATGGAAAAGGGAACTGGTGCTGGTGGTACCAACTGATGGTTGCTTCTGGGCTAGGAGAAGCAATGCGAAATTGCAGGGAGCACTTGGGTGTCCCATATGTTCAGCTGACTGAGTTTGACATTCATCATGTAAATAAATGCACACCTACCTCCTGTTCAGAGGACAAAGCTTATCTCACAGCCTTCTAGTTTTCTATATAAAGCATATGGGAAAAGCGTTTAATTTTAGCATCCCCAGCTCCGCTTCTTTTTTTCTTCCCATCCTTATTATATTCTTTGGCTTCTTACTAGCTAGAGAAAATCCTTGAAGGAAATGATAAAGCTACTTAAGAAGTCTGAATTATTCTTCAATGGAGGGCATTTGCAGAATAAATGCAATAAGGCAAATTGTTACTTGGAAGAAATTCACATTGCACACGCAGACTGTCACAGGACAGTCACAAGCTGCCTGAAGGGTGAGTGAACAGAGGGCAGTGAAATGGGCTGGGGGTGAGGCTTCAGCAGATGATAGCAGTGACTGGCAGCAGGTTTAACGACTTCTAACATATTTATTCCTCCCTATACAGATTAAGCAGTCATGCAGAATGACATATGAGCAGTCTGCAAGAGGAAGCAATTTGTTCATTAAGCACTGACAACATAAACACTAAGAATGTACAATTGTGTGCATTTAAATAGCATCTGTCCTGCAAACTCGTTACAATTATGTCCTTACGCACATGTATGGTCAGTGCTAGATGTCATGAATAATCTTGCTGAAGCAGTTGTTTCTAGTTGGCTTTGTTGTTGGGCCATTATTAGAGACAAAACACATTTGTATAATAAAAATGAAGTAATGTTTTGCGCTTGCTCTCCCAGGTAGTGTGCTTTCACTGTTCTTAGTACGCTGTTAAGCTCTAAGATTTTACTGCAGATCAGTGCAATATGGGAATGCTGCGCTGTGGGGAATACTGTAGGCAGAAAGGAGTAAAAAAGGAAGATGATATCACTTGTGTTGGAAGGTATGAAGAGTAATGTGGCTTTTATTTTTGAAGGAAAACAGATAGGAAAGGAAGGGAGATGCCGATTTAGGTACTTAAGGCCTGCATTTTGACACACCTTTTTGGAAAGGGTCTTTTTAGTGTAGGGATTGTACCGCAGCATTTCGTGAGAAAGGAGGATAAGTTTTATTCTGGATGTCTGGCTTTAAGTATTTTTCCTCCATCACAAACGTGGCTATGGGTTTTACTTAACATCTGTTTACCAGAGGGGATGATGAGAAAGAGCTTCGTCAGATCCTTTTCTTTTGTGGCAGAGTTGGCAAGATACACTTTGCCCTGACCTCAGGAAAGGTGAGGAGAAGTTGTCTTCCATAACAGCAACACACGTTTTTCATTTTTTGTTTAAGATCAGACTACACTCTTGTCTAAACCACAAGAATTTAGATCGGTAAGAAAAGGGAGGAGAGAGCTGTTAGTACTCAGATGTTTCTGAAGCCCCTAACGTGGTTTTCTGCAAGGTGGTTAGTGGGTATCAACATCTGCAGAATTTAGCCTGTACCAGTTGAAATGTTGTCAATGGGGACTGGATTATGTTATGCCACACCATGAGGAGTGATGCCCAAGGTCTGTGAGGTGCTGGCTTCAGTTTTCTGCTTGCTGCATTCTGGAAAGAGTAAAGAACATCTGTGTAATAGCTGTAGGTAAATGCTGACAGTGGCTAGTACCTTGAAAGTGCTCAGCTGAGGAAGTAGTAAAGAAACAGTATGTTTTTCAGGGAAAGCTTTTGTGTTCAAGTTACATAGTTTATATGAGTTTTACTGGCAAGCAGTATGAGGAATTAATGAATGTATCATTTGCTTCCTAAGGGCTTTCTCTGTTAGGTCTGATTCTCATAAGCATCGTTACTGATAACTTGCAAGGGAAACTAAGCTATGCCTTTTGTATGAAAAAGAACAGACTGGGAGGTGGTGCTGGAGTCAGTGGCTGTGCTGCAAAAGAAGGTAGGCTTGATATGAAGTGATTAGGGAGGGAAAACCTTGTCAGTCTGCATCATTTTCTCCATGTTCTTCTGTCAAGAAGCAGTCTTTCTTATATTTCTGCCTCCTGGGGGAACAGACCCCGTATCCAATGCAGACTCAGCGTGCATTACAGATCTTGACAAATCCGTGGAAGATTAGGGAATGACGTGAAAGTATCATGATGTCTTTGTAATATGCCATTCTAAGATTCATACATGCTTACAATAGAGCCCTCAGGTTGAAAAGGCCACATGGGAATTTCATAACCTATGGAAGAAGGTGAATTTAACTTCATTAGAAAGAGGGTACTTTACAGAGGCTTTAGGCAAAGCAGACTTTTATTTGTTCTATACTTAAATTTAATGTAAAACTTACTTTGTTTAAATTGTAGGCATCAGAATACGTGGTCTGTGTCCCTGAGGATGACTGTATTACCTCATTAACACACACTGAATAAGTGCATTGCATAAGTAATATGAAATACATGTCTAGAAACCTGGCATGGGATTTCCTGTAGCTTCTTGTATGAAAATATACAAATTTGGTGATAGCTTAAACTTGGTTACCTCTGACTCCAGCAGAAAACTGAAACTTCATTGTACTGCTGCTCTGCCTGTAGCGCTCATGGATCACTTAAATATCTCTGATAAATTGTAGCTACTGACCAGGTCTAGGATGCCAAACTTTGGGAAGGAACTTTGTTTCTCTTTTAAGAGTTGTTTGTTACTCAGAAAGCAACAGGAAAATGTAACTTGCTGGAGACTTTCTAGGAGACAAAAGTAACTGTGCTGTGCCCTGCAATTGAAGGGTGTTTGTGCAGGAGTGCTGGTAAGGAAAGCAAAGGAAACGAAGAGGCAAGTTGAGAAAGATGCCAGAGCAGGATTACATCCAACATACCAACTGTTTGGATGTTGACTTAGGATGTGAGAAACCTCATTCTTTTCCCTCTTTTGCTTGGAGGGATCTGAACCCATACCCCAGGAGAATGGTCTGATATTACAGAGTGCTCTGGCATCAGACTGTCATAGCTGCTCCCTGAGGCTGTTCCCTTCCAGATAGATCAGGAGACAGTCATCCCTGATAGATCTATCAGGATGATAGATCAGGAACCAGGCATCCCACTTCTTGCTTTGTTAATATAAACACAGAGGGAAAGTCCTGCTGTCTGCCTGTGTGTCTGCTTTCCTCTTGAGGAAAATCCCCATTTTTAAAGACCATAGAGCAGTTCCAGACTTGCTGCTGCCCTGTTCCGGTTTGGGCCTCGGGTTAAGGTGCTGTCTCCTGGGACATTGGAAATTTGAGTTCTGCTGAATGCTGTTCTCAGAAGAAGGATTTGAACTAAGGTTTTCTAGCCTTCTTGAAGGGAAAAAAAAAAAAGGAAGAAAAGATTACCATTACATGTCTTAGGAAGCTGTAGGAGAAGACAAGATGAATATATAGAGAGAGTAAGACTGGAAAGGTAGATTGGATGCTTCTGGTTTCTTCCTTCTTACAATGTAAAAACATGAACATTCAAGAAAAACAAAACAACCTCAAATTTAAAATTACCCAAGAAGGAACTTAGGTTTAAAAAACCAGCCCCACCAACAAACCCCTCAACCTTTCTGAGTTTGGGTGGGGAAAAAAATCAAATTGATATGAATTTTATCAAATTGCTGGTATTAGTCAAAGTTAGTAAACATTTTGGAAAGGATATTAGGATGCAAGCTGTTCTTTAGCTAGCAGAGATGACAGCTGCAACCAGTAGCCTGGTCATATTACCTCTTGTGTGCCTGGGACAAAGTTCTTGTTTTCTCTAGTGAAGCAGACAGTAGCAGAGAGGAAATCCGTGTGTGTCCCATCTCATGTTCCGGGCTGGCTGGCGGTTCCTGGTTTCTCATGTGAGCACAGCCATCAGCTGTGCCAAACTTCTGCTCGTGTGTGCTGAAATAAAGGGCAGCAACACTAGCTCTAATCCAATGTTTATGCTTTACAGGCCAATGAGTAGTGAAGACTCTCCTGGCAGAAACCAGAGAAGCCGTGGAGTAGCGTTACTGTGTTATTGCTCAGAGCAGTGCTGGCTGGTAGTGGACAAAGCGCCTCTCATACCTGCTCTGTCCTTGCTTCTGCATCGTGCTGTGCCACCTGCCTTGCTAAGTTCCCGGGGATGAGGAGCTAGCCCAGCAGCTTTCCACACTGGAAGGACTAATACTACCACCTTTCTTGTCCTTCCATGTCAGGTCTGAGGTCGCTTTTCCCCTGCTGAAGGAGAAAATAATAAAAGAAATTAATAAAACAGTCCATTGAACAGAGTATAACTGACGTCAGGACTGAGTTGACGGTATTCTGCCCTGGGCTTATGAATCGACTCTTTTCATAAATGTTACCTTTGCTATTTCTCTATTTTTTTTCCTAATTCTGCTGTGTTAAAACTACATGTCATAGACAGATTACATGGCCTCTAGTTACTCTGTTATTATTTCTAATTATTACTCTGCTTGGCTTGATTTTGTTCTGTGATATTTACGTCCTTATTGAGAGGAAGAGTAATATCTCCAAAAATTTGCCTTTTATTAAAAAGTTTGAATCCTTTTGCAAAGTTGGAATTTTTACTACTGTTTTGCTGACATCTCTAGATTGATTCCTAAGCTAAAAGTTATGTATGCATTCAGAACAGGACTTCTAAAATGCATGCATTTAATAATCAAATTCTGCAGTTCCGAGCCATTGTTTAATAGGATTTTCACTTCTATGTGTATACAACTTAAAATACCTCTTTTTTGAAATACCTAGTTTTTCTTGTTTTCATTTATCTGTTGGCTGTTTTTTGTTCTTTGTTTCATTTTGACCCATAGCACCATTGTTTTAATCTATGCTTTATTTTGACAGAAGAACGTGATGATCCAGGGAGAAATTTCTAGTTTAGCCACTGCTCCAAGTTAATTATAAACTAGGCCACAAGCTGCTAAGCCATATGAAGACCATAATGTTCCTTGGCATGTGCAGAAGTGGAATTTTAGCAATCTGAGGAAAAATTGGGATACCTAGGTGAGTTTCAATGAATTCATGATTAGAGAGAAGCAATAAAATGCTTTTTGAGAGTTAGTTACTTAAATTCCTCCTGTGTCTCTGGATCTGACCTCAGCTGCTTGTAGGTTGATATTTGTACAAAATTTAACTGTAGCCCTAGAGTGGTTACTAATGATGACCCAGAAGACCCTATGAGAAGTGTCACTACATTTTTCTCTAAAGAACCTAGCTAAAATCTTTTATAAGATTGTCCTGACCAGAAATGCAAAGAAGTGATCTGTTTAAGAAACAGGACAGAAAGAAATGAATAAAAGAAAGGGTTTCAAGTGGCTGTGCTTCAGAAAAATGTCAGAGCGGCTTTCACAAGAACATGGATTTTCTCTCCCCTGGAAAGAAAAAGATATACATTTATCTCTGAAAACAGCGGATGAAAACTTGGAGGAAAACCTCATATGAATCAAAGCAGTGTACCAGCTGTCACCAGACCACAGGCATGAAACCACTGAGTGTTACCGCAGTCCGTGTTCTCAGACGATTTTTGTGCCAGTAGTCCAAGCAGCTTCAGAAGGCATCACAGCGTCTTTGAGGCGTTGGGGCCATGCAGACGCGGAAGCAGGAAGATGGCCAGGGAATACTGCCTAAGCAGCAGCTGAGGGACAAGGCTTGCTTGGGAGACAGGTTTTGCCAGCAGAACAAGCCAACCCAGCAATCTCGGTACCACTCTGCTTGGGTGTGAGAAAGTGGAGCTGTGCCCTCTGACCAAGCTGCATACTACTTACCAGTAGAAACTTAAATAGCAGCTTTCCATGTTTCTCCTGAAAATCGTGAGTCTAGGCTGATGTTAAGCTGACATGGAGTAGAGACTTTCTGCATTCTTTTTTCTGTGTTCTACTACGAAACAAAAACTTCTGGAGTAGCCAGAACTTCTATGCAGGATGTTTTCAAGCAAAATTTAATAAACATAAATTTAATCCTAATAATATGTGAATCTAACTTCTAAATTTTGACCTTTACAAATGAAAATTCACTTCAGGCAGCACTTAGATTGTGGGACTTCATTTCTTTGTTGTACTGGCTGTATGACATTGGTGGTTCTATTATGCTGAAATGAGTATAAGAGGAATACTTTTCCCAAATCAATATGAAAATATTTTATTTAGTCACTAAATATTATCTATCCAGTGTTTACAGTAAAGGAACTGCAGCTAGCTGATACTGATATGTTTGTATGCCATTAAAATAACAAGTAGGGTACACATTTGATTCACCATAAATACTTGCTGCAGTGTTGGTAAAAGCTATATGCCAGGCTTTTTGTACAGAAACATGCAGTGAGACCAAAAGGATGAGCCCAATGTTTGTCTTTCATGCTGTTGGGGAAAGAAACAGAGTTTGATCTACAAAAAACGACACAACTACTAAGCCTGTGAGAATCCTGTCACAAGTGCACGTCTGCTTTTGAGTCTTCCTTTCAGCTGTGACGTGCTTAAGGGTGACACATGAGTATCCCGAAGCTAAGCAGAATACAGGATTGCGGGGCAAAGGTCTCCTGCGTCAAGGAAAAGGAGGCAGCTGGCTCGACAATGATTGTAAAATTTACTGCTGTTCCCCAGATTATTCTTCCTTTGGGTTATATGCAAAGGTTAGATACACACTATTACTAGTTATTTTAAAATGCAAGAAGAATTCTTGGCAAGAAGATGCAAAAGTGATAGACAACCTCAAATGATGGCAGCACTGGCTTGCATGAGGCTCATGCTTGCTTTTATCTTAAAGCCTGCACTGACTTCTCTCTGGTGTGGTAGTTGGGCTCTTACTTTATTTGTTGTTTAGAGCCTACAAGGAACACACTGACCACATATTTTGTTAGGTTGAGCTTTTAAAATACGATTGGCAGGCTCAGACACTGCAACACGCAATAGTAGTGCCAAAGTCCAGAGGCAAGCTAGAGTGGGTGCCCTTCTTTGTTTTTCATATAGTTTGAAAAGGGTTTTGCTCCTGCAGAGTCACCAAACGCAAAGGCAAGACAGATTCTGGTTTTGTCTCTCCACTAGTAGGCTGGGATCATAGGATTCATGGCTTTAAAGAAAGCTGTAGTGGAAAACAGCAAGTGTGCTCTGAAAGTAGCAATGTGTTCAGAGATTGGTTTGAAAAAAAAATAGTAGTAGCTTGGAAGTTTAGTTTTGGGGAACTTCATTTTACAATCCTTTACATCTAACTTCATAAAAGGGAGAAAGAAGTTCTAAAAATATCTTCTTGTGTTAAAGATTAACAGGAGAAGGCCATGACATCTCTACTCTGTGTATTATTTAAGTAGCTATTTACCCGACTGCGTATTGTATGAGACAGACATAGGCCTACAGGAAATGAGAAAACCCTAAAGCAAACCGGAGAACTTCCATTTCTTCTACAGCTTTGAAAGCTTTAGGGTATATGACTTACTAATGGGTAATTAAATTTTCATTCACAGCATGTCTTGTTACTTACTTTCATGGTTACATTTTAACTTGGAATACTGACGCAGTAGTATAGCTAAAACAACTAAGACTCAGAGATGTGTCATTGTGTTACCATTTGAAAGTCCTAGCTATAGAAAACTGTAAGAGTGATGCACAGAAATGAATGCAAAATGCTGTTAATCATCTGAATGGTTAGTATTGGGCAGTGAAGCTCTTCTATGTTAGAGACTGTTTAATTCACCTGTGTGTGTAAGCACGTCTGTTGAGAAATCAAGGTTCTCAACCTGTCTGCTGGTCCTCTACTGCAGCTCCAGTTGGGCAGACAAACAACTCTGAACATTGCCTGACGTTGCATTCTGTGAATCAGCAACGCACATTGATAAGAAAAGAGAAAATCTAGGGATAGGGCAAGCTCCTGCCTGACTTCGTTACTGGAGTTATTGTACATTTACGTTCTGCCTATATATAGTGCAAAAATAAATCTTTATCTCTCAGATCTTTCTGTGCAGCCATTTGTACTAAATGAAGCCTATTGAATGTTCAGGTCATGCTTTCTGGGGTAATCGCTATCTGACAATTTTGTATGCTGCTTAGAGGAAAATGTCACTTATACTAGAAGTTGTTGGTAATAACAAATCTCAACCTAAACTGAAAGATAGGAATTCTTTCAACTCCATAACCAGCTATTTGAGTTCCAGATAATTAGATGTCACGAGGGAGATGGTGATAATCTCCCAAATTTCTGAACCGCCTTCTAAAAGTAGATGCTGAAGCATGTGTGTAACAAGAACTGCTTTACTGGATAAAGCACTTTTCTGTTCTTTTGGGGATAGAGTGGTATTTCTGTATGTATTTTGCAAAAGAATGAACTAAGGCAAAGAGAAAAAAGCAGCTGTGAAAGTTCATGTAAGCCATTAGTATGGCTGAGAATAGGAGCTTGTGAATTTTGTCTTGCAGCTCTCTGCTCCTCCTGCTAGGTGCTAGGCCATGTTTTCCTACGGTAAGCTGACTTTTTCCATCCCGCAGATGTGCTTTAGCATGCTTTCATTTTCTTGCATTGGATGGTTGGTTTGGTGGTTGTTTGGTTTGGTTTGGTTTTTGGTATTTTTTTTTTTTGGTATTGTTTTAGTAATAGTTTCTCTGCTCAGTAATAATAGTGAAAATTGCAGCTTCTTGAATAAGGACTTAGAGAAGCCATATCAAAATCTGTAATATGCATTTCTGTGTCTTCAGTGGAGACTCCAGAAGCATTGCCACTCCCATCTAGGAAATTGTTGAGTTGTGTACTCTGTGCAGAAGACAAGATGGTTATCAGTTAATACAGCCCACATAACTTATCAAATGCATGAATAGCCTTTGTGGGAAGAAGGTAGAGTTTGTTCTGCTTTAGCATGCTGGTTACCTCTCCTTATATCTAGGAAAACGTTTGCCCAGGGTGAGGTAAAACAAAATGTGCCGGGCCTACCTAACAATCCTGCCACTGGAAAGAAGATATCCTGGACTTTTGATTCCCGCCCTGTGGCCCAGCCTTCTTCTCTGTGGTAGCTGTGATGCTTCCTGGACCACAGCAGTAAGCCAGCTCAGCTTATTGGCCTAGAAGAAATGTAGGCGCTTTCTGCAGGATTAGTTTGCTCTGAGTTACTGCAGTCAGATAAGCTACAACCAATGCAAGAGGGGTAGAGCCACAAAGGGAAAAGGATCTTCTTTCTCAGCTGCAACTCTTAGATCAGATATTTCAGATAACAATTTGGTGAAAGCATGGGAAGAATCAAAAATGCATGGCCAAATTGACAACAGGTGTAAAAGGAGCTGGCAAGCTAAGAACGTGTTCCTGTAATGATGATGTATCTGACAATTGCTCATTGCCCCTCGCGAAGGAGCAATATTTCAAGCAAGATTAAAGTGACCTCTAGCAAAGCTGAAAGAAGCTCCTGTTGATAGAGATGCTGCCTCTGAAATATTTCTACACCCTGCTAGGACTCTATCCACTACCCCAGGTACACACATCTTAGGGGGAGCTTTATTTTTACCCTGCTATGTAACTAGCATTATTTGATAAATTGTCATTTTTGAAACTAATACAGAACTAATACCTTTGTGTTTAGTTACCGTAACTAGTTTATAAATCTTGATCCTTGAAAATTACAAGAAACTGGGTTTTCATAGGGCCAGACTCTTGCAAAGAAATACCTCTCTTGAAAAGATGTGCTAACTATCAATTTACACATTGCTGACCCTGGCTCTTCCCTGCCTGTCTTTATTTTGGAATCACCAGCCAGTTTATCACCTTCTTCCCCCGCCAGTACATTGGCATCTGAGAGATGCCATTTACAGCATCCCACATCCCTTAGAGAATCACAGGTTGCATCAGTCGAGCCTTTTTCTTGATGGCCTCGGTTTGCAAATGCAAGCACTGAAAGGAAAGTGCTGACCATGAAGCCCCCCCACCCCCCACACGACTCAGTCTTTCAGGCTGGTCAGATGCTCAGCAGGTTGATGCATATGCTACCTTATGGTACTGGGACCTGAGGAAATGGGACCCAGAATCATTGGTCGGTGTTGATGGTGTTGGTCTGATGCAGTGGTCCAGAATTGTGATGGAGCAGTTAGTGCATTTTTGATGAATTGTCCTATGGATTTAACGTTGCCTGCTTTCATTGTGTGCAGGGCTATCTTATTCTGTCCCTCAGAGGCTAGGATGATATATTTTCACTAGGTCAATCATATTGTAGTTGTAAGAATTTCTGAAGATATCATATACCCTACCAGGAGGCATTTTGCTAGCAAACTGAAAAAATATTCACCATCTTAAAACAAATTGCCATTAATATAAGCAGACAACAATAGTGTTTGAAACCCCACAGCATTTAAACTGCTATGTCTTTACGTTGTTGGCTAAATGTCTTGTGTCTGTAGTTTGCCTTTCTAAACACTACATTGTGATTTATTTCTAAAGAATTTCTAGTTAAACAAAGCTGTCTACAGTTCCTCTTATGAACAGAAATAGTATGTGCAATTACAGTCCTGTTCTTTTCTTCTGTTTTCCTTGTATTTGTTGGTAGGACATACAGTTGTGATTATGCTGGCTATCCTGATTCCAGTGTGATTAATTTAGTTTATGGTTCCTGCAGTTGGTGTTTGCTATATGGGCTGTCCCAAACATGTGAGTGATTCAATACTCAATATCTGTAAAATTTGTTTACAGTTCCATAAGCCAGCTCTCAACAGTTAAAGTATTTCCCCATCGGGCCTTGCAAATTAATGTTCTGTTTTGAACATGAATGTGTGAGTCTGTTCAGCTAGGCTATATTCGGATGGCAGAGTACCATCAGACATTGTGTTACGGACTGTGATTTAGAATAAACTATCTCATCTGAAAGATATTTCACTTTGGCTATTGATTAAACTTTGTCTTTTAATTTCAGAAGTGATAAGTATTATTTTTAAGTTAGGAATGAATATTCCAGGTGGAACATACCTTCCATAAAACTGGAGATTGATTGCACTCTAGCTCTGTGTAGCTTGGTTAGTTGGTTCACTGATTCCTGCTATTTGTGTTGATTTGCTTCTATTTTGCTCTACATACTGTCGAATCGTTCATATTTCTCACGAATAGCAATTAAAACAAAAGGTAGAGATAGGATTTATTTGTATGCAAATGCATTATCGTGTCTGATTGATGTAAGTATGAAATACCAAAATATCTGACAAAGATATGAAAGGACTGTGTGTCTTCCTCTGTCAACAAGGGAGCTGATGCTAGTAATTTCCCCAAGTTCCACATGTCAAATCTACAAGATTTGAAGTATAAATGCCTATTCCCCGGCTGTATTTAGCAGATAATACTTTCTTCTATGTGAGGTTGCATTTTAATGCAAAGATGCTGCTTACAGATTTGATTTTAACTTTCCTGCATGAAACTGCTTAATTTTTAATGTTGTGTGATAATTCTTTACTGCCCACAATACCAGTTTCATTCACTGTTTTCATGTCCTGTTCTTCCTGATGGTGCAATAAAGCAATTTTTGCTTCAGAAGTGAAGGTAGGAAGCATACTAATTTGCAGCTGGTTGTTTCTTTTTATTCCCAGGTGGTTGGAAGAACAACTGTGGCTCGTTTCAGTGCAAGAAATGATAACATAGCAAGACCAGATAAGTGTTCTTCACTAATTAGATGTGATGAAAGCACTGCAGTAAGTGCCACTGCAACACATTTAAAGCTTGTGACACCTCCCAGGATGGATTTGGAATGGTACCAGGTGCCCGTTACCAATTTTAGAAACCTCTTCCCACTACACAGTACCAGACTTGTTCTCTTCAAGCTGAGTACCATACTGCACAGGTGCTGGGCTCATCAGTGGCAGCTGGCACATCCCTGTAATATGTTCATAAACAAGGTCTTTCAAGTGGTGGAGGCTGAAGTAATTGATAGAACTTTAAAACCTGTTACAGAACGATTAGCGGAGGTAGGGAAAGAGAAAATTACAGCATGAAATGAAATCATGGTTCCAGACCTTTCCCAAGAAACAAAAAGCTCTATCTTCTGCCAGTCTCTTTAGAACATGTTTACCTTCTCAGATTCATTGAAATTAAATGCTAAATGCATTTCTAAGCTGCTAAAATGAATTTTTCTGTAGGGGACATTGCTGCAGACTGCCATATCTAAAGACAAAATCTAGAAGTATTACTGTTGTGTAAAACATATCAACCTTTATGCTGTAGTCAAGGTGAAAGTCTCAACATGCTTTTTACCAAAAGAACACATGAAATGAAAAGATCATGTGCAAGCTAATGACTAAATCTAGTCAATAATGTCACTTTCTTTCCTGGTCTCTGCCAAAACTTTTTCTGTGTTTAAGATTTTTCTTTCCAATATTGGATATTTAAGGATGTGAATCCTGGGAAGAACCGCAGAAGGGTTTGTACCTCTTTTCAATACCTTGAAATTGGTGTTGAAATTTTTAAGAAGGTTTTTAATGAATCTGTTTCTTTGCATATTAATCTTGGTGATCTGTGGCTTTAAAAATCCATTATTGTGGGAATGTTGCTGCACATGTGTTGCTAAACAGAATACAAAAACCCTTTACAAAAGGTAAGCACAAAACCTTGCCTTGTTTTCTAACGTTTCAGAGAACTACCAGTAGACCTTCCCTAGTAAAGCCCGTTCACATTTCTTTTTTTTTTATCAAATTTTAGTTTCCCAGGCAGAGTTTGTTCTATCAGGAAATATTCATAATAAAGTAATCTGGTGGGGGGCCCCACTTTGATACAGATTTTTGACCATCTGTTGCCTAGCGGGCAGGTAATCCAATAAAAGAATAATTGGAATTTTCCTTGCTGAAGTCTCAGAGGAGCCCTCAGGAAGTCTAACCTTGCTTTTGACCTGTTGGGTTTGGCTTTTATTCAGCAGACTTTCGTCATTTTCATCTTTTTTTCCCCCCATTGAAAAATGAATCTTAGGTTTCATGGAAAATAGCTGTTGATACAAGAGACATGTTTCATTACTTATGTTAACTGCTTGCTAGAGATTGATCTAAAAATATGATGCTCTGGTTTTGGATAGGTATTTCTAGAAATATGCTGTTATTGAGAGGTCGGGGGAGGAAGGGGGTGCAAAATCCCAGCCCAAGATGAATCCTGGTTTGATTGTAGTTTAACTCTTATAGGATCATAAATCTAGGATAACTCTGAGGGGACCCAAATTCTAGTATACAGACTTCAGGTTTAGAAAAAAGTTTGCTTGTTAATTTGTTTTAAAGCTAAAACCAAGCAAACCTAGAAATGCACACACATCTTTTGACTACTATCTGTGACAGAACTGAAGCCTAAATGCTTTCTCACAGAGGCTTAGCAGACTTCTGTCTACTGAATGTGCTCACATATTTCTTTGTTCCTGCACTGAGCACTGTCTGAAGCCATGCACACACAGAGCATGAAGTCTTTAATGACACTGCTCCAAAAAGCATGATTGAAGCTACCAGAACTCTGAGAGAACACAGGTCCAGCCCACACAAACCTCATGGCAGGTTTAAGGTTTAGCTTGTCATAACAAAAAGGTCCACAACAAACAGTTTTGTAGGTACTGTGTAGCTTACAGTGGGGCAGTAGGGTTTAAAAAATCTGGTTTACTGTTCACACAGGGTAAGTGGGAAAGGTCTGCCAGCTGAATGCCTGGGGAGCCCAAGCTTGTCCTACAGACCACGTGTCCTTTCTACAGGCATGTTTAATAGCCCTGGAAATGGAGTATGTGCCTCACCTGGAGTCCTGCCACCTTTGTCTCACACACAGTAGGTCCCTTTCTGGTGGTGAGCAACATGTGCTTTCACGTAGGCTGTGCAAGAAAGGTCTAACAGTTCCCTTGGGCTGCTAATGTATGCTGCACTCACATGTAATGTATCCAGGCAGGATTAGGGAGATCAGTGTCTGGCTGTGGCATGAAAGAATGCTATTGTTTTTCACTTAGTTATTACCTTTTGAGCTGTATTTCTCTCTGACTCTGGTTGAGAAGAGATGTTATTGCGAGGACCCCTCACTAATAATCATCTGACGTGTGGGAGGGACCGAGTTCTCTACTTTATCTTTTGGCTGAATTTGGTTCCCGTGCAGTGGATCTGCTGTTTGTGTGGCTCTAGTACAGTGCAGCCTTTTACCAAGAAGCATCAGTACCGACCAATTCCTTAGAACCACTGGTGTGTGAATGGGTTCAGCATTACCATCACTGCTGTGCAGTTGTAAGGTTTTTTCACTACTTTAAATAGAAACTATAGGTAATAACTGGCTAAAACAGCAGTCACTGTAAATTATCAAATGTTACTCCTTGCTAGCCTTCCAGTTTGCCCATCCAGCTGTAATCTTTGCATCAGGTTACATGGTGTGATGAGTGAGACATGGAGTGAACCTTGTGGTGGAAAGTAGTGTAGAATATTGTGTTAGAATTAGGAAAGTATAAGCACTCCTCCGGGTTGATCCTCAGTTCTGTCTAGTTTCCCTTCAGTTTATGGAAAGTCCTTGTATGTTCTTGAGTGAGCTGTGGTTCCGGTAGCCTCACGGTGTTAATATTGTCATCACTCATCTTGCATTGCTGTGTTTGAGTCGTGATGGCAATTCAGAAACTTTACTTTAGAAAAGTGAAGGTCTTCATACAAAAACCTGGAGCCCATCAGAAGAGGAAAAGCTTTCTGTATAGGGAGCTATACTCTTAAGATGCTCTGGCAGGGCCCTGCAGAACATGAATGCAGGAGGTGATGCTAGAGAAGTGCTGTTAAATTCAGTTTCAGACTCCAAAAGAAGCTGAGGTCTGCCCGATTTCTTGGTCCCAAGTCGGTGCATCTGCAGTAGTGTCTTGGTTCAGGTCAGGCATGCAGTGCCACAGCAACTCCACAGATCATTCCCACTTGTGGTTCATACTGTGGTCCAGTCTTGTAGCATGCAAAGTGGGCTCCTGTTTGATTGAACAAAGCTGAAGGAAGCAGTCTTGGAGAGCAGCAAAGTGCACCTCACCTGTTAATATACATCCAGTCTTTGTGAACAAAGTAGAGCAAATCTGAAGTTAAACCCTCACTTACAATGATGACCTTAGCTCCATGCAACTAACTGTTCCACTCTAGCACAATAAGTGTAGATGTATAATATAAACAAAGTGGCTATACAATTCTTACTCCCCTCCTCCATTTCTTTCTTCCATTGCTATACTTTACATTCCAGTAGTGAAAATAATTGGTTCTGGGCAGAAACTGGCAGATACTTGATCCCTTAAGTAATATGATCAAATACAGCTTTTTTCATAAAATTGAGATGAAATTTTTAGAATAAGACCTCAGCTCCTGTTTCAGCCAAACTATTTTCCTATTTTAAAGGACTCGTTTTGTTGACAAATCAAACAGAAGCATTTGTTTCATCATGGCACTTTTTCTCCTACTGGCTCTGTAGAGAGTGAAGGGTGTCAAAATTATCACATTTTTAATAGAAAATTACCATCCATGAACAAAAATTTTCGATCTCTCTCCCTGCATTGGCTTCAGTTCTTCTCTCAGGCATTGAAATGATAACAGGGTACTTGTACTGCTTTGTTTTGTCACTTGAATTTAATTGAAAAATGTTTTTAACACGTGTTCTTATGTCAGTGTTTGTGGATTATGAGAGTAGCGAACTCACAGATGGTGCATGGTGATGCTGTTTTCATCAGTCTTCAAGAATGTACATTTTTTTTTCTAGTTTGAAAATAATTTCTAAATTTTCATCTCTATGAAAAAAGATTAATAAAAAAGATTAATAATAATTCATATGAAAATGTCAGAATTTGGAGACAGAAAATTAAAGGTTGTTTGTGCTTTATTGTCAGTTGTTCTTAATGTTCAAAGTGGCAACAGTTCCTCTTGTACATAATTGATACAGGAGGGGAAAAAAAAGGAATTGTAAAGACATGCCCAGGACACAACTTTCACTTTTCCCGTCTTCTTCCTATATATAGAAATGTACAGCAACCTTGATATCATACAGGGTACAGAAATTTCTCCTAGAATAGAATTAGCCTGCTTTGGCAGCTAGGGAGGAACCAAGACAACAACCCTCTTAACGTGTTTCCTCACTCAAAAGAAGAAGAATATTCTTTATACGTGCCTTGGACAAGAAATGGATTACTGATTAACATGAATAATGCAAGGATTTCACTGACAGAATTTTGGAATTACAAAATCATCTTTGGAATTTGGGAGTTTCCAGGGCTGCAAGGCTGCAGAAGCTGAGAGTGTATCACTCTAGAAACTTGTAAGTGGACTTAGAATAGCACGTGCACGCACAAAAAGACACGAGTTATCATTATAAGCAGATGGTACTGCATTTTTTCTATAGCTAAAAATAAATAACTAGATGCACAATGTATGTATCAATTTGATGTCCGTTGGTAAACTCAAGTGAAAAGCCCTAATGCACTCTCAATTTTCCTTGCATAATTAATGGCCACAGGTGAGCCAGCAGGGTGCCCTCGGAGCAAAGAAAGCTGATGGTGCCTTGGGCTGCATTAGGGGGAGCGTTGCCAGCGGGCCAAGGGAAGTGATCCTTCCCCTCTGCTCAGCACTGGGGAGTGCTGGCTCCAGGTCTGGGCTCCCCAGTGCAAGAGGGACGTGGGGCTGCAAAGATGATGGAGGGGTGGGAGAACCTCTCCCATGAGAGAAGGCTGAGAGGGCTGGGACTGCTCAGCCTGGAGAAGAGCAGGCTCGGAGGGGTCGCCCCAGTGTGTGTGTGAACATCTGAAGGGAGGCTGCAAAGATGACGGAGCCAGGCTCCTTTCAGTGGCACCCAGTGCTAGGACAAGAGGCAGTGGGCACAAACTGGAGCACAGGGGGGTCCACCCGACCACCAGGCAGCACTTCTGTGCTGTGGGGGTAACAGAGCCCTGGCACAGGCTGCCCAGAGAGGCTGTGGGGTTTCCTCCTGGGAGATCTCCAAAAGCCGCCTGGACGTGGGGCTGGGCAGCCTGCCCTGGGTGTCCCTGCTGGGGCAGGGGTTGGGCCAGGTGGGCTCCAGAGGGCCCTGACAGCCTCAACCCTTCTGTGATCCTGTGAGAACATATGAAAAAATGTGAGGCTGAATTTGTGACTGGGAACGTAAAAGTATTTCTTCGAAAGGGAATTGTAGCATGTGCACGCTGTTGGTTTTCTCTCCTGTGCAGCCACTTTTAATGGCAATCTCCATGATTTGTTTTTTCCTTTCAATGTGCTCTTTAAACATTTTCTCTTTGGTGATTGCTATTTTAAAAAGGGGAGGAAGAAAAACAAACAACCAAAGAGGCAGTTTAATAGTGATGATGCAGGTAGTGTATTGATTCTGTTGTCTCTCGGTGCCCAGTAGCATTTCACTCTCTTTCTCCTTCCACCCTTCAGTTCATATTTACTGTCTGACTTGTATTTTGTACTGAAGTTGTAAGCTTCTGGGGCAAAAAAAACTTTTTATTTTGTTTTGGTAGTACAGTAAGTATAAAATGATTGATAAGAATATATACTGGTAAATATTTATTTTATGTAAAGTGATTTCCCACCAGAATTGCTATCCTATCCATATATCCAGGTCAATAGGAGCTCGTGCAGACTAGACTCTACATGTGGGATTCCCAGAGAAGGCATGGGGACCGGCGTGGGGCTTATTGCAGGAAAAGGGATAACTTTTCAAGGGGCTAAGAATATAAACAGAAAAAACAAAACAAAAAAAAAAAAAAACACCTGGAATCATTACTCCTTTTGCTCTTGGCATAAGAAACTTCTTTTTTTGTCATACTTTTTTTTTTTGTCATGCTTTCTGATACCTTAAGTGGATACCTTAAGTCTGAATATGTAGCCATAACCTCTGTCACTCTGGGTATTTAGGGTGATGCATGTCACATCACTCAGGATGGGAATTAAACCTGAGTGGTTTGCTAGGTTTGGAGCAAATTGGTTTAAACAATTCCAAATATAAAAAATTGTAAAGCGAGCTGCTCCCCTAAATAGTGTGGGGAGTATCTCTTGCTCTTCTTCAAACATTTTCCACAGCTTTATTCATCAGCCTCCCCTTTTCCCAGCATCTGTGGATAGAGTTTCTAGCTCCGTTTCATTCTTTGGATGGGTAAAAATATTGTTTCCTGTGTAGGAACAGATGTGATAGACTACATGATTTGCAAGCTATAAATGTTTTGGTGTACAGCTGTTCTGGTAGAAGTTGGTTTCGAAGCTACCTTTGAAAATTGATGCCTGTATATACGTGCTATTGGGTTGATATCTTGGGTTCAGATGTTCCTGACAGCCATCCAAATTACTCATACAATCAATCTAGTTACAAAACTGACGGTGTTCAGTTCTTTCTTGGTGCAGCAGCTGACATTAGCGAGGTTATTATATGAAGCAGTTCTTTCTGAGCTAACTCCAAACTCAGCTGGCAGGACGCTGGTTGTGAGGAATTAGCAGTCTTGGGCACTGATGACTGATGGCAGCAAAAAGTAGTCTCAGAAGGAACTGAAATTGTGTACGCACAGTAGGTACATGCAGGTCAGTATGTTGGATTCTCTTTTTGTTTTGGAAGAAGTCCCTTGACACACCCCTGTAATATCACGCTGAAATTGTAACTAGAAATTGGCAAAACAGGATTTGCTATTTTGAGAAGAGATAAGGTGAGAAATCATTGTGAAGAAGAAGTAATCCTCAACATTAATTTAATTGTTTAAATACTCTTTTATCACTTTTATTCTAGCAAGGTTTGAGGGCTGCATCATTGGAGGGAGCTGGAATAGCACTGAATCTAATCACTTTGGCTGGAGGTTTAAATCGCCTCTCCTGATGCTGTGTGAGGATGGACATAATGACTGCTTTCCTTCGTGGCAAAACTGGTTTAAGAGGTTTCTGCCACACCCTTCATCACCTCCCTAATTACGCTGATGCAGCTGTTTGAGGACAGCATTGTACGCTTTAATTAGTGAAATTAACTAGGTTTCAAACAAATTTCCTTCTCACTTTCCCTCATTTTTTCCATGCAGATGGTTTAATTAACACAGTTTACTGCGCATCTTCCTCCTCCTTCTTCCAGTGCACACAAAACCAGTTCCATTAATGGCTCAAATGAGGAGGCAGCAAAATGTGACATCCAGATGGATTTTCTCTGCTTAAAAATGCCCATCATAGGGGTTTTTTTCTCCCCTTCTCTTTTCAGCCATGTAGGGTAGCTTGTCTCAGCCTGGCTGGAAATCAGAGTTCTCAGGTTTGTTTAGTGAAATGGTGTTGGCAACCTCTTTAATTTTCACTCCTGCTTTTTCACATAAAACTGTTTTAAATGTCTTGTTTTAATGGCTTTGCTGTATCTCAAACCTGACTAAAAGTTCTGAAAAGTCCTTTGTAGCAGCACAGCACTACTGATTTGCACATTTTTAGCTATGGACCAACTTTCATGTCTTTTATAAGTCTTTTGAATTCTTCTTCCCACCTGTGATACAGGGAAGAGAGGCTTACACGCAATGGTGTGCTAAAATGTTAGAGATGGCAGATAGGCAGGTAGTTAACTGAAGTTAGTCACTCGTGTCCTTCCCAATGCACACCTGATAGAAATAGAGAAGTCAAAATACCTTCCCTGAAAGACAACTTGGTTCTCAGCAGATTCATTGCCATGTAGAGATATACTGCATAATGTAGCGTGTCTTTGGAATTGCTTTCATTCTGTGTAGTAGATGACTTTTGCCTGCTAATTTATGGCCCAGTCAACTGCTTGACTTTACATAAAATTCCTAATCAGCTACTTTAATCGTGCTGTTGATATGAATTCTGTAGGGCAAGTTTCTGATCACTGGTTACTGCTATGTTCCTCCTTGCAGCAGAAAAAGTACTTGAAACTTCTATGTGATCTCTCTGCCACATGGATCTCCCATTAGCTGACATTTCCCTTTTATCTTGGAGGATTATAGCCCAGTTACGAAGAAGGATGTATTTCACTGTTTAACACATGGAAAATGTCAAAGGTTTATAAAAACAACTGTGTAGAAATTACGTAAATGTAATCACTGGCCTCCATCATCGTCATATTCCAGTGAGTCACGTTATGCTTGAGATGAATGAAAAAGGCTTTTACATGACTTTAATATGTAGCACATAATTCCCTTCATCTGTTGGGGCGTTTGGAGATTGTGAGCAGACTTGAAAGGGCTGACTTCTCTTCAGGGATACTGACTCAGACCAGCAAAGGGATGAGTGTGTGTGTAGTGTTGTGCCACCAAGTTTGGGTTGGGTGTTATGACTCTGCCACCTGGACGTGCCGAGGACGGCCCACTCCCCGCCCTGAGGAGCTCGGTGCTGCCACGTGGGGCTGGTGGCGTTGCAATGGGTCACCTTGGGTAGGGGGACCTGAAGGAGCAGTGGCTTGGCAAAACACACGGTGGGAAGAAGGAGAACACCACCTGGCAGCAGCAGACAGACAACACAAACCCATTAGCTGGTGTTAACTGATTAGGTCATGAAGGGAGAGGCGTGAGCTTTAGCGGTGTGGGCTGGGATCTCTGGGCTGGCCTCGTTCTCATGAGAGCGATAATGGGCAGCCAGTGCCCATGGGTCTAACAGGGGCAAGGGAAAGGGACAGTCCTGCAGCCTGCACACACACCTGAGCTTCATCACCATAGCCTGGGAGAGGCTGGCCAGGGGAAGCTTTCTGAGGGCTGCTGTTCCTTAACAAAAGGAAGTCCGATTACTTAATGAGCTCCAGGAGGGACTGAACTATGAGGAGACAAAGCAATCATGATGATACAGAACTACTTAGCTTGGTCAAAGGCAGTAACTGAGGAAGATGAAAGTTAAAACACACAGTGCCAACAAGTACCAGGCTAACACAGGGTGGAAGAGTATTATGGAATGGTTGTACAAGATGCTGGGTTTGACATAGTCTGCTAGGAGTTGGATGGTCTTGTGAGCTATGTAGGGGCTCTGCAAAACAAACAAAATGTCGTGGCATATCAAGATGGAGGGAGAAAATATTTCTTACCTGGAATAGGATGATCTGAGTATCTCTTTGCAAAGTGATGTGACAGAAACAATTAGATATAGAGAAGACAGAAGAGGAAAATAACTAAAAGAGGAGCTCGCACAAGAGGGATATAAACCAATGAAAAGTGTAGAAAAGTCATGACCAAGCCTTTTTAGAAAGATACAAGAACAAAAGACTAACTTGAAAGACAGCAAATGTCAAAGTAAATAGTTTATTGAACGCATAATTGACCTGTATAATTCCCTGCACCAAGATCAATATAAAGAGATTTAAGAATTTTAAATAACTTTTAAAACTAAGCACCTTTGTGGATTATGGGGACATTCAAAATTACATCAGAAGAGATACAAATATTTTGTATATTTATGTAAACTTCTAACAGTTTTGAAGTCTTCTGAGTCATAAGAGAGTAAATGACTTTTAGGGAAAAAAATAATCCTCTTGTGTTAGCAGAACTGAAGCCCAGCTATGCATGTCCTGTAAGGTTTTGCTCTTTGTATGAACAATCAAATACCAGTCTGTGTCAAGATGCTGAGCTAGATGAACTGTTGATCTTATTAAATGTGGTAAATCCTGCTGGTCTTGTATGAGCTAGTTTGTGAGCTTCTTGAAGGAATGGTACCTCTAATCTATGAATAGACAACAGAAAGGATTATGCATGAATAATATGTTTTTATCTCTGGTGTCATTTTTCTTCCGCACTTGGGCAGTTTGTCTGAAGGTTTGGTTTTTCAAAGGTCAGTGCTCTTAAACAGGTGATTGTGGTGTGATGTTCAGATTATACACATGAAGATATAGCACACTGTAAATCTCGTCTGTCTTTATAATCAGTAATTATGAAATGCTGTGGAGATGCTACGTGGACAATTTAATTCTAGTCACCCATAGCAAGTCTATTCAACTCCTCTCTGATAGATTAAAGAGATGTATTCATTTTAATAAGCAGAATATAAATAGTTCCCTTTTTGTGAGCATCCTGTTCTCATAACAAAAATAATGTCTCAGGATTGCAATTGTAATGCTTCTGAGCATGGTAGTTCTGCTGAAAAAGGCACACTGCCATACGTTGTATTATCTATTGTTAATGTAGAACCAGCGTACGCTAGGCACTTTATGGAGGGATCACAGAAAGCCATTTCCCTGAAGAGGCTGCAGTGCAAGGAAGCAACAAACAGATGCAGGAGCAGAGATGGGAGGCAATCAAGTGCAAATGGCTGAAGGCAGACATGGAGTGTTGTCTCCTTCCTCGGATCTGTAATTTCTTGTGTTTTAATATATGGCTGTAGGCTCTTCGTTTTTTAATGACTTTTGTACAGCGATGGCTAAAGCATACAGGGATTGCTAGGAATAAGTCAGTAAGCAGTTTCATACTGGAAAAAAATATGGGCCATGTTCCTCCCTACCTGCTACAGCCTCATAAATTGTGACTGTTTTAACTCAAGATTTTCAGTGTAATTATTCCCAACCACTGACTCTGGATCCTGAGGAGCAAGCACATGTTGATCACTCTTCTGTTGCTGCTGGAAGATGTCATATTCTTACTGTGGCTGGCTGAGGGGAGTGTATAGTCTTTCCTTGGTCTGAAGCTATCAGCATTCAGCATTGCTATGCTTCCTGTAACAGTTAACAGCTGAGGGATACACAGTCCCCTTTCTAACCTTTATGTGATATGGCAGAGCAGACCTTGGAAGGTAGCATCTGCTTCACGCATCTCAGCTAATTCTGTGAACTGAGAAAATTTTGGTAAGGGTTAGTCAAGAGGCTGGTCTGAGCACCCAACTTAACCGAATCTTGTTGCAAACTTTCCTGTAGCAACATCTTTGATTTTACACTTTCCTTTGAATCTGGGTGCATACTGTGTAGCACCTGGAGAGATGATTTGCCTGTCCTTCAGGAGTTATGAGAGAAGTGATAGAGAGGTAACAGCACCAGAACCACTCCTCAGTGAGAAATGAGCTGATCAGTGCTTGGGTCAGCACAGAGGCTGGGGTTAAATTACCGTCAACCTGCCCTGTGCCTAAAGAACTGACAAATGCATCAGGGATTTTTTAATTTTTATTTTTTTCTATGCATGATACAAATTTTGGGGTTCAAATTAGTAAAAACTTGGATTAATTGTACAGTTCAAGCGTACATTAATTATAAGAACCTGGAGCTTATAAGGGATTTTGTAGATCTGCAAGCTCAATTTCTGCTTGTCATGTATAGCTTCATGGTATAACACCATCCATAAAGTTACCAAGCTTCATCATAATTTGGTTATGATGAATAACCAAGGCTCCATCCTAAACATAGCTGTGTTCTTTCCCCGGTATTGTATGTGCGTGGCTGTTGCAAAACTCTTCTCTGAAGGTTAGAAACCTTTTTTCTAATTCCTAGATTAAATTTAGTTATGGCTACATCAAAACTATTTGTTTGTGTGGCAATATTATTCTTCATCTGAAACATTTCTTTTCCCTTGGTAGCACTTGTCTGCTGATGCATTAATAGGGAGATAGTATATCACTTTTCAGCCTCCATTCAGCTGTGTCAAGAAAGCCAACCACTTTTATCTTTCACTCGTGGAAAAGTTTCTATTCCTCTGGTTGTTTCAGTGACCTTTCCCTGTTCTTCTTTCAGTGTGAATTCATTCTTAAGCGTGGATGTAGAGAATGAGGTAGATTAGACCAGATGAGGTCGGCCCTATGTCTTAATCAAGTAACACATCTCTAGTGCTGCTTTAGTGAAGACCCCTTGATGTGATAAAGCATTGCAGTTGCTGTTTTCATGTTTGTATCACATGAGTCAGTTTCAGATATGCTACGATCAACTCAAACACACCTTTCCCTTCCTTGAAACTTGGAGATGGCTTCTTGTCACAAAATATTTTCAGAAAAACAAAGCTGTAAGAACCACAGGGCAGCTGGGCCATAAAATATCACTTGAAAATGAGTGGGATAAAATGTTAAGTGATGTACACAGCAAACAGCATCATAGTTACACATACGAAGTGATGGGATCTGCACAGATGAATACCTGGATACCTCTGAGGGGCAAGGCCCTACTGTTCTGATAGACAGGGCCAAGAAGATGTCATCTCAGTGCTCACTCGTAGTCAGAAGCACCAGTCAGATGTCCGGTATTACTAGGGCGGAGTAGATCAGAAAGTGGGAAGTGTTGGAAGTGTTCTTTGCCACTTTCTAAATCTGGTTCAGCTGCATCTGACATGCTCTGTGTGGTTCCGTTCTCTCATCTCAAAACACATAAAGCAATCAGAAGGTGAACAAGACAAAAGCCATTATGATTTTCAGGGGTTCAGAAGACTGAACGTAGATGAATTTTTGATAGTCATTAAAATTCAAATACAATTGAAGACTCATATCAAGTTAGCTAGTGTGGAGAAACTACATGTCATAAATTTCTTCTGGTATGATTTTGTGTGTTGGAATGATACAATATCTTGCCCTTCTTTCATTGTCTGGAAGCATCTCTGTGTCTTAAAAAAAAATATTCTTTTTCTTACTCTGCTGGAAAACTTAAAAGAGCAATACTTCTACTATTAAATTCACTAATCTAGAGGAGAAATATCTGGTGTTCATATAAGAGGGGTATTGCTCTCTACAGCTACCTGAAAGGAAGGTGTGGGGAGCTGGTGGTCGACCTCTTCTTGCAGATAACTAGTGATAGGACTAGAGGGAATGGCCTCAAGTTGCGCCAGGGGAGGTTCAGGTTGGCCATGAGGAGACATTTCTTCTCAGAAAGAGCAGTCAGGCACTGGAACGGGTTGCCCAGGGAGGTGTTGGGGTCACCGTCCCTGGGGGTGTTCAAGGACAGGTTGGGCGTGGTGCTTAGGGACATGGTTTAGTGGGTGACATTGGTGGTAGGGCGGTGGTTGGACCAGATGATCTTGAAGGTCTCTTCCAACCGTAACGGTTCTATGATTCCATGAACAGTTGGTTTCACAGGGGAGAAGGCAGAAGGCCCCCAAGAGCCCTCAGGGAACGTCTGCCTGCTCCAGTGCTGTGCTGGGCAGACTGGGTGAGTTCAGAAATCAACAGCGGCATAGCCCAGTTGCATTGAGTTCTGCCAGGCTTTCTCAAGGCACCTAGTTGCAGGAGCTCTGTAAAATGCCTCATGTACAGCACTAACGTAACCTGAATGAGCTAGCAGACTTGAGGCTGCAGAATTACTAGGGCCTGTCTGCACTTGCTTGGAATATCAGGGTAAAGAGCTGCAACTACAAACAAGATTTCAAGAGATTTCCCCTTCCTTGCTGCAATAAAAACAAATTTTTCTTGGCTGCCAAACAGAAGAAAGCATTCCTGGTTTATGCTGGCTTTACTGCTCTTTTCTGCACCCATGATTCACACTTAAAGCCAGGCTGTCTGGCAGAGTGTGCTTTGGCAGCATAGCTGCTTGAGCTGTATACAAGTGTAATTGCACACGTTTGTGGAATTGAGGTTGCTGGCCGCGATCAGCTTGTAAAACAGTGGATGCATTCCTGCAGTTGAAACAGATCACTTGATATTTCTGGTACGCAAATGACTAGGCAAAAATCCAACCGCAATGGTTGGATCCTGGAGTTTGGCTGTGAAAATATTTGTTCTGCTTTTAGGTGTTTGATGGGTTATCATCTAAACGCCTCCTGGGAATATGGAAGTGCACAGTGTGGAATGCTGATTTAAATGTTTTTAAGTGCAATTTAAATGCATTTCACAGAAGGTCTCAGAGTGTTTTACTACAAAGTAGATATAGGAACACTTTCCTGAAGTATAGATTGTCCCAGTAGATAAGGTGGGTAAAAGAAAAGGTTGCATCACTTTGTAAAACTTAAAAAGGTCAGGAGGAAAACCCAGATTAAAACTCAGATTTCCTGCCACAGGCTCCCTGCTCCCGAGTAGTCATTGCATTCTTCACCAAAATAAGCATGAATACAATTATGTTCACAATTCTGAAATACAAAAATATTTTTGGATTTTTAATTCTTTATTGCCAGTACTTAGGCTCTATTTGCTTGCTTAAAGCAGACCTTCTTTGAATAGCATTTATCAAGAACAGCAGAATTCAGATTTAGCACTAGCAAAGCAGTTCTTTATCTTGTGCAATATAGTCAATATCAAATAGGTACACGAGGGTCCCAGATTTATCTCAGTCTATGTCTTCCCTCTGCTTTGTTTCAGGTTATGGACACACAGTGCCTTTGTCTGATGGAGGAAAGGCCTTCTGCATCATCTACTCAGTCATCGGGATCCCATTTACGCTGCTTTTCCTGACAGCAGTGGTGCAGCGCATCATTGTTTATGTCACCAGGCGGCCTGTAATATACTTCCACATTCGCTGGGGCTTCTCCAAGCAGATCGTTGCAATCATCCATGCTGTAGTCCTTGGGTTCATCACTGTCTCGTGCTTTTTCTTTATCCCAGCAGCAATATTTTCTGTTCTGGAAGATGACTGGAATTTTTTGGAATCTTTTTACTTTTGTTTCATTTCCCTGAGCACCATTGGCCTAGGAGACTATGTGCCGGGAGAAGGCTACAATCAAAAATTCCGAGAGCTGTATAAAATTGGAATTACATGTAAGTGTCAAACTAACCAATTAAATGAGAGGGTTTTATTTAAAATAATTTAAAAATAGGCTTCCCCTATCCATTCCAGGGGTGGTGATTGCTTTGAGCCATCAGCTAGCAAACTGGGGTAACTGCTAGCATTGTAGGTAACTGCGTAAAGAGGAATGTTTTAAATAAGGTCAGTTTCTTAGTTAAGAAAGGAAAAGCTGAAAACAGAATTCCATTGTGCTAAACCATAGCTACTTCTCTCCTACTAATAATAGCAAAAACTGCTCACATTACTGTTACAGAGATGGTCAGGAGCATATCAGGCTAAGGTTTCACAGCACATCACAGAGTCAGGAGTTGGTTCATGTAACCTAAGGTCAACTCGTAAGGTGAGATGACAGACGGACAGAGGTGAATCAAGGAGCAGTGAGAAATGGGCAGAAGAGCTAAGTTTCTTACTCTGGTTGTAACAGAAGGTAGCTGAAGCTGGCATTGGGACATACGAGCTGTCAAACAGAGACAAGTAGACTGAGGTGATAACAAAGCAAGACCGTGAAAGTTAAATTTAAGTAGTTTAACTATGTTTGACACAGAAGAGAGGCACAGAGATCAGTGGTTTGATCAAGGAGTACAGCTGAGAAAATTATCTGTGTGTTAACATTCTGAATGAATATATTTTCTGATACGACATCAGTATACACAGTCCTGGATCAGCAGAAGCACTCATTAAAAGATCTAAACAGACAAAACAAACCTTTCATGTCAGGTATGTCTCTGTCTGTGCTCCTGTATGTGACCCAGCAATAATATAGGCAAAGTGTCCATTAACTTGTTTTTATGTTTTACCTGAAGAAAAATTGTGCCTTGAATTTGCATTCCTTGAAGCAAGGCCTTGAACTAGCCAAAAGAGCACTTTATTTTGTTCTCCTCAGTCTCCTCCAGGCTCATGGTCATTGCAGGCTTCTTCCTCTCCCCATCCTGTTTATCTTACCAGCAGATTTTAATGATTACCCTGCTGATTCGCAGAGTTGATTTGGGGATGCTAAATGATGAAGTGAAGAGTGGAAGTCATGCATAATAAAGGCCTCGTCAAAATTCTGAAAGCTCAAAACCATAAAAGAATATGTTGGATCAAATCCTTTCCCTCTCCCCACTCCCCCACCTGAAAAGCCAAAGTTTCCTTTTCTGGACAGAGATAAATTTTCAATTTCAAGCTATAGAATGTTTACGAAATAGATTGAAGGAAATTCTAAAAGGAAAAAGTAGGCAGTGATGTATTTTAAAACTGTAGAAGTTAAATAATCTACACTCATAACTTTTGAATTATTCTTTCTTCTTTCATGTGAACAATTCATGAAACCAAACAGGATGTATAAAATATTTTCTCTTTCTGCACCTAAATTTTCTTCAATAACAGTTCTGGAGTTCAGATCTGAAAATGCTGAATGATTGCTACAGGCTTTTCAAGGAAAACACAGGTCTCCCTAAATCAAGCGTTAATTAGCTGGACTGTGTTTCAGAGCTAATTAAAATTTCTCGGTGCAAATTTATAGATGCTTTTTAATTGACTTAGCTTTGCTATTTTCTCCCTGCTTTAATGCATAGCCCCATTTAATTTCATGAGGTAAAGCTTAAAAACAATTCATAAATTTTAGCTGTAGTGTTGATTTAGATCAGTACCTGGCATCGCAGTATTGATTTAACAGTGCTCCTGGAAGAGAGAGAGGGAGGAGTGTTATTTTCAGTGAATAATCTGCAACTGCATGTAAAATATTTCTGCTTTTTGGTAACAAAGCACTGTCCATGTGTAAATTCTAATAACTAATCTGTGTTCATCTTTCAGCACATTTAATGTTTAGCCTTTGGATGAACCTGATTTATTAATTATTATACATTTAGCTTCTGCTTGATTTAGTCATTGAAATGATAAAATAATTAAGTAGTCACGTTCCTTGTTAGATTGTAATGATCAGTAACAAGGATCTAATGAAAAACTGGGATTAAGAAATGCTTATTTTAACATCTTCCCCGAAATTCTGGATACATATGTTTCGAGTGCAAAACAAAAGATCTGCTAACCATACAAAACCTCATTTCCAAAAGTCTCACTCCATGGGAGCTAGCTAATACCTTTAAAAAATTAGAGTCATTATACCACCAAAGTCATGAGTGATATCATTTAAATAACACTATTAAGTTTGGATAGTTTCTATGTGTTAGTAAAACGCTGTAAATAATCTTCAAGGTTTCATCAGATACAGCAACTTTGTCAGGCTTTTAACATATCGGCAGCAATTTTACAGTAAATTTTATTTTTGTTTTTATTGGTTTTGCACGCGTTTCTAGTTGCTTTGTTTTTTAGAAGACTGGCATAATCTTTGGAGATGGCAGGTATGGGAAAAGGTAAAAAGGTACAGAGTTAAAACTGTTCCAGTCCCACTTAATCTGATGATAATTAAAACTTTTTTTTTTTGGTACCCAGGTTACCTGTTGCTTGGCCTTATCGCAATGTTGGTAGTTCTTGAGACTTTCTGTGAACTCCATGAGCTCAAAAAGTTTAGGAAGCTGTTTTATGTGAAGAAGGACAAGGAAGAGGACCAAGTGCACATAATGGAACATGACCAGCTCTCCTTCTCTTCCATCTCAGACCAAGCAGCCTCCATGAAGGACGATCAGAAGGCAAATGAGCCTTTTGTGACTTCCCAGTCTCCAACTTCCAATGACAGCTCTCTAAATAATTAATACAGGGGCATCCATAACATTGTTTTGGTGCACTTATGCTACTTACCATAAGAAATAGAATGCCTCGCATTTTTTTTCCTGAAAATATTGAAGCTGGAAGACTGTGCTATTTTAACAAGGATTCATCACTTCTGACATAGAAAAGACTTCTGGGAAAAATGTGGGAGCCACCCTGGGAATAGGGAAAGAAACGTAGGATGTGGCTGGGAACATTAGACCATTTTGCTTAAGAGATGAGGAGTTAGGAGTATCACTTTCAGAGGTGCCAGAGAGAAAAGCTTGCACAAGCAACTTCGTATATCTTTAGGAGAGTAGGTCTTCACTGACTTCCAACTCATTTAGTTGTACGCCCTATCTTGCAAGTGGGTGAAATAGCAAATTTTGGGATGTGCACTTTTGATTCTCACAGAAAGGTAGTCATAGATTTAATCCAAATGCACCAAATATCTTAATCTGGAAACAATTTCCAGAGCAATACATGTAGACCTGCTGGAGGCGAATATCTAGATCATCCCCCTATTGCCCAGTAACTTGCATGTGCAAACAATCACTCTAGGAATGAAAAAGCAAGGCTCCGTTCCCTCCTCTGCCCAGGCCATTTACATTCAAATTTCCTACTTCTGTAAAATATCCCCTAATAACAAGAAAAATGTCCTGAAGAGAGTGTGCCTTGAGTCTTCCATGCTGTTTTGCTTTGAAAAAATACTTTCATAAATTCTGAGAGGTAGCAAAAGCAATTAAAAAATGCTGGATGAGATAGAGTTTTAGGGATGGGAAACCAGCTGCATTTCAGTCCTTTCTCCTCTGAAATGGCTAGGAATGTTTTTTGTTTTTTTTTTTAGCTAAGTGGAACAAAACGAAAAAAATGAAATTCAGCATGTGCCATATTTGGCATAGTCATGCGCTTAAGGCATCCGTGTAGCAGAGAGCTAAAATCTTTTCTGCAAGGAAGGACTCAGCTCTGCTTCTTCCGCAGTCCAAGCTAGGGGTACTGACCTGTTAGGCATTTGGAAGAACAGAAGTAGTGTCAACTTTTAACGCAGCCCCTTTTTCTTCTTTTGGTTTTCTAACTAGTACTCAGAGCACTTTGAAGGAGAATGGAAAGTTTCAGGGCAAAACAAAAAATTTTTCAGTTTTTCATATGGCAAGAAAAAAGGAAAAATGTCACATTTGGTTCGGATGGAACCGAATTTTTTTCCCCTTGGGAAAAGTCACTAAAAAGTCAAGATCCCACTCAACTTGTGAAGCTGGAACCTCTTTGGCTATTACAGGAGAGGCATTTTAGTCCAGCTACCAGTCACTGTGCTGAATGCAGGGACCTCAGAGTGAATTTCAGGGAGCAGGAGATGAGACTAAGTGGACACAGTAGTCTCTCTTCTGGCCTTAAGTATCTATGAAATGGAATCTTGGTAATGCTTTGCAATGAACAAAAGATCTGGAGCACAAATAGCCATATTAGAACAGCCTCCCACATAGGAATAGTGTAGAGGAGAGCCTTTTCCCTGCAGTGCAAGCATGCCAGATTGCCTGTAATTTGGCTTTTAGTGTTTAGAGCTGAACAATATTTTACTGCAACAGAAAAAAAAATTGCAGCGTGTCTAGAATTAGCTCACAAGGGAAAATACTTGAAAGTAAATAACCCGAAATATTCTGTGTTTGAGCTTAATTATAGCTAGCATCAAACAGATTTTGTATCTTTACTGAAAAAACTTACTTTATGGTTAAATCGCTAAAAGTCTTCGATTTATATTTTTAGAAAACCAGAGCTAAAAGATTTTGGTTGTTTTGGGTTTTGTAGATTAGGTGAGAGCATATTGTGTTTGCATGTTCCCAGGAAAGTGGCTATTTTTATACTGCCTAAGTTAACACAGTTCTATTTATAATGAATGTTAACCAATATATATGTACATATATACATAAATATATTTATATACTGTACATATATCATAAATCACCAGAGTTTAACCAACTTAGGCACAGTGTTTTAGATTTGCTTTCCTAGGTTTCTCTTTATACAATGAATAATTGAAAACAGTGGCATTAAAATAGCACCGACATAAAATTAAGCATACTGTCTTACAAGAAACATGTATACTGATTTTTTTCAGTGAAATTCTATTGTTTTCAGTACCTTAAAATTCAAGATTTCTTTTAATGTCAGTATAACATTAAGCTCTAGAGGGTGTGCACAGATGCTAAGTGATATACAAAGATAATTTTGCAGTGTGTACACAATTGCGAAATGTAGACACATGAAGTGAAAGCACAGAATTCACAGTGGAAGCGATGAACTAAGCTGTGTACTGTGATATAGGTGAGTATTTGTTATTTTAAACTTAAAGAGTATGGCTTTTGGCTGCCTGCACTATGAAGTGGGGAGTATTTTTTTGAGTAGTGTGTGTGCGCGTGCACATACTGTGCAAAAAGCCTGTCTGCATTTGTCGAGATTGTGCATCCTTTAGTTAGTCTTCCTCACCATAAGGAGGGATGGTTAATGCCAGAGTGTGTTATCTAACCTTGATATTGATTGTAGCTTAGCATTGTATTGATTATTCCTATAGAAAAAAAAAAGCATTCCAAAGTGTGTTTGTTTTTGTTTCAGATGCTGATTATAGCAAATAAAAAATAGTGGCATAACATTTATCTTGTCTTTATAACCTAGCTACTCCAATATTTGAGGGAATCAATAAAAAACTCATTGTTGGTTATCAGTAGCACTGATCAAAATAATGAGTTTCAGTTCCTACTGGTTTTACATCTTCTTGCGAAGCCAACACAGAATATCAGAGCACTTAAAGCAGGCATCCAGATGAGAAGATGACAGACTTGCACAAGTACCTTGGTAAGAAATGCGTATCTTTCCTGGGAGCAAACTATGAAGCAGGTGCATGTAAACCCAATTGGAGAGCGTGGGTCATCAGTGCTGAAATAAAAGTTGCAAGAGGGAGTCAGAAAAGTGAGTAAATAACTCCTACAGAAAAGAAAATTGTTTGGGTCCTGTCATTATGTAACCACCCTTCTGTTTCCAATTGATCCAGTCACATATCCCATTATTAGCTTTATTCCCATGCTACAACTGACACTTTCCATCTTCTCTGTCTTTCAGTGATTAAATATAAATTTGTTTTATAACTATTTCAAGGGAAAGAACTGGCAGGCCATTTAGTTTCATGAAGGAAAGAAAATGGAAGAACCAGCTGAGTTTTGATGTCAGAGCAGAGTGATGGCCATGTTCGTCCCTCTGAGAACATGTCCTGTTCCCTAAGAATTTCTTCCTAAGGATTACCAATGGCATCTACTGCAGGTGAACACAAGACTTGCTGAAAGTTGAAATAAGTAGTGAAATGAGTAATTTTTAATGTAGGTAACTTCAGAGATTTGGGTGGTATGTGGCTTTAATGCTAGTACTACAGAAGTTAACTAGTTGGGGGGCTATGTCAGAGTAGTTACAGAAGAGCAGCAGTCCTGCATTACACTAAATGCTTGTCTAGGCCAGTATTTTTTTGGCCAAGAGCTGATATGTGTGGGCTCACGTAAGGAGAGGGCAAGCATGTAGTAACAGTTCCCCAGGATATTCTCCTGGTTCCCAGCAATGTGCAGCTCTGTGCCTATGACAGTATCTGGGAGGTACGGAGAGTCAACGCAGGCATGCTGTGTAAGACTTGCTACACTGATGTGTGTGTTCTGTTTCAGCAAGAGATTGTCCCGCACAGGATCAAATGAAGGTTTCCCATTTCTTTCCCACAAAGCAGCTGGTCTTTCAAAAAAGGCAGGGGAATGCCTTTTACCTGCTGTTACTTGGACATTGCTGTCCTCTGGGTAGATAGGAACAGAACCTTGCAACTCCACATGACCATTTGTTTTGTAGTCAGAAGTGAACTGAGATGAACCATAACTTGCTAAAAATATCACTGCCCCGATGCTATGCCATTATTATTCATTCTTCCAGATCTGCTTTCTGTGGAGGCTAAACTAAATTACTATTCCTGGAAGCAGTGTCATTCCAGACGTGCAAAAAGAACAGGGCTTCTCTTCTCTTCAGAGTATTTCACTAGTAATGGTTATCATTGTAGTGTGTATCAAGAAGCTCTTAGCCAAAAAGTGTGCATCTTCATGTTGCTTGCTTCAAACAGCAATTTTTGAAATCACTGTGACCAGCTCTATAAATTCACGTGCTCACTAATGCATATTGAGTACTCAATGTGCAGCATTGTTACTGTCAATGTTGTAAACCTCATCACCCCCTGAGATACCATTCTATCTGCTTTTTACTGTGCATTTCTTATCCCAATTACTTTCAGAGGCCATCATGTTGCCACTGATGATGTGTGCTGTGGTGCAGAGTTATTTCACCGGTCATGATGTGGATTTGTCAGAGCCATTGCCCTAGCTGACAAAGAGACTGCCACGCATGTGGAGTCTGTGCCAAATGACGGATTTAGGGAATGAGGAGGGAAAGTGTGGCTGGGGGCAGGTGCGCGGGCTGACAGCAGAGCACAGCGCCTGTCACGAGGGAAAGCAGAAATCAGAGCAGTTGTGAATGTCAGGGCAAAATCATCCCGGCAGGCTGTTAAGTGACCACATAGTTTTCACCAAGCTTCGTTACCTATTGCTGAGAGTAAGAGGAAAATACATCTGGAGGAAGGAAGGAAGAAGGATATGCCCAAAATTCATCTGAAGCTAAACTCAATGGAATTTTACCTTTTTGCAATTTGTTTATAATCCACAACTGTTACTTCAGTTGCACTGCATGTACCACAAATCAGGAGAGCAGTTTCCACAGTACGTATCTTCCCTGTGCTCCCTGAATCATTTTGCACTTGTTCTAATAACAGATCTTCCCGTATTAAGTCCACTAAGTGGTCAGCCCTATAAGCAGGAGCGTAGGTCAGTATCACTGCTGAGACTTCCCCACCCCTGAGCACGTGAGCATCCAGCTTGGCTGCAGCCACCGCTGGTCCTGCCAGCTTGTTCCTAGAGCTGGTCCCAGCATCTGCCACGCAGACCGTGCAATTCACCCGGCTGCTCTCTCTGTACGCCAGCCAAAGTTCATGCTGCTTGTAACATAATGACTATAAAAACTAATAGCTCATCTAGAAGGATTAAATCCTTTCCTTTTTCTCTCAAAGTTCCTCATTATTGTGCTTCTGGCTGTTTAGACTAATTTTATCCTAGCCTGCAATGCCATGTTATCCTACAACTGTGAAGTGGCTGGCTCAGCCACACGTTGGCAAAGATTAATTAAGGTGCTGCCATAAACAGAGGGCAGCAAACTGCAGTATTGGTTTAAATGGGAATTAGCAAATCCTGGTTCTGCTGTCCAGGGCTAGTCTCCTGACTACAGGCAAAGACCTGTTAAATTTGTTTTGCGATTGGCAGGTGTGATTTGAGGTATTCTTTCTGAACAGAAGTGAAAAATACCAATACCCAGTAGTAAAGCACAGTATTACCTGTGGGCTTAAGTCCCCAAATGTTGAGGTAGCTGCTTATGCAAATGGCAGTAATCTGCAAGAGGTAATCAAGCATTGTTTGAAATTCATTTTGCAAAAATTCAAATCCACGTGCCATTTAATGCAAATTCCTTTTGTACATTCAGAGAAAACAAAAATGAAAGCAAGAAGACGACTATGGCAGCATTAGCTGCCATACCCCCCCCTACCAGTGCTTTCCATCACCTTGGGGACCCCCGTGTCTTCCTGCTACTTGCATCAAGGCACATGGCACAGCCAGCAGGACCCTCCCAGGATGGGTCGTCAGGAGAAGCCCCCAGACCCAATTTCCCCACCTCCCTGTGCCCTGGGGCTGCCTCAGCACCACCAAGGGGCAGAAGCGACGTGGGCAGCAGGGGCCTTGGCCCCTTCAGATCAGCAGTGGCTCTGAGGTGGCCGTGACAGACAGGAGCCCCTGATGCTCAGCTAACCTCCAGAAACCTGTAAGTAGTTGCCAAGATGCTGGTTGTTTTGATGGTGCAAGTATTGCTGGCTCATCTGTTCACAAGGGGAGCAAATAAGGCGTTGGTTTCTTTGCATGTTATAAATTGAAACAAAAGCTCATCTCAAAACATCAATACTTTTTCCAATGGTTTTAGTCCTGAATGCCCTTAAATGTGAATTTGGTGACTAAACAGGATAATGTATTGATCTGCATGCAAACAGGAGGCTGGGACTGAATGCTTGAACAAAAATACGTCCTCTGGCAAATAGTCACCCAGGACTTTCTTCCCGCGCTGCAAAATCCAAGCCTGCAGGAAACTCCCAGAAATGATCACAGCAGCAGAGAAGTAGGAATAAACGGAAAGCACAGAAATCTCTGTTCGTCAAGACCCCAGGAAGATAATTTGTCTGCATCCTAGCATGAGGGATAGCTAACACTATCAGCTGCAACCATTTGCTTCTGTTATTTTCCTACCTTTTTATCACAGTTACACTTTACGATCATCTGTGATCCAGGGGCTACCACCCTTCTTGAATGCAACTCAAACTAATTTTTAAATGATTTTTAGAGGCATTGCATCAGCAACATGACAGTGTCCTAACACCATCATGTTGGCAGCTCCGTGAGGCATTCCCTGAGGCCGTGTGGGCAATTTGGTATTTTAATAACCCTTCATATCTCATGCAGATTCTGTCCTCTTCATATTTGTGCTGCTGCTTCCCAGACGTGGAAATTATTGACACAGGTAGGTTACCCCAGAATAAAGGCATATATGAGAACTGGGACTTTTCCTAGATCCCAAGAGCCCAAATTCAGCATCTTAGTGCCAAAGTGGTCTTCCTCGTCTCTGGAGGTGGCAGGGCTGTGAGGAAGTAAGAACAGGCGTTGAGCTGGGATGTGAATTTCTGAACCTCTCTTGCTTTGGTTCAGTTCCTCTTCTAGCCCCCACACTGCATCCATAGCACACAATCCCCTGGGAGCAAATCAATTTTAACATAAATTCAGACTATTTCACATTCAAACTTTAATGCTGTGCACAAGCTGGAGCATTAACACTTCTATAAGGTACTGCTTAATCTGAACCCCGGCTAAATGGATTACATGGAAATCCTTGTGAGAGGCTGGGAGGTGCTCGATGAATATTTAGCATGTAGAGGGACAAATTCAAAACAAACAGAGGCAGGCTTCATATTGGCTGTACGTGTGTATTAAAGCTGCAGCAGTCGTATATGCTTTTAACAGGCTTAAGTTTTTACTTGGTTATCAGTCCTCTGAGAGATGCTGCTGTCAAACGGTTTAGTCTAAAGACACCCACTGTTTAATGGCTGGGCAACACTGACTCTGAAGGAGGTTTGGGGTAAACAGTGCTCCTGCTGAGCAGAAAAGACTTTCTATGTATTTACACAGCAGATTAGTGGCTGACAATTATTCTTGGGTAAAAAATAGGCACTTTAAATAACAGCTCCTTTGGTTCTGTTTACATGGGTTGTTACCGCTTGGAGTGTTTTTATGCATCGTTTCCATTTGTTGTCACTTACCAGTATTTAGTTTTCCTCTTCTAGTAAAACAAGAAAGCCTGGCTGAGCATTCAGCTTGGGAGTGGTATGGGCTGAAAGCTTCCCTTTGCAAATACTGGTCTATGAATTGGTTTCTGTAGGTGAAGTTCCTCATAAATCAGGGGTTTCTCCTAGCCAGGTGTATTGGCATGTGTAAACATATCCAGGGCTGGTCTCAGTTCAAGTCAGAGGAAACAGTCCATCAGTTGCAAGGAGCTCTTAATTGGCAATGCCTTTCTTCCCCATATTCTTTAGTGTCATGCTCTGTCAGCTGCCAAATGTGGGAGTTTCCCCCCAGGAGGAGCAAGCTCAATGCCCCATCATCTCAGCTGGCCTGGGTCAGCCTGGACCAGGAGACACCAACAGCTCGGGTGCCTGAAAGTGTCCTCGGTGCCACTGAGGCATCACACACCTGGACCAGCAGTCCGCTGCTGCCTGCGACTGCTCTGGTGGCCTATACAAGAGTGAAAACCAAAACCAAAGTGAACGCCATCAAGCAAAAAAAAGGAAAATCTTTCCTGGATCCTGGGGAAAGCTGTGAACCTCTCCTAGCGTGGGATTCAGTGGCTAAATGTAGGGTTAGAGATGCATGTGGCTACATCTCGCTTCAACAGGAACACTGAACAGCACCAAAAGAACGGAAACTCCAAAGCCCCATGTCTTACACCATCATTTCCAAAACGGACAACCATTCCTGTGTTCACACAATCTCCTCTGTAACCTAACCAGATGTCGTCTTGTGACAGTTGGACACCTGCTCCCAGCTTCCTTGTTCAAAGGCTGCTCCGGCACTCTGATCCTTACAGTTAAATATCTTCTTCTTCTTTCCAACCCAAATTCTTTCAGGGTCAGTATACAACTCATTGATCTTGTACCAGCTTTTATCTGAGAGGAAATAGTTCCTCTCCCTTCCTCTATTTATTGTTCAAACGCAATCCAGCCCTCTCTCGGTCTTCTTTTAACGCAGCTACAAAAGACAGGCTATTTAATCTTCGAAATAGAGAGAGTCATCTCTTGTCTCTGTATGATCCTTGTCGCCCTTTTCCCCACTTGTCTGTTTAAAATAATCCTTTGGAAAGGCAGGCGATGAGAAGCTCATGGTGACATCTGGGTGAGGCCGTGGCTGTGCCTCAGACAGCACCAGGCCCTTCCCTGCCACCCAGCACAATCATTGAAAGATACCCCTGCAAAAGTGCAGATGCAGGCAGAGGGAAAAGACACAGCTTCATTTAGGAGTGGAAAAGCCTGGAATGGCCAAGAGCACAGAGCAAAACCTGCACGTTGGGCTTGGACTGCTGCGTCCTGGCCACGAAGGGTCAGCGCTCAGCCCTGCACACCCAACGCTACGGGCGAGCACCAGCTGGGGAGGTGACACCGAGCGCTGGTCAACCTGCACTTGGCAGCACATGCAATGCCCTGGAGATGCCTTCAGATGCCACCCCTCTGCCTCTGGACCACATCTCACCCTGCCTCGTCCACACAAGGGGACAGTGTCCCGGACCATAGCTGCAGACAAGCTCCTCAGCTTCTCGCTCACCAAGGAGGATCACAGATGGTCTGGAAATCAAACCTCCTTCCACGCCGGCCCATCTCCCTGCAATGCTTGTTAATAAAATCGTTTATGCCAGTTTTCTCAGAAAGGTCAAACATATGCTGGCAAACAGCTAACACTGATTAATTTTCGCCCAGTAATTCAGTGATGCTATTTGCTGCCTTTTCAGGTCTGCCAGCTCTCCACAGCCTTCACTTCCCACAAAAGACGGCTGCATCTCTGTGCTCGTGCTCCTTTAATCATTTTCTCTTTGGGGTGGGGGTTTGTTGGTTGTTTGTTTAATCATCTCCTGCGCTGTTGTGCCAAGCTCTAGCCCCGTGCCTGCTGTTATTCTTGGCACCCGAATCGATGTTAACTGGTATATAATCAGCCCGCGCTTTACCGACCGGCATTTGTTCCACTGTCAGCTTTCATTTCAGTTTCTGCTCTGACGCCAGTAGCTGTCCTGCTCTCTGGTGTGCAGCTCGGCTTGCTTTGCTGTGTGCTGTACACCGCGGCGTGGTCTGCTTCTCGTTACCCCCATGCTTGCACCCGTGCAGCTTGTTGCCCAGTGGCTTGTCCTCGCTTCCCGCTCATCTGTCTGCTTTGACCACTCCTATCAGACATCCACGTTACCCACTCTCTTCTACCCACAGGTTCATGTGATTATAATTCTTAGCTTTAAGCCTAATATGATTAAGTATTAAACAAATGGCTCCTGACAGGCACACTCTTACTTTATAAGGTGCTGGTTTGGCTGCTTTAGCACAGAGCTATTTTACTACGTTCTGCTTTTGATAATCAAAATCCTAAAAACCTATTTCACTCAATTCCCACTTTCCAAATTTGTATGTTATTGATCACTAGAAGCATGCATTGTGCTGAACAAATAGAAATGTAGCTACTGAGGTGTTGATCTACATAATGTCTGTGCTAGTCTTTCCCATGGTGGGGTTAGATTGTGTCTAGACTACACAGATCGTGGGACTAGATCAACTTTGATTTTTGTGGATAGGAGACCACAATTAAAATAAACTTTAGGAAAAGCTGGTTTCTAAGTGTCACGATTCCTTCTTTCCTTCTCTCCCACTGAAAACTCTCCCAGTCACATTTTTAGGCCAGCTACATATTTCCTTAAGAAATATCCACACGTGGAAGGCTCCTTCGAAAACGGCCCTCAAGTCCCACAAAAAGATGCACAAGGGGCAGAAGCTTTCCCCTTTCCAAGGCTGCAATTGCTACACATGAGTGGCTGCTGATGCTGGCAGCCATAAGGCAGTGATCACGTTGTCCCCTGGTCACTTACGAGGAAAGTAGATTAAAGCCCTGGAGTCTTAAGGATATTCAGATGCCAAGGGACCAGGAGAACTTGTACGGATCTCTCCCAAACATTTATTAAACATCTAAAACTGTATCTTCAGTCTTTTCGTGCTACTCAGCACAAGTTCTTAAAATTTTATCCCAAATTCCTCTCACTTTTGTGTTTGTCCCCATTCCTCAGACCATGTCCAACCCCTGTGATGGTGGTGTGCTCTGATAGGCATACTCACTCCTTGCAGAGCAGGATGCAAATGAGCAAATACAGCATTTATTTGGGATAAAATACAGCATGGAGACTGCAAACTCCATGCACCAATTGATTGTGCCCGGATAGAAAACCAGTGTTAACAAAAATGCAGGTGTCAAACGGGGACATCAGGCAGGGAGGGGCATGGTGGTGTCATGACAGTAAACCTATGGCTAATGTGTCAGAACAAGCAGAGTAATGCAGATGGGTCATACATTGCATGTTCCAGACTCAAGGAGTCCTTTTGCTCCAATGCCATGCAGTGTGCATGGTCCAGGTAAACTGTAGGATGAGGGGTTTCATCATCCATCTTACAAGAAAAGTCTACAGGAAGGAGCTGGGCAGCCAGGAGTAGCACTTGGGGCAGAGAAGAAGAACGGTAAAGTTGAATATACACTGTTTTTTTTAAAGTTTCCCAAATTTAAGAGGCATTGTGTTAAAACACTAAAAATCAAAGAAGAGTAATCACAGTTCTTTCCTTTTAGTGCTGTGAATAAGGATGAGATAGAAGAGTTACCAAAGAATAAAATATTCTAAAAGAGATAAGATGCAGCAGTTCATTTAAAGATAATTAAAGAAGACAGCCTGGATCCCAAGATAAGGAAAATGAGGATGCAAATGGCACCATGAGCTCAGGAAGAATCTGGCAGCTCTTTTGTGCGGCCTGATGTGTTTTCAAAAGTAGACAATATTGTCTGTTGGGCAAATACCGATGGAGGATAAATGTAGCCCTATTTTTTGCAACAGATAAAGTAGATATCATCTTAAAGCAGGATTTGTTATTCCTCAATGGTCCAAGCCCTGCCCCCACCCAAATCACACTCAATGCTATCTCTAAGATGTTGTCATTTTCTTTAAGCTCAACATGTTTGCTAACTTCACTGGATTAAATGTGAGTGAACAGGCACAGAACAATCTGCCGGGCTCCTTAACGCAGGAAAATGCATTTCCTCTGGGGTTCAGGCAGCTCTCCCTCTAACTGGGGCCAGGTGGTGGGGACGGGTGAGGCAATTAGTGGCCAGGCCAGAAGAGGTCTGTGGTTTGCAGGTTGGAGCTCCCCCTCAGGAGGGTTCAGGCTTGCTTGAAAGGGATGCCACAAAAACCTATGCAAAGTGTACTGGCAAAACATCTGGCACAGCCAGCCCTGGCAGCCTTTGCTATGGAGCGAGGGCTTGCAGAAGAGAGTGATGGTGGCTGTTATTGGTGCTGGTGGGTGCAGGAGGCGGCAGCAGCCTCGCAGGCAGCCTATCTAGGTCAGTGCATCTGTGTGCGTGCGATGGCTCTGGCCTTGCTCCCAAAGGAAGGTAAGACCTAAGCTTGAGTCCCTTGTTCGCTGTGCCTTTCCCCAGCCCAGGACAGGGGCTGAGGAACATCCCGTCTCCCCTATTTGGGGTGCCTGCTTCCCGAGGTGGGGGTGGCTCTGAGGGCTGAGGGAGATGTTGGGAGTGAGACACTGAGGCTAGAGAGAAACCAATGGGCTGTTTTGGGGGCGTGTGTGAGCTAGGATGTCAGTTTTCTTTTTGGACTCTCACAAATGCTGCTTGGAGACCTAGAGAAAAAGGCCAAATTATGCTGGGACTAAAGGCTGAGTTTCCTTTCTGAGGGGAAATAGCAAGGCAAGGATAAAACCCTTGTTAGGAGAATAGGCTGAATATATTCTTTCAATCTATCTGAGTTTAAACCTCATCCATATGTTTATTAGCCTTATCTTATCTGAGCCATATGTCTTCCTGCAGCTGCATTTCCCTTAGCACACAGCAATAGAAAAGACTTAAAATGCCTAAAAACCATGCTCCTGTTTCACATGCTTCATAAAATCCCAGCAGTCACCCATATCACTGTCATAAATCTCACTGCCCTAAGTCTCTTTACCTTACACGTGGTTGCCCACTCCTTTTCCCAGTCGTCCCTGGCCACCTCCTGCTGCACCAGTCCCACCTCAGGACCCCTGGGCTCCCATTTCCTCTCTCCCTGCTTGGCTCACCAAGCAGCTTCTAAACCCGCTGGCACACAGAGCTGTCTGTGCGGTCAGTCTCTGACACCTTTAGAAACTTTGGAGGGAAGGAATCACCCCATTGCAATGCCAAGTGAATGCCAAACAGCTGCCTGCTGCAGGGAATCAGAGGTCAGGGATGAATGCTGATCAACTTCCAAAAACTGAAGTAACCTTTTCTAAAACGGGGGCCGTCAGAGACTGTGAGTCTGGTAGGTGCTATCATGTGAATCTGGAAGAGATTATTGCATGGGAACGTCCTCAAGCCCATGGGGAAGTGAGGCACTAAATGTATCTGTAATAAAATGACCTCCAGCCGATTTCCCTGTAAGGCCGGTGCAGGTCAAGTGAAATGTCACATAGCAAATAGATTTCCTACATGCAGCAGTTTGAATGCATTTCCTGCTTGCTGCCAGCCAGCAGAAGTGGGACACTGGAAACCATGGGGGGGATGTGGGACATGAGCACCAGGTAAGCGTGAGCTGTGGGCAGGCCCCTTCTCGTGTCTCATGAAGAAAGCGTTTATTTCCCAGCCCTGTCACAGCACCCTGGCTGAGGGTGCCATCTAAAAAGCACCAAGCCCAGCCTCTGGTGCTGCTCCTGGAGCCCAGCGCAGGCTGCGACGGAAAACTCTGCCCGGAACAGGGGTTGAGCCTTTTTGGAGGTGCCCTGGGTGGGAGTAGGGGTTTGGGGACCTGTGGCCACTGTTTCAGGCCCCCAGCGGCCTGCAGCGGGTGCCTGGAGAAGCCATGGCTCCCCTCTCTGCCCACCAGGCCCGGAGGCCCTGGGGGCGCCTCGCACCAGGCAAACCCAGCCAAGGAGCCACAGCGCTCTCTGCAAGTGCACATCAAGGGGCTGGTTTTCTTCTTTTTTTTTTCCACTGTCAAGTGCAGTTTAACTGAGGAAATTGCCCAAGACACATGGAATTGCAGCTTCTGTGTGTATGATTTGTCAAAGTATCCTTCCCATGGCTGGACTGGGAGGTGATAGCACTGAGGGCCTGCAGCCGGTCGGAGCTTTTGCCTTGGAGTTGACCCTCACTGGCTGCCAGCTAATAATGCAGCCATGCTCTTTATGCCACCCAGCTGATGCTCTCTCTCTCTCTCTCTCTCTCTCTCTCTCGCTAACTTTTTGCATGGGCAAATTAAGTTACCCCCTCCTGGGCTAAAGGCCGGTTGTTGCCTGCACCCCCAGGGTCTCTCTTCATGGCCAAGGCCGGATTTGTGGTCAGCTGCCCAGGGAAACTGGGGACAGGATGAGGTGGAGTGCAACACCAGGTTCACGGAGGGACTGCAGAAGGAGCACAGGCACAGCACAGGCTGACATGCGCCCCGCTTCGCTGAGGAAGACTGCCCTCTGGGAGGTGCCCAGTTTTGGCAACCTTCCCCATGTAGTAGGGCAGTGAAGAAAAACAAGTGGGACAGAGCACTGCCAGAATGCCACAGTGTTGCTGGAGCACTGGCATTGCCCTCAGCTATGCTCAGAAAAAGGCTGCTGCAAAGTACGGCATGATGGAAGAGTGTAAGGAGGATTAGGCCAATGGTCTGCAATAACACAAACTACTTCTAAACACTTCTTGCAAAAAGTCTTTTTTCTTTTTCTCATTTTAATGAAGTTGTGTGTACGTTAGGAAGATTGGGTAGGATCACTGATGTTGAAGTGGTGCTGAGCGCATCTTCCATTCCCTTCCAGCCCAGCACTCAAGGACTCCCTCAGGACTCTTCTGTGTAGGGAAGCAAGCTGGATGTATATGGTATGGTTAGAAAAACAGGTTTGCTGTCCCACTCCAGGCTGTCTTGATCAGGTACGTGCATATTTGATGGGCAATCCACAGAGCCCCAGTTGCATGAGTTGCTTTATGTACTAATTCCTTTTCATGTCTTTTTCTTTACCAAATAAATAACCTGCTTCCTTTAATCTTTCCCCATTGGCCTCAGATTTTCTGATTTGACCTTAGATGCAGTTGGTAAAACAGAATCTCCCTATCTTTTGAAATTTCACCTCAAGGGAGTTCCCAATACTTTTCTTTCACTGTTTGAAATACCTGATAGCCTTTCCAGTTTCTGCTTTATTATTGCACTCCTAGGTGTGTTTTTCTGGCTGCTATCTCCTTCTAGTGTCAAATATTTGGCTAGTTTCCACACTGTTTTCCTGTGAATTCAGCCTTGGTTTGGGGCTGGCCATCTGTATACATACCTTAGCAGCTGATGCTTCCTCCTACAGTCTGTAGAGCATAAACCACTTCTGGCTATGTTCAGGCTTGTTGCTTTCAAAAACACTGAAATGTTGAAAACTGCTGTTTGTTTCTTTTGGTTTGTGTTCTACCAAAAAATAAGACTGAGTGAAGGGAAAACAGGGAAAGAAATACTAATCAGAATGTTCTGAATTTCATGTGCATAAGACCAGTGTCTCTCAAACTGTTCAGCCGGCATGAACGGTGCACTTCAAGTGGCTCCAAGGTTTCACACATTTGTAAATTATTTTTGACTATACAATACTTGCCTTCAAACCTAGATCAGACTTTGTAATAAACATTTGGTTTTCATCAGAAGAAGAAAATTTCATTTTCATGCGCTATCAGCTCTAAGTTTTCAACATATCAGTGTTTGCGTTATTTGATTTTGTGTCCTGTGTGGCCTTACTTGGTCTCCACGGCCTATGTTTGCTGCGAGACCAATTGTGCCTAGCACCATCAGTGAGACTGCCTGGGCGCCTGCCGACTGTTCACAGCAGAATCAATTGTTTTGATTTTCAGTCCTGGCTACGAGAAAAACCACTCTCTCTTGACTTTCTGCCCAAATCTGTGGCAACTCAAAATGCTGATTTACTTCATAATGTGTTTAGGCTCAAGTACTGCACGAAATGCTGGCAGAGCCAGGGTGAGGTCCTGCGGGAGCATCCAGCAGGGCAGAGCCTCTAGATGATGCAGAAGCTGAGCGTGTGGCTGTGGGAGCAGGAGGGAAGAAGGATTGGGCAGGATAGGGCACCAAGGGGAAAAGGAGTGGAGGCAGTGCCCATGGGGGCCACAAAGGATAAGTCAGACACATAGAGAAGGGGCATTGGTTTGACCATTTGTAACCGATACAAAGAAAGACAGTCATTCTGTAGAATTTACGCTGCTGGTGGCAAATTCTGGAATAAAATCCATAAATAATGTTGCTTTCCCTCGTGGGAAGATGCAGTTTTGAGGGGGAGATCTTGCAAAACACATGTTCTGAGTCTCTGAGAGGGAGCTCTGGCAGTGAAACTCTGGCATCAGGCAAACAGCTGCCTGAGAGCTGTTCCTCCCCATACTGTGCTCCTACCTGTATCACTGCTTTGGGGCTGCGTCTGCTCTCAGGAGCTGTCAGAGTGGCCTTATGTTAGAATTAGCATGCACATCCACTTAGTGAATGTGGCATATTTGCTCTTGCGAGCCATCAGCAGAACTATAAATAAAAAGGTTTGTCTACATGCATGTGTCACAGCTAGTGAGCATACATGCATATGTCCATGTTCACCTGGGTCCTTCCCCAGGGTGGCACATTGCAAGGCCTCCCCTGGGCCTCGTTCACCGATGGTATTAGTCATGCTGCTTTGTCCATGCAAAAGCTGACACCCCTCATTTTGCTGTGCAGACAAATCCTTTAATTTATACCCCTGGATTCCTGTTGTAAGACTTTCAAAAGGACTCAACACTCAAACATACAACCTAAATAGCTAGGAATTGGGCCTCAAACCTGAAGACCTTGCCTAGATGATGTACTGCTGGGCTATGAGGGAGATGGAGCTCACTTGTACAACGTAAATACTTCAAATCATAGTGCAAATAATGTAAATAAGGTGAAATCCTTTGTGACTCTCCCAGCCCTACTAGTTAGCCTTGAATGCCTGAGTTAGTTCAAGTGTCACCATGTGCCCAGAATATCTATTGTTGTAGAATTATAGAATTATCAAAGATTACAAGTACGTATAATGTAAGTGCTATCAAAGGAGATTACCTGCCTGCCTGAAGCTAGTCATGCAGTAAATGGATGGTCTGATATTTCAATTCCTTTCTCTTGATCCTCCATCCGTAAAAAGGGAGAGAAAGTGAAAAGTCCACCAACACCATATTGCAGGGACAGAAAACATACGCCTGTTTATTATGTATTCAGACCTTATAGTGCATGTGCACACAAAAATGCAGAAGAAGCAACAGTTCCTTCATCGTGAAAGAAGAGAAATGCTGTGTGGTTAGACAAGGCAATGAAGGTGAGGTAAAACATTGGAGAGCTGTACTAAGCAAGCTCCTGCTTCATTCAGTGTACGAATGGGTCCTGTAGAGAAAAGCAAAACAAAAAGCAAAAAGGATCCTGTAATTCAATACATTGTTTGAACAAATGACCTCAGTTGTGTGTCTCCTAGCATCCGAATTGTTCAATCAACATTACAAGACCATTAACGTCATAGGGTGTGTTTTATTATGCTCATAATCCAAGAAAAGGGAAGGAGAAAACAGATTTGTCACGAGCGTGTTTGGCAGAAATTCTGCGCAAAGGTACATGGCTGACATGCCAGGAGATGGCCCGTCTGAAATTTATGGCATTTACCCTAGGATTGTGAGACCAAACTGCATCTGCACTGCAAATGCTGTGAAATAGGCTATTTATTTGGCATGATGGTTAAAAGGAAGGCTGTTTATAATAGTGATACAGCTGAAACAACAGCCTAACAGGATTTTGGAAACTGCTTTCAGTGTGGGAAAGCATAGCATTTGAATGACAGGACACGGTCGACAGAAGGGGTGTTAGAGAAGGGGCAAAGAAGAGCTGGATGTGGGTCTGGTCTGTTTATACTGCCTCCTATTTACCACTTGCCTCCTCTGTATGGTCAGCTTCACAAAAAGTAGACTGTCATATAATGGGTCCTCATCTTCTGCCTGCCACCTGGGCTGGAGTAACCATGAATTGGGGTTCATCCTTCTGGACTGATGACTGATCGACAACAACCACCACCAAACAGCACTTGGAGCTGAAACGAAGAGGTGAGGTTTCTGGGCTCCTCACAGGACTGTTTGGTATCAAACGTAACACCACCACGAGGGCAAGTTTATAATTATGTTTTTCCACATACATTGTTATCATATATTAGGACAGTTTTGAAATTAACCACATCTTTTAAAGAAATAATCACAGGGTTTTGTTTTGTATTTTAAATGCATTTTTAAAAAGTAACCACTTCTGAAACAATATTGTGTTTTTAATCCCATTTATGTTTTTGTCATTTGTTCAATACCAGCCACTTTGTTTAACCCAAATTCAAAAATGAAGTTCTCCTGGTGCTTTTCTGAATAATGCAGGGGCGATATGGCAGATAGCAGTTGCAGCCTCCATTCCTACCATATTCTGACTCAAAAAAATGTGTGTGATGTTTTTACTTATTTATAAACAAAATAGTTATGCTGTCCTCACCACACTGGAGGGAAGGTGTGTGCCCACCTTCACTTAGTCCAAGTGCTGCACCCATTTTCTTACATAGATGCGTTTTTGTCTTCATGTGATTGACAGGCTGAGGCTTTCAGATGCTCTTACCCGTTGCTTTTCACCGGTCAAGTCTGATCCCTTTAAGTTTTAACTTCAAGAGGATGATTCTTGTCATAGTGATGGCTGTATGCTTGCTGATTGCCCTAAAAATCACTGGACAGTTATCTCCAGGCTGGTCCTGTCCTGGTTTCACCATCACAGGCTCCGTGCCCTTCAGGTCATATATCCCAGTGCCTTATTTTAATACTCACAGGTCAGTTTCATCTACCTGAGAGACACAGAGTTCCCCTACCAGAACAAAATGGAGGTGAAAACATTCAGCTGATGTAAAAAGCCGGAAATAAATAGGAAGAAACTGTGCTTGTGTATATAGTGTATAAAAGTGACGCACGGAAATAGAATTTGTAAATCCCATTAGCTTTCGAAAGGAAGATCTTCCAGGACTGCAGAGTTTCCATTGCAAACTTCATTATGTATGTCACATAAATAAGGTTTCAAGTGCCTCAAGTGAGAAAGTAGCCCGAGCTTCAGACCACTTGTGGTTTTCAGAAGTCTGAATGAGCTGTTGAGTCTCTAATGAAGATTTTGAATAACAAATTCCGATAAACAAGTTGTTCTGTATAATAATATGTGGAAATTCTTGCATAAGTCTCCTTCCCACTGATACGGAAAAAAGAAGTCCAGAAAAATTGCATGCAAATAATTGTCATCAAGTCTTAGCATGCTGCGCTTTCTGTCATCTGCAGTTGGACCTAAATCTGAATCTGTTGAGGAGTTGGGATTTCTTTTTTCTAATATACACTCACCAAGCTAAAAAGGGAAGGAAGGTGCCTCCAGTGCATCACTGACCGGTGGAAGGCAGACGGGGCAGGCACTTGGCACAGGGTGTGCTGTTGCCTGCTGTAATTACTGACAGATTGGAAGGGGAGACATAGGGCATCTCGGGCTCAGTGGTGTGAGCTGCTGCCAGGGAGCCTGCCACCGTGCCCAGACCATGGGAGGGACCTCAGCAAGAGCTCTTCTTGTGCAGAAAGGAACCTGCAGTACTATGGGCAACTCCAAGTCTGAAGACATCTGCCGTAGGGCAAAATATCTGTCAAGTCTCCAAATATCACAATTTTCCAAACAAGGTATTGCCACTGGCTCAGGATTTGTCTGTGTCTGCAAGATAGAATTATCTGCGAAAATGTTTCTAGTTTAATTATTAGTTCCTGAAGCTACCTGTGAGCACGGCATGATCGCAGCACACCTCCGTGGAGGAACAGAATGTGGTTCTGGCATAAATTAGAGAAGCTCAGTGCTAGTGCTCAAAAGGCAAACGTGCTTAAGGGAAACTGAGTGGGGGAGAAACATGACAAAAACAGCTCTGTTGATAAAGATTTTTAAATAATTTTTTCTACCTGAAAAGAGAGGATTTATTTCACATTAATATGCATACAAGTACATATCTAGCATATATAAACACATCTATCAACACACACACATATATATGTATATAAAATATGTCATTGCTTTTAAAGATAATTGCATTATGGAAATATGGACAGAGGGAGTATTTAGGCCAGATATTAAACTGACAGGTACAGATAAGGTCCTGTCTCTTCTTCTGTAAACAGTATTTAATTTTAAAAATAGTCTATTGTCAATATTAAGGACAAAAAGAGGGACTGAGGTCTGGTTAATTAAGAGGTTTGTGTTTTGTGAGTGAAAGGCAATCAGCCTGTATGTTGCTCTGATGCCCGCTGGGGCACTATTCAAGCACCTCTTTGTGACAATAAGGAATCTTCCTGGCATTGTGTCAAAGGGCCTATAAGCAGGGGAATATCACACGAGCAGAAACAGCGTGTTGTTTCTGTAGAGGACAATGATACCACCTCTGCGGGACTCTAATGACCTGCTCTAGGGCTAATACTTTCTCTCTGTGTGCTTTATGCAAATGGATGCAAGAAATAGTTCAAAACTAGAGGATATCAAATTTAATCTACTTGCTTACTGCATTTGAAGGTTAGGAGGTTGCTTGATCATGGTTCACATGCATATGGAAAAGAGAGGGGGTTGAGTGTTTGGAGGGAAAGACATCAGAAAGAAATCTTCAGCACTTTACTGATAACCTATCACATCTCTGCATTCCCTGGTCAGTCTGAATTCAGAGAACCTCTGTACTTAGCCTGAAGTGTAATCATACGGATGAAAAGCAATTTCGAAACCCTCTTTCTTATCTCATGATTGTTCAAGGAAATATTAACTTGTTAAATTAGAGACATTATGAATTAGGTAAACAGAGGCATCCACTGTAAAAATGATTTAATCCTCCAGTTCAGAGCAGGGTCTCCTAAAGACTGTGATTTAATTTACAGGCTTGTTCAAACGTCACAAGTCAGATTCAGTTCTGGACAAAGCTGAGCTGTAATCCCCCTGCCTGGGGTGTTTCCCTGTCCTCTTGAAAGCAGAGCCTGGGGGAGAGCTCTGTTTCAGGGATTTATAAGACATATCTGAGGCAGGGGAAAATGCTGGTATAGAAAAGTGGCGAGTGAACTCGTAAGCTCCATGAACTGTAAAGATTTTTCACAGAAACCTCTTGGGTCACTAAGAGCTCTTGTTTAAAGTCTGCTTTGGAGTTCTGTAGGAAACAGAACAACATAAAGATGAAAATCTGCATTTTTTGTTGTCTTCTTCTGTGATGAACTACTGAGCCTTGGTCCCTGTAGAATTAATGTTTGCAGTGTGGAACAAAAGGGAACAAACATAAAAATGAGAGTAAAGTGAGAAAAGTATAATAAAAAGAAACATTCACTTTAAACACTCTGGTAGTATTTTCTGCCTAATTCTCTAAATAAGCTCTTGCAGGAACAAGGAAGGAAGAAGCAGAGCTCAGTGCTACATTCTGCTGTGCTGCAGGAGCAAGCAGACTGGTAAATGCAGGATAATTTCCCATGATAGGCTGGAAGATGAAGGATTATTTCCCGTGATGGTAGGGAAAAACAAGCAGATCGGTTTGTGAGCAAACTGGATGACAAACAGTAGATGCAGCTGTACCTGGCTGGCCTGTTTGTGCAGCAGGAGCTGCAACTACACAGGGAAAGCAAGGAGAGGGGGAAATTGTAGGAAATACTCCTCTGTCAGATACTGGAACTGTGGCAGAGCAAGACAAAAAAAGAAGTCTTTAATTCAAGAGGGAACAGTTATTAAAGTTCGGTCTGTGCAGCCAGGTCTGCAGAGCGAGGGCTGAAAAGTCCCCTACAGAGATGTGCTGGTAAGTTCTATAACATCTGGATTGAAGAATTAATGCAAACACGTTCCCTATCTGCTGTCTCTTTTGCCTGAAAACAGGAGTACATATATATTTTTAGTCTCCCTGACACCACCAGCTTCCCTATACAGTGTTCAAACTTCATGCTCTTTTCTGTGATCTTGGTGCAAAAATGTAAGTAACTTTACACAGCTCTGGAAAGTTGTTCCAAAAATGTACCAGTACAGATCGTCCACATGACACTTACTTCATCCTACTCATATGCAAGGAGAATAAATCCAAGCAACTCAAAAGATTGCTATAGGTTCTTTTCATTGAATGTAGACTGTTCATATCTGATGGGTCTGGCGGAAAGTTCTGTTTTCTTTCACGTACAAACTATGGTCTTGTTACATATACATTTTTAGGATCATTTTGAGGTGTTTTAGTCTCAGGTTTATCCTTTTAGCAGGTTTACAGCAGTCAGCATGACTACTTGTGGCAGGGATCATTTCTCTCTGTACATAAATGTTTTCTGAAAGAATAGAGCAGATTATCAGCCTTGTCTCACGTGAAGGTGCCAGCTATTCATTACACATTTTCAGGCTGATACATATGATCCAATGCTAATTAAGCCCCTGCTATTTCTGCTTCTGTGAAAAGTGACTCCCTGATGTTTCTTGCTGTCTTTCATTTGCAATTATGGGAACTCAATAGGAATCAGCTTTTTCTCTTTCTTTTATGTCACACAATTTATATTCTTAACTTGCACAATGATTATCTGCAGAATTGACATGATTGCTCTGAAAATTGCACCTAGCTCATGAAAGCTGCAATTGCTTTAAAAATGGTGACTATTCTTACTTCTTGTGATCTCAGGGCAGGCCTGAAAACACTAAACTTTGTCTAAATTTGCTGGGCAGCTCTGTAAAAGTACTTCTTTTACTAGAAGCGATGGTTTTCATTTGCAAATTTTAATGTGTCTGTGACATCTCATGATATCAGCTTGGATCGCTCAGTAATACTAATAGGAGTTGCTTTGAGAGGGTAATGGCTTCATAAAAGTATCTGTGTGCAATGATTTCTATGAGCTTTTGAGGATGTCTTCTACATTGTATTAACATCTACAAAGCACAAATAAATACAGTTCAGATAAAGCAATTCTGTTCAAATTGGCTCAAACCTCCTTTTCCTTTCATCCAAAGGCAGTCGTGGTGGCCTACCTTGTTTCACCTCCTCAGCCTCCTTTGTGCTGCTCTCCCCTCTAGCTTAACTAAAAACTTAGAGGGAGTAAAATGTTATCTCAGATATACCTGGATATATTAGTCTTGAACTATTTTGCAGAAGAGCTCAGGCCATGTGTAAAGTAACTCCAGATGTCTCTGTGATGTCTTGCAGAAAAACCTTAACAACTGAATGAAGTCCACCTGCTGGTAAGCCCTGTGAAATCTTGTCCCACTAGATGTTACGCCCGAACTGGGGGCCAGCAAGTAGCTAAAAGCCTAGCGGCTGGACTCTTAGTGAACATGTCCACTGGCACATCTGATCAAAGCTTCCCGACAAACCCCGTGCTGCTGTATTTTCCCCCATCGATGCATGGCAAAGCGACATGCCTGTACCTCAGCATTGCCTCAGGCTTAGCGCATCTCTGTTAAGTGTGATGCTGCGGGTGTTGCCGGAGCTGCCAATACAGTGCTCTTGTAGAACAGCCGAGGTATTTCTCTCTTGATGAGCTGAAGCAATATTTTGATGTAGCGTTGGAACACGCAGTGTTATGCCGGTTACTGTCTGTGTGTCTTCTGGGATTTTTTTAAATTTTTTTTTGCCAGCACTTCCATAAAGGTCAAAATTGCTTTTCTCATACTCCCTGTAGAGCTTGCCCTGGCACTGTTGCAGCTGCCATCTCTGCAAAGGCTCTCTGTGTGGTGACTGCGATCTTTTGCTTGCTGCCCCAGATGAACTACAGATTGTCAGCAATGGGCACTTTGTGTTTGGCAGATCAAATTGCAGGAGTGTGGGTAATGTAGTGGGTGCATCCAGAAAGAGCTGTCCCCTTGAGTCAAAACTAGTGGTGCACTGTACAGTCTTGTGCATAAATTTGCAGCAGTAGGGTCCCTACATTGTGTTGAAGGTCCCATATGATAAGAGGTATCTCCTCCCTCCCAGCCCACAATATAGGTAACAGGGAAGATCACCCCAGAAAAAGGTGGGGTGCTCCAGATAGGTAGGCAGTGACAGGACACCCAGAGAAATGAAATTCTTGTTGCAGTGAGAACTTCTGCACAGGTGGGCACTATGGGACCTAGTGACAGCACTTGGTCAGGGAAACCTGCCTTAATTTCTGCTTACTTTTCAGTACCTTGACGAGGGGAAATGGCTGAGTTCAGGATGGGAGGACTCCTCTGATTCCTGGCTGCAAACAGCTTCTTGTCCCCCAGCCCGTCTTACCTTTGGCTGGCAGATTTAGTGCTTGGAGCACACAAGGCTCTGGCTCAGCAATGGCTGCTGGACCAGTGTTTTCAGTCCCAACTGCTGTGTGAAAAACGCTGAAGAGACTGCACTGGGCGCAGTCTTGAGTGGTTGGGAGGTTCAAGGAAAACACACACACGCACACACACAAATTCTGTGGTTTATCTGCATGAGAGAGGAAAATATTTTGGAATAGAAGTCACACGAGAGTACTCTTGTATATATTTTAGGGGGTCTGAGTTTTGCTGTTGCTCTTCATCTGGTTATGTTGCAGCTCTTTTCTCTCAGGATTATCAGACACTCACTGGACGAACAGCCATGGCACTGAATAAGCTTGAAGAGGTAACAACTTTTATTGCACGTGAATTACTAGGAGCATGAGTGGTTTGCAACACGATTCCTGGAAGTGGTTGCTTGGTGAATTTGTACTTTCCAAAACAAAAGTTTACTGAAAGTTGGCCAAATGTAAAGATTTCTATTAGTATCATACATATTTAACACTCTGCAAGAAATGACCAATAATGTCATCTTGGACTCTTCAATATTTTTGTTGCTTGCATTTAGCATTTAATTTTTTGTTTATATAAATTCTGAATTAAAGAATGACAGTGTTCACATTAAGTACTTGGGTCCAAAGAAACAAATATAAGTAAGGAACTGTGAGCTCCAATCTGTCTGTTTAACCAGGTTCTTAGTCAGCTTTCACGTCTCCCTCCGTTGTTTTGTCCTTAAAATAAGGACGTTACCTCCCGCTGGTTAAAAATACTCACTGGTCTTGGAAATAGGAAGGATTGCATTCTGGAAAGCTAGACAAAGCGCAATCTCAAAAAGGCTTATGAGAAAGCAGCACTAAAAAAAGCTATATATGCAGTCATAATCTTTTCCCTCTGATTCAGGTGAATGCTAACCAAAAAGCTTTGAGTGTAATTGGTCATTATCTAGACAGCTGTTTGACTCACAGTTTATGTAAACCCACCTTTCTTCCCCTCTGTGCTGTTAATGTGTCTTGAAGCCCACTGCAGCCAGTGGAGCTTGGAGCAGAGTTTGTAGGCATCAGATGATCTTACAAAAAAAAATAGTGCCTGGCTTGAGTTTGCCAGGTGAGCGCTACAGATCTTGTAGCTTGAAAACCTGGGAGCAATTTGTTATTGCACAGCCCCCGTATCTTCCCCCAAAGTATCATTTATATAAAGACTTCATTAAGGCATCTGTAGGTGACATGTCCATATTACAGTGTCACAGCCTGTCACAATGCAAATTTTTCCTGTATTTCTGTGTTTGACGTGCAACAGTAATGCTATCTGGATGTGTTTTCCTAATAGCACAGAGGCTGCTGGTGCTGGAAAACAGCTGAAGCAAATGAAGTAAGGGCTACCCCTAAGGGTAGCTTTCATTCTGCTGCAGGTCCCAGGCTAGATTAAAAAGACACTGTGCTGTTTGGGAAAAAAAAAATAGCTGGCAGCTATAGCAGCTCCTCCATACTGCACACATCAGTGCCATCAAAGTTGAAATTCATGGTTTTGTGGTATTGGAGAGCACTAACCTATAGGTTCTGTGGTCTTTGGGTTTGTAATATTAGCCTGACAAAGCATGGTTAAGGGGAATCCTGAGTACAGAGGGACCTCAGCATTATTGCACACAACCCTAAAACGGTGTCCAGATCCAAGGAGCATGGGATTGGCACAACGAGCCTGCCTGATTGTGAGTGCTCAGCGCCATGGGTGCCTTGCTGGCAGCACCTGCAGCTCAGCACCGGGGCCAGCCAGCCCCTGGACTGTATCAAACGCAGCCTGTCAGTGCACACAGTTACATGAGGTGTCTCGTGCCATGTCACAGAGCTGTCCGTGGCAGAGGCAGTGACAGGGAAATTGTATCCCGGGCAGCATTAATCTGCCCTGATCATGAGCTCATCCTGACTCATCCTCTGTGTGCTTTCCAGATCCCACGGCAAGCACAGGAGGTGTTTCTAGTCCTTTTGCTCACACAGCCTCAGTTGACTCCTTGAGCAGCTCCATCTGATCGGAACGAGGAAGGTCCCATGCGGAGCCCTAGCTGTGAACACATGCCACAGCCCACAATAAACCATGTGTGTAAGCAAATTGCAGTAAGGCTGCATGGGCAATATTAATTCTCCTACTTCTTGATTTCTTAGCTCTTTCCCTTTGCAACCCTCTATTCTTCTACACTCTCTGGTATATAATCATTTTAGGTGCAATTTCTCACCTTCTTATACTGAACAGTCACTGCCACGTAAGTAGTCTGAAAAATGAGGTAAATTGTGCTTAATCAAAAAATGAAATCTGCACTGTTTGGGATATGCAAGTCAACTGCTTCATCTATTCTGTTTCTTATTTGGAGGATTTACTGTGACTCCAAAATCCTGCCACTGCAATAAAATGCATTTGGGTATAATATCCTGTACTATAGGCAGATGGTTACAATTATACTTTTAAATATCTTTCTGTCATTATACATTACACTCAAAATTAAGTATTATTTTTATATGATGAAAATCAATGAAAACGTGCTGCAAGTATGGGCTTATACAGGCACAATAACTGAATGAGTCACACAAGGCTCCTTTTGATAATATGACATCCTTTTTTTTCTGACTTCAGTCTGTCACAGCTCTTTAACTTCATCCTCCCTCAGATAATGCTATTTGAATAAAGGGTTGTTTTCATAAAAAGTCTTGTGACAAGGAAGAGTTATATTAAAATGACACAGCTAACTGAAAGGCAGCATAGTCCTTTACTTCGCATGTGATGTTGGCAGTGAGAACCCCCTGAGCTGTTCATATATTTTGGAATTGGATTGCTTCATGGCTTAAAAAAACTCAGCATTTTACTTTCTTATGCCTTAAAATAGACAGGACAGCTTAGCTTGCTGCTCCCTCAGAGACAGGTGAGAATTCAGCCAGATAGAACCAGACTCAAACCCAGATCCCAACAGATTTCAGAATAAGGTGGGTTGGGATGTTCCCTCTTCAGAAAGCAGCTGGGATACTTTTCCAAAGCATTTGCTTGATCCAACAGTCAGACAGAATGGTCTTGAGGCAAAAAAAAAAAAAAAAAAAAAAAAGTAAAAACTTTTCACAAAGCAAGTTGCAAAGGGACCTGCAGAAGAAAAAAAGCACTGAAAAGCAGGAGTCTCTTTTTCTGAAGGAGCCAGCATTTGGTCTAAACAGAAGTAAGACCACTGCATAAAAAAACATTTTTACTGCTCACAGTGTTTCTGATTCATCTCATGGGAATGTGTACAGATATTTTAACAGGTATAATGAGCACCCAGTTACAAGCAATACATTTGGAGAGCACAGGTTCTGTTTTAGGCAATAAGGAGAATTTGACAGATAAGATAGAGAACGTGTATTGAACAGGGAATGCTTAAATGCTCTTAGGAACACAAATAAAAGCAAATAACAGCCTTAATAAAAACAGACTGTTTTCTTAAGAAGAAATTTGATCTCTACCTCTTTCCCAGATCCTTCAGCTTTCCATCCATACCAATAGGAATGCCTTATTATGCACAGTCACTGTGAAGTTGTCCCTCAACTTCTCCAATTTGCTTTTATTCTCCAAAGTAAAATATAGCTATAGTGACATTTCCCACATATGTAAAACTAGCACACAAGTTCTACAGTGCCTCTCTTCTAGGAAATTTCATGTGTTCCAGTTCAGTAAAAACGCTGAGGATAAATGTAATTCTTTAGCCTATTTTATAGATTCTGACATAAAAGATGCTGAAGCTGGAAAATCTGAAGTCTTCCAATATAGTGTTCAAACTCAATGAATAAACAGGTGGACACAGTAGGCTTCAGTATTCATAGCAGTTTTCAACTGGTCTCCAGTCTTCATACCAGTTTATAATCGTTATGGATCTGGGCTCAAATATCAGAAGTATGTATATAGAAAGGAAGAAAACAGTATAATAGATTGAAATCTTGCACATTCCCAGCTTAGAAACAATTTGATATAATTTGAACAATAAAATAATCTGGCATATTTGGAAGTAGTAATAAAAATTGTGGTAGAAATTCTGTTTTCTGTGAAGTGACTTAACAGTGGTTGGCAGTCTCTGAAAGTTATCTTCAGAGAAAATATTTAACTCTATGGTGAAAATACTTCAAACCAGGACAAATACAGTGCACACAGATAGCTCCACGTTCTCTCGTGCAAGGTTATTTCCATCTTTGTATGGCTACAAAATCACCCCTGCAGAGATATTGGCTCCATGTGCATGAGCCATGACATTGACATCTGTCATATCCACAGGTGCACATAACTACTTTTTTTTTTTTTTAATTTCCACAGGTTACTGGTTTCTTAATGCTCATTGTGACAGTTTTCACTCGCCCAAATCGATGCTGTTGTCAGATCCTAAGTGAACATACGAAAATGCAGAGAATCATAGAGTATATTGCCCTTGCAGAGGCTCCTTGCACATTGTTCAGGGTCTGTTTGTGTTTAGGCATTGCTGCTTGCTATCTGTATTTAGAAACCACACCTTTCTGGCTGCTTTGTGTTTCTCTGCAAGTATAACATTCTTGATTAGTAATAACGAAAAGGATGGGAGAGGCATTAATACTCAGTTTGGTCTTTTAGTAATGTTTATTTCTAGATTTTATGCAACAGTTTTGACCACATTTCTTTTCAAATTGAAAAATAAAAATAAAAAATAGACCTTTGCTCTATCTGCAGGAGCAGAAGATGGCACAACAGCCCCAGAGCTACCTGGAGAGTGGGCACAAGGTCCCACAGCAGCACACAGCACATCCACCGGAGCTCTGCTGCTCACCTGGCAGCATGCTGGGTCACAGGTAATAAGGAGAACTCTCTTATCCCAGGTGAATTCAGTACATCCTCTGTAATGTCTTTACGTGCCTCTCCTTGCCTCCTGTCAGCTGACAAGCTCTCCCCTGTGGCCAGTGCAGTCTGTTTGCACAAAATGCACATGTGTAGCATGAAGCCTTGGCCTGGTCTTGCAGCTTTGAGGTGCATGGAAACATTGCTACAGAAAGCAGCAATTAGTATTCTCAGGGCCAGTCCAAAGGGTAGGATGTATACCAGACCTTGTCCACAGCACAGCCCTGCAAGGTGTCCAGCATGTCCCATAGGTCAAACTCATACATTTATGTAGGTAAACTGCACTGAGCCTTGATGTTTATAGTCAAAGTAGTGGAGGAAGTCTTAGCATGCAGCTTGCCTAGAAGTAAGGTGGTTTAATGCCCTTTTCCCTGAAGATATCTTAAGACAGGTAGAAAAGGCATGGAGCTCATTATCAGAAAAATAAATATATATATTTTTTAAGTGTAATAAATAGAAATAATTACCCCTCTGCTCCACAGAAAATATAAATAGATAGATAGATAGACAGACAGACAGATAAATCAGCACAATGCAGAGACTGATTCTGAAATACGTTGATCCTTTCTGAAAGTGTGGAGGACCCCTTGAAAGCAGCCAGCATGAAGGAACTATATGGTGTGATTTTCTGTTGTCAGGGCAATGCAAAAGAATGTCGAAGTGTTCCTGGAAATTCAGGCAGTTTGTATATCACGTTGACATAAAAATACATGTTCCTAAATGCCTGTATGTATGCATCTGCAAACAAGAAAAGTGATTGTCAAAACCTGCATCCTATGAAAAAGATACTATATGCTATTATGGAAGGCATAGATTGGTTTAGTTACGAACTAATGTGGCTGCTTTTTAGAAAAAGCACTATTTATTTTTTTTCTTGTCATGAAACGTTACCAAACGAAAAAGACTGATCCCTCCCCCCGTTCTTATAGGCATATTTCAGAGCTATTCCTCTCATGATTGGCTATTTTGAGACAGTTGATTGGTTTGAGGTGCTGTTGGCATTACAGAACTGTAAAAATGTCCTGGTTTAGTAGTATTAAATGTCATTCAAAATGTTCTTTAATCTTGGTTTCCTTTATGAGGAAACAACACTCTATTTTCCATGGAACAGAAAGATGCTTTAAATTCCAAATATTCTGAGACTCAATAGAATTAATCCAGGAGATAAACCAACAAATTCCTCTGAAGACTTTATTTTTACTATAGAAACCTGCCTAAATCCAGAACTTCATTGTGACGTAAAAAGGAAGAATTTGCCTCATTAATCATTTTTGCTCTTCTATCATTACTTGCTGGATTGGGGCCCTGGAAACCATAGCGGAGAGAATCATAGAAGTGTAAAAATGTCTCCTGCCCTCTCCAGGGAAAAAAAAAAAAAGAAAAAAAAAAGAAAAAAGAAAGAGAGAGGCAAGTTGTTCTTCAGAGCTGGGGGAGAGGGGTCTTCCATCCAGCCACCAAGTCATCAGTCACAGAAAGTGAATGCCAAAAAAGATCCTGCTTCAAAGATCCTTCTATCAAAAGACAGCTACAATTTTGTTGTTATTAGTTCAAGATTAGAAACGTCAGCCTGAACTTCTTGTGAACTAGCAATGTCACAGTCCTGTTTTCTTGCATCCTCAGTCCAAAGGGGGCAATTTGGGTATTTGATGCTTCTTTATGCAGTTTTTCACTACCTGGTGGATTGCGCTGCTGCAGGAGGTCACTGGGGCAAGTACTGCAGAGTGAATTTAAAAAGTGTACGGACAACTTTATTACTGAGTTATGTCTAATGTGAGCACATGCAAATAACTGCTGTGCTTCAGAGTACTGCTGCTTCCCTCTGCTGCTCCACCACTGTTCTCTCTTGTTTTTGCAGCACTGCACATATGCTTCGATCTTGCCTGCTGGCATTCCCCCAAGACCATCAAAGGCAGTCCAGTACAAAGGCAAAACACCTCCAAGAGACAGAGCTGGTCCATTATCACTCTTAAGTAACATTACAGTGATTTGGGTAGAAAACAATAGGGTATGAGTCATGTTTCTGACCAAATAGAGCACAAAAAGACAGACCAAGGATGCTCTGAGGGTGGCAAGGAGACCTGCAGAGGTTTTGCTTCTGTCTCTCCATGGCAGCTTCCAGAAGCAAGGTCATGCCAAGACAAACATCAGCAGCATTGGCACCCATGGCATTCCTTGCTGGGAGCAAAGGCTTGCTCACTGAGGTGACAGCCATGCTCTCTGGCATGGGCGTTCACTTGGCCAGGGGCTGCTGGATTTGGAAGTCAGAGAGGAGCTGGGAGCGCCCAAAAATGTGTCCTTTGAACTCCCTGTTAAACTCGTTACACGCTTCCTGCAAAGTAACACAGAAAATCTTGCATGAAGGCAGAAAAGGACCTTTACGTACAGATCTTTGGGGCTGAGTTAGAAAGGAGAGGGCACTTGCAATGGCCACTTCCAGTCTGGGGACATCACAGCTTTTCCAAGCACCTAGGTCTATCATCCAGCCACATCCTCTCTCCTCACACTGATGCCTTCATTTCAAAGATACTGACACACAGGCACGTGGCCTGGAAGATGGCTGCATTGTGCTCCACTCCAGCCACAAGAATGATCAAGGGGCTGGAGCACCTCTCCTATGAAGACAGGCTGAGGGAGTTGGGGCTGTTCAGCCTGGAGAAGAGAAGGCTCCAGGGAGTCCTTATAGCGGCCTTCCAGTACCTAAAGGGGGCTTGCAGGAAAGCTGGGGAGGGATCTTTGTCAGGGGTTGTAGTGATAGGATGGGGAGTTATGTCTTTAAACTAAAAGAGGGTAGGTTTAGATTAGATATTAGGAAGAAATCCTTCCCTCAGAGGGTGGTGAGGCCCTGGCACAGGCTGCCCAGAGAAGCTGTGGGTGCCCCATCCCTGGAGGTGCTCAAGGCCAGGCAGGATGGGGCCTGGGCAACCTGGTCTGGTGAGAGGTGTCCCTGCCCATGGCAGGGGGTTGGAACCAGGTGGTCCTTAAGGTCCTTTCCCACCCAAACCATTCTGTGATTCTATGAGGTCCTCAGGCTGTCTGTGCAGGAGGCCAGGGCTCACCACAGATCTGCTCAGTCGAAACAAATCTCTGCCCCCAGTCCCTCGTGTGTCACCTACACAATGTCACCTACAAAATGCCCTGGTATCAGCACAACGTGCTGTTCCAGAGGGAAGCAAACTGAGCTGCTGACTCCTCTCGTCACATCCTGAAGAAAGTAAAAGTATGTAAAATTATGCAAAAGCTAATGCGATTTCAATCATAGTTAAGCTTCCTTGGGAAAATCTTTATAGGGTTTAATAAAGATTAAACCAGTAGATTGCTTGAGAAACTATTGCAATAACTACAGAAGTTAATAAGGAATACTTTCTCTATTGGGTTATTTCAAGAACACCAACCTAAAAATACAGTTGGAAGGAAGATTTAAGTTTGGCATGGATATTCAGTAGACATTCTAAGGAGATCTGAGAAGGGGGGAAAAAAAGGCAAACTGTTTTATCAGACTCTCTAGGAATCTTCCATAAATTGATTAACATCCAACACTGGAACTACATGACTTTGCTTATACTTTTTCTGAAAAGAAGATTATTTTCAGCCATCTTCTACCTCTTAGTCCTAAAAGCTGTTTAGAAACCTATGGTCCTTTCTAGAAAGGATATCCAAAATTAGACTTCTGCCAAAATCATAATTAATAGAGTAACCAGGAGTCATATACTAGCCTTATTTTCCTGTGTTTAACAAAATTTCACTGTATAAATAGTCTAATATTTATAATTTTAGAATAATATTTTTTATTGAAGGCAGAGAGGTATAATGATTTTTATATGAATTATAATAATAAAAAAGTGCTACCAAGTTAAAACATCTGAAATAATGAAGATGAAAACCAAAAAAAGGAATCCATTAATTTTCTTGGTGGGTGGTTTCTTGAAAATTACATTTCACACAAAGTTAAAACATGAGCCTTCTCATTTGCATTTTCTTATACTTCTGGATTCCAATATTAATGAATACTGATTTCTTCCATGCAGATAGCTATGCACTGTAGTCAATATTCCTCTCACGCTCTTTGTTAGTATAACAAATAAACTACCTCTTAAATTATTTCATTGTGGAGAATTTCCTCCAGCCCTTGAATCACTTTCTTTGCACTTGTATGATTTTGCAACATCCTTGAAAAAAATGAGAGTAATGGAGCTGAATACTGTTTTGTCATATCAGCCCCACCAGCCCATTGAGAAATTCTCCTGCCTTCTGCTTGCTTTACCCCGACAGTCAGACCAGCCAGCTTTGCAATGCAATTACAATAATAGCTTGTTTGGCATGTGGTGATCCATGCAGAGACACAAGCCCCTTTTCTTTCTCCTTTAGCAGAGTAGAAAAGGTTCAAAAGAGCCCATTTGCTTCTTCCATTTGCCCAAATTGCCAATTGGGAACAACTGCTTTAAAGGGGGGATCTCAAGGGATATGTGAGATGTGGGTGGAGATGCTGCAGGTTATCCTGAAGTGGGAGGATGAAGAGAAGCTTCTTGGAGAACGCTGAGGAAAAGTGATCAGGTGTGGAAGGTAGGAAAGCGGTCTAAGGGAAGGATTAATCCTGGGCTGCTTAATGTGAGGTTTGCACGTAGGAAGTTAATGTAACAGAACCCATTGCAAGGCTTTGTGGAAGGGGAAAGTGTATTTTAAACTACAGTCAGTCTAATTCACCCATGTTCTCTCATATATATGCATTGATTATGCTTTCATGTCCTGTGCTTGGGAGGTTAGTTGTGCAGTAAAAGGTTTTGTTTTTGTTTTGTTTTGTTTTGTTTTGTTTTAGCTCTCAGTAGCATAAGGATGCTGATGTGCACATCTGGTATCCTGAGCTTGGATCCCAAGGCTGGAAGTTACGAAATCTACTCCCCATTGACAACAAGGAGGTCCAGAGCTTCAGCTAGGTGGCATGGAGATAGCAGTGTGTGCTGACCACAGCTCTGGAGAGCGCTGTTTTCTGGCAGTAGTTTGTCTGCTTAAACTTGCCATTAGGCTCCTAGTGAGGAAACGCTTGTTCCACACGGGCATTTTGGGATGGAGTTATGGGGCTCACAGGAGCTGTATGGCTCTCCTGAGCTGCCAAAAGCACCGGTGCTAAGGGCTACAATTTCTGCAGGTCCATCCACTGACCTGAAATTCCCGTGCACTCTTCCTCTGTTACTTGCCAGCGTGTTGTGGTGGTAACCTGCCTCTTTTTTTAGGTTTGGGATGATGGATGTCTGTGCCCTGGGCAACCAAGGTGAGAATGAGCTCCAAGCAGCCCTCTTTGGGGGGTTTTGCAAGCGGCTGTGGGGAAAGTGAGACACTTGTAGGTAATGTAGAATCATATAATCATTAAGGTTGGAAAAGACCTCCAAGATCATCTGGTCTGACAATCACCGTACTACCAATGTCACCCACTAAACCATGTCCCTAAGCACCAAGTCCGAGGTGGAGGCTCCTAGAGGAGATATAGGGTGACCACAGCAGGGAGGTTTTTTCAGCTTTGAGTTCCTCTTCAGAAGCAGTGTCATTAGCAGAGTTGTGTTTCAGCAAGCTGCCAGTTGCTAACCCAGTGACTGACTACTTGTCATTCCATTTGGAGAAGCCAAAGATAAAATATGGCAGAAAAGGAGCCACAGTCCACATGGGACACACGCACGCACACACACACACACACAGGGGGGTGTGGAACAGAACTTCTGGCAGGTATAATTAATTACTTGTGTGGGTCCTTCAGTCCGTGTGTACCTTCACATACGGTCTCTCCCTTTGACCTGTCTAATAGTCCAGAACAGCCTCTGACCACTCTCTCATTCTGAGGCTCAGTAGCTGGAATATTATGTTTTAGCGTGTGGGAGACTGCAGTTTCCTTGCCCTAGCTTGTCTATTTAAAATGTAAAAAATAAATTTTGCTTCTTGCTTTTTGTTTTGTTTGGTTTTTTTGAATGTTAGGAACAATGGTAAAAGGCTAGGTGTGAAAAGAAATGACTCGCGGCAATTATCAGTTGAAACTAATGCTTTGTTAAGAATCCTGGTTTCCTACAGTCTTATTATTGCAAGGAATCTGCGCTAGTGGTAATAGCAACTTAAAGATATTAAATTTAAAATAATCAGAAGAAACAATTTCTTAAACTGCCTTTTTGGGCAATGTTATATTACTTGTCATAGATTTCCTTTTTGACATAAGGAGAATAAAAAAAAAATACTGAGTCTCACCTTCATCCAGGAGATATTTTTGTCAGGAAGACAGTTGTACGTTGGCAGTGTTAGCCTGAAATTGTGTACAAATTGTTTGCATGGATCCTGGAGAGATCTAAACTCATCTGTTAGGTTATGGCTTACTTCGCACAGTGTTTTTGTTTGCTTTTTCTTTTGTTTTCATAACACTCTGATAGTGGTCTATGTTACAAAGAACTCCACTGATCTAGGAACAATGAACTGATTCTCTCATGATAGAGAAGCAAATATGTATCAAGATGACTGATTTCCTCACTTCCCTACTCCCTCCACATAACACTTTCTAAGTACTCTACACGTTGATTTAAGCAGAGTATCCTGACATTGGCTAGCTTGGAGAACACCAGCCACTCTTGATAAGTTTTTCAGTACTCTGTCATTTCACGTCTGTCGTACTGTGGGCAAGGAATGCCTCTGCCATTGAAAATTCTGTCTATAAACTCACTTAAATTGTCTAAGAGGAGATGATCAGCCAAAAAATTCAAGGGACTTTGAAAGGGAAGAACTAAACTTTACCCAACCATGCTGTAAGACACAGAAGTTCAGGCTCCTTTTCTAATGGTTATATCTCCCTTGCCTAACAGGAAACAATGGAGTGAAACTTTGAAATAGTGCAAATAAAAGAATTGGTCTGATAAGGTTTGAGGGAGACAACTCCGTATAATGGTGCAGAAAGGCAATAATTTTTTTTTTTTGCCTGAGTGTACGCCTTGGGGGAAACATCATGTTTGAGACGGGTGCTGTTGGGGGAGGAATATCCGTAGGATGCATGATTCTTTATATGCTGAAGCTGAGTACATATTTAAGTCTTTACTTTCATTCTGTACATAAGATATCTGAATTCCTTCACCTCTGTTAATGTGTTCTGCTAGTGGGACATTTTTAAGAGTCTGCCACAGACCACAGGGAATGTTTTTTAGAAATTTTAACTAGAAGTTCAGAAGTTTTATATTCTCTCTTCCCCAACTGATAAGACAGTTACATAAATATCTTAAGACTTATTTTTTCACGGAGTTTAAGAATAGAAGCTAGAATTTCATGGCCTTGTGTTATAATCTGTATACCCAAAACACCTGTGGGTAAGGGTTCTGGATGTGCAGAATACCTCAGTCAGTCTTTGCTGCTCCGGGATGAATTGAAGAAAAATTCATTCTTGGAAATGCACCCAACTCATCTGCTGATCTGCTGGAGAAGAAGCTTTTAGCTGCCCCCCTCTCCCCCCCCTTCAGTGCACACACTGAAGTGTGTGCAAAACAGTATTTTTGAGGGGTGTACAATTCTCCTAGAAGCTGTTTTTGGTATGGGTAAATTGGCATGCACTCCCTCTCCTACCAAAAGAGACAATAAGGAGTTACAGGATGGGGTACATGATAAAGACTTGCTTTGAGATTTGCCTTTGAGATTATTGTCAAATGCTTCAGCAGTGATTCTAAGCTTGACTTAATTCCCTAAATGTGTTAACAACTAACAAACCACCAAGCTTGTTTTCCAATACAACTCATTTAATGCACAGTAGAAGATACAGTAAGGATTGAATTATATGGGTATGCTATTATGCTTGCAAAAATGTATTGCAATAAGCTTTTCAATTTATAGGCAGGAAATGAAGCTCTCCAATTATGGTATAACAAAAAAATCAGAGCATTGGAATTGGAATTTAGTAATTTCTTTCTAGGTCTACTGTCTGTGAACATGAACTTGGCTCATTCTCATTTTCCCCAGAGAACTAAAGAGTTCTGGTGAGAATCCAGTGGTTGTTTAGTGGCTTCTGAAGAGTTCATTGTAGTTTGAAGTGTGCGGGGGCATCTGGCTCCAATGCTGGCAAACAGTAGGGCAATGCCTCGTGGTACCTCAGCTCCCTTGCTCTAACATAAGATCCTTCAAGACGTAAGCATATATTTTAATTGCAGTAAAGCACTGTTCAACACAAACCGTTTTGAGACAGTTTGGAATCTGGCCTCCTCTGAGATGGGGTCATGCTGTAAGATGTCCTCTTCCTTCTGACAGCTATAAACACAACAATCCTTTGTGTCCCAGGCCAGCCATCATCTCAAGACTTCATATTGTAAGCCATAGAGGCTGAAGGTGTTGAACACTTTATGGTGCTTAACTACAAAAACGTGATTTACAGAATACAGTATTGCTATCGAGAGGACGTGGTAGTACCAGTTTAATCTAACCACTTCAAACAGAATCTTTTATAGAAGGAAAAGGGCAAGAAGAAAACCAAATTCATAGTTAATGAGTAAGCCATTAATTTTTTTTTCCAAAATAAAAATTAATGAGAATTGAACCTACAATATAATGTGCTTTTTGTAACAGTGGCAGTCTCTAAAGTATAGCTTCCTTTAAAGAATAACAGTTACCTTTATATTTTCATGAAACATACTCTAGATTTATTGCATCTGTGTGAACACATACTATCAAAGAGTCTCCTCTTCAGAGTAAGAGGAGCAGAGTCTGAATATTCTCCCTAGGATTTCTACTTCAGATGAAGTAACCCATGATTATCTTTGTGATCTTCTAACTCTGAATAGAGATTTGAAAATAGAGGAAACAAATAGAAAAATGTCTTTGATGGCTAAGGTTGAAAGAGGCTGGAGCCATGTGTGGGCATGTGTGGGGCTGGAAAGGGACTGCTGAAAGGATGGGCTGGCAGGGGGACTCCTCCCTGACAGTGTCTGCATCTGGGCTATGACTGGGGTTCTTACACTAAAGCTCAATTAGGGAATACACTGAGAGATACTGATAATGAATCTAGGACAGGACTAGCTCATGGAAAGACCAGGAACACAGCTAATTGCTAGCAAAACACAACTCCCAAGTCTTCATTTTAAAGCAGCCCTTATGAAGAGATGCTCTTACTGACCTCTCCCCTCAGTCATCACTTGCTGGATCAGAAGCTGGCACACTTTACTAAGCTACCTTGTAGCTGAAGCTCTCCAGGCACACTTCTAGCTCTCTGGAAGATGTTTTACATGACCACTGCAAATTAACTGTTTTCTACTAGAGAACTGCGGTACTTACTCATTAAGAGGATCAATGTTGATTTTCACTTTCAATTACATAATTTTGTATGAAATTTCATTGTACTTGTATAATTGTTTCCAGTAATATAAGAGTAGAGGGGTAATTGTGGTTCAAACACTCAATCTTGATTAAGCTGGTAAGGGAAGTCACTTACCACATACATAATGCATAACTGAGGTATGAAAGCTTTTGAGTCAGTGTACTCTGACAGGTACACTGTGTTACAATGCTCTTAGCATTAGGGTCTACCTGGTTTAATAAGAGGAAGTATTAATGATTTTTTTTTTTAATTGGCTTAGCAAAAAATATAAATATCCTATATTTTTCTCTTTATGTGCATTGAACCTATAACTAGTGACTACTGGAATACAAATACTCATTGTGTTAACAAAAAGTAGGATATGTCTTTTTGTAACACAGATTACTAAAGACACAAGCATAGATGTTCAATATAGAAAATAGAAATTGCATACTCTGTGTTAGTAACAAGGAACCTTCCAGATGTCTCAAACTATTGCAAATGAGAACAGACTGCAGGTCTCCTATTCAGATGGAGGAAAGCTCTTGCGTGCTCAAGTCCTGCTTGTTTCCTCTTTGTATAAGAGGACTTGGTATTCAAAGAGGGAAAGTGGGACTGACAATGACGTATTTCTAACACTGGCATGTTATTGTTGGAGCTTTTCCTCCTATCCAGAGTGAGGAGGAGTAATACAAGGCTGTTAATAAGGCTTGCTTTGTGTGATCTGTGTGCTCCACATTGACTGCAGATGCTCCCACTGCTCCCCCCAGGTTACTGCTCCCACTGCTGAGGAACCATTTGAACCATAACCCATTCTATTTCAAACTGTCTGTGTGGGCAAACCATGCCTGAATTTTAGTTTGGTTGGAAACTGTGCTGTGTCTTGCAAGCTGCAGTACAAAATCAGTGAGATCTCTGCACTAGTGAACACTGATCAGGAGCTTTCTAATAGGATCAATAAAGGGAATCTTTCTAAACAGTCTGCTTTTGTTTTCCTTTGCATACTGGTTTCTTAGATTGCCCTCTTTCCTGTGTTTCAGAAAAAGCAGGAGGCAGAATTGCCAGACCTCCTTGATGTTGCTTTCATTTATTTTTTCTATAAAGTGTATCTTTAGAAGTAAGGAAAGATTTCTGAAAGCCCTGTGAAATCTGTTGAATGAGTCAGAGCTGAAGTATCTTCTCAATTATCTTGGAGGATATGCTTGAGTTCAAATCCCATCAATTCTACCTTCCTGTCACCACGTATGCTTGCAAGGGGCTGGAGCACTCTTAAGAAGCTTGGGACTCCAGGAGCATCTGAAGATGATGATAGAGTAGCGAGCTCTTCCCTGTGTGCCTTTTTGCATGATAAACTGTAGTAGGTGATTGCTCTTGTGAACGTAGTAGATCATCTTCCAAAATAGTCCTAAGCACGCAGCAGTAGATGTACACACAAAAAAGAACAGCTGATATTATAATTTCTGAACTTTCTATCTTGGAAATGTATTAGATATCTGTAAATACAATATTCATTTCCAAAAGATTAATGCAAACACGACTTATAACTGAAAATTTCCATAAACTACTTAAGTTCTAAACAAGCTCAAATATGAACTCTTATGTAATTACAGTACCTGCCTAAATTATCCTCCATATTTGTACATCTTCTATTTAAACTGTTTGTCTAATCATGATATTGATGAAAGAATGTAGTTCTATTCTATTCTAACTCTTAAACGGTTAGGAATTAGTAAAACAAAGTTTCTGTGTTTGCTTTTTTTTTTCATTTTTGAGATAGAGTGCTTTGACAATCAAAACTTGGATCCAATCTTTCTAGCTTTGTAGTGATATTTGAGCTTCCAGTTCAGGCCAGAAAAGTTGTGTGTTCATGTCAGGAAAAAATAATTCTCTATAGGTTGCATTTTGTACATTAGAACAATTTTTCTACTTAATGTCTCTGACATTTATTGGCATTTATAAATGCCAACTATAAAAATGTACTCAGGTGATAATCAGCACTGTATGAATGCTCAAGCAAATCATTTCAGAGGTGTTAATTGCACCATTCATCTCAATAGGATTTCAGTGCTAGCCCAACAGCAATAGCCTTTTTTAATTTCCTCACAGCTGATCAAAGCGTTCAAGAAAAGGGACATTCTGTTGAATTTCAAGACCCTGATAAAACCTCATTTAGCTTAGGCAAGTGTATGATACTTTGGAAAGTATTGCAAAGTCAGATCTGCTTTCCCTGCTGTTTGAATGCATTTTCTCCCCATCAATGAAACAAGTATGCAAGCGTGAATGTCAGCCTTGACATTGTATCAAGCGAAACAATCCTTAGTGCTCGGGTAGCTCAATACCTTTCAATACTGAAATTCTTTGTGTTGATGGTTGAGTAGGCAAGCACACATATTTATCTCAAAGGTAAAGTCTGAGAAAATTGTAAGTAGCTTTGAAATAAGATGTCTGACCTCTTCAGCTTGACTTCTAACAGGACATGCAAGAGGAATTGCCTGAATTTATATTTTTTGAGTAGAAACCATGCATGTGTAGCTCTGAGTACAGAGCACACAAGTACTGACAGAGATGACTCAAAGTGCACTATGCAAATGAGTTGCGAGCTGGGAGGAACATCTCTGCTCACAACTTCTGTATTCTGAGACAAAGCAGTTCACAGGTAATACGTTTTTCCTACTATGTGCTCTGCTGGAAACTCATTCTTAAGACTTGATTCTGGCTTCACTTGGCCACTCGACCGGGAGAAACAGAACTAAGAACTGAGAGATCAAACCTGGGTCTTCAGAAATCGCTGAAGGCTTGGAAGGCTTTGTGCAAGCACTTCTCCCAAGACTGGCTTGTCCTCTGAGTGGGGGTACACCAACTTCAGAGAGAAATCAGTCAAGGAACAAGACTTCCACATCATGTTTATTTCCTCACTACTAAGCACTGTACTACTTTTATTTCTTAGACCAATTCTAAAATGTCCTAAATCTGAGTTTGTGCATTTGTGGTATCACAAGCATACTGTTAAGCATGCAAAGGTAAGAGCTGTTTCAGGTTTGTTTTCATGCAAAATTCTTTGGGACCTGTTTGTTACAAGTCCATGGACTTTGACTTTTAATACATTTAAAGACATCGGAAGTTTATTTTTAATATATTTTCCAATTGGGTGATCTTTAAATATTGTTTCCTAGTGTTGGAAACTCCAGATCAGTTGTTGATTCAAGTGCTTAAAGCTGGATTGCAAGTGCTGGGAATAAGAGTACTACAGTGTTTTCATGTCTGCCCATTGTTGGCCCCAAGATAAATGAGTGCAAGCTCCCTGGCCCCAGAAAATGGATTACAGCTCACATTGACTTTAGCCCTATAATATGATCAAGGATCAGTTCTGATGCTCTTATTGAATTTCTGTGATGGACAAAGATGATGATTAAAGTCTTCTATGCAAGAAAGTCACTGCACTGCAATATTCCAGAAACTGCCTTTATTGAACCAGTGCATATTGCTTTGGTCAGAAAGGTGTTCTGCTCACTTGTGGTTTTTTCATTGCTTTGGGTTTAGAGTGCTACCACAAAACCACCTCTTCCACAGGCACTCAAGAAATACAAGATCTGTATGAGTTCGCACTGCCGTGTCCACAAGGAAGCTGTGGTAGACTTTTTCCTACCAGTGCTGGAGGTAGTAGATGAACACCACAGTCAAGCATGATGAACAGCACATGACAGTCCCAGCCCCCTGGAAATCCCAGGATTTTGTCTCTCTTGTCCTCTGCCTTTGTTTCTTTCCTAGGGTTCTTCTCTCATCCTTGTTCTGATTCTTTGTTTTTCTTTTTTTTTTTTTTTTTAATGTTTAGAATTTACCTTTCTCTTTCCTTTTTGAGCTGTTTTGCACTTAAATGATAATACTTGTAACAAATTCTCTACAGTGAGTGCTCAAAAACTCTGGAGTACAGAGTTCAGTACGAAGTTCATCTATGAAGCACAAGTGTGTGGACCCAGGCCAATAAACTCTACTTCAACATTTGCACGAATAAGAGTATTCTAAATTTCTGGGTTTGTCTTTCTCCTTCATTTGGCTATGTGATAGATTAAGAGCAGTACAGATGTTACCCTCTATGAGTTGAGTCATTTGGTTAATCTGGCAAATTGTCTGTCCCTTTAGTTGTATTGTCTTCCTTCTGCACTACTTTTCTTGCAATGACACTGCGTTTCACTCTCATATTAACCAAATCAAAGGACAGCAAGTAACATTTTCTCCTCTCAAATGTTCCAGTTGTGTGGAAGGATGCAACCTAATCAAACCCTCTCTCGTGAAAACAACTGATGTCCATGTGATTGAAGCTACCAACAGCTGTTATACTTGTGGATGCTGGCAGTTAGGCTACTACACTGTGCTGGCTGTTGGGCCACAAGATTTCACTGGTTCAGGAGATTATTCTGATCAAAGACTGGGAGCTGGGATGCACAACTACACTGTTTTCTTATTCTGTTGCAATGTTTTTGCTCTGAGACTCATACTTCCTACAAGTTTTCATAATGCTAGAGGTATAAATTGCAGACAAAACTAGTGACTTCAGTGCTTGCATTGGTGTAAGTATGGGCTGCGGGCTTTCACAGTTGGAGTTACTTGATTGAAGTCTTTGTATTTGGTCTAATAGCCTCTGTTGTGCCTCTAACTTACTCTAAAACGAAGGCTCAGTTTCTTTTAGCTCTAAGCAGTTTGTGTGTAAACCGTACAAAAAGGCTAGGAGGAAGGAAAAAGAGGACAAGTAGTAGGATCACCAGGGGAAAAAGCTAAAAGTAGTAGTAATTTAATGTGGCAAAGCGTGGCAACAGAAGAATGTTCTGTACAGAGTTTCATGCTAATTTCACCTGTTCAAAGTCTTGCTTTTGCACCACCTGGAGGCTGCAAGCTTCTTTGAATTGAACCTCTACAAAGCAAGTGATTTTTCACCGATGTCTGTTGAGACAGCCCAGCGATTTGGCACTATTTAGCACCAAAACTCATTCTGCTGGGATTCTTCTTTGCTGCCTGAGCCCCACGTCACAAGAAATGATGATTTACAGAAACACAGCATAATGTTGCCAACAGGACTATGCTAAGCATGTTCTAAATGATGGTCCTCTATTTCTCCTCGTTCTTCCTTGCAGCAATTCTTGTACTACTGTTTAAATATCTAACTATTCTCTGAAGTCTTTGACATAAGGTAAAAACTGTGTTTGGAGCTTCACTGTCCTTCACTGGATGTCACACTGCTTATGTGCCAGAGTTAAGAATTGGGTTTTCCTTTTTGTTCACCACAACGTTTTGATGATATTAATTAAAACTCTATTTTTCCACACTGTCACCATCTAAAAGGCAGAGCTGAAACTACCTGCAGCGAAGAGAAATGTTGTTTTCAGATAAGTGATTTTTGGACAGAAAGTATCATAGAAGTACCAATGTATAGTTTGCTGCCAATTTCCAACACCTTCTGACATGAAGTATCCAGTGTCACACACCTCTGGGAATTCCTGCTTTTGTTTTTCTTCAAACGGGGTAGGAATTTAGGAATTGTGTTAGCCCACCTTAAGCATATACTGAAGAACTTCCTTCTGCAGCTTTAACTAGGTCCTTAATTACCCACATATATATATATGGCCTGTCAGTCTAGAACTAAGCAACCAAACTGAAAGGAAATTATTACTCTGAATATAGTGAACAAGCTGCCCTGGGATACATTTATGACTTTAGTGAGCCCCTCGAGAAGTGTTATATTGCTGCTAGTACTGTTAATTCATTAATAAATGTGGATGATGCTTATAATCGCCTAGAAATGATTTAAACACAGTTTAAACTGCTGATTTCTGGAGCAAAAGGAAACTTTTCTTAAATTTTCAGCCAACACCTTTCACCGATACTATGCTTATATCAGTGTTTATTCATAAATGACTTTGAAATTAGCTTATTCCATTTGTGTTAGATGATCCATAGAGGTAGGGGATGGGAGAAAGATGGCATCCATTACAGAAGCTTCTTTTTAGCTTGACAATCCAGGCAAGAACTGCAAGGTAACTAAAAGCTGAATAATGAATTACCAATGCTTGCAAACCTTCATCTGGTCTCATGAGATGAGCAGACCTGAAAGTTTCATATTGTTCTGTTAAGCATGGAAATTCCCTGGTCTCTTTTCTAAAAGGAACAAGTCTTTCTTGAAGGCCTTGGCTCACTACTGGAGAGAGCAGCCTCCACATGAAAGCTGTGTCACCTGCCCGCAACTCTGCAGAACTTGATCTCATTTCAAATGCCGGTAGCTCAGCATCCCTAGTAAACGTTGTTATGGTGACAGTGGAAATCTAACACTGAGCACTACATCTATCTGCTTACCTACCAGTAACGATCCTGCTGTGTACAACTTCAAAAGGAAGGGAACCTATGAGTTGTTTTTTAAAACCTTCTCAATGATCAAAGAGGAGAGAGATTAGAAAACTGTGCTTCTATTGAAAATTTAATGCTGGAGCTTGATCTCAGGTAGAGGAAGGGAGGGAAGGTACGTCTCTTTATACACCTCAACAGCTAGATTCTTCGCTTATTTAGGGCTTGGTCTTGTTGCTGCAGAAGATGACAAAATGCCCTGGCCCTGTGTGAACAGCCTTCAGTGGGGTTCATGGCTGGTACAGCAGCTTGAAGGAGGAGCTGATCAATGCCATGGGCTGGAGCGTCCACATGTGTGCACACACATACATCTTGGCACCAGCAGAGGGTAAGAATACATGTATGCTGGCACTAGACAGTTTCATATCTCAGAACTGCGCAGTTCCATCTCAGGGAAATTTTCCTGTCCTTTCCTTCAGGTCTTACTGCCCTTTGCTTAACATTGGCAGCAGTTCTGTCTGTTTAGATAAATACCCTAAAAAACAAATGTAAATAAATAAAATTGACTGGTGCTTAGGTGTAGAAATGAAGCAGGAGGGGTAACCTTTTTTGGAACTCAGAAACATTGTTGGCATATTTAATTTAGGTGAACAACTTAATTGCACAGGACGTCTTTTTTTTTCCCCTAGTTAAAAAAAAAAAAATGGTCATGGCCTTGACCTATCTTCATTCAGTCAGATCTTCCTTCATTCTGGACCTTTACATCAGATACACTTTCTGTAAATCAGTTGAGTTTGTCTCTCATTGATTTCTCTGCTGCACATGCACTTGTCTTGTTGGCTTTGTCACGCAATGCCACAACACAGGTGGCACGAGGTGGTAACCGCTGGGTACACTTGCCGTGACCTCAAGGTGAAGAACATGTGCTCTCCAGTCACCCTGCCTATTCCAGAACAAGGTAACAGAGGGCAGGAGGAACTTTTGAAGGAAATGGCATGCTGGTAACTTACTGCTGGCAGATGACAACACTTCGTCTGATACTCAGCAACTCAGATTCCATGGTTTTCAGATCAAATTCTTAAGGATGTTTACGGTTTTTGCTTGTTTTTCTTACAGGGCTTCTTTTCCCAGCTCTGAGTAGTGTCAGGAGGTTCTGTGTTTTTCTTGGTACTTTCTACTTGCACTGGGGACTGATGCAATAATGGCTCCCCTTCATCTGGGTACTGTTTGTTTGCAATTTGACTGCTTCTGCAGATCGTTTAGATGACTCTCTCTTGTATGTGGCCAAACTGAAGCCAGGAAGCAGACAAGAAGCACTCCCCCTCACACTCCCCCCCAGCACTACAGTCACGGGGAAATTTCTTTCCTGCTTCATTTGTATCTTTACAAAATGTCACCATAGGATCTCTTCAAGAGTTACAGTGCTATAAATGCGTTTCTGAAAGGCAGGACAGATGATGTTCTCTGGAGTTCTGAGCTGGGTCACATGAGACAGAGCTGTTGGGCACCAATGGGAAGGGATAAGAATCAGGAGTAACTTAATTTTATCGGATGAAATGATAGCTCAAGTCTGGAGGAGCATGGTGTGGAGGGGAAAAGTTGGTTCCTAACCAGAGAATAAGCATTCAGAAAAGAGAAAAGTCATTACCCAATCTCCAGGATTTCTTTCTTTTCGGTCTTGTTTGACAACTGAAATGTAATAAAATGGAAAAACTAAGGAGGCTGCTAACAACGAGGCAGCTAGTGACTAATACAACAGAAAACGTTACATGGAATAACACGAGCAACTGCAGCAACACCTCTAGAAATCTAATATTAAGTCTGTATTTTTTGGCATGATTTTGGCCTGGCACATGAATCAACTACTGCCAGTAAGCAGTGGAGACTGAAGCCTCCACTGTGGAGAACAGGGCTGGACAGATTGGGATTCACCCCCTGACAGATGAGTGTCTAACTTCTTAAATGCTAGTGGTGGGGGCTCAGCAAAATTCCTAAACAAGGCAGTTTTATCTTCAACTCTCCATACCAAAACAAAGTTTTGCTCAGTATCTAAATGGCAAGGTCTTTTTGCTGAGATGTAAGCCCCTCATTTCTTCTCCTATCCCAAGCAAACAAAGATTAACATGTGTGAATCTTTCTTTTCTCCCAGTCTTAAAATCACAGCATAGGGAGACTGTACAAAGACGGCATCTTCTTGCCACATCTACTTGTTTACAATCTGATCTGCGAACTTAAGAGATATAACCCTGTGCAGTCCTATTGCCCCAGTGCAAATAGAATAGGCGAAGAATTGAAAACCATTCCCTTTTTTCCTCTTTTCTTAAAGTGTTAAGTATCTCCTAAATAGTGAACCTTTATTCATGCTGCTGATGCACAAGCCTGAAAAATAGCTTTCATCCCTAGGCTACCTCACATGGTGTGAGCGGAGAGGGTGTGTGGGTGGGTATTTTTATTTTTACAAATCTTTACGTATGATCTGGTGGTGATAGATGCAAGTTCACTTAATGTCATGAAGATTTTCTACTTGGAGTATAGAAGCACTTTGGAAGAACTGGGAGGCAGACAGGAGTTTTGCATATTTTCTGCTGATGATGTTCCCATTTTCTGTTTTACAAGGTCTAGTCACTACTTGTACAACGGTCTGATAAAGTCACCATGTAGGTTTATTAAATGGCAAAATTTCTAAATAAACAGAAATATAGCTCATCAATTTAATTTAAAGATCCTCTTTGAGTCAATGGGAACTTTTGATCGATTATACGGTAGGTTTGTTTTTGTTTTTGTTTTTTTAATCTGTCCTACTAACACAAAATAGCTTGATACTGAAATAATGTATGCACATGCTACAAAAATTACTGGTCACAGAAGATGACTGCTTGATCTGTAGTGGCAGATATACCAGAGCCTAGAATTGATCTGCTAGTCCATGGATTATTACAATATCATAAAAATTGCTGCAAACTTGCATGTTTACTGTGTATCTTTGTGATTAGATCTTAGTATTTCTCTTGAGGTTGATTAATTTTACTGTTAAGATTGGATTAAAAAATAAGTGGCTGTTACAGTAGCTTTATTTGTATGCAATATCATATCTGATAAAGCAGGGAACTTCTATAACTACAGGAGGACAGGGAAAAGTGATCTCTTGCTCTGATCTAGGACAAAGAAGTGCTTTATGGTTGAATGTGGCACAAAGAGAACTTGAGGTGTAGGGAATGATATGCCCATCTCAGTCACGAGATGCCCGGCATGAGTGGGCTTTTGTCTCATAAATGGTATCAGAGTAATTGACAATAGAGCATGTGGGAGGAGAAGGCACAAAAAAAGGCCCTATTACTTGTGACAACAAAAGGAATAAATAAAATTTTAGTCTATAATTGGTGCCAAAAGTCAGGCTAAAATCTGTTATGATGAGGATTTATTTTGTTTTAGTAGAGAAACACTGTATTAAGTTTACAAGACATTAATTTTAGTTGTGGCTGAGAGCTAAAACATGATTGGTATAAACCCATGTGAGTACTGGAGGATGACAAAATGCTATTTGTAGCCCAGTGTTCAGGCAGTAATACTGACTGTGCTTTATAGGGGCTACTTTAATTCCCTTTCACTATTTACAAAGAATACACTGAAGATAATACAAAAATCCCATGTGAGATACAGGGAGCTCAAATCACCTCTTCAATGCATAGTAAAGCATAAAATATTGCCTTTTCCAACGTTTTAATGTGTGAAATCACAATTGATTCATCTTTATGTTTTATAGCAGGAGGAAAAAATAAAACCCACATTATTCAAATTTTTCTTTCTTCAGATTATTTGATACAATTAATATAGATATTTCTAGCAGACAAAAATCCTGTTAGGGAAGCTTGCAACCTCCTTGCTTTTTCTATTTCCTGTAGATTTATCTTTATATCCAAGTATTTGATTAAAAACAAACAAAAATAAAATAATAAAAAAGCACAGCATCCCGAGCCATGGTTTTCTTCTCCAGTCTTTCTGATAGGTCCTTGATCTCCGACAGTGCTGTTGTTTCCTCAAGTGCCATGGATTCCTATAGCATAGGGAATCTTTTTTTGCAATTTTGTCTGTGGATTACTTTTCCAAGGACAATATTTGTATTTCAAATTAGTCAAGGCACGTGTCTCTTTTCTATTAAAGATATCCAAATACAATGTGATCTCCTCTGTAATGTCACTACTGTTTTTAATTTTTGTTTATTATGTTGCTGATGGGGCTTAATTTGTCTTTGGGGGAATTCCTCAGGATTTCCTTTTTGTGTTTGAATAGGAATTTTGCATGGGTCAACAAAGGAAAGCTTATACATAAGGAAAACCTTTAGCTCAAAACCAACCAATGTAGCCTAGAAAAAGGAGTGTAAAAATCTTATTTAGAAGAAACATTACCAGGAAAGAAACAGAAAAATCCACAGATTTTTGAGAAGCTCTATGTGCTCTTGTGTTAAGCAAAATTAGAAGTTGATACCTGCAATAAAAACTTTTCTTGCAGTCATGTTTCTTTTGGAAATATGATGAAGTGACTGATTACTAAAATCATGCCACTCTTCAAAATAAGTGGCTAATGTGTATTCAGAAGTTGTACATTGGAGACAACTCCATCAAGCCAGCAGAGTTTCACCAGCATGAAATAAATCAGATCAATTCAAGTTGGGGGATAACATTGCTTTCAATTTTACTGACTTGAAACTTGGTTAGGGACTTCTTTTGAGAAATGGCCTACATGCAAAAGATTATTTCCATGTAGAAAACCAGTTGTAAAGCATATTTTCATTATCTGGGATGTCTGCCACAGAGTAAATAAATACCAGAATGAGTAAATCTAAACAGTGTTTCCAAAACAGATTGAAATCAAGTTTGAGATTGGTTTTATAGGCTCTTCTGTATGACAATTACGAAGCAATTTACTAGATAACAACTTTCTGTAGTTATGTTTACCATGGATGCATGATTTTAAACAGCAGTGATGACATTCATCTTGATCTTTGTGATATTTTTGGTAGGCATGATTATGCACAACTGGTGCTTTTCATTTGGTTTCTCCATGTCTTTATGATTTGTGAATGTTTATATGAAATGTGAGGCACTGGTGAAAGTGATGTGGTGGGTCTCCATCAGTTACTGTACGTGACAATTTGCCTTTAGACCAGACGAGTTGACTTTAGGCTAGGTAATACTACTATACCTTGAGCTACTAAAAAACGCTAGAGGAATGCAAACACATGTTGCTTTCTCCAGCTCAAGCTTTTGTATCTAGCTTACCAATCAGAATGCACAGCAAAATCAAGCTTGATGCATTGAATAATGCAAGGAAAAGACGTGTTATTTAACATTGTTCTGTGCAGTAAGCAGCTCTAGGAGAAGGGGAAATTCTTCTGGACAGTTCAGGCTTACAGCTTTTGCAAGGTCATCTTCTCCTGACTCAACCTTTAAGAGTGATTTAAAAGCTTTTTGACTTTCCTCAGCAAATACCTTTTGGCAGGATTAAACTGCACTGCTGCCAATCTAGCTCAATACCAAGCATATTAATTAGGTGTCTTGGCCTTTTTATTAATTCTACAAGCAGGGTAGTCCATTCAGCAGTGACTGAGAAAGTTTAATCAAATAATCTCATTGTTCCAAATTTATCACCACAATAAAAGAATCTACTAAGCAAAGGATGAAAGAATCCATTTTCTATTGCTAAATAGTTTTATATGAAGAAGCAGTATTGCTTGAGACTCAAAGCAGTGCTAACATCTGCCCCTACGTGGGTATGCAGTAAATAGAGATGACCCCTGTATACAAATGAATGGTAAGAAGGACCTGCATAGTACCTCTGTGAATTGTCTGCCTGTAGTTCTTGCTGTTCTTCCCCTCACTACAAACTTGTAATGTTAACAGATTATTTTTTTTACAAAGTCTTTTAATTGCAAAAAGCAGCTGGAAAAAAAAAAAACGTGCAGTGGGACACTGTCCTTAGCTATGATATGGTGAAATATATCCACTGTAGGTGATACAAGGGTAAGAGAAAACACCTTTTTGTATATTGCAGGGAGATGTGGTTGAACTGGGGTCTGGGCTGGTGTAGCAGAATGTGTAGTATCTTCCAAAATTATTTCCTGAAGAACTGGAAAAAAATGCATGGTTAACTTACGAACTAGATTCAAAATGCATATATGGAAGTGGCTACGCCTCACAGTACAGAACAATGTGGCAAACATGTAATGGTCCTTGACCTTCTGTGCTAGATCAAAAGTTCAGCTGTGGGATTTTTAATGTTTCAGACACATGAGCAGCTTCAAACAGCTGCCATTAATTTTATACAATAGAAATTGCCTGTCAAATCAGTCTCCAGGTGTTCTATTCCCTTCAGAAATTACCTTGCCAAGAAAGCTGCGCGGTCCAAGGCTAGCAACACATTTTCTGCATCAAAAAATGACAACTTTAAAAACCACCTTCAAAACTAGAAAAACAAAAGCTTATCTGAAGGGTGAGAATTATCAGATTTTTCTTGGGGCTAGCACATTTTCCAAATAAGCAACTTTAAACGCAGTATGAATGTTGTGTTCTGATTCACTAAAGCCTTCCCTGAGCACAAATCTATTAAAAGTTTTCTTTCTTGTTCTGTCTGGAGCCTTTAATTCTCTCCCCTAAATCTTCATGGCTGCTTTTCTATTATTTCTTTTGGTGGTCTTCCTCGGCTTGTCAGGGTAGATAGCTGTTGCCATGATTTCCCCCTTCTCCTTATTCCCATATTGTTTGACTTTCCTTTCAGAAAAACTCATACTACAGTCAGTGAAGTGAAAAGGACAAAATAGGAATGATAGACAAATGCAGAAAACTTGCAAGACCAGTAACTAGTCTTTCCTTAATCCTTGTTTTGTAGTCCTTTATTTCTGGTATAAATTTCTTGAAATGGCACAACATGATGGCAGATACCAAGTATATGTAGAGCACAGATTGACTTTGGGATTTATGCCTCTGGCATTTCTCAAAATACGGGACACTGAAGAGATCTGCTGTTCTGTATTTTCTGTCTTTGACACCTCCTACAGTCCTTTTGGGGTCTGTTGCTGGAAGAAGGAAAATGAGGAAGGAGACTTTAAAAACAAAGACTATCTTTCTGCTTTTCGATTCTCAGTTTTCCACTTGAATTGAGAAGAGACACAAGGGCAATGCTCATACACTGCAAAGAAATGATGAGATGCCCTAAAAAAAAGTTTTTTCTTTCCCTGCACTTCTCAACTAACAATGGATAGCAAAACAATCAATAGACCTATTTTCAATTCCAAATATAAGAGGCTTCTGTTTTCCACTGGCAAAGAAGAAGCTGAACAGTTTATATTCAGCAGCATTGAAGTAGCAGATTAAAATCAGCTTTATATAAAGCAACATACCTCCCTGGAACTGAGACACTGACTCTGTGCATCCCTTCCTGACTGCAACAGGCAGCTACATCATAATTTTCAGAGCTTTCTAGTTGCTTTTGGCAAGGAGTCATGCCTGAAATCCTGATGCTTGTTTGGTTTTGCCTGTGCGTTGCAGGTGTCTGAGAACAATGTGGGAGCTTACATGAAAAATGTGCTGCAACTTGTCTTAAATTTATCTGTGTTTGCTCCAGCACACTCTCCCTCTACTTGAGAAAGCAAGTGTGAGTCTGTTGAAGGTAGTTGAGCTGATTTTGCTTATTATCCAGTTTTGCATTTGGCCAGCATCTGTCCACTCTATCAGTCTTTCTTGGTTCTCTGGGTTTATTTATACCATTTAAAGGCAGTAGTAGATATTTTAAAATGTGAATGCAAGCAAGGTTACCCATGATAGACTAGAAAGTCTTCAGCTACATATTTTTTGTTGCTGACTCAAAAATTTGCAGGTGAAATAGATTATGTTCAAAGTTGCACTCTTATCCAGTCAGAATAGCATACTAATATTAAATCGGTCCCACTGATTTAGCTGGAGCCACTTTGGCTATAGCGTAGCATTATATTCATGTGGATGTCAAATCTGACTCCAGCTAGAGAAAATTAATAGTTTTGCCATATAAGTATTTCCCTGTGTTATATGGGGCTTCTATCATGTACATTGTATTTCTGTCTAAAACCCAAAAATCCCTGGGGCAGGAACATCTGATTAATGGCTCAGGTACGCATCTTCAGTAATAAGGATACAAATACTGAGGAGCAGGAACATACATCAACTGCAGAGAGACTCAGTCAGAAGAATACTTGCTTAAGGAGGAAGCTGGGTCCTCTTCTAAAGACCCTGAGTTCCTAGAAGAGAAGATAGTAGTTTCTGTAGTTTTGACTGTTGTCTTGCCCACTGAAATCTCTCTTCTATGTTATCCTACTCCTGTCGCTGTATCCTCTAAATGTGAAACTCATCTTGGGAGGTGGATAGAAATCATTAGCCCTTCACATGAAATGAATAATATTTTGGTAAGTGTAAATTTCCATCTTGGATAAACTTATGCCAAACTGGTACAGATAGGAGATGAAAATAAATACCTTTTAAATGGTATTTTCCTCTGACATGGCATCATAATGTCTATATAGTGCTGATATATCTTAATGGTTGTATTTAAGAGCTGACTATCAGTCAAGCATATCATTTCTTGTCTAGGGAAAGAAAATGTGCATCTAACAGGCCAGAATAAAGTCACTACATTCTCTAACAAATACTGTTCCCTCCTACAGAGTTCTGCTGTTATTTCAAGTACAATACTTCCCAACTCTTCTGTGCTTGAAAGATTGTAGGTATTTTATTAAAGTTAATGCACTAGTAAAAGGTTCAGAAAAGCCATTCACAGTGGTTCCAGTTTGGCGGTGCATACAGTACTGGGTGGCTCCTACCTAACCTGAGACAAATCCTGCTCCGTTTTGCCCACTATTCCTTACTAGTGTGTAGGTATATTCCTTAGACAGGTATACAAAACATTTAGCAAATGTTTTCTCCGTAACTTGTTCCTTACTCTTGGGGAGCATTGCTAGTTTATACACTACTTTTTCTCTCCTCATACAAAAAATCTCAAGTCAGCTCCATGAATCCACAAATTCAAAATCATGTGGGACTGAATATTTATCTTTTAGCATCCAATGCCATATTGTCAGTTTCAATTTCAAGTACAATGTTTAAGCATAATTAAAATAGTGAACATGAGAATTTTTACTTGCATGTCCACAGCAGCTCTACGTTTAAGAAGAAACATTTATAGCAAGGTTTGACAAGATCCTAAGAGCTAACTGTGTTGATGTAGCCTCTTACTGTAATTTTCAAATGTTTCACTAAACAATTCAATTTTCAAAACTTTACCATTTTCCATGCATTTTCTACTCTCTCACAAGATGCATACTCACTTCAAGTTTGTCAGCACTGCCACCCAAGCTGTCCAAAGTCACTTACTTGCATGACAGGAGAAAGTATTAACAGTCATCCATCATTCCTTTTACACCTTGAAATGACAGTAGCTGGGAAAGGAAAAAAAACAGCAGAAAAACAATCTTTTTTGGGGCATGTGTAAGGAATGAGATGGTTCTGGAATATAAAGTGGAGAAGTGTGCAGTAGAGCCTCTGAATTCCATGGCACCTTTCTGGGAATACAGAAAATGGACAGTGACATACTTTACTGGCAGTCCAGCAGTGCTGACCAAGCCTTTGCTACTCTGCACCAGCCTACCTGCCCAGCACATGATGAGGGGTGGGTAAATGCTCAGCAGATATCACTGCTTGGCTGGGCTTGGTTGACTGAGCCTCTGTTTGCTCCAGCTCTGAAAAAACTTTACGCTGTTTTCCCATGCCAATGTGAATTAGCCCTATATTGAGCACAGCTAGCCCAGACTTGCATTTCTGGACGTTATTTTTAGTACAGTTTGAGAGTCTTGTATGAATAATAATGGAGAGATTTGACACCAGATACATGCAGTAGCACAGGTAATTCTCAGATGACATCCTATTCTTGTCTTTCACTTAAAGCTGGGAAGAGTATAGACTCTGCATATGGAGTGATACTGGACTTAGGCCTGACTGAAATGTCTAATCCTATTCTTGCTTGTTATCACTACTGCTGCTCTGAACATCTGAGGAGATTTAAGTCACCAGTACCTGTGGGTTTCGTGAATGTTGTTTCCATCCCCTCAGCTTAGCCCAAGTCACCTTCCTGCATTGGTGTGCATGCCTGGCAGGGCGCTCTATCATGCTGCCAAACACCTGTGTGGTTGCTCAGTGCTTGTGCTGTTGGAGCACTGCTGATCCCTTGACTGGGTTTCAGAAGTACTTGCCCAGCTACAGATGTTTTCACTTTCACAGACAAAATAATTGTTGCGTAAGTAATAACACAAATTCAGTGTGTGATTTGATACGGGTGTTTGATATTAGTTTGTCTCCTGCCAGCTGTGGCTGCTTTACTTTCTGTTTTTGAAAGTGACACAGCGATTGTTGAACGTTACCTTTAGCCATCAGGAAGGCCTGCATTAACCGGCACTGGTTTGTGTCCATGTCCGTGGTTTGCTATCTCTGGTAAAGCGAACGCGTGCACTGAACGATCTCTTCTGCTGGGACTTCTCAGTTTCCTCTCCTGTAAGACACACATACCCACAAAGTTATTTAAATAACTCCAACTGTATCTATAGACGACCAAACATCTATTATTTTTATTTTTTTAAAAACGGACTGAACATACGTGTCCGTACCGGGTGCACACCCCAACCTTCACCCAGCCTCACCTGCGTGTTTACCACGCACTTCCCTTGTTCGGCCCGCTGCCTGAGGCGTGCGGAAACCCCCACAGAAGGATTCTGAGGGGATTCTGCAGAAGCCCCCGCAGAAGGGTTCCTGAGGGCGGCGTGGGGCGGGCCGGGGCTGCGGGCGGTGCCCCGCGTGGGGCCGGGCCGGGGCTGCGGGCGGCCGGCAGGGGTCGCGCGGCGCGGCCGTTGGCCGGGCGGCTGTGGGTGGCGGGGCCGCGGGGCTCCCCCTGCCGGCGGCCGCTGGCGGCGCGCTGGGGCGGGGGGCGCGGAGCGCGGAGCGCGGAGCTCGCCCTGCCCGGCCCCCGCCCGCCGGCGCTCGGCAGGCGGCGGCAGCAGCAGCGGCGGCCCGCCCCTCGCCTCTCCCTGCGGGGCGAGCGCCAGCCCGGGGACCCTCCGCGGCCGCCGCCTCGCCGCCCGCTCCTTCTCGTCTCCCCTCCTTCCTTCCTCCCTTCCTTCCCTCCCTCCCGCCTCGCACCCGGCCGGTGGGCGCCGCCGGCTCGCCCCGCCGAGAAGTCTGGGCGCCCCCCAGCCCTCGCTGCTGCTGCTCCCCATGGGGATCCGCGAGTTCCCCAACGGCTCGGCGCGGGGCAAAGCCGCCACGCTGTGAGTACCGGGCGGGGACGGGGACGGGGTCGGGGACGGGGACACCCACCGCACCCGGGCGGAGGGGAAAGTTGTCGGGCGGGAGGTGGCGGGGGGCGGCCGCCCCCTGACGCCCCTCTCCCGGCCCCCAGCGGCATGCGGCGCTCCCCCGACGTGAGCCCCCGGCGGCTGTCCGACATCAGCCCGCAGCTGCGGCAGCTCAAGTACCTGGTGGTGGACGAGGCCATCAAGGAGGACCTCAAGTGGTCCCGCTCCGTGGAGGACCTCACCAGCGCCTCCGTGGGGCTCACCTCCATCGAGGAGAGGATCCTGCGCATCACCGGCTACTACGGCTACCAGCCCTGGGCCGCCAGCTACAAACGTGAGTCCCCGGGGGTGGTGGTGGTGTTGGGGGGGCTGGCTTGCCGCTAGCCACGGGGTAAATTTGGGATCCTGCAACCGGGAGAGCCCGTTTAGGTGCCTTAGTACTGCCGACGCGCTCGGTGATGTGTTGATCGCCGGATTTGTGACAGCTCTGAAAAAGCCCCGCTGCATTCACGCACGCCCTGCTCTCAAAAGGGACGCCTTCTCCGTACGTCTTTCTGTTGTGTTAGAGGTCTGTCAGATCTTCGCAGTGCTTAATCTCGTTTTTATGCCTTTCCTGGGTCAAATGGAGCTGTCTCTTCCATATTGCTGCACTTGAGAAAGAAACTTCCTGCGATACCGCCACGAAGAGAAGCCTAGCCGTGTCCCTCCGTAGATGTGATTTATGAAGGAAATGAGACCTTGAGGGGTTGTAATATATCAGCTAGTATTCTTGCACTAACACTCCCAGTTTCTTGCCCATCTTTCATCTCCACGGTGGTAATTGCATGACTTAACAAGTTCTAAAAATAAGTTACCCATTAACTCAAGTCATAAAAATATTTTGGTTGTCAAATGCTGTTCATATCATCACAGTTTTTTTTGTTGTTGTTGTTGTTAAAATGATCATGGTGTAACAAAAGTCAGTTTTGCTGGGAACACTGGCTCTGACAAAGTGACTGTTTTCGTGGTGCGCTTTCCTAAGTATTAAGTGTAAACATTCTGAAATGTTTACTCACGGATTATCCCTTTGCTCGTGTGCTTAATAATGAAAGAGGAAGATGCAAGAAAGCGTGGTATGTGGTACTTGTTCAGTTTTTGTGAGCCACTTCTGATTGCCTGATGATAGGGCTTTACTGATAAATATTCAAAGACTTCTTCTGAGAGAGCTTTTTTATTATTACTTATTTATTTTTATTTTGACAGAAATGTCTGATATTTGCTACTTTACTCACAAGGGAGTATGGGATTTCTCTAAGAGCAAATCCATTGCCTGGATTGGGATCATTCCTGAGAGTAAAGCTTATTCAGGTCAGTTTTCAGCATCAGATCGTGTGCTGATGCCAGGCTGAGTTGGGTATTAGTGCTTGCATCTGACACAGTGACTAATAGTCCAGCTGAAGTCGCGCTGAGCTGCTGTGGCAGATCCTTCTGAAATAATAATGGTCATGCTAACTCCTCAATTATAACTTGTTTGTTGAAATTCATAACTGTGTCTGAAAAAGTTAATTGCAAGCCTCAGCTTGCTAGCCTAGTTATATCTTCTCTGGTAGCTCATTCTGAATAACAAAATTACATACTTGAGTTGTAATGGTGGAATATAAATACAAAAGTTGTCTGAGTTTCTTACTTTTGTGCCTAAAAATAATAGGTCGTATGAAATCGTTGCCAATTGAAAATCTGGGTTGCTAGAAGTGTGGGGAAAAAAAAAAAAAAAAGCACCACAAAAGAAAAGACCCATCTCTCTGGCTGGTACTGTGTGGCATGGCTGAAGAAGAGCTGTGTTGATGAACATCAGCTGAATAGCTGACCAAATGGATGTAAATGGGGTAAATCGTCTGAAGTGGGAAGCTAACTTTGTAACGGCTACTTTGAAACAGGACTCTTTAAATAGTCCTTCAACTTGAGTTTGTGCAGTTAGTTTGGGGATATGGATTTTCCTTGTGACTTTTCATTTATGGGGTTTAATTGGCCCAAGAACTGTGAACAAACAATTTTTATTAAGTTCAGATTGCTCCCTTGTGGTTTTTGTCATTTTATTGTGTGTGCTTGTAGACATTTGTGCTGTTGGCACTATGTAAATAATGAGTATAATTAATGGAGTGCATTAATAATGGATCTGCTTTCTGGAAAGTAAGTCAGTAACATGGTTTGATCTCATCACATTTTTTCTATATATCTTTGTGACATTATTTTATTATAACTAAATCACCTGAAGGGCCAGATCTCCTTTTTTTCCCACACAACAGTGTTCCTCATATGCATTATTTAGACTGTTTATAGGTATTTAAAATTGAGACATTCAAGAAGCCTTTGCTGGTTGTTAACAAAATCCTGTGAATTACTGACCAAATCCTATATTTAATATACTTATAAATAAGATGGAAAGAGGGGAGGAAGAAGGAAAGATCTGCCAAAATCACAAAATGTTATGGACTGGACAGAAAAAGAAAGGACTCTGCATTGCTCTAGGGAGACCTGCTCGAGGCAGGTGAATAGCCCAGATGTTAACAAATGACATTCCCTGTCACAAATAGAAGTCTTGTGTTCCCTGAAAATGCTAAAATTACCAGTCCAGCCTGCAAAGTTTCACATCACTGCATCAGCTTGTGAGAGGGAATAGGATGGGACTGTACACAGCTCAGTGAAGACCTCTGCTGTTTGACTGCACCTTCAAACCAGATTTTAGGAACTGGAATAATGCAATGTGTTTTTGTGTTATTATGATGTTTTCAGAGGATTTAGTGGTATAGCCTAGTGAAATATTGTGCAATATTGGTTATTTCCTCTCGAAAATGATCAAAGAAGTCTTTAAGATGAGTAAGGAAAAGAATACAGACAGTCTATTGAGAGTCTTAAGAGTTTTGTCTGCTTATCTTAAAGAGGTAAGAACAAAAGTTTGAAAGGTATTGGTGTATGCTGCCCTGGCAGAAAGAGAGTTTTTCTTCTTACTGTGTTGTTAGAAAAAAAACAGATGGACAGTCAATGAAGATGAAAAGCTGTCAATTAAAAACTGATAGGAAAAATAATTTTTGAAGAAACATTTGTTTTTGAGACCAAGAGTTCAAAGGATTGTAGATCTTGTCGCTGCTCTAAATTACAATTACAGTAACTTGGGAAAAATATTGGAGAGACTATTAAACTTCATTATTCAGAGTACAAATTAGTGTGGGAGGCAGACCATCTCTTCCTGAGGCGTTCTTGCACTTTCCTCCATTGCCTCTGCCCACCAAAGGCAATATCCAGAAAGAGGATAGGAGTGTGCCCTGATCCAATCTGGCAGTACGTATTTTTCTGAAATTCTTGCTACTGAGTTTCAGGCTATTTGTGGAAATAACTGCTCTTGAGTCTAAATCAAACATTCATATTTGTCCCATGGGGGGACAGTTTTGCAGCATCTGATTTGATTTCTGGAATGCAAAGGTGGGGGGAAGAAACAAGCAAGATTCAGTAGAATCATACTCTAATACAGCTGTGTCAGTGGTAGAGCTCAGTATTTGTGAAATCTTTGATATCAACAGGCAGTATGTTAATTGACTTTTAAAAAATTTTAATTAACACGTAGGGATCAAAGAATTTAGTTTAAAAAAAAAATGTACATCCCAGTGACGGCCTTTTTGTTGTTTGGAGATCAAACTGTTGTTAGAGCTGTATTATCAGTGCTCTTCTCTTTCATGAAGGTTAAGTAAATTACCATGGTTTCTACCTCTAAAAGCCTGTGACTTAAGTTCAAGAGGAAAGACAAGTTTGGAAGTGAGCAGACATATTTCTATTTAGCACCAGTGTAACTGGGATTTAGGCTTCAAACTTTTTTAGAAGTATAGACCCAAGAACTTTTCTGTACTTGTGAAAGACAGCTGTGACTAAACTGCTGAACTGTCATGCTGATCCGTAAGGAAGACTGTTCATTTTAATTACTGTAGCAATTGACAGAGTGCTTATTTCCACCTGAAGAGTGCACAGCAAGTACCTTTGTCAGATGTTCATTGCTTTCTACATGGGCTTGGTCTATTCTGTAGTGATTCAATATCACAGTCTGTCACCATGTGATTAATATTCTAAATACATGCATCTGGGCTTCAGCGAGCTATCCCTCTTTTGCAGTCTTTCTTTTCCTACTGATCATCTGTACACCTCTGTTCCTTGTATAAGATCAGGGTCTGTCTTCTAAAAGAAGGACTTTCAAGTATCCTTAGAATGTGTTCTTAAATACAGGTTCATTATGGACAAATCAGGATTATATGTTACCCTCTCTCCTTTTAGGTGCCCATAAGACCACCTAGCATCACACTCTTAATTCAGTTACCTTCTTTGTGTGGCTACAGGTATTACTATGCTATATTACTATACTATACTATACTATATTACTATACTATATTACTATATAAGAAATAATGTTAGGAGAATATTATGTGTATTTAACTCAGTGCTGTTTAGTAGGAATGGACCGCAGTTCCATGGCTTGTGAACGTTTCTATGACTCTGATCTTGCACGTAATTCCAGGTTGTTCTGGTGACTTCTTTTAAGTGGTGTGTTGTCGTTCAGGTGGAAGGGAAAGATTTGCATCCAGCAGCTCTGAAGACCTCCGTCTCTTCTTCTGCCTGCTAGCTTCAACAGTAGTTCCCTATTTTTAACATTTCTCCATCGTTATTTCAACAACAACACAACAAGCCATATGGTTTTTATGCCCAGAATATTGATGTACACTATTCATACAGCGACGTACTATTCATACAGCATATAACTCAGTAGGTCTTGACCTGGGCATGGAATTTAAGTGCTATCACCAATGTAAATAACTTAATAGAAAACACTGGCTTACAAATCTTCTAAATGTTCCTCAGAAAGCATGAGTGTCTGAGAACAAAAGTGTCACAGTTATTGAACTTTGATACTACTTTGAACTTTGAGTGTGGTGAGGCACTGGCACAGGCTGCCCAGAGAAGCTGTGGGTGCCCCATCCCTGGAATTGCTCAAGACCAGGTTGGATGAGGCCCTGGGCAACCTGATCTAGTGGGTGGCATCCCTGCTCATGGCAGGGGGGATGGAACTGGATGATCTTTGAGGTCCCTTCCAACCCAAGCCATTCTGTGATTCTATGATCCTTTTAATGTAGTAGTTTAATGTTGGTTTTAGCTAATTAAAAGTATAATCATTTTACCCATATAAATAGTGGAATAGAAGTTATATTAATACGTGAGAATTGTGCAAATACTGTTTTTAGTCTTGACATCTGAGTGAGAACTTAACTTGTTTTTGAGGTGACATACAGGAATCTCCAGAAGTTCAAAGACAGAAGTAGAGGAGCATTGTTTTCTCTGGGAAAACCAATTTTCAGGCCAGCTGTAAGTGATTCATTTAAAATTGTTACTCACTTTCCAATACATAAATATTGAAGGTCATGCTCTTATAACTAATGCAGTACTTTAATGATATCCTTCATGTTGCTGTTCGTGAGCTCAAGTGATTATGTGAGAATCTTGCTTTTCAGGTGAAAACACGGACTAACCTCTACATGTTTGGCTCTGGAAGAAAAGCTTGGATAGTTGCCCCAGGGTCACTGTATAGGTCAAAATCCCCCGGAAGCTCAGAAGAAAAGTAAAAATATGTGCTTTACCTCATTGTTTTAAGTCAGATTTATGGTGTTTGGTGGCTTAATTCCTTTTTTTTTTTTCCTAATGCTCTTTGACAGTACTAACATAGCTAATTGTTATGCTAGCAGGAAAAGCTAAGCAAAGCCTGGTCACTCCTGCAGGTGAAAAAAAGCGATGGTAATCAATTGCATTGTAGCTTTAAAAGTGTTGTGGTGTTGTTAATTCAACTGTCACTGTAGTTGTCTGCTGGAAGCTAAACCTATGTGTGGTTATACACAAACCAAGGATATTAGTGGTTCATATCCAAATGACATCTCACCCAAAAACTCCTGAAGCCATTTCGTCATATGTGTGGTACTCTTTGTAACTGAGAATAACTGTCCCCAGACACAGCCTCTCAAAATACTTCAGAGACCTAGTCATAAGTCTGCAGTGGATGTCCCAGAATATTACAGGAGACATTTTTCTTTATTGGGAAGAGATCTCTTTGACCCCAGTGGGCTTTAACTCTTTGGGTGGCCTTGCAGTTGAGAATGAAAGAGGAATAGCACAATCTGGTCATGTGAGACAGAGCAAAGGAGTACAGGGGATGAATGCTGAGCAGCTGCAAAGATACCACGTGAATAGTTAGGGGGAGATCAGGCAGCCTTTCAGAAGGTTCTTTTTCAAGATAATTCCAAAGGAGGTAAGACATGAGAGTTCCCTGGCCTTTTTTTTTTTTTTTTTTTTTTTTCAGGTAAAATATTTTGGGGCCAATACTGAGCAGAAAACTGCTTCCTGTTATAATTTGGGTTTCATTAATCACAGATTCCTAGTTTTAAGTTGCTTGCTGGCAAGCCAAGCAAATTGTAATTTAAACTGATTTACTAAACATTTTGAATTGCTTAGTAAATATTTGGTAAATTGTAAATGTTAGTGAACATGTTTACTAAACAATTTTAATTGTGTAGTGTTAAGTTACTACCACTTTTAGGTAGACAGCTGTGTAAACATTTTTTGGTTTGTATCTTTGTATTGAGTCTTCACAGTGAAGAAACGAAGAATTGCAACCTACAAAATGGATACTTTTTTGTTTGTTCATTATTTGAACAAATTAATTGGTTGCTTTCAACTTTGTTTTCCCATGCAGCTCTAATTACATGTCATATGCAGTATGCCACTTATGCAAAACAGTTCGTAGAACAGCAATTAGGGGGCTGTTGGCTTCCAGCATTCATTATATACCCCTTAACTAAATGTTATCACTGAATGTTGTTTCTCCAGTGGAACATCCCACTGAAGTTTCTACTATGCAAACCTACTGGAAATGCTAGTTGTATGTGTTTGTAAAGTTGGGGCCCATGTTAGCAGGTTTGAAGAAGTGTTAACCGGCATTTCAAACTCCTTTTACTAGTGAACTGTGTGTGTATATATACATATGTATATATATTTTTTAGTAGAAATGTGTTTGTGTTCAGTAATCAATGTGTTGAATCCATAATAATGGATTGTTACTAAAACCACAAACTACTCTGTATTGATATAGAATAATAAGGGAGAAAACTAATTTGCTTGAACTGTGTTTGGCGACTATTAAGAATTAGGAGGAAATGTTTATTTTTGAAACAATTTTGCATCAGGTTTATGAAGTTGTATCTGTCTTTATTGAGGGGTTCTTCCTTCATCACGGGAAATTTCTGTAATAGATTTTGGAGAGTACTGTGTGATATGTATTTGCAACTTTAATTGATAATTTGTTTAATAAAAGCAATTAATCGCATAAGATAACTTCATTGCAGTCTGGCTGCAAAGTCTGTGCTGACCTACTGTAATAACGGATATTGTTGTGTAATTACTGAAGCAAAAAGCCACAAAAGGACAAAGACTCTTGGTCCGAGGTGTTTGTCCCTCTTGAAATTGCTTAGTGCATTGCCAGCAAAGGTCATTAGCCTCACTGGTCATTTCACCTGGCTCATGTCAGGGCTGTCTTGAGGGGGTTGTTGTGCCCTAATCTGTCTTTAATGTAGTGAGGTGTTTGTGTTTGATGTTCCTGGTGTAAATCAGAAGCTACTGATAACTGCTGACATTTAGTTGATGTCAAGTAGGCCTTGAGATGAAAAGAGTGATGGAAAAGTTACATAAAGGCAACTTTACCCCTTTGGCAATGGGCTCTCTCCTGGAGCATCTGAGGGTGTAGTTCTGACCTTCTCTTTGTTTTGGAAGCAGAAGCCATAGACTTTCCACTATGGCCAGTGAATAATGACTACTCTGAGAACAGAAATATGAGCCCTTTCCTTTGGAGAAAGGAACCATGACCTGACAATTTCTACGTAGGGAATGGCTAGCCTTCATGTGATATATCTTGTTATAGAACCTGGTTCCCTGAGCATTTTTGATTCTCTGATTATCTTCAGAGGGCACGTGCTATTTTGTTCCTCAAAAAAAGATGCTATGATTGCACCTGAGACCATGGAGAACTATGTTTCATGAATGGCTCAATGAAACATGCCATGGATTGGAGGGATGCAGGGATGGCATTCCCTGGTTTCATTTTCTTTAAGCTTTGGCATGCTGAATTTGGTTAGCTCCCCTTACCAAAAAAAAATGTTCATTTAAGTGGTTTCAGATACTTTGATATTTTGATGTGGCTTTGCCAGATCCATGCAGCTGTGTGAATGGACTGTGGGTTTGTGCTTAGGTGGAAAGTGAACCTGTCCCTTCAGAGATCTTATGCTTGTATGATGATGATACTGTCTTCATAGTCATATCCTGGAACTCTGGGGTTGGCTCTCCTTTTTAAAACAGTAACTTGTATGCAGACAATATGGCTTAACATGGTTTTCAGTAGAATAAGCTACTCACACATTTTTGCCCTAGCTGAAGTAGTGCCAGAATTCAGATCAATCATCCAGTCTTTGCGCTGTGAAACAGGAAATAAGTCTTCATGGCTTTAACTCCATTGGCTCTCCTGCTCACTTCATGCAAATCTTTTGAAAGCTTTGAGATTTGTTGAAGTGCACAGCCATTCATACTAGTATTTGTTAGAGCAAACTAACATGGTTACAGCCTTTATGGTAATCGTGTTTAATTTTCCAGTGTATCTAGACATTTTATGCTAGATAAACTTTAGACTGCTTATGGTTTCAGGTGGCATGTTCCATGTAACAGTAAATAACTTGAATTTCAGCTATTTCTTGCCTAAGTGATGTGTTCTGTAGGCCTGAATTTGGGAACTCAGGTTGCATGCAACCTAGAGATTATGCCCTGATGAGCTGAATTATGATGTGTTCAGAAGTTTAAAACTTGATAGTCATGACAGGTGGGTCTCGACTTGAAAATGAATATAAGCCCACATTTAATTAGTATTGTAGATACCATGGGAGTCCTGCATCCAGCAACACAAGCATGAGTTGGTGTACACAGATTAACATGGAGGAGTAGATTTACCATTGCATACAACATCAGGGATTTTAGGAGGCTATCTGACTCCTAGGCAGTTTATCCAGCTTGCCAGATTATCCTGGGAGAATGTATGAGGAGGGCACCAATATATCGCAAATCCCTGTTCCCACAGTTTGCCTGTAAGGTTTATGATAATCCTCTTAGAGTCGCAGCATAGAATTTGACCTCTGGTTCCTGCTCATAAAATTATTTCCTGGTCTTTGGAAGCCCTTAATAAAAGTTGTCCCAGAAGGTTAAAAATGGAGTGAAAATCCATAAACTTCAATCAGAGAAGGAAATATGAAATTTAGGACTCATGCTTTTTGCAAAAACAATCGCTTTAAAGTACTTTGCTATTTGCATTTTTTATTAAAAACAAACAAACGACTTTTTTATTTGCTTTTCTTGCATCAGACAGAAAGAAAATATAGTATCTTTTCCTATTTCAAACTTTACACCTTAGTTATGTGTAGTTCAATATGTGTAGGAAATTCTCTACTTTTTACAAATAGTGAAGTCAGGAGGTAGACTGCTCTAAATGTGTTTGGACATCATACAGTGAGAAGTAGTCTTGTGTTTAATAATATTTCTCCAAATAGAAACAAAAATGGTATGTTAATCATAGAAGCGTGAACAAGTATGTTCTCAGTAGGGAAATGAAATAGGTCTTGAATCTTGTACAGAGACTTTGTACCTTCTGTTTCTGGTATGTACATAGTACAGATTGAATCTCACTGGAAGTGCTTCTGGCAAGCAATATTAGGCATTCTGTATTTATTCCTGGAAAGTTCAGAAGATGAAAAGATTTTTGCAAGGCATCTTTGTAGGAATCTTCGCTATTAATATTACTTTAAAATGACACTTATATACCAGATTATATTTTCTTTCTGCATGTCAAATTCTTTCCCATCCTACACTTCTTTAGAAGCACAATATCTCTTGTCTATGTAGTAAAAATACATTTGAAGTGGGAATGATATCAGAATCTCCAGAGTGTAAACCTAGACTTTCTTATGACTCCCCAGGTACTTTTCTCTTCCTAATGAAATTACTGCACAAAGGAAACTGGGAAATGTGCCTCCAGTAGAGCAGTTCTGGCTCAAAGTAATATATTATTCAGCTCTACACTCATACTAATATTGCAGATATGAGAGAATTAGAAAAACTATATGGGATGAATCTCTGACTCCAACCAAATCCATGGCATTTCTGTCATTACCTTCAGTCAAGCCAGGTTTCACCCACCAGGCTTAAGTCTTTGAGTTTGCCTTTTAAGCAGGCTTCCTGCTTTATATGCTGAGCTTCTGTTCCTAAGGCAACTGCATCCAATTACACCTACCCATACATGGTCTTTATTATACGTTCCTGAGCACTACTGAGGAGCTCTGTTTAAATTATAGAATAATGATTTCTTTTAATAGACGTGCAATTTTAATTTTCTTTCATCTTGAACTTGGTATTTAATTAGTACTTAATAGCCTGTCCCAACATAGGTAGAAAGTATCTACAGCAATTAAGAAGGGACCACTCTTTCTTCTCATTGTCTAAAAAGCTGACTGCTTGGAGCCCAGGTGTTGAAAGGAGGAAGAACGCATATACAGTCATTTGTAGCGTTACGTTAGGAGTTGAGGATTGAGACCTCTAACGGAGCATGTCCTCAAACAGGGCTGTTACCAACAGCAAGTAGCCAGTTCTCTAAGTGCCACTCCTTTGTTTATGCTAAACACGACATCGTTCTCAGTATCTTTCCACTTCAGATGAGGACCTATGCTAGTGCGGGGGACAGTGGATGGGTTCGGGGAAGGACCCTCATGAAACAATAACAGGAAAGCCTTTTAGGTGGTCATCTGTGATGTGGAAGCTAATTAGGCTTTGATAGCTCTGTATCAAACAGTCAAGGTGAAAGAGCATATAGAAACAGACCTTTTGCAAATGTAGACAGAGAACAATGAGTAGTGGGACAAAATTAGTGTTCCCAGTGAAATTTGAAATGGCACTGAAGTAACTATGTTGTATGTTCAACTTAATTTTTTGGTTATTGTTAAACTATCCCACTGCCAAAACATACAAGTAAAGTAACAGGATGCAGCTTGAGGAAACTACTCTGTAAAATTTATCTAATGAGGCTGGTTGATTGGATCAACCTCTTATGGCTTTGTTTTGTTTTCAAAGACCGAAATCATTAAGTCTTCATGTTGATAAAAGTCTGACAGAAGCCAAGACAAATTCTACCTGACTAAAACCAGCAAGTAATGGCCTGCTGGGTACTGCAGCCCTGAGTGGGACCGAGGGTTCTGGTCTCGGTGCGGTTCTAATAGGTCTGTGAAAGCTGTGCAGTTTGGCAGGCTTGGACACTCATAAACCTCCAGAGTCCCAGGGGTAAACTAGCTGAAGTATTTTTACAAACACAACATGCTGACCCAAGGCCAGCATCTCTTCTATTCTAATGCCTTTTGCACTTTTCAAATGGGAGTGCAAAGTGGCTGGATCCGGTCCCAGCTTCCAGCTGAGAGCATTCCTATTATAGCTATCTGTTGTTGTAAACATGTATAGTAAATTCACTTCCAGCTAACAGCATTCTCATTGTAGCTAACCTGTCAATCTAATAAATTCCTTTGCTTTCTTCACTTTGTTTCCATGCAGGAGGCAATTAGACAGTAGGTGTTTGTGATTTCCCCATTACTTCTGTAGAAAAAAAAATAAAATAAAATAAACAATCCTTACTTATGGTAGGTGAGAACAGCGTGAGAGCAACAAAACTACCTTTCTATCTGTCTTACCTCCTCTTGTTTTGAACTGGTCTTATCTCAGATATTGAGACGAATTTGATCTTGAAACGTTTACTTCTTTTGAAGGGAGGATTGTAGAAACTTAGCCAAAGTTCCATGCCCAGCAGTAGGAACTGCACATGAAGAATGAGAGATCTAGATCAAGAGAGTTATTACTAGTTCATACCTTGGATATTAACTGCTGTACCTGAATCACTGTGAGTTGAAGAATAATTGAAAGGTAGAAAAACATCAACACGTTCCAGAAAGGCTTCTTTCACTTCAGATGTGTTTTTCTCAGCTAGTACAAGGTTAAACTAGTTGCACTGTAATCTGTTTTCTGCAATAGCAGCTAATTTTACTAAAAGCAAATGGGTTACATATGGCTGAGCTCGGTGTTGAAGCTGGAGTCTTCCTCCGACAGTAACCAAACTTGAAAATCCTGATCTTTCCCACTCTTTTCTCACTGTTGATTTATTTCTGATAGGTTGAATTACTCTGTTATCTCATAAGAATATTTTCATTATATACCTTTCTAGAGTTAAAATTGGAGCAATTCTCAACCATTACCTACTTCAAATAATATTTCTTAGCTTTGCATTTATAAGCTGTTGGGACTAACTACTGAGTAAAGTTTAAACCTTACTGTAGTTGCTCTTTCTATCTCTCATTGTCTTTATTGTATTAATGTTACACCATTAAAATATTAAGGACCTTATCCAGTAAACAAAATAATAACTAAAAATACTCGTGGATGTAAGTACAGGGTCATGCATCTGGTTTATATTCAAAGGGTAGGTCTTCAATGTGTTTTTTTTCTTCAGTTAAATAACCTAGTGAGCTATATTTCCTTTGAGCTACTGAGTTCTGAAGAAATGTCTCTGCAACCATTTGATGCACAAGTTTCAAGCCTACAAAAAAAAAAAAAAAAAACCACAAACTACTTATATATGTGACTAACTTAAGTGGCAGAGCAGATGAGACTAAAATTATTAATTTTTGCATGTTAACTTTTAGCGTGTTAATTATTTGTACCCCAAATAACTGGTTTCTACTGAATGTTAATGAATCACTTTGTTGAAAATATTAATTTATTATTCTCAATAACACAAAATATCCTTTTTGTTTGTCTATGGTAATTACAGTGATCTAGAAGATTTCATCATCGCTATTATGTATACGTTGAAAGTCAATTTGTGTGTGAATAAACCACATAATTTTTCTGTGCAAACAGGAATGATTCCATTCTGGTTCAAAATGCTTCAGCTCTCAATTAGTTTTGGGCATCCCAACATAATTATTGATCTGGTTTTCAGGGGTTGTTTTTGGTTGTGTTGTTTTTTTTTTTGGGGGGGGGGGGGGGTATTCTGTTTTGTGTTTTTTTTTCATCAGTCTGATATTGTCAGTTTTCTAGAATGTAACGTAATGCAAAGTAATTCACATGTGCTGAGAAATTGTTTGATACAACAGCCTGTCTGTAAGGTAAAATGCTTTTGACAGGGGTTCTTTGCAATTTATTTAATGCAAATTAACTGCATAAGTTAGTCTTTTGACGGATGATTGATTTATTTGAGAAAAATGTGTTTCTTCTTGTAATATTTCTGAGTGAGCAATTAGATATTATAGGACCATGTTGAGAAATTAGGCCTTTGATAGCCTGTTTGCAAGAAGTTCTGTTTCCTTAAGCATAAAACGCTCTTCAAACTAAATACATCACTCATTTTATTTAAATTGATTCTCTGTTGATTTCAGTGGAATAAAGTAGTACTTAAGCAGCACAAGCTTGTAGAACCCAGCTTAAAATAAGCAGTCTGAAAAAGATGGATAATTATCAGTTGTAATGTTAGGGACAACATTAAGTTTTTAAATATCTAGCAGAAAAAAAGTATTCAGGTATTCTGTATCTCAAATGCACCATGTGACAAGAAGCTGTAGTTACCAAATTTTTGTGATCAAATTTAACTTGGGCTCAGGTACCTCCCCCCTAATTTAAACTGTTCTTATCAAAGCAACAGGAATCCATGGTACTCTCTCCCTTCCTTTGCTTAGTGACTTTGACTGCACATGCGAAAACATGCATATCCAAGTGAAAATTGTAGTCCTCATATTACAGAGCTCTGGACTTTTTCGTTGTTTTAAGTATAAATGTGTTGATTCAGAGATGAAAAAAAACCTGCATGTGCATGCAGTGTTAGCCTGTGCTGTTGGAATTTACAGAATTACCTTGATGAAAATTGTCCCTGAATAGAAGCAGTTAAGTTTTCTCATAACAAGTACCCTGAAAGAACATTACGTAATGATCCACACTGACATGTTTGGATGGTTTCTTTGCACTGACTGATTATTCTTACAGCTCATTTCCCCCCCCCTCCCTTTCTAATCATTTAATTCATTTGCTTGTATAAAGCCCATTAGTTTTGCACTGGATTTATTGTCTGTATCATAGCTATAGATGTGTTCTTCTGAGGCATTTTACAGAAGTCTTAATTTAGCCCTTTCTGCAGTCACAGCAATGAGTATTGCAAGTTGACAGACAGTTATTTCAAACTGCATACAGCACTCCTTGAGAAGGAAGGAAGGAAGCTTGATGGAAAAGTCTGTGTACTCTGTTTTTTGCCTTACTTTCTCTGTCCAGGTAAGCCTGTATAGGGGAAAAAAGAAGGAGGGCATCAGAAAATTTGTGCTATTTTCCTATGACTAAACCTTCTAGCTGCTGCGCTAAAAAGTGTGTAGGCACCCACAATATATTTAAAATGGCAGAAAGATGGCTTGCTTGGGTACTGAGGACTAATTTTTAATGCAAGAATTGGAATGTACATTGAAAAATGATTTTAAAATATTGCAGACGTTTTGTGATGGACACAATGCATAATGTTTGGCAGGAGATGGATAAACTCAGTATAATTTGCAGTAATGTAGTGATAACACTGAGCTGCAATGTGCCATCAAGTTTGAAACACTGGAACGTAATTCCAGTTTTCTTCTGGATGGGAAAAATGTCTTGCCCTGGTTACATATGTGCCTCTCCAAAGCAACTTGGTAGGCTTTGCATACACTCATAATGAGGGAGCTTGAGGATTATAAATGATGACTTATTCCATGAGCTCCAGGATCCACAGATAGCTAAACTAAACTAAAAGATACCATTTCAACTGGTATTTTTGCCAAACCCCAGATCAGACAGACTTATTCTGGGCTGGTACTCCTGCAAATCTAGGCTTTCTAAGTCTAAGACATATATCATTGCCACTTAGCGCAATGTATCTGCAGTAAGTATTAGAAAATTTTGAAAAAGTATGCTACTTACTGAATTACGTGTGGATAGAAACATGGCTTTTCCATGATTTTGGAATTACCTTGATTGATACGAATTGTGATCCATCTAATTATTATTAAACAAGCAATGTTACGAGGGAAAGCAAGGAAAGGGTACTCTAAGGTGTTGCAAGATAACTTCTCCAGAAAGTTTTGTTGCTGGTAGCGGTGGTTTCTTGTTTGTTTTTGTTGTGTTTTTTTTTTTCTTTTTCCTTTTCCTGATTGCTAAGCTATATCTTGAAAAAGAAAAAAGTGACTACACCTAGGCATCTTGTGTAGTTTTGTTGAAGGACAGGAAGATGAAGAAGGTAATGTTTGTTCTTCAAAAGTATCAACAGAAAATAGACTTATGTTAGTCTTGATCTCTGTCTCATAATGTGTATGTTTTGTTTTTCGTTGTTTTTTTTTAACTAGGAGGTCTGTACACAAGTAAGTAGGCTGACTGCATGAAGATGTATTGGGGTATTTATCTTCATTAAGTTAAAACTGAACTGGTCACATACTTAATCTGTTGGGAATTATGACTAGATTTTTGGATGTAAAATAAAAATGAAAATTCACTGACTCCATTTCACAATATCATCCTTTTACAATCTTGACTTGAATGGACATCAGATTCTCAGTTATCTTTAAGTGTGCTTGAACTCCATTGTCTTACAGGATTGATCCTAACCAGCAACAGTGTTGTAGGGTTTTGAAAAAGTGAAGTGTGGCAACTGCTTAAAAGTGAAGTTTCCATGTCTGATGATAAGATCAAAAGGGAATTGTCTCACTTTAGTCTTACTGATGTTTTCAATGTAGGAACTGTATAAACAGTTTAGAAAGATTTAACAAAGTTAATAGACTTATGACATGCTTCAAGATTGTGACAACTGAAGAAGGAAATAAATAAGAACTAATTTCTGACAGACTATTGTAAATGAGACTGACATGACACCCTATATAAGTGTTGCTACTCAGTGGAATTAAAGTATCAAAATGAAATGCAAACAGCAAGCCTGGCTCCTCAAGCAAGGACACTTGTATTTCTAACGCCTGTGGCATGTGGGTAGTTCAAAATTCCTCACTGGAGTATTTCATTCCCATAAAATTGAAATGCTTTATTTAAAAGTCAAGATCAAAAAAGGCAATATTATTCTATGTAGGGAAACACTTATTTTCCCAAAATTAGAGTACCCACAAGGCCCATTTGACGATGGAGTGTTTCAAATGACCCAGTCTGTGCTGATCACCTGCTTCCGTGAGGGATCTCTAGCACAACATTAACCACCCTACAGGGAGCCAAGTGATGGCCGGTAGCTTCTCCTGACTTGCATGTTCCCAGCCGTGTTTTACTACTCCAAGATTTAACACTGTGTGTTGGCCAGGGATTTTCTTCGTCTTGAGAAAAAATTGCTTTGGGATAGTATAAGGAAATTTAAAGTATGATATTGACCCAGACTCTTTTTGCTGCATGAGGAAGAAAAACTAGAAGATATGTGTATGTAATACTCCAGTGTGCGTGAGTACTTGAGACTGTAATTGTTCTAGTGTGAACACGCAAGTGCTTATTGTTTGTTTTTCATGTCCTTATTGATATAAAATAATCCATCAAAAGTAAGTAATAACCATTGAATGCGTCATAGTAAAATGAAAACAAAATGGAAAAAAGTTGTAACATTACCGATTCTAATATATTGGGATTTGGTACCCATTGAAGACAGAAGTAAGTTAACCACAAACTACAAGGAATATGTCAGGAATACATTGTCAGGTAAAGACTTCTTAAAGGAGGTTAAGTGAGGGACTCTAAGTAAAAGCCTTTACCTCATAAATTCGTAAAGGAAGAAGTGAAGAGTTGCCTCTCTGAAAGGAAAAAGAGGGCCTAATTGTTTAGCATCCCCTGAGTTATCCAGCATTTCTCCTATTAAGGGCTTTATTAATGCAACCTTGAACTGCATTGCTTTTAAATGTATCTATGCACTGCTGATTTTTTTGAAAATTTTCTGGTTTTAAAAAATTTACAATTGCCAAACATGTTTGCAGCATAATATTATAGCTAAATACTTCTTTCCCCCTCCCCCTTACAAGGACGTCTTCAAAATTCCTATTCAGTGCTGTTTAGCAAAATACCATCACCTGTTAACAGGAATGGGTTTTTGAAAATTGCTGCCAGTTTCACAGAATCACAGAATGACCAAGGTTGGAAGGGACCTCTGAAGATCATCTAATCCAACCCCCCTGCCAAGCAGGATCACCTAGAGCATGTTGTGCAGGATGGCATCCAGGTGGGTTTTGAATATCACCAGAGAAGGAGACTCCACAACCTCTCTGGGCAATCTGTGCCAGTGCTCTGTCACCCTCACAGTAAAGAAATGCCCCCTCATATTGAGCTGGAACTTCCTGTGCTTCAGTTTGTGCCCATTGCCTCTCGTCCTGTCACTGGACACAACTGAAAAGAGACCAGCTCCATCCTCTTACCACCCTGGTCAAGAATAGGTTGTATTATCTTATTTTTGACATTGTTTCATCTCCACCCCGTTCTATCTAATGTCTTGTTATGCCCTCCTGTTATATTGTTTAGCTTGTATGCTGTCAGGGGAAAGTGCCGTAAATAACATTGATTTTACATATGTAATACCAACGATCCCAGTTCAGCTAGATTCTGAACATTACCGCACCATAAATACTGATAACCTGTACCCACAGATTGTGTGCCTGAGGATCAGCATGGTTCTGGTCTGACACGGGGAGGCTGCGTGCCTGCAGACCAGTCCAGTGACACCTCTTACAATGTGGTTTGGCAGGGGGGACTATCTGTTGTGTCATATTTAATGGGCACATTGTGGATTCTCCTGGTTTTGCTGGAAAAAAGACATCTGTAGTAGTTGCATAAATGTTTCTTGTTTCTTTATGGAGAAAGGTACTCAAGAGAACTTTCCTGTTTATAACATTTATAAATAAGAGATGAGTGTTTGGATTTGCTGTCGAAGGTTGTTATGTAGTGACTAACAGTACAATACCGTTCTCTTTTTGTCTGTGTCCTGTGGGGTGGGTTGGGAGAGATCTGATAATCACATTGTCTTGGGAGCGATCTCAAACTGGTGCGAAGCCTGAGTCTGTCACCTGCACCCTACTCTGCAACCTCCGTCTTTTACAGAGTTTTTGATTTTGTTTCTATAATTCCAGGGTGGCTAATGCGTTCATGTATTAACTAACAAGAAGTATTTGACAATGTGTTCTTTCCCAGAGTAGAAGTGCAAAGTGCAAGAAAATAAATCAATAGCTTTGAGCATTGTGCAATCAGGCTCTGAGATGTGAAGTGGCTTGCGACGGGATAGACGAGAATCTCATTTTTTAAGAGCAAGCTAAAGCCATTTCTGTATTCACCATGAATGTAAGTTCAAGAGGAAGGGGACTCGTGACTTTTCCTTGGCTCCTCACTGTTCTTGGCAGTGTTTTTTCCATAACACCTGGTCAGCTGGCCGGTGAACAGGTGTGTGTAGGGAACAGAGGCAGCTCAACAAGGGAAGTAAACAGCTTGAGTTATGGCCTCTTCCATCTCTGGCTATCCTGTGCCATTTTTTCCCATGATTTAATTCCTCCATGCATTGCAAGGGGAGGGAGCTCACTGGACCAGGAACTGACTTATAGGAGGATTTCTTTCTTTGATGTTCATGCCTCTGCAAGATGATGGTATTTGCAAGGAAGATAGATGTCTCTTGTTCTGCATCGGGGTTAACTATCTACTGCATGATATGGTTAAAACAGATATTTCTCGTTGCATGGTTCAGGACTTTGGTCTTTTTAGGGACATGCCTGCTAAGGCCACTTAGCTCTGCAGTGACAAAATGGTGCTTCAGCTTAGAAGTGTTCTGATACAGTATCTGAGGGTGGGAGATTCCACTAGTCTAGATGAAATAACAGGCTTGTTTGGTTAGCAACACTGCATTGCATTTTCCTCCTTTTACAGGGATGAGATTTTCAAAAGCCTAAAGTGGTCCTGACTTTTACCGTTGTTTTTTTTTCTTTGCTCTGATTTTTTTTTTCAAGTGGACAGATTTTTTTTAATGTTACACGTCTTGCTTGTGCCCTTGAAAGTTTATTGAATCACATAATTTTCTTAGACTAAATTGAACCGTTCCTTGACGCTGGCTTCAGTACAGTGGGTTCTTGCCTAAATCTTAGGGATTGTCAGTGATGGGCATGGTGAATTGCAATAAATTTGCTTTTCTTTATTTAAATAAATAAATACATGACTTTCATTATTTAAAGTATTATGAAAAAAGTAAACATCCTCATAAGTAAATACATTATAATCTATTCAGATAATTGCAAGTGATTTTCTAAAGCAGATTAGTTTAATAGCTTTGTTTGCTGCTGAAGTTTTAGGAAGCGTCAATCAGGAAAGAAATGGAAGTCCTTAGCTGCCTACCTGGGAGTGCATTTTTTTCAATACCTGAGCCTACTTTTGCTATTTGTAGTCTTTTCTGATGGAATAGAAAGAATTCCTTGTGATTAAATAAATAAATGAATAAGTTTGGAAGCAGAATATTGGGGGGAGGGGGTTGTTGTTGTTTTTTGTTGTTTTTTTTTTTAAGTTTCTTTCCAGTCTATGGATGAAGATGCAGTTTGTCTTCTGTTTTGATTGTTTGTATTCTGAAGTTATACTAGCTTTAGATTCTTGAATGATACAGTGGCTGGACACAGACTATTACCAGTTTGGTTTATTACAAGGAATTAATTTTTGTGTAGTGTGAACTGTTTTTAAAATTCAAGGTGTGCTATGATAAATCAACTTTTTGCCCCAAAGAATCCACTTCACTAAGGGTATTTTAATTAAAGTTTACAACAATATTTTTTTGCTGTTTTTGCAAAGTCTGTATTAATTTGCTGTTTTCATCCAAAAACACCATGATAAAACCATAATATGTAAGGTTTATCATTGTAAATGTCAAACAGCAAGTCTATTACTAATTAAAAATCAGAATAATTCACATCATTATTTAAATGACCACATATATATTTATATTTTATAACTTGTTAAAGATACGGCATAATGTCTTGTAAAGGCCATCATAGTTCTTTTTTAAAGAAGTATTTTTTTAAAAAATCATACTTATAATCAGAAATATACTGCAGCTTTCATCTGAGGAGACACTAATCAGAATATGATAATATAAGGTGAGAAAAATGGAGCAGTTTTAGAAGCATACAAGGTAGATAAGTTATCTGATCTTTCGTATAAGGAAAGAATTATTCATTACATGCTCAATGAAAGGGTCAAGGTAGCCATTTTCAAACAACCATGAAAAGATTGGATTTTTTAGTTTGTTTCTTTTCCTCTCCCTTGTCATATGGACCTCACTGACCCTGGCTATATGGAAGCCAGACAGAAAGAGGGCATACTGAAAAAGGAACCAGATGTTGCTGGTGTTAGTCTGGATGCCACCTCTGTTTTGGGTCCATAGACGTGTTTGCTGAAACGTTAAGTGAGGAGAGTGGGCACGCTGTGCTTGCTCACCCTGTTTCCCATACTTTTCATTAGCCATCTGCTGTTGGGCCCTGATCATACCGATCACACCTCTGTTCCCCCTGCCAGTGCAGCTGGCTCAGGGGATGTGCTGGCCCACCCAGTGGCACGTGGGCCACCTCTGGCGCTGAGACACCAGTTTGTGTCTGGGTGGGAGAGGAGAAAGAAATGGCATGAGCAGAGCACAACCAGGTGGAGGTGTTTCCAAAGAGCAGCTCAGAGGGAGCCTCCTGGAGTTCATGCAGGCCACTGAAGAGGAGCATAAACGATGTCTAGGAAGATTTGCAGGCCAGAGGTAGAAGTTGGGACTACACTAGGGCTGGATGTGACAATGGCTCAGGAGGCTTTGCTCAGCTGAGGGGGTCTTGAGGTAGAAGAGTGTTGCCAGATTCAGGGCAGCCCTCCTCTCCTGGAGCCAGCTGTGGGCAATGCTGCACGTGGGCTGCCTGTCAACCTCCGGCCTCACCTGCTGGTGGCAGTTCGTAAGCCCTCATCATTTAAACCATAGTTGGCTGCTGCCTGTTTTTAAACTGGGGTTCTTCAATCACCTAAATCCATTTCCTTTCTCTTGATTACTTATCCTTACATGTGGTCGTGCCTTTTGTTTTCCATGGGTGACTGGATTGGAAAGTTAACAGTAAAGTCCAAGAAGAAACAGATTGTCCTTGTTTACCTTCCAAGCTTCATAACCTCCCCATCTCAAAAAGAAATTGGTTCAGGGTTTCTTTTTATTTTCTGTTTTGTTTGTTTGTTTGATTGTTTTTGTCTTGTTTTCTCTCTGAGAATAGTCAGGAAGACCAGGCTGATTGTTTTGGTTGAAGGACCCTCAGAAGTACTGCAAAGATTTGTTCACAGCAAGAGATTATCCCATCTGTTGTTGCGAGTTTATATTAAACAGGTTTAAGCAGAAATGAAAAGTTAAGCAAAGAATTTTAAATAACCTGCCTTAACATCCTCTTTCTCTTTAATGAGAAGCTGCAGAAGTCAGAAGCAGCTGCACTTTATTCTATCGTGATTTCATGCTCTTATTATTTTTCAGTTATCCAGCAAAACATGAGGAATTTAGAGCTATATTTAATGTAAGAAGTGAAGAGAAACACCCTTCATGGTCTGTTATTTAACACCTCCTTCTAAGCATCCTTCCTTCTTTGTAAAGAAGGTTTAAAAGACACCAGCATTTCCTTTTTTTGATTGCTTTCTGCTGTGTTAGTCACCTCTCTAGGAGTCTCTTTTTGTCAGTACCTGAAAATGCTTCCCTTCCAGGCTCAATTGTGCAGGTGATTTTTTTTTTCTTAGTAAGAGGACTTCGATGGGTAAGTACAGATAGATTTCAATGCTGATTTACAGGTCAAATACCTTATTTCATCCTTATTTTGTCTGGATTTTGAGACCCTACCCATTTTGTTTGTTGGCTAAAGAAACAAACTCAGGTACGACCATTATTTGTGCACCTCATGGCAATGCTTTGTGAACAGTGAGAAAAGTTTGGTTTCTGCTAAAAGGAAGTGTTACAGTTTGGATAAAATTATCAAAATTCCTGGTGATTGTTTAAATACATTTAACCATATGGCTCATATTCAGTTTTTCTATACTGCTCTAATATAAACTGTGACATTGTTTGATTCAGTAAGAAAAGAAAAAATGTGATAAAACATTGTATCTAATTAAATGCTATACTTGCTTGTTAAACTCTTTACTTTTTGTTCCCTTGCTTACTAAAATGAATTGACTGCTACTACGCATTCATCTGACATTGGTTTTGTTCCTTATTTTAATATTTCTGCTCTGATACTGTATTTTAGATTTTTCCTACCACCTTCTGTTTGTGTGCCTCTGCATGTTTCCTTCTAACAAAAAGCACGGATAATTTCATTTTTCATTAGGTACATCGGGGACGTGGGATGTAAGGTCTCTTCTAAGTTAACAGGGAAGGACAGGAGCATCTCTAATTCTAATGGACCTTTTAGATGATCTATTGAATTACTGAAGCAAGAATAAAATAAATTTTCATTTATACTTTACTTGGAAATTCCTATCGCTTTCCTTCTTTTTCTCTTAGACTAACCCTGGTTCTTCCTTCACTGTTTCCTTTAATTTCTTAAAACTTAGGGCATACTAGATCTTTTTTTTTGTCTTTTGTTCTGCAGCCAAAGCTGTGATATATAGCGAGAAGCTTTGTGTGCGTGTGTGTGTGTCAGCAGTTACTTAGGTGGCTAAATTTGTCCATTTTCAGAAAAGCTCTTACGTATTTGTCCTCTTGATCCAAATGGATCTTAAACATACATTATGGCCACTGTTCTGTTGCAGCCTTCCAGCTTTTGTCTTACAAGTTTTTCTTCAGAAAGTACAGCTGACACGAGGATGTTGTTAGTCTTTGGTCTTAATACATCTGTGCTATTAATGCAACCAGAAGGTCTGACCTGCATGTCAAATGCTGGAGTCTAAATTACTTCTTTGCCGCTTAGGAGTGTTGGTACCATTATGCTTTCCCAGCAGTGCTATTCTTTACAAGTACTTTCAGGCTTTAATATCATCGCTTAATTTAATATTTATCAGATGCCAACCCAAAATATTGTGTAGAGCTTCTGTAATTAAGTTTTGGAACTGATGAAATCATCTACTTGCAAATGCATAAAGGAATTATTTATTTTGCATAATTTAACATATTTTTGCTATAAACATGTCAAGGGGATGTGGAGGATGCATTTCTGTGGTGCAGTCAGATTACATTGTTATCAAACTGGGCTTTGCTGGAATTTATTTTTTTTTGTGTATTTTAAATCTTACTACACAATCATCCGTACCTGTCAAGGTGACCACCTAATTGTGTAATGGAAAACAATTAATGCTGTAATGGCCAAAATTTTAAAAGCGCACTGTCTAGAAAAGTGCTATAGTTATTCTGTGGGTGACTTGTAATGAAAAGATATGAAATTCTGACTTAATGGTATGTTTTCATCAAACTGAACTTAGCACAGCATCTCTGAATGAATGGGGAGAAGAATTGTTGGAGTAATTTCACCTCAGTCCCTGGAAAGGTGATGGAACAGCTCATCCTGGAGGCCGTCTCTAAGCCTGTGGAAGACAAGAAGGTGATCAGGAGTAGTCAGCATGGATTCACCAAAGGGAAATCATGCTTAACCAACCTGATTGTCTTCTATGATGGGACAACTGGCTGGATAGATAAAGGGAAAGCAGTGGATGTTGTTTACCTGGGCTTCAGCAAGGCTGCTGAAGGTCCTAGTGGAAAACAAGCTCATCATGAGCCAGCACTGTGCCCTAGTGGCCAAGGGAGCAAATGTTATCCTGGGCTGCATTAGGAAGACCATTGCTAGCAGCTTGAGGGAGGTGATCCTCTCCCTCTACTCAGCCCTGGTGAGGCCTCACCTGGAGTGGTGTGTCCAGTTCTGGGCAACAAGAGAGACATGGAGCTCCTGGAGCGAGTCCAGCGAAGGGTTTCTAAAATGATTAATGTACTGGACCATCTCATACATGAGGAAAAGCTGAGGTAGCTGAGCCTGTTCAGCCTGGCGAAGGGAAGTCCTTGGGGATCTGATCAAGGTATATAAGTATCTGAAGGGAGGATGTCAAGAGGATGGGACACCACTCTTCTCAGTGGTGCCCAGCGAGAGGATGAGAAGCAATGGGCACAAACAGAAACACGGAAAGTTACATCTGAACATGAGATCATCTAGCTCCAACCCACCTGCCATGGGCAGGGACATCTTCCAGTGGATCAGTTTGCTGTCATCAGTGTGCTGATCACTTTGCCCCATCCAGCCTGGCCCTGAACACTTCCAGGGCTGGGGCGTCCCCGGTTATGCTAGGTTACACTCAAATCTGTGAGAGTTTTACTTAACACAGCTTCAGAAAAGTGTTTTTCAACACAAGTATTTGGTGGAAAGAGGAAGTGGCTGAGGCACAGTGGTAATGAAGGTGGTCTGAGAGCAGGAAAAAATACTGTCGATATGATTTTACAAGCGATTCACTAATGGGAAAAAAATGTGGCTGTTCACACATCATCAGCCCATCCTGGAGCAAAGGCAATTGATGCCATGACAGAATTGAACCGAATATATACTTGTTTTTGTTCTGGACGCTGTTTCTTTGGTCTATTATTAAACCTGAGTGAGCCCAAGAGAAAAGAACATATTTGCTTTAGGTGGCTGGAGAGGACCAGCGTATCAGTGAAGGATAGCGGAACTCAGTGTTTATTTAAACATTGTTTAGTTTGACTAAAAAATAAAAGAAAGGACAGAGATACAACACCGATGCTTTCTTAGTTTAGCATTCATGTCTCTGGAAGTAGTAAAGAGACAGTGATTCTACTGTTTTCCACATAGATTATCAGAATTGGTGTTGCCTGAGAGAACGCATTCAAGAGCATGTTGGATGTACTTTTCAGTACATGAGGAGGACTTCATGTGTATTACTAATTGCATATTTAAAAAATAGATCCTCTGCTGATTGCAGACGTATAAATAAGTTGTGCCTTTCTAAAGGGTCTTAAAAGTTATTAAAAGACTGTAAGGAGTAGAAGATAAAAGATTTATATCCAGGTGGCATTGGCTGACACAAAGCAAATGGATCCAAGGTCATTGAAAGCCTGAGCAACTCAGGGAAAGAGTGAGTCCCTCGACATTTGCTACAAATAGCCAAGCTTGCTTTGTTTTCCAGGCCATTTAATTTAATGAATAATGACTTTTTACCCATAATCAAGATTGATGGCATACCTCTTTGTCCTGAGGTTGAGACAAGAAGGTGTTATTCTTACTGCAACCTTGCAGAGGTTATCCATTACTTTAGTTCACTTCCTAACAGTCAAGTTATTTTTGCAGTAAATGAGGCCTGTCAGTATTGAAGTATGACGTGCCAGATCCTCTGCTGAGTGAAGACACCGTTTCCATACTATGGAAGACACGTAAAGGAAAGTGTGGTAGACCTAGAGATGGCATAGCTGGCTCATGTGTTTTTGTTTCCAGTGATCCCTCTTTCTAGGAGCAATTCAGTATTCAGTTTTTAGCTGAAGTGTATTTCTAGTCACTGGCTTTAGTTTTTAATGCAATTTCAAAGCTGAACTTGTGGTTCTGTTTTAAAATGTCACCTTTATTTTAAATGAGAATGTGTACCGGATGGTTGTCATTAGAATGAAATACAGTGGTAGCAAGTTCTTAGATCAACTGAGATCACTTATAAAAAGCTTACCCTTTTAGTACTGTCATTATATGCTGTTTCTTAGTTTAATATTTGTTGTTGAAGTTAGATTATATATTACATATTTGGAAATCATTTTAAGGAATATTTTATTTTAATCTTACTCCATTTGTTCCTCTTTATTTTAAGATCAGCAGCATAAATCTTCCTTTGGTAAGGTTTTGGTGTACTAATGTGTCATGTACGTTAATAAGGTCACAACCTGAGATCTTAAATAACTTTTTTTCCCCTCATATAGGGGGGTTTGAAACAATTATTTTTTCTTGCTTTTTCTGTGGATTGTCTGAATATGACTTAATGATGCACAAAAGTGGGCTTTGTTCAAGGAAAGCACTTGTATGAAGAAAACCTGACGTATAATAAATGACATCAAAGGAAAATTGTCAAGAAGCTTTGGTTTCCACCATCGTCTTGGCAGACTTAAAAATAAAAGGGATGTTTCTTAAAGCTTCTTGCCTTGAACATACTTTGTTCCAATAAATGTTACTGGTAGAGTTCTCATGGTTTGCAGAGTAGCCAACACCGAGAACTTTGAATGTGTAGAAAAGGGTTTTCAAAAGCACTGAAAAAACAAACCTGGGTCGGGTAAATATCCAGTACCCTTGAGGGAAGTGGTGATAGCTTAAAGGTTTTTAAACAGAAAACAAAAACGGTACTTCCATATCTTTCATTCATCATTTCAAACCAATGACTATTGAAACTTTTTGGAGCCACTGTGTGAGGTTTAGGGCAGATCTTAGCCATATTTTGTGCAGAAGTTTTGGATGATGTCACCTGTAGCTGCCTACCCCTATGGCAGATTTGGCAGAACAGTTAGTATGTACCCCCTCAGCATAGTCACATTTGCAATTCAGTTTCTTTTCTCAAACCTGGTGTCACTGGCAGTTTCAGCTCAGATGCTAAAAACCAAAGATCTGCATGGCAGTGAGTGAGCCACAAGTCTGCGTTTTCTGCTGCTGTGCAGTGAGGCAGGCAGCACAATGGAAAAAAGAGTTGGAAACAGTGAAATCTTAAAACACGGCAGCACAGTTGCCACTGAACATCTGCTACTGCTTTAAGGACAAGTTATGGAGGAGCTAGATTATTTGCTGTACTGCAGGTGAGATCATTAACAGTGCATAACACTGCAATTGATCATATAGCAGTTGCTGTGTACTGGTAGAAGTATATGTCTACGTGGCTACTAGTTGGGCTTGGCTGTTGTTGTTTTTTTTCCAAGAGATGTTCAGAGATCCTAAACAAGATCAAAATCCTGCATACTGTGCATTGCAAATAAAATTTAGTCCTGACTGTTATGTCAGTCATGTGCCTTTTATGTTTTTCATCTCTTGTATGTGTTTGTTTTTCAGATAGAAATAGAATAATTTAAACATGCAAAAAATTGTGTGTATATCTCAGCAATCCCATTTTGTGAAGTGCCATTGTGATACAGACGTGGGTCCCATGAAGATGAAAAATGAGCAATGCCACTCCCCTTTCAAATTATGCTCAACCTTTGTTTTTTTCTTATGGTTGCCTCATCTACTGTAATTTCAACCTACTACCAATGCCAGAAGCTTATACTACAGCATGAGGCTTAATTATACCCATCTGAAGAAAAGTGCCGATGAATCAGCTCTTCACCAGGCTGAATATTAAAACGGCTCAAAATAAAATATTTGCTGCATTTACAGATGTAAAAGATTTGTTGGTTGCTCAGCAACCACAGAGGCAAATGCAAACAGAATGCTGCTTTTCAGTAACTGGGGGGAGTGCCACAGCTCCATTGTCACAGCAGTACTTGAGAAGGGAAGACCGTGTCTACTAATCTAGGTTTCTGCCCAGATGAACACATCCACCTCCTGCTGGACTTGTTGACCTTTGCAGAAGGCAGGCATCATTTGCTGAAAGATCAGTCGGCCGTAGAAGCCCTTGCACAAATTGCTAGTTGTGTACTTATCCTTTCTAAGGAGAATGCGTGGAAGAGGAGGAATCTTTGTCGAAAGTCCATCGGACCTTAAGTGCTGTTGGTGCCTCTAAGCTTTTAACTGAGCTCCACCTATGCTCGCTGTTGTCACAGGGTCACCTGTCAGGGTGATGAACAGTTCATCACAAATGTCAAACCTGGCTGGAATCAATCTGGCTGTGACTGAAGCTCACTTCCTTATATCCCTTTCCCTGTGGATCAAAGAGCATTATTCTCTTCCCCCTTTCAGCAGTTTTTCATGCTTTGTCAGAGTGATAATATAGAATTATTTAGGTTGGAAATGACCTTCAAGATCATAAAGTCTGTGTTCACCTCTGTATTCTCTCTTTTTTTTTTTCTTTTTTTTTTCATCCCTGTAGCTTCTCTTTGTAGCTGACAGTTGCTAGGCTTCTGATCATTCCTAGTGTTTTCTTCTGGGCTCTGTCCTAGTATTCTGCCTTGTTCTTGACAGCTACTCCAGCTATGGCCTTCCCTGCGCTGTGTGCATCTATGTTCCCAACTGATGCAGCACACAGAAGGTAGGACCTGCTGCAGTCTGCTTGGGTTGCAGGACTGTGTACCTGTGTAGAGCACTAGCTGCAGGTGGGTCACTCTGCCTGCCTGGGTGCACCCTTCTGGCTGTAGCCCCACCATGGCGGAAAGCACCCTGAGCACACTGGTGCTAGTATAGATGCACCCAGTGTGTCTCCTGGTCTCTGTTTCAGTATTGTCCTTCTCTTTATACTTCCCAGACAACTACATGGCCTTGATGACTTCTGTTCACCTTATTAAGCACAGCAGCACCCTTTTCTGCAGAAATACTACCTCTTCCGTATCAGTGATAGTGATTTTTCCCACCAGCACTCCAGACCTTGCACTTAGGCTTGTTGAACAGCATCCAACCTTCTCAGCAAGGGCTTGGTGAGACAGCACAAATGAAGCTGGTGTTTGGGCAGGTGTCTCTGCCTTCCCTAGCATAGAAATTGTATCTTGGGTATCAAGTGAACCAGGGAAGAGAAGTGTGTAATCACTCAGGGAAATTATGCCACTGCATGGCAGAAAGTGAACTGTAACAGGTGCCTAGTGATTCGAGAGGAGAGATGCTACATTCGTCTGCTCTGGCTTTCATTCCATTTGATTGCTGCAATGGTGAAAAATAATTGGGATATAAAAATTCTCATATTAAGGAAAGGAAAAGGAAAATGATATTTGCAGTATGTAAGGAAACATGGTATTGAAAATGTTATTTGCCTGCTTGATGCTCAGTGCATCCTGCTGCAGTTGCATTGGCGGGCTGTTGGTCTGTAATCTTTGTAGAAAGGCTTTGGTCAACTAATGTAATTGGTATTTGATGCTGCCATCAACCCTTGTTTCTTCACTTTTAAATATCTATTTTATCATTTTCATGGTAGAGTAAGGCAGAAAGCATATCATTGTTTTCTTCCTTGAGAGAAGGAAGTGGTAAGTGGTTCTTTTCGTGGTAAGGAAAAGAAACATACAGAGGCACTACGGCTTTCATAATTTTCTGGCTTACACACAGAGCCAACTCCTCAAGTGTACTTGTCTGAGGCCCCAAGACACAGTCATGCTTATAAGTCTGTACTTCATTATTGGCCTTTATATTTTTTTTTCTGGTGAATTCCTCTCACACGCTTTCACAGCCTGGATGAAACTGATTCAAAAAGAGTATCTGCAGGCTGATTGCTTTCTGTGTTTTATCAACTGAAATGTGTGATGGCTGCATCTGTATATTAACTTACCTAATTGTGAAAGCCTCAGATTATGTAGACCTTTCTAAATGTTCAGATTGCGTAGGAAGTTTTTTTGTACTAACTTTTCATTTAAAATGCTTTTCTAAGCTTCAAAATAAAGTTCCAGGGCTTCATTAGTATCCCTATCACAGAAAAAATACTGACAAAGCTGAGAAATAAATAGTCTGGGCAGTGTCCTGCACTTCTGCATGCCAGGGAAGCTGATGATTCACAGCTCTCCAGCACGATCTGCAGGTGGGAGCTTTGGGGCTTGTGCTTCCATGTCACTTAAGTGCTTTTGGAAATCTTAAATTGACATGTCTGAGTGTGATTTCAGAAGCCTCTTGTAAGCTCTTAATCAACTCTGCTCTGTATTTAAGAAGTTTGCCATAACTTTGCTAAAAAATTTAAAATCGAGATTACTTTCCTTTCTTTGGGCTGTGCTGTTCTGTTGTGCTGGAACTAAATTTTGTGAAAATAAGCCACAATCTTAGCTCCTGATGCTGCAGTATTTATAGATGTGCTTAATTTTAAGTACAAAAGTAGTTTGTAGGAGACTTTAGGACTATATGAGTGACATTTTGGTAGTGTCTGTTTTGTCCACAGGCTTGTCTTTTTTTTTTTTTTTTTTTGTAAATTGAAGTAATATTATCCAGCAACATCAACATGAAAAAAACACAGCCTTTGCAATGCACTTTGTTATAAAAGTTTATCTAGGATTGGAGCAGTAAAATTATTCAGGTAATTTAAAGCTTTGAAAAAATGAGATACATTATTTCTTAAAAGTGAAGCAAATTCAAAACAATTCCTGGAGGTGACTGGGGACAACAATCCCTGCTCTTTGATTTTTTTTTCTTGGCAATTTCCCTCCTCCACCGCCTTGGCTTGGTTTGTTAGCTGGTTCCCTGCTAGCCATCTTTTTCCTTGGCCACCCGTATCCTTATCTTTGCTTTGTTGTTCTGCTCCTGGCTGACGTGGTACTGCAGCTCCTTTGATCTGCCTAAACTAACTGCACTGCAAAAGCAGCACCTGTCTACTGCGGCTTTGATTTGAAGGCATGGATCCTGTCCGAGACCCTGTTGTCCTTCAGCATCGAGGGCTGACAAATAATTTAAGGAAATGTTGCTCAGCAGCTGCAACGTGTTATCTCTTATGACTGGTCAGCAGGATTTTCCCTTTAGACTTCAATCTGCAGGCTCATAAACTTTTTTATAAAGTGTCTGACATCTGCTCTCAGGAAGGTGATTCAGGGATAAGCAAAAGCTGTGTTGTTTGATGAGATTATTCGTAGGCGTCTTTTAGTAGGTCATCTTGTGTTGAATAGCAGATGTAATTAATTGTGCTTTTCCCCACAGTGGAAGTATTCCAGCAGCAAAGATGATCAGTTCACATTCACACTGGTGCAGACGTTCCTGGGGTGCTGCTGCTAATTTTTGGTCAGAGCAGTTTCCCTGGTAATCTTAATAACGTTGCTGGAAAGCTCACAGGGAATTCAAGGTGAATAAGCAGACCTGCAAAGAGCAGGAGCCGCACGGTCTCCCGGTGCAGCCTGCTTGCTTGGCTCAGAGAGAAGGCAGATGACACGGGTGAGGGTAATGCATCACCTGTCAGAGACCAGATGTAGCCTAGGAGGTGCCTGGCTCCCTTCCAGGCCAGGATGGCTCCGGGCACTCGTGAGGAGGAGGAAGGTCCTGGCAAAGCAACACAGCTGGGGAGGGAAGCTGCAAGGGCAAGAGGAGCAGCGCGAGGTGCTCATCTCCTGCGTCTTGGCATGGTGGTTGGGAGATGAACCACCATCAGGGACCGGGAGATGAAGTGAAAACGTTTTTCCTGGTTTGCTGAAGACAAATATTTTTTCAGGTTAGCTCCCTCTTGCAGTGCCTTTGCTTTCAGATTTAGTATTAATGATGTGATTAATATTGAAGCTGTCTACACTGGGGGATGCGCATAGTCTCGGTGGCTAAAACATTTTCATTCAATGCAGTTGGTCAGGCAGTGCTATTGGCGAGGTAACTGCAGCGGGACTGCCTTCCGGTTCGTCTCTAACCCATGTGGCTTGTGCTTCCTGAAGACCTGACCTTTGCCATGAGAAATACTGAGCAAATACCTGCCATTTGTCCAGAGTGTCAGGGCTGCTTTGCCAAGGTAGCCACTGCAGTATTAGCAGTTCTTTGCTTGTTACAGAAAAGCTGTACTGATCTAGATATTTGAATACAAAGGTAATTGTGGACTAGTCCCTCGTGCTTAAAAGCAGTAATCATATAAAATGCAGAATCCAGGTTGAATTAGACTTAAATGCCAGCAAATCCAGCAAGCCGGAAGAAAAAAAAGTGGTAGGGATTTTATGGTCAAAAAGCCAATTAAAGCTTTACAGAGCTTATAGAAGAGATTTAAGCTTAAAGCCTCCATGAAAGCTTGCAGAACATACGCCAGAGCAGAAAATTAGCAACAGTTTGCAATAGCTAATTCTTTTATCCACAGTGAACTCTGGCATCTTAAATTGTCGCTGTTTGTAATCTGAATCAGCTACTGCAAGTACACTTGCTAGAAAGGAAAAGCTGAGGTGGGGTAGATAGTAGGGACATACATAGGAAACTCTAATTGACCAAACAACAAAAATAAATAATCCTTATTTTCAGTTGATGGCATAAAGTCAAGTTTAAGGATGATACTGAATAATTTTGCTTAAAAAAAAAAGTCTTGCATTAATTTTAATTTGCCTGCTCTGCTCACAAAGGGGTATCAGTCTAGGTTTTGATGAAATGTGCTGCTTTAGAAACAGTTTATGATGCCATTTCAGGGTGAGGGATGGATTTGTGAACTGAGAATTCATAATCTCTGCACTTTGGAGATTTATTTTTTTTCCCTCCATATCTATGAGAAAACATTGGGAACCACAAGATATTTCATAGCTTTTAGAGGAGCAATGCATTGATATGTAGGCTGTACCTCGGTAGGATGCATCATTGAGCTGCTTCTGAACATGTAGAATTGGAGAAGGGGTACAGACAGATGCTTCAGTAGGATCAGCTTGTCACTGGATGATCATAATTCTAATCAGCAGGTGATAGGACCAGTTGCTAATGCAAACAACTGAAGGTGTTTTTAAGAGGTATTGGAGGCAATACCTATTGTCTATTCAGTTTGTTCAGAAGTTTCTACTTCTATTCAGTTTGTACAGCCAGTCTAATAAAATGTTTTATTCCTCATTAGACATAGTACAAACGTGATAATATTAGTAACAGTAAACATCTGGCTCATATAAGCATTTTATAACCCAATCTATTGACAAAAGTGTCTCAGAAGCATTGTATCTCTGTGGTGCATTTTAAACTTTTCTAAAGAAAAGATATAGTTATGTATTTGGAACAGCCCAAGGACAGCTTTTCATAGGCATTCTGACAAACAACAGATCTGTATTTAATAGTCAAATTATCTCCTGGTCTGTCTTGTGACTGCTGCTGGATTCGTTAGGGTGGATCAATGATACAGCCTGTGTTCAGCCTCTGAGTAACTGGTGTCAGTTTGGGGAATGCTTATCTGAAATGTAATGCATACATTCTTAACGCTTCTTCTTATCAGCAATTATGACAGAAACTCAGATTATCAGCCCAGAATGACTACATCAGTACTGTATTACTCCATTTTCTCAGATTATGCCATTCACCTTTATCTTTTAAATGTTAAAAGTTCTTTCATATTCTCAGTAACTAAATGTTTAAATTTAGATGTGCTGTGAAACTTTTGCTTCTGTCTACCAGCTGAACTCCTCTTTTAAACAATCCGGCAAGGAAAAATAGCTTGATTTGGTTGGGATATGGACTTAGGAACTTACTCTAATCATTTCATTTATTGCTTTTAGGAGTAAGAGGAAGGACTAGCAATCAGAAAACTAGCAGATTTGTGAGTGAGACAGCATGGTCAAGAATGATCTGGAGACAATTGTGCATGGCCCAGACTAAGGAAAGTCAGACACGAGGGCAATCCTTGGAAAAAAAAAAAACAGTAGAAGAGTCTGGTTCTGGTTTAAAAAAAAAAAAAAAAAGAAAATTCTTCCTTTTGGATCTATAATGCTCCAGGGCTTATGAATCTCAGCATTCCTCAAAGTTAGCAAATAACTATGAAAACCTCTGTGTGCATCATGTCCTGTCTGTGCTAGTCACATAGCTGGTGTCATTTCTTCCGCTAGTTCAAGTAACAGGAATCTCACTAGTGCATCGAGAAAGATTTCACCTGGCTTAATGAGTGAGGTTTCAGCAGGATACCGTGTGATTCATTTTTTTCTCACTGTGCTTTCACTTTAGAATTAGCAAGCTAGAAAGAAATGCTCATTTAAATGGGGATCACTAAGACAGAAAAGTAGACTAATTTGCAAAAAGCAGAATTCAAGTTACCCGTACAACCTGGACATGACCCATTGTGTATAGATGATCAATCAGGGTCCCCTGAATCCCAGCCTCTGCAGTCTCGGTTAGCCATTCAGCAGACAGGTGAAAAAAAGTGCACCTTACATCTTCCCCACATGCTTTTACTCATCACTGGCCATCAGATGCTTTGGATCTTGTAGTTACCCACCAATAAACCTACTGAAAAGCACCAAGAAACACAAATATAATGTGCTAGAATGACACAGCACAAGGGGTGGAGGACACTGATGATGTTTCAGGTCTTGTGGTTGCTGAAAATGTCAGTTAAATTTCCCTTAGTCTGAAGCACAGAGGAGAGAGAAAGCAGTCTGATTTTGGGGGCCATGGATGTGTCATGGAAGAAAGCACGTTGGTGAGGCACATATAGGATTTAGATGTCACTCGGCTACTTGCAGGATGGAGAACAGAGTAGCTCTTTAGCACCTGCATGCCAATATTCAGAAGATGAGGTCTCAGGGTGTTTATATAGCAATGGATGCAGATGCATACCTCTGTCCCAAGGTGCTGTTAGGATGGCAAGGTCTTGGAGGAGCTGATACTGCAGGCTTGCAGCAGCGCTTTTCAGCTTTATATACTTTTCTTGTTTATGTAGAACAGATGCAGAATCATGGTGGCAAAATGGCATTTTGAGTATATATCTATGCAGGTGTATTAAACAGAGAATTTGTTTAAGTGTTCAAGAAGTATTTGGATAGTGCCCTCATTAATATACTTTAACTCTTGGTTAGACTTCAAGTGGTCAGGCAGTTAGATTAGATGATCTTTGAAGGTCCCTTCCAACTAAATTGTTCTGTTCTGTTCTATTCTATTCTGTTTAATATTAATAGGCATATGTTGGGCTAGATATTAATCAAATCCTGACCACCAGAATCTGTGGAAGGCTAAGCTGATGCTGCTAGAGAAGTGTGGGCTTGACTGCAGGGACATGAAAACAGTGAAAAAGGAAAAAGCCAAATCTGAGCATTCCTTACATGGCATGCCTTGCAGCTCACTTGCATCCCTCTACAGGATGCTGTGTTATTTTTTTTTATCTGTGGTTATATGCTTTCTTTATAAATGCTTGTGCTTATACAGAAGGATATGCTGTATTATTTACATAGCTTTGTGTATAAAGACAGTTTGCAGATTGAAGTAATCTTATATGTTCATAATAGTATTGGTTTCTTGCATATGAATCAAATGCTAGTCATCCTGATTTTAATTCTCTGTAGGCAGGCAATTTTAGAACTTTCGCTGTTGCTTTGTTACCTTTTGTACATACTGGAAGCTTTCTAAATCTGATTAGGTTTGATACTAGTCATAGGAAATGATTTTGTGTTTAGAGATAATTTTAAGTGCAGCTTGTTTGTTTAAGACCACAGTTCAAATTCAAAAACCCTTCTGATGCTCCATATGACCCTGCCAGGTTTAGAAAAGTAATAAGCTATTGTGTAGAATTCAAGAAAAGTGGAGAACAGTCATATTTGCAGATGTGAAGGTGTAGTTCTTTTTGAAAACTTTTCAGACAGGTTTCTTTCTGTCATATGATTGTCAAGGTAGTAATTATTCTAGAAGTGTACAACTGAGTAATATTCTGAACAGTTTTTCATTCCCACTGTCTCAGACTTTCTCTGAAAAAGTAAGTGAATTCATAATGGCTTTTTTCTTTTATTTGCATTTTTTAATTTTTTTATTCATGTATACTTATATATGAAAACAAAGACAATGTAGAAATTAAGGACATTTTAAGATGCAAAATTTCAACATCTTGCTGAATAAGAGGAGAGTAAATACTGTGTCTGTGGAGCTTATAGGTGATAGAACTATGAATTATTAGTAGAGAAGACAAGTGGATAGGAGTTTAAAAACAAAATCCTCTTTGAAAAATGCAACGTGATACAAGGAACTTGAAAGTGAATTGTGTGGAAGCTCTAGTTTATCAGAGATAAACAGTAGGTTCTCACGCGCACATCTGCAAATACATTGTATTAATTAGAACATGCCTGAAGCTTTTTATGACCTGTTTAGATGAGGGAAGTAGAATATTTTTCTAGATTACAGCCAGTTGCTAGTTTAATGACAAAATTTTTTACACCCCCCCCCCCCCCCCCTTTTTTTGTTTTGTTTTAATATGTGTGAGTGATAATATGAGTGCAGACACACCGGTTTGCTTAAAATAGCAGAGTTTCTGCTCCAGACTCTCTCTTTCTTGCCTGGGATTTGGTCATGAGTAAATCACAACTGAAAAGAACTTGATACTCTCATATTAGCATTCCCTAAACCCCTCTGTGTGTTGCAAAGGCAAAGTAGGTTGCAATACATCCATTCTCTGTTTGCAGCCTTCCGCTGGAAAGCTCCAAGAACAAAACCAGACTTGAGATGCACCGTTTGACTGGCACAGACAGCACAGAAAGGAGCCGGTGGTTATGGTTCCCATGTGAAAGCTCTGTTTATGCAGCACCCGCCCACACTGGGTCAAACTCTTCTCTAGTACTTGCTTTCATAAACATCCCTACTTACACGATTCTCCAACAAAATATTTTTAACATGCATTGTGCATCTCGTCTCACCCTCGAGTGAAACTTCCATTTAGTGTAAACATCAGGCAAGTACGACAGCCTTCTTCCTGTGAAGAGGGTGATGAATTCTGACTTCAGGGGGAAACACAGCTCGGCTACGGTCAATGGCAAAGCTCCAACTGACTTGAGCGGAACTGGGATTTGGCCCTTGGTGTTAAAACTATCTCATCTCTAACAAGCTAAGGACAGAATAAAGTCTGGAAATCCAAGTGTTTATACTTTGCTTTTGTTCGTCGGCTAACTTTGTCAGCTCCTTCAATCCATCTGTTTTTTTCAGCTCAGGAACTTGGATTACTGCCATATTCATGCTTGGGAAAAAAAACAAGGCTTTTGGTGTGGTTGTACATTGAAAAAATAGTATGTGAGTGCTTTGTAATTCAACAGGTAGGTACATTAGGTGTTCATTTTAGAGGTTAGAGCATGTTCTTTATTTTCGTTAGTACTTCCTGCCATGCAGAGTCAATACACAACAGAATAAGTATGCTTTTTGTCCTTCTTTGACATCAATGTGTCCTTTTTCCTCTTCTTTTATAAAACTTCCCCCTAAACTCCAGTTGACTGCTCACAAACTCATTTAAACCACAGGAGATGATGACAAAGAGACTGTACAATTTCAGTCAGTGGGGCTCAGACTTTGTTAACAGAACTTGAAATGGAGACATAAACATGGGATGCTCTCTGTGACCGTGCTCTTCCTTTCTAGGCTGCAAGAGTGTGTCTCTCTGAGCTAGCTACAATGAGAAGAGGTCACACACACACCTTGGAGCTTTTCTTTTTCACACTGTGCAGCTCTGTGTAGGCATCTGTGGCTCAGAACACACCATTCCGTGCATCTAAGCTAGATTTCAAAGGAGAAGCAGAGATTTCAGTTTTCTGGTAGGAGTTCAAAAACTAGGGCACTAAACATGCCTCATAAAATTAGTCCTGATCCATTCAGTCCAGGTTGAGCTTTGGAATCTAGCAGCTGGAAGTTGCTTTTCATTAGCAAAACCCGTAGCCTTCATTCTGTCTGCCCAGAACAGCAGCTTTAAACTAAATGAAGAACTTCCCATTTAACCTTGCTTGGCTTCAGTGTTGTAGCTCTTGACTTGCAGTCTGAAAGACAGGTAGGTGGATGATGGTTTTGTTTTTTTTTTTCTCAAATTGTTATCCATAACTTGGAAGTACTACTTTAAGTACTACTTAAAAAACAAACAGCAACAACAAAAACTTTTATAAAAAGCTTTGTCTAGTCTGGGTGTTGAGCATTTGTCTCTGATTTGTATGAGGTATCTCTGACCTGATTTTTACAAACCGGAGCATATAAGGAAAGCATCATTTAAATTGTTGTGGACATCATTGTGACCTCTCCTAGAAAGGCTGGAGAAAGCAAACATTGGTAAGGGGAGGGAGAATATGGCAGCAAAAGATTGTTTTTGTTATTGAAATGTTGTAGATAGATAATTATTTCTTCTAAACTCACTTTGAAAAAAAGGTGGTTTTTAAAGGAGCTTGAGAGGAAGTGACCTTAAAGACACCCTGACAATATTTTTTGAAACAGTGCCCTTACCTGAAATGCTTTGTTCTTTTACTGCTTTAGTTCTAAATCTTTCTGTCTCTACAAATCAGAACACTACACTACTGGCTGCACAAAATCTGGATATCAAAATACTGACAAATACACATGCTGCTGTATTGTGAATTTTCCATTTGTGTTTACTGTCCTTGTTACAGGATGAACTTGTGAGTGATAAAAGGAATTGAATGAAAGCATAATCAGGATATTTTAGTGAAAGTATACTTGAATGCAAACTTCTGGTTAGAAGTGAACACTTAGGGAAAATGAGAGGATAAGAACATGGGTGCATGGCAGTGCAACAGAAGAGCTGTTCCCAGCTAGAAACACAGTAGATGTCTTGTTTACTTAAATTTCAGTTGGGTAGCAGAGGAGGCTGGGAATGGAGATTTTTTTTTTTTCCTCAAGTATTCTTGCTACCCCACTGTTATTGTTCTTTGCTCTCAGTCTCTGTGATTCCAACAGAACCTGTATCCTTGACGAAAATGTGGCAAAAGCTGAGCCCAGAAAGCATACTGAAAAAGCAGCATTCTGGAGAGCTTTGAGAATAAGAAAAATTAAATTGTTCACTTCAGTTGAGAAATTAAGAGGAAATAAATGACAAATGATTTTAATGCAGGTCATGACCTTAATCTAGCCACACTTCGATTTTGGGTGATAGTTCGAAATCCCTGAGAGAAGAGCCGAGAAGAGGGTCTGGTCTTTGAAGTGTGAGTTTGTCTTAGCACCAGAAGTGCTTTGTGAATTGTTAACCTACAGATGGTAAACTTAGATACTGAGAGCTGAATATAAGATCTCAGGTAAGTTCACAGTTAAATCTGCTGTCTTTGGCAGATAGAAAATTGGCTTTGTACTTACTGGGTGCTCTACTAATGAATACCAGCGTAGAACAGGTTTACTAGCTTCTCTGTATGGAGATGCATGGATGAAGAGCGAGATGCGGATTGCTTAGGAGGTGTTGTAGACTTGTCAGCAGTGGGAGTTGCACAAGCAGTTGTGCAGCCAGTGGTGTGCTCCAGGGTAACTTGACCACAGGACAAATATGCCTGAGAGTTTGTACCTGTGCCCAGGAGCCTACGAGCAGCACAAGGCCTGGAGGCCTCAAAGGTGAACTGAATAGCATTAAGGCAGCCTGTGCATAGGAGCGAGGTGTTGCTGTCATTGCAGTTCAGCTCAGTAACAGCAGCAACCCACTGAGGGGCCAAACTGCTCCAGCTAAGGAGCATCACCCTGTAGTGGTCAAGTACACGTGATCACCTGGTGATGAAAGGCAGAGAGCTGGCAGGGAGGCAAAGGCTGAGCCTTTCAGGTGTGTGAATGGCAATGAGAGCCTTAGTAAGCCCTGAAATCACTGATAAATGGGGTAAAATGTCTCAGAGAATAATTCAACGTAGACCTTTGATAGGATTCTTTTGATGTGATTTATTAATAAGGGCAAACAATGTTTTATCTCTTGAGTTGTTGTTTGTATGATCTTTAATCTTGATACTTCTCTATGCACTCATCTCTCCTCCATCTCCATTAAGTGCCGTAGGCATTTCTCAGTGAGTAATGTGTCTGTAAAGCTGAGGTCCAAATAATATGTTTCTGTCAGGAATAATATGTTACTAAGATTCTTAACTGGTATTTGCCACTGAGCTCAACGAGATGTCTGTTCTCCCTGCTTGCCTCAAATCTTAAAAGTAAATCTTTGTAAAGGGTAGGGATTAATAAAAACAAACTCTATGTCAAAATTAAATGAAAGAAGACATCTCTCACTTCAGGCATTTTTGGGTGCGTTTATGGCTGGAGGTTGAATACATTCCAAAAAAAACCATTTTGAGATATCCCAATAAAATTGTGGGGGGAGAAAAAAGGTTTTTTTTATATTAAATTTATGATTACAATTAGACTGACTCATGGTAGCTACTATAATGTGATTCACTGGTGTCTCAGAGAGGTCTAATGTACTGAAGGGTGACTTAAAGCAAGTTTAAAATGGCCAGAAATCTCTGAATTTGTTTTAATGTGTTTATAGTGAATTCTTCTGCAAGGGAAAACATCCTTCTCTATGCAGATAAATTCAACTTCTCTGTTTTGCTTAACAGAAAAAAAAAAGTGTTTATAGCTCCTTTATGTGTATTTTCATTTTTAGTATGGTAGTTAATTTTAACGTTTCCCGGAAATCTAAAGGTGTTGGGATGAAAAATACTCTTCATTTGTGCTATTAATTTGCTCAACTATTCAGCCAGTAGCACATCCTGCTGTTTGCTGAAGGAGCCAGTCTTTGACAGTCTGACCCAGTGCCTTTACAGTAGTGGGAGAGAGACAGCCAGAAGTAAGTTTTGTATGGATCTGTTGATAGCCAGAAAGGAGTTCCTCTAGCTGGAAGTCTGCAATGGAAGCTATAGGCAACCTCTCCAGATATGAGATGGAGACAATTTTGACTTCTGCTTACTACAGAGTGGAGAGACTCCTAACGTTGGAAGTACGCAGGCGAGCATAACTGTGTCAGGGACAGGAGGGAAGAATGGATCTACTCACCGCTTTTGAACAAGGCAATTAGACATATGACATTTGGTTAGACCTTCTCTAGTTTACACTTGGAGTAATGTTCAGGAACAAAAGGGAAATATGTCCCACTAGTCTCTCCAGATAGAAAGCAAAAACCATCTGCTGACCAAGATTCAGTCCTTTTCAAAACAAGTAAATTGTTCTGAAATCATTAATTTTGTTCAGTTTCCTGATAAGCCTAAGTAAATGATTTTCCTGCAAGACCTGACAGTGATAGGTATGTGTAAATGTGAGCATAGGCTCACATTAACTAATAAACTTGTCACATTAACTAATAACTCACATCAACTAATAAATTTGTCAAGAACAAGCATTTTTCAGTGGAGATCTGACTTGCTTCTTACAGTGTTTTTCTGATACCTATATAAACTTTTTAATCCTCTTCAGGCTTTGTAATTATCTTGTATATTATGTCTTTTGAGTGCTTTATTTTGAAAACTGACCTGCCAGGATGCTTTGGCAATATTCAACTGTTTGCTGTAATTTTGAAATTGTGTGTAGGGACAGACAGAGGGAAGATTGTAGTTTGTGCAAATCTGTCTTTTTTTTTTTTTTTTCCTGTCCCAGTGTATGAACATTGTAGGAAATGCTAGGTCTATCTAACAAAGTGTGTTGTTTCTTGAAGTGGCCGTTATCAGATATTCCAAGAGAGAGTTAAGAACCAGTTATCAACAAAATAGGAATTTCCTGGCAGGGAATGACTTTCCTGCTCTTGAAAGTTGTTTGGTTGTGGTCCCAGGGTTTTGCAATGAAAATGAAAGAAGAGCACAGCAGTTCCTCATGTCACGTAAATGGGAGGAGGCAAAGCAGCCTCATTGTGTGGGAACGGAGAGAAAAGGCTGTAGACAGCACCTGCTGGGTAAAACATTGTGATAGCAGAACCCCTGTGAGTATAAGTCGGGTCCACAGACTGGTGGGTGCTGTGGCTCTTCCCTGCTCGGAGACCCTGTGTACTTGAGGTGGTTCGCAGGTGAGGCTGACCGGCCGTGCTAGCACAGGTAATGACAGGACAAAGACAACTTTAGTACATACTAATGGGGACCCTGTTGTTGCCCATGCAAGGTACCCCAAGTGTAGTAACATGTTTTACAGTCACAGTTTTGTGTGCTTTATAGACCTATCCACATGTAAAACACAAATACTCTTCTGCAACAACAGACAGTGCCCTACCTACCTGATAACAGACAGTATTTTCTTGATCTGTAACTGTTTTTAATTTATTTATTAATTTTATTTCCATTGCTTGAAATGACTGCGTAGACACTTCCAAGTGGCATTCTCTACACTGTCACATTTCTCTTGCTTGCCATTGATTAGTTTCCATATTTCCAGTAGAGCCAAAACTTCAGCTGGTTTTGTAGCTCTTCTATTCCAAAAACCTGCACATAATGACTGATGCAGTCAGCAATGTCCACATAGCTCTGAGGGTATGATTTAACTTATGCTTCTTTCTCTGACTGGAAAGATCTTCAGAAATGGTAGTCTGCATATTGTAGCTATAACTTAAAGGGCTTCTGTTTGCTTCAGATTTTATTTTTCTGTTTCCTGGCAACAGAGTGGTCAATATTTCTTGTCTTTATATCTCTTTAGTAGGTACCTAGTTCTTGGGAATACATTTCCAACCAGGCAGTGATCATCAGATAGGTCAAATTTAGGGCAAAGAAATGCTCGTGCTTTTTTTTTTTTTTTTAGAACATTTTATTCTTAAGTTATTTTTTTTCTTTCATAACTTCTCATTTGGAGTACTTCTTATGTGCTAAAGCTTCTACATCTTTAGCTGAAGGCAAATGCCTTATGATCGCTTGAAAGTAAATAATGGCTGCTCTCTATAGTCTAGCTGCACAGGATTAGTTATATCTCATCAAGAAATAGTCTCTCAAATGCTGCTGGATATTAAATGCATACAGAGGGGTAAACTAAAGTAAAACAAAACTTAGCTGCAGGCACAAGCGTAAAAACATTCCGTATTTCATTGTATAGGATATGTCCGAGTGCACAATACATGAAAAAATGCTCAGTTCTGTTGTCTTTTACTTTCTCTGAGGGAATAAAAGGGTGTGCTTGCAATGTGTAACATAAACCTCCTTGAATATGCATACTAGGTCATTTCAGAGGTCCATGTACTTCAATGTCCTCACTCCATCAATGACTGTAAACAGGTTTCTGCGAAGAGTAAGATCAGGACAAGCCTGTATTGACACCTCCTTCTAGTAAATACTCTGCCAGCATCCAACATCTGCATCTCAGCGACTTCCTGATGAGATGATGCTTATTGTAACTAATAAATTTTAATGGAAACTTTTCTATGAGTTTGCCCAGTTTCCCCTTGAATTCGCAAAAGCTTTGTACATCCCACAGTATCCTTTGGCAAGGATTTCCACTAATCTACTATGTACTGTGTGACAAACTACTTCCATTTTTTGTTGTGAATGTGGTTCTTACTGGCTTCGATTCATGCTAATTCTTGCACAGGAAGAGACAGTGGACACCAATCCCTGTCCAGTCTTTTCATGACATTTATGATTTTGGTAGACCTTTTGCATATTCCTCAAACAAATTGCTATTCCTGGCTGAAGAGGTCTAGCTTAGATGGTCATTCCTTGTATGGAAACTATTCCATAGCTTCAGTATCCCTTTTGCCTTTCTCTGAACCTTTTCCATCTTTTCTTTCCCATTACTTTCTCTGATGGAGGGACCAAAACCACACGAAGTATTCAAGGTGCAGCAACCACAGATTTGCTTAGTGGCGTAGTGATGTCTTCATCTGTTCTCTTGCTAATAATTCCAAACATCTGATGGCCTTTTCTGCCTGTAGCTGAGCATTGAGCTGTTTTCATGAGCAATCTTGACATCGGGATCCCACCTCTGGCTTACCAACACAGAGATTTTCGTTCTGTGTGAAGCTGGGATTGTTTCTTGCCATATGCATCATTTACGTGAGCTGTTGGAATTGGAGTCCTCTGTAAATATCTTGTAGATCTGTCTAGACTAGTGAAATAAATTGAGATGAGTTTGAAGTTGGTTAGTACATTTTATTTATTTATTTATTTATTACTCATCACATTAGGATATTGAGAAATAACCGCTTTTAACTAAGTTGTCAGGATCGACTGGAGATTTTCCAAAATATTTGCCCCAGATGTCAAGGAGAAAGGTACTACCCTGTATTGGTGTGAAGATGATGATGATCAAGCTTAAGTCATCACTAGCAGAGAAAATGTTAGCTAACACTGACCAGTTCTTAGCCACGTACTTGTATCTCAACAGATTTATCGTCTGAGTATCTTTTGTAAGTCTCCATTGGTTGCTGTAGAGTACCATGGATCAAGTATTTCATAGCAATACTGGCAGATTCAGTTCAGAAAAAGAACTACCTCTTGGGTTGTTTTTTCTTTCCTTTTTTTTTTTTTTTTTGTTAAACACACTTTGACCTTAATTCTTATTTGTTCAAAATCTATGTTGCACCACTCAGCCAGTGTAATGAAGGCTTAAAATAAGCATAAATGTAATTTAAAGCCATTTGGTACCATTACTGTTTAAAATGCTTTTGGTATAAGTGATAATCAGAGTTCTCATTCTGAACATAAAAATAATTATTTTACCCATGTCTGTAAAACAAAAAGCACAAAGTGTAATTGTATTCTTAAGCATAATCTGAGGCCACTTCTAAATGAAGTTTGCATTACCATGAAAGAAAAGAAGTACTGCTATTCATTTGTCTAGTGTATAGTCTTTTGTTAGATGTCTCATTAGAAATTACATGAAATAAGCATTAAAATCTTCTTTCCCTTTGAATATATTTTTTCACAGACTGTTTTACTTTCCCACTCTTTATTTTGATTGCATCTACACATACAAGTGTCCATTATTGTGAAGTACCTGCCCACATCTGCAAGTAATTTTCAAGCACTTGAACTGTCTCAGATCTTTTATTAGTTGCATTCAGATTTGCCATACTGATTTTATTTTCATTATATTTTGCATGATAGTCATTCAAACAAAAAGTAGATGATGGAGTTATTTGATGTATACAGCTGGGTTGTCTTTTAGAATAAAACTTGCCTTAAAACAGAAAGAGAATGAAGAGAATGTATTAATTTTTCCTTGCTGCTGAAAAGAAACAAAATGAGACTATAGAGCGTTTACTCCCCTTGCCCAAGCACCTAGGCATGTAAGCATGCTCTTGCAACATGCAACTTGCAACTTGCTTCCTTAGGACTAATCATCAAAGTAAAGATACTCGCTTCTGCATCCAAGACTGCTTATATTTTTTGATAGGAGATAGTCCAACTTTGGTTGGCATTTTTTATGTATTTGAAAAGACAAATGAACAAGTGAATGTGAATGGTCTCTGGAATCCAAGCATATGTCACATGAATGTGTTGGCTTCTCTGGCCTGTGCTTCTTTTTCTGTGTCAAGGGTACACATCTCTGTTTTCCTTAAAATGTTTGAGGAAAAAATTCTTGCAAGTAGGAATGGAAAATCCTCACCCGGTCCCAGAACTAACTGTAAGCCAAGGACCAGATGCAATTCTGGGTTGTGATCTGGGAAGCCATCGCCCTCTGGCTGTTCTAAGTGCAGTAACTACAACCTTAGGGAGCCAACCCCAGCTCCCTCTGTGGCCTCTCCTCCCTTTCAGTTGCTTAACTACCTAATTTCAGGAGGCAGTGCTAATCTGCGTGACCCCTTCTGTCACTCTTCCCCTTATCTATGGTCTTGCACTGGATTCCACTCTGAAAGCCCACCATTATTATTTGGAGCATCCTTTTGTGAATCAAACCCTAACTCCAGTTTATACTCTGAAAGCAGATAAATGCAAGGTAATGACATTTTAAGGCCTCCTTGTAAAGTCAAACATGGACATAGGTGTTGTGGTTGAGCAAGAGTATTTGTGCCAGCTTATGGTATCTCACGAATCATCTGAATAGCTAATTATGACAATCTGTATTCTTTGACTGATTGCAGATTAATTTTTTTGTAGTTCTTAAGAGTGAGATGTGAACTCTGCTGGTACAGAATGTCTCTTATCCTTCTAGACAATAAAAGAGCTAAAAAAGCTTCAGAAGATGCATAAATTCAGGTTTCCAGGAATCAAAAAGGTAAAGCTTTCATTATATGTGAAGGAAGCTTAGGAAGCATCCATTTCTCACCCACTTGTCTGTCTCTTCTGTCGTTCTGCTTTTCACAAGCGAGTGCTCTTACTCTAGGAAGGGAGTGGATGTGTTTAGCATTTGAAACAGTATGTAACATGGACCTCCAAATTATAAGCGCTGTGCCAGCTGCCCAGGCCGTAAAGTGGACAAATACTTGTGTGCCCCAAGGTGATTCCAGCTGAGGTGAGCATACAGTGTGATCTTTGACGATAACAAAATAATGGCTGAATTACAGTATTGCGTACTGATGCGGTTCTCATCTGACTTCGGCATTCGTGTATCTGGTAGGCAGAATGAAACAGAGGCTTTGGAGGATATCTTCCCGGGAGCAGAGGACAGCATGGAGCACTATTAAGATTTCTTAGCTGTATTACAGAGATACTGGTAATCACATCCCTGGCTCAGATTTTAGGTTTCCACCCCTATTATTTTTTTTTTCCTCAGTGGTCCTTTGTCATCTCAGAAAGTCCCCAAAAGGTCCTTAAGCCACTTAGTCCCCGATTTCTGAGTTGTATGCTTTCCTGTCTTTGGAAGCATGGAACCAAAGGTTACCCTTAAATGGCTATTTTGTATGAGATGTGCTCAGCATAGTTCTTAAGCGTGTTTTAGTACAGGTGAAAATGATGAAAAATTAATAATATAACTAAATAGCTTGACACATCTTAGGCAGCATCATTTTTAAAAATTTCTTGACAACTTGTATTTAGACAGGTGGTTGGAAGGTTTAGCCCAAACAGGAGAAATCATATTATGTGCAATTACTGACCCTATTAGTGCCTACCCCAGCCATAGAATTCCCTCCCAAGGAAATGAAGGCCCTGGTAGATGCTACTTCAATTCCCAAACAAAATTTTTTTACTGTCATTTCAAAAAATTTACAGTTACATCAGACTAAAAAGTGGAAGAACCTCTTCCACATCTAACTGTATCTAACATATAACTGTACTCCTTACCAGTTTCCCTTTCTACCTGATAAAGTACTTAGTAAGACTGGGTTCATTGCTTCCTTGGTTTACATCTACAGAACAGGCTGTCTTATACCTCCCTGGGCAGTCATCCTCGGTGAAAGACAGTGCAACATGATTCACTTCTGACAGTGCCATAAAGCTGAAACAATTGTTCTACACACACAGAGGCTATTTGATTTACTTTGTGTTTTTATTATATTCACAGCTCAGGAATCTCTAAAATTTGCTTCTAAATGCTACATAGGTCAATTTGTTTCAGATATTTTATGAAAGAGCAGCTGAGATGGTGTTGCCTGCAGTCAGATACCTGCATAATCCTTTTAATTTTGAATGCCATAAGCACTGTAAAAACAGAACACAAGATTTCATCCCAAATCCTATAATTATAGCTACATTCAAAATGATATTATCATGTATTACTGCAAATTTCAAAAGCCTTTTACAAGTCTTCAGCTGGATTTTAATCACTAAAAATAATTTAATATATATATATACATTTCATTAGAGTTGCCTTGATATTTACAATTCATAGCAAAGCAGTATTTATCTCTTCTTAACCACGTAAATTAAATCTCAGTGCACATCCTACTTCACTGGCCTCATTTCCTTTCTTAGGGAATTATAAGCCAGAAGCCCCTACCTCTGTTCTGTTTATGAAGCTGTTCATCAGCATGCTTCTAAGAGCTGATAGTTTCAGGACTGTTTTAGTAGAGACACTTTCTCACTGGGTTAACATCCATGTTTTTTCCCCGCAGTGCTGCAGAGAAGCATAGGAAATGTCAGATGGGTTTCCTCTCGAGTGTGATCTTACTTTAAATTGCAGCAGTTAAGGCAACAGCTGTGCAAAGGTTGATTTAGGCCCTGTATCCTCTCAGTATCGACCTTTGTGCTATTCCTGGAACTTTTAGTAAATTTGAAGAACAGAATGGAGATTAAAAAAAACTGCAAACCCCAGGCTAGAACTTGCTGGAGTCCACTTCTCAGTGACATCCTTGTCTTCCCCATGTTGTCATAGTTCCCTGTTAAGGATCAGGAAAGTGTCTTCGTGTTTCATCAGCTGTTTCAGCTGCCAGTGAAATGGATCATCCATCAACCTTCTTTATTCTCAGTCTAGCAGTTCAGAGTGAAACGTGACTGGAAATCATTAAAAAAAAAAAATCCTAATTCACATTTTTCTCCTCATTTCATTTGTGTGGTTCTGGGTAATCTCCTTGCCCATTCTACCAGCTGTCTCTCTGTCAACAGTATATCTCTCTGAAGATACACTGATACTGATAATAACCTGTTTCTTACCACAACAAGAAGTTGGAAGTTTGTAATTGTCTGCTGTGATCTTGGTTTTATTTTTTATCCTTTTCTTATTGGAAACACATTAGGGGAAGATTTTTGGCCTTTGTTCTGTATTTTGACAGTTTAAATATTGATCTAAGCAAGCTGAAGGGGGTATAGCTGGCATTTGGTGAACTGACACTTCACAGCATGACTTTCAACAACAAAATCTGCATACTCATTTTCTTCCCTTGGAAGGAATCAGTAGCTTTTATGTGTGCAGCAGAAGTGGCCAAGTGCCCTCAGCACAAGAGTAAATTTCCCATTCAGGAGCAGATTCTTGAGGTCAGGAGAGGTGTGCTTCAGCTATTTCTCACTAAATTTCAGCTTTGAGATTACAAAGGGAGATCTTCATTAAGGGATCTGGTGGGACTGTGAGATTATCCTGTCTCCATTTTACACGTCAGGGGGAAGTTTGTTACCAAAATCAGCTTGGTCTGAGAATTTCATATTCAGCCAGACACCCAAAGTTATTCCATCCATGTGTGAAATGACATCCATGAAGTAACACTCTTATTCTCTACCCGCTCTGCACGATGATGTAGCTTTTAACAGTCTTCTTAAAGAAAACGAATCCCTCTTCTTAACATAAGTGGATCTGTAACTGTTGTTTGCTTGATTTACATCAGATTTCAAATCCCTTTAGTTTATCTACTGTATGTTTTATAACTAATCTGAAACTTAAATTAATGATGGTTCGTGTCTTTGACTGTATGCATAAGCTTAGTTAATATATTGGTTTACCTGTAAGTAGCATCTCTTGTTCTAGCAGGCCATCAGCATTAGGGGATTCCATGTGAGCTGTGCCTGAGTACCTCGAAAGGGTTAATAGCTGAAGATCATTGTGCAAAAATAAGGTTCAAAGTGGAGCTGTGCAGAAATTAGGACCCTCTCTCCTGCAGTCATTTCCTTGATGCATCTGCGTCAATGTGTAGTAGCTGAGGGTCTGTTTCTTTAACTTCTGTGTCAAATAGCCTCCAAAACCCTTATTTCATAGTATATTTGAAGTAGCATATAGCCATCTCTTGATTTATAAAGTTATTCAACAGACATTCATGTCAAGGTTACATTAAAATGAATTTATTAGGGAAATAAGTTCAGTGAGATACAACCTGCAAGTGAGTTGGCTTAATATCAAACTGAATAATTTTTCTGAGCCATATGAATAATAGTTAGCTGTCAGCATCCAAACATAAACACATGCAGTTAGCAACTTTGAGCCTGTTGGAACTGTGCATAAATTGTCTCAGAATAGGCAGTCGTGCAAATGAGCTTTTAATTTTTATTAGAAAATAAAACAGTTGCAGGAAATGGTCCTCATTTTAATCATTTGAATTGTTCTTGGGCCGTCAGGAAAGTTTTTCTGCAAGAAAATGTAGACTACATCAGAATATTCAGTTGCTCAAAGCTGTAAGAGAATGCTGAGTTACTTCACTGTATTATAAAATTGTTTTTCAATAATGCTTTATGTGCACACACATTTCCTATTAGCACAAAATATTTGGAAACTAGTTTGAAAATACTGAAATTTTTTGCTGGAAATTACTGAATTGTTAATAATAACTCATCATATGTTAATTTATAATTTTATTTGTGGGTTAATCTCCTTACTCCTTACTAAATGAATTAATTTATTTCAAGTGATAGTGAATTGAAAAAGTAAGTTGTTTTTTTTTTTAAGAGAATTCTGTGTTACTTTATTGGTGGACTTGGTGGTGTAAGGTTGATAGTTGGATTTGATGATCATGAGGGTCTTTTCCAACCTAAATGATTCTATGATTCTATTCTGTGACTCTGCTTTGAAAGTTTTTCAATTAAAATTGAACTGTTCTAGATTAAATTTAAAAAAAAAAAAGGAACAAAACTCATTTGCTTAATTTTTATTTAATCTGGCCCTATTTTGAAGAAATGCTCTCAGCTTAAAAAACTATGTTTCTGGCTCAAATTTCTCACTATATGTAGTGATTCCTTAAACTTGTTTAAAACAAAATGAGACCTAAAAGTATGCATTCAAATTAGCAGTCCCAGTTTGTCATGGTTTATTGTCTGCTGGTGTTATGAGTTTGACTAGCAAAGAAGGTCACTTGTAATCAAAGGAAGTGAAGGGAAAAATAAACTTCTCTCTTATTCAGTACGTGCTCACTTTGCATATATGACTCATAACTAGGTTACCCCATGCATTCAATAATGTACCCTTCTGATTTATGGGAGACTTTTACAAAACGGAGAAGAGGGAGAAAATAACCAATATAACTATAGATACTGGCTGGAAGAATTACATTTAGGTCTCATTTTGTAGCTGAAATTATGTTGTGTTTTTTTTTTTCCTAAAAACACCAGTAAGATATAAAAATTTCCCCTTCTTTTAATATATACTTAAACATTTTTCTCTGTTCTTCCACAACAGTATTCCATCTTGTATATTGTACCAGTTTTTAATTCATAACTTTGCCAGAGTATGTATTTTGTGATGAACGTATGAGTAATGTATTTTGTAATGAACATATGTTTTGCAGTGTTAGAGGGACTGGGAGTATGATCAACCTAGATATTTTCTTGTGCGTCCCAACCTTTATTCAGTTGTTAGTTATGAAAACAAGGAAGACATCTTTCTAATACATGGAACTACATCTTGCTTAACCTTGCTGTTTGGTTAGTTTTTCAGACAGAGTTTAGGTGAAGTTGGGCTGGCTGCATCCTAACCTGAAAGTACTGGGATGATACCTCTGGACTGTGGCTAATAAGAAGCAAAAGTAGTAGAAATTGCACCTTCTGAATGAAAGCCTGAAGTCTTTTTTTTTTTTTTTTTCTCCCTCAGGCTAATTATTTAGTAGGTTTCTTAATATCTTTGAGCTCAGAACTACTGTTCCAGTAGTTGCCACGTGGGGACAGTGGCATCTGGCCTTTGCAGTGGCCCATTAGTTGTTTGCGGTGTATGAAGCTGTGACTGTTGCTCCAGCACTACACTTGTGTACTTTGGGTGGTGTTTGTGTGTCTATGTGTGGTTTTGAAGCTAGGACAGGTACCAGGAGAGCTGGATTCATGTTGATCTGCCCTGCTGTGTGTGCAACGTTACTGGCACCTATGGTTTGGCTTACCCAGGCAGTGCTGTTACAGACTCTCGTGTGGAGCTTCCAGAAATGTTCCTTGTTGAGGACTCAACTTCCAAAACCCTGTTTCTGCCTGGGGCTAACTCTTTTGGTTTTTAACTTCCTGTCCACTGCATCAAACTGGGTCACTTTTCAGAGAGCAGAAATAAAATTTAAAAGCGCGGTCTCTTTTCCAACAGTTGCAGTGCTAAAAACAGCTGGAACTGGGAAGAGGAATATTTGCCTGCCTTAAAATATCTTTTAAAAACTGTCTGGTTAGAAGTGTCAGAACGAGTCCTTGTCAAAATGCATTAGTGAGCATGGAACTTACGAAGCCGTCAACAGTGCATCAGGACACGAGAATGGCCATGCCATTTCAGACCACAGGCCTGGCCAGCCCCAGGCCTCATCTCGAACAGTGCCGGCGGCAGGCCGTTAGGGGCTGGCATGCAGCTGTAGCTCCCGTGGTTGGTGGCTCAGGGACTTGCTGAGACATAGTGTGTGTATATCCTGGTGTTCATCTGCCTTCGGTGTCACAAAGTCCTGGCTGGGCATCTGCCCTACAAGAAAGCTTGCATGTGTATTAGGACACGGCTGGTCACTGACCCCAGTCAGTCACAGAGAGGCACAGTCCACGTGTCCAGACACTGCTGAGTTTGTTGACACTTAAGATTCAAGCCAATAGTGTACTTTTGCAAAATTTTCAGGTTAAAAGAAAAAAAAAGGCATAACTGCCATACCCTTATTTTCAGGATTTGAATCCTGGACCTTGAATAGTTTATTAGATTCTGGACACTTGAACTTCAAGTGTCTCCAGATGGCTTGCCCTCTGTAGTTCACAAAGGAAGACTGCAGTGGGACAGAGCACCGCGGGACACTCACCTCCATAATTTGCTGCAAATTTAATGATAGAGGCCCTGTGAAAGCTGAGTCATGCTAGGGTGAGAGCCAGCTGGCTGGCTGGAAATGGCAGATGCTCATTGTCTAATTCCCATTAACTACTTCATCTTCACTGCGAAGAAGACCCACCTGGATAGAGAGGTCCTGTAGCTAGCTTTCTCCTTGCCTAGCAAGAAGGATGTGAGAGGGAGAGGATTTGCTTCAGTCTTAGCAGTGTAAACAATGACAACAATATATTATTGATAATGTGAGATACTTGAGAGATACTGATATTGTTTTCCCCTTTTCCACTGAATGTCTCAGATCCTTTTCATCCTCCCTGAATTGGTGGGAAAACATATTTTGAGACTAGTATGGAATGTGGACAAAATGATCCTACCCTGGTTTTCTTCTCTTCCTACCTTCCCTCTCAAACATAAAGGATACTACCATCTCTCTACACTGTGTGTATGCAGAGAAAGAAACTGCACCTTATGTGCTTACGCATCCATGCAAAAAGTGTCTGAGGGAACAGAGAATATGGAGTGAATGTTACATTCACTTTTCAAGGTGGGTGTAAACTATTTCCAGTGGTATAAGCACAAAGCCATCAAGAATCAGATCTTGGAAATCTGAAGAGTGGAGTGGAAACAGTTGTAAAGTATCCACTTAGATAAAGGTGACTACATGTTGAAAGAGACTCCCTACTGGGAGTAACATGAGAGCCAACAATATCTTTAAAAATAGAAAGTATTTTTGAGATGTGACCGTGATACATTCACTTAACTGTGTGTGACGTGGTTTTATCTTAAGGGATTCCTTGAATCCTAACCATGATACTGTGCATTCATTTCTTGTTAATCAGGGTCTGGCAAAGCATTGGTTGTCACCATTTCAGAGACCATTCTTCCCACTTGCGTTTGATTAAAAGGCCTTAAATGCTGTAACTTATTGCTCAACCATATCATACTCATGATGCCATGCCTATATATTACATTATCTATTGACTTTTTTCCCCCTAATACTTTTGGTGTTTTTCTTTGCAGTATCTGAGGCATAGCAGCCTAATACATTGACAGAAAACCTTTAAGATAGTGTTTCCTACAGGGTTCTTTTGGCAGCAGTTTTAAAAGAGAAAAACGGCTTCAGTTTCATGATAAAGGGCATTCAGGAGGAAGAACGGAAAGAAGAAATAGGAGGGAACGGAACAGGAAAGCAGTCATTGCTCACATGAGGAAACAAAAAAAATCAATTGATGGGAGAGCTAGCACAAGCAGTAATTATTCTCAGAGCTACAGGATTTTTCATACAAGCTTGAATCAGGGAAGAATAAGATGTGAAACAGAAATGGTAAGTGAATTTTAAAGAACAGGGTCCAAAGTCATACATTAAAAAATGCTAGTTTGGGGAGTTCATATGTGCTGTTGTTTAGTTAGTTTGCTTAAAACTAACTGTTGTTAGTTAGTTTGATTGCTTAAAAAAGGCATAATGACAGCGTGTGTCCTTTCTGGCATTACTCTGATTTGTGGGTTTGTTTTTTCTATTTTTTATAGCTATATCATATTTATGTATGTATTTTCATCTGTGTACAATGGTCCAAAATAATGAGGATAAATATTCCATAATGCACAATACTTTGTCATCACACATATATAATCCAGGATTGTTGGCAAGAAACAAACTATTTGGCAGTATGAAATACCCTGCTCTGGGCAGCTCCACAGCTAAATTGCAGGTTGCATACGAGCAGGGAGCCAGACAACAGAACCATGGCTATAAACAGAAAGACATGGTCTGTGACAGGGATTTGTATGATACGCACTGGGCTTTAGCATCATGCAGTTTGCTAATACTGTTTGTTAGATAAAAAGATTCTGGGCAATTCTGCGAGATAACGCCAACAGCATTTTTCAGCTAACCATGAGGGCTATACACCTTCCATTTCTGTAAGCTGGGCTCTGTTTGTGAAAAGTACTCAAATCAATTTAGGGCCAGGGAGGCACAACTGGGATTTGAAAACATTTAAGCAAAGAAAGCACCAACTCTCTTTGAAGCCAAGTCCTTCTGTAAATTGCCCTGCATTTATCTTTGCTTTTTTCATGTATCAGCTCCTTCTGTATATCTCATCATCTGCTGTGTTCAAAAGACCCTGCATCTCTAAGTCACAGTCCTTTACACGGTCTTGTCCCCCTCTGAGAACTTGAGTGTACCGTGGCAGTAGTGCAAACAGTGCATCTCTTGTATTGTTATAAAGACAGTGTGCAGAACTATCAGTCTTCATCGGAAAACTCCAATGTAGGTTACTAAAAAAACAGATGATATTTCGTTATTTGGACCTCTGAGTGCTCAAGCAGTGAAAAAACTATTACGTAAAATTTGGCGGTACACTATTATGATCTGCATTTGATGAACATCCTGATGCATGTAGCTAATGCATACTTAGCTAAAGAAATTTTGCGGTTCTTTTGCTCAGTTGCACTCATACCTTATGCATAATCCGTTGTGCGTAGCAAAATCTCCAGAGTAGAGGGACTAAAAAGTAGAGAAAGGACTTGGCCAACTAAATTTGAAAATCTTCCTCACATTCTTCATTTTTGTGAAACCACCGAGTATTCATGGATGTGAGATAGCTGAATAACTTAGCAGAATCAGGTTATCAATCTGCTGAAGAGGAAATATTCAAGAAGAAATGCTGAGAATTTCTTTATGAGGGAAGTAAGAATACTTGTTCAGGTATATGTTGCCAACGCCTATTAGGCAGACCAAATACCTGCTAAACTGAGGTGTCTTGTTAACTTGTGTTCACTTCTGGAGTACAGAACAGAAATCATATGTTAGATTTCACATCAGGCAATGGATTGATGGGGTAGTGAAGGCTGGCAAAATGCCATTTCAGTAGACCAACAGAATAGAAGTGAAATAGCTGCAGGTTTTCAGTACAGGAGGTATAAACTTCAAGGATGCACTATACACACATTCCTACTTTTTAATATGGTAACTTAAATTGGAAAGAGGAAACTAATTGTTCATGGTCTTGATTTTAGCAGGATTCCACTGAGAAAATGTGCTGCTGTAGACTGAAAATTAGACCGGTTTTACTTGCTAGAATCTGTCTTTTCAAATTATGTAGAGAAGCTTCTGGGACTTGAGGAGTCTCACTAAGGCAAAAACCATTGAGTTACATTCAGTGCTTCAAGCCACTGAATGGACTGGTTTTGCCTTCAGATTTTATTTAATAGTTTGCACTTTTCACATATTGCACTCAACTCCCAGGTGGAGTAGGTGCTGGAGAAAATGGCCAGGTTTGTGTAAATTCTGTATGTCCAACTAAACTGTTGATCTTGCTGAAAGATACAGATTAGTTTCTCATCATCAGAAAGGAGAATGTATGCTGAATCTAGTGATAAAAAGGTTAACTGGGAAAATAAATTAGTGTCTTTAATTCATATTCACTTTGGTCGTAATAGCTGCAGGCTATTATAATAGCAACCAGAGTTGAGAACAGCTTCTCTGGGGATGAAGTCATGGATATTTTTCTGGAAACCATGTCTCAGATTATGTCATTCAGTAAAGAAAAACCTGCATCAGGGCTCAGAAACCTCATTCATGATGACTCCTATGATGTTGAGGTTTGCTTAAGAGGAGAAGGCTTAGAAAGTTTTACACCTCTCAGCTCAGCAGACTTCAGAGATCTCGGTGATGTCAAGAGCTTCTCTATACAGAGGAGTTTTCCACCTTCAGTACATCTCTTCTTACTCCTGAAGGGCTCTGTTCATATGTTTGAGATCTCATTTTGCAGTGAAACCCAGCTGCTTTGTGTGTTGGATTGGGCTTCTTGTAAAAAAAAAAAAAAAAAAAAAAAAGAATTGCCTTAGGTCGCCTTAAAATATGACTCTACAAGATGCCAGTTTTCCTTAGGGAAAAGAAAAAAAAAAAAGCTGATATCTAGATTGGCTGTGTTTAGCTAATGCCTCTCCCCAGAACTCCTGTAAAACTGTTTACTGCCAAACAGCCCAGTTTCAGCCCCAGGCTTGTGGGAGATTTGCTTAGCACTTCAACAGAGATATGAGCTATTTATTAGGTCAGCATAGTTTTTTATTGTGAAATGATAAAAGACATACTGTTAATAAATGCAAGTAAAAATACAAATACATTTAATGTAATATCCATAGCCAAAACACTGGCAGGATTCTCTTGACAATGGGGCATTTATGTTAGATTATATATTAAAGAAGGACAGTGGTAGTAGGGAAACAGACTTCCAAGTGCTTCTCAGTATTGAGTGGCTGTTTCTGCCTCCAGTCAGCTGCTGATGCCAGCCATCCACCCACCACTTACATCTTTCAGACAAGCACATTGTTCTTTTTCACATGCTTGAGGTGCAAACTGCCTCATTATTTTCATTCTCATCATCCTTGATGTTCTTTTTTTTTGTTGTTCTTTTTTTTTTGTCATGGCTGCAAAACAGTCATCAGTGGCTAGTTTGTGGCATGCTGTAGCTACTTGCCATCTTGCTGACCACTAGTAAGTCCCACTGTGTGAACTCCCAGCTTTGTCCATAGCCTTCTGTTACCTCTTGTCTTAGATCTAGATTTTAATCTGGGCTGAACCCAGTAAAGCTTTTTTTATTCCCAGCAACTTGAGTTGACAGTTGATTAGATGAATTACTGATAAGTGGAGATTCAGGTAGGCTTTCAGTTTCTGCAAATTCCTCTTTGTGCTGACTTCAGGAGAGATTTCCAACAACATTTTTTGTGGTTGTTCTCATGGTGAGCAGAGGGTCCATTCACTTTCTTAGTATGAGTCACGATTTTTCTGTGTTTCGTTAAAAACTTCTAAGAAAAATTCACTGTGCTTGTGTTGCAGTAGCAATATGTTTGAATAAGCCTTGCAGCCACTATCAGCTATGAGACAAATAGCTTGTGTCCAATGTGTGGATCAACGATGTTTGACAAAAATAAATGCGGAACATGAAATGTCCAGAAATTATTCTGCCCTTGAGCATTTCAGTTAGTTTGGCTTCTCTTAAGAATATCTTAATTCTCCATCCTTTGAGAAAAGCTATAAACTATTCCATTGAGGACAATATTTATGGGTTTTGAACATTTCCTGGTCTTCAAGTTTTTCTCTTTAGACTGGTGTAGAACTGGGTTGTGTAGCAGTGACAGCGCACAAGCAGAATTGTCGGCTCCCACAAGAAAAACAGCAATAACATCAGAAAATGTGTAAATCGTTGCAAGTGACACCTGCATCCTCTGCTGGTGATACATATTGCAAGTAGCCTGTCATCAAGAAGGGCAATTCTCCACGGTTTAGAGGTCAGGTGGTGTCAAATCTGTGGTTTACTGAATAACCACTATAGGTTCCCTAAGCTGCCATATGAGGTTTTTTTAGCAACATTTACATTCATGATATGAACAGGTTAAAAAAATGCATTTCTTTCTCTACAGAAATACATTTCACACTCCTGTACATCCAGCAGATATAAAGTCCTCTGCTGGAACCATTCCACAACTAGTCAGAAACAGCGTCAGGAAAACCTCTCCGTAACAGAGCTAAGCTTATAGGTGTTTTAATCTTTGCTGCTTTGCATTGGGTGGCAAGAAGCTTTTTGTAGTAGTGTACATCCTGAATTCCCCAAGTTTGTCCAAGATGTCAGGGGACACTTTCAAGCATTTTTTGAGAGTTGTCCCAACAATACACATTGAAAAAACACTGTATAAACTGGGGACTTTGAGCAAATTGATGATTTTTGACCATTAAGGTCTTTCATATCAAACTTTGCATTTCTAGAGAATAACTGTCATCGAGGAAATACTGTGTACTGTGCTATATAAACATTCGTCCATGGAAAGATTTTTATACAAGGCTCTGCTTATCTCTGAGCCTCCCTTGGGAACCAAACTCACAGAAATCTATCACGGTTCTAGATGGCTTCAAATTGCCTCAGATGTCATCACTGTTGGAGGCTTCTTCTGTCAAGTCTGAATTACTGGCTCTATCAATTGCAAGTGAAAAGGGATTTTTCATCTTCTCAACCAATTTTGCTAACAAGTGTGGCTTGACAGCTCCATTCAGGATGCTGATAGCTTTTATTCTGGGCTTCAGAATACAGTCCCCCAGGGAACACTCAGTGAACTACAGCAATTACAACTTCTAGCTTCGCTTTCTTTGCCTCTTAGTTTCAATCAGAGAGATTACTTGAAATAAGTCTTAGCCCATCATCAGGTGATATATTTGTTTCCAGGTTCCCAGATCACTGCTTTTGGCTCACTGGCGCACACACTGGGTTTCCTGGTGTCCATGAGCCAGATTACATCTATTCAGTGTTACACAAATCGTGTGTAGGTGCCCAAGTCCTTGTAGGTTCTGGAAGCCCTACAGCTATGCTTACAGGATAATTTGCCCTGTCTGTCAGGCAGGCTGTTTGGCTTAGATGCCATATTAAAGTGCCAATACCATGCCCAGGTCCCAGTTTATCCAATTAAGAATTAGTTCTTATGTCTCCTCTAAACTGCATTATGCTGAGTAGAAATCTCCCTACACTTACATATGCTTTGTGGGCTGGAATGCATATTTAGTATTTCTTATTAAGATTACAGGATTTTTCTTTTATTCTTGTTACTTTAATGTGGGCATACATCTTCATGTGAGTACTTCTGAGTTGAAAATTTTCTGTCGTGATGAAATATCACGAGTTGCTAAGTAATGTGTTTAGTTTGTGTTTTTCCTTTCCCTTGAGAGTATTAGATGCTTTTGACTTCTGTTTTCCTTCCTGACGGCAAATGAATTCAGTAACAGCACTTGCACAAGAGGGAAGTTATTCAGATGTGTTAATAGCTGCTGCTTTCTCAGGCCAGCAGGTTATGTGGTATCTTTAATTATTACTGCCTATGCCTGGCCAGAGATTTTAATTGCAGGTACAGACTAGTAGGGTTTATATTATGGGCCATTTGCCCACTGGAGGGTCCTGCATTCTCCTTTTAAGCACATGGTCCTAGCCACAATGCATGGGGGGTAATATATTTGATGGACCTGAAACAAAATAATGTTCTCTCACAAGGGTGCCACTTTTATCTTTATCTGGATATGACTATTCTGTACTTCCTGAGGACTCCTGAGGAACATGTCACTATCCAAATTAATAGTAGAGACTTGCCTATGAAGTGTAGCTGTTTCACAGGTAAAAAGCATTACTTTCTCTCCTAGTGGTTCTACTAATGACATTTGCTCTGGGATTTTCATACTATATTAAATCTCTCAAACCTGTCTTTTGATACCAGCTAATGACAAATTTTTTTTCCACTGTGACCCAATTCTGAATTGCCTTTTCTGCTACCTTCATGGAAATCTGTGACATTGGGAACTTTCCTAGAAGTCTGTTTTCAATTTTATTCACTTTTTCTTTTCCATTTGATACTCACTGAGGTAACTAGGCCTGATCTTAAATTAAGGCATATTAGATACAGTCTGAAAATGAAGGAGTTTTAATGTATCGTTGGTCTTGGTAACATGTACTTGATCAGCAAGACATCAGAGGAATACAAGTTTTGGATGTGGACGCCGTACCATGAAGCATAGAGGGGAAGACAGTACGGGGTGACCACGTGGAGAGCTGCACAGTAGCTCTGAATGAGCCTGCTCCAGTCAGGAGCTCTGCAGTCCCTTCAGCAAAGTGCCACGCTCAGCTTATGTGATCCCATCAAGGGGTGGAAATAATAATCAGCCTACTAACACAATACTCCTTGGTCTCTGCGTTGTCTGTGCAGAGGTCCCTGTTGCTTTCTTAGACATGCCATTGTGTTTGGGTATACCCAGAGCAGTGCTCACCAGTCTGCTCAGACATCCTCACCGAGAGCTTTCAAGGCAGTCCTTTGCAACCCACACAGCAAAGCAGAGTATAATGAGCAGTCTGTTATCATGCATGGTGTCCCATATTAAGTTCACCAGAAACCATCCTTTGACTTTCCAGGCAGTGTTCACAGAAAAGTAGAGCATGCAGTCTACTAGTAAATTACTTGGAAGATGAACGGGTGGCAGGTGAGAAGATTCACAGATTCACAGATTTCTCTAGGTTGGAAGAGACCTCAAGATCATCGAGTCCAACCTCCGACCTAACACTAAGTACTCCACTAAACCATATCCCTAAGCTCTACATCTAAACGTCTTTTAAAGACCTCCAGGGATGGTGACTCCACCACCTCCCTGGGCAGCCCGTTCCAATGCTTAATAACCCTTTCGGTAAAGAAGTACTTCCTAACATCCAACCTAAAACTCCCCTGTCGCAACTTTAGCCCATTCCCCCTCGTCCTGTCACTAGGCACGTGGGAGAATAGACCAACCCCCACCTCTCTACAGCCTCCTTTCAGGTAACTGTAGAGAGCGATGAGGTCGCCCCTGAGCCTCCTCTTCTCCAGGCTGAACAAGCCCAGCTCCCTCAGCCACTCCTCGTAAGACTTGTTCTCCAGACCCCTCACAAGCTTGGTCGCCCTTCTCTGGACTCGCTCGAGCACGTCCATGTCCTTCCTGTAGCGAGGGGCCCAAAGCTGAACACAGTACTCGAGGTGCGGCCTCACCAGAGCCGAGTACAGGGGCACAATCACTTCCCTCGACCTGCTGGCCACACTGCTTCTTATACAGGCCAGGATGCTGTTGGCCTTCTTGGCCACCTGGGCACACTGCTGGCTCATATTCAGCCGACTATCCACCAATACTCCCAGGTCCTTCTCGGCCAGGCAGCTTTCCAGCCTCTCATCTCCCAGCCTGTAGCTCTGCTTGGGGTTGTTGCAGCCCAGGTGCAGGACCCGGCACTTGGCCTTGTTGAACTTCATGCAGTTGACCTCAGCCCATCGCTCCAGCCTATCCAGATCCTCCTGCAGAGCCTTCCTGCCCTCGAGCAGATCGACACACGCACTTAGCTTGGTGTCATCTGCAAACTTACTGAGGGTGCACTGGACGCCCTCATCCAGATCATCAATAAAGATATTAAAGAGGACCGGCCCCAGTACCGAGCCCTGGGGGACTCCACTAGTGACCGGCCTCCAACCAGATTTGACTCCATTCACCACAACTCTCTGGGCCCGGCCATCCAGCCAGTTTCTAACCCAGCGAAGCGTACGCCAGTCCAAGCCCCGAGCAGCCAGTTTCTTGAGGAGAATGTTGTGGGGAATGGTGTCAAAAGCCTTACTGAGGTCAAGGTAGACCACGTCCACAGCCTTTCCCTCATCCACCAAGCGCGTCACTTGGTCATAGAAGGAGATCAGGTTCGTCAAGCAGGACCTGCCTTTCATAAACCCATGCTGACTGGGCCTGATCGCCTGCTTGCCCTGCAAGTGCCGCGTGATGACCCTCAAGATAATCTGCTCCATGAGCTTCCCCGGCACTGAGGTCAAACTGACAGGCCTATAGTTCCCCGGGTCTGCCCTCCGGCCCTTCTTATAGATGGGCGTCACATTGGCTAGCCGCCAGTCAACCGGGACCTCCCCCGATAGCCAGGACTGCCGATAAATGATGGAAAGCGGCTCGGCCAGCTCCTCCGCCAGTTCTCTCAGTACCCTTGGGTGGATCCCATCCGGCCCCATCGACTTGCGCACATCCAAGCTCCGTAGCAGGTCGCCAACCATTTCCTCATGGATAGCGAAGGCCACATCCTGCTCCCCATCCCCTTCCACCAGCTCAGGGCAACAGAAAAGAAAGAATACAGAGTTAAAAAATATTTTGAAGACTAAGCTGAAATTCATATGATTCATGTCATATCTCTTTAATCTTTAATTTCCGTTTTACTATATAATCTCACAGTACTGTTCTCGAAAAGAGTGGTGTTGCTGCTATGTGATGGTGGTAGGGAACATAAGAATTCAGAACAAAGTATATTATGTCCTATCAGAAGGCACATGTAACATAATCTAGACAGCCTTGGTGGTGTTTTCTTTTTCATTAAGTCCTCTTTATGTAATTCTAGCAATGTGAAGAAATTTAATATATATATATATATTTTACCCAGAGAGATATAAAGTGATGAAGGGAACTAGCTTGAATGTAATTAAGACTTCCAGTAGAGAAGTGGTTCAAACTCTTCGAAGCAGAAGGCTTCACAGATAGATGCAGAGCACCAGTACCAGCTGATTAGATTATCCCATCCTAAAGATAAGTTGAGCTCAAGCTGTTTGCTCCAAGGAGGTGGCAGCAGCAGCAGTGAGGGAAAAAAAAAAAAAAAAAAAAGCTTCTATTTTCAAGTCTTCCACTCGTGTTTCCTGTAAGGAATTTGGAAGTTGGTGAGGCAGCTGCAGGGGTGTGGAGAAGACCACTGCTGCAGACCAACATGCCAAACTGCTCCGGCAAAGCTGTGAGAGGCAGTAGCAGGAAGAACAGAGAAGTAGCTGCAGCAGGGAGGGGATGCCTGTGGGAAGCCAACAGGAAGAGGCTCAAGACTCGGCAGTCCCAGGAAAAGTAGTTTGATACAGCCCATTGAGATTTATGCTGAGATGACTTTACAGCACCATGGCAGTTTCAAAAACTCGTTAAAATTGATGGAAATGTTGTTCATTGCTATACTTTGTCACCCTACCAGAGCACTTGGAAATGAAATCATTGTGACTTGAGATCAAGTACACTTCTTCATACCCAAAACTGGCAGCCAAATGGGTCATGTGTAATCTGACGCTTTATAGGTTAATGTTTCTGTTCCCAGACACAAAAAGAGCCTTCTCCTTTCTTCTGAGGATAGCAGTACTGAATAACTGGCAAACATTACCGTGCAATCCAGGAGCAAAATACTATGCCCTTCTAATCCCCAAATCCTTTCTTTCATTCTGACAAAACTGTCTGTTGGTGTGGCTTTATGATAGCATGCGTGCTAAATCCTGGACACTCCTTCCTGTGGGATTGCTGAATGGTTTTTGTTAATAATCACCTTTCTAGTCAATTTAAGTGAAGAAGTGAGCTGGTATGTATATTGTGAGACTTGTGCACGTGGTGATGCAGGATTTGCAATTATTTTCCAGGTAAATTCTGGCTGTTAGACTGAATCAGTTGACTAGGGTGAGAGTGGAAAAATTGTTGGGGGAGCGAGAAGGAGTGGGATTTGTTAGCAGTGTCTTGAAGCCTGAAACTTAGTGAGAAACCTTGCTATCCTCCCATTACCATTTCTTGGTACTTACTAATTGGGATGCTGGGAATGTTGGTAAGGAGAAGATGTGTGTGCTGCTTGGAGGATGTCTTTCTTTTTAGTTCTTGGCTGACTGGTCTGAGGAACTTAAAGCTTGGCTCATGGTGAAAGAGGAGGTGTAGATTTTTGTTTTCTTTACTCCCTCTCGCTGTTGGAGAGTAGAAGTCTTTATAATCAGCCATTTCTCCAGGCCTGCATTTTTGGGAATATATACCCAGCAGTCCATTTCACTTTATTCCCCACTAGTAAATGTAGTGTATGCATTTGCTACTTCCTTGGATATTCAGTATTTTAATTGCCAAGTTTTCCAAAACTGCCAGTCAGAAATACAGTCTGATGGGGAGCTCAAAAATTACCAATGGATAAAATAATAAAATAACTTTTTATCAGTCTTTATTTTACCTATTAATTTTGTCTTCTTATGGCTGAGATTCCAAAATACAATTGCATCCAATTTTCAAACTTTCCCCCTAACTAACTGGGCTTAGGAATGTTTTTTAAGGTCTTTCAGGTTCGCAATGGGACACATCTGCAGATGTGGTGGAAACAAAATAGCAGGTGTCTTGAGAATCTCCATGAAATGAGGAGAATTGACAATGCTATGGATTTCCCTCAAAGTCTGAGCTTGATGAAACTGGTTTGATTCTTAGCACAAAAATTTCATTGTGTTTATTGCTGTGCTGGGATTTTTTTCAGCCAAAAGCACATGTATCTTCTTTGGTACTATATTGCAATACCCAGAGATCCATTGATAATTCCCTCTTCTGTGTAAACCAGCTAGTTGGTTGTTGTTTTCTTTTAATTTTGTTTTATGAAATCTGGTATTTCCAAAGGTACACCTCACACTCCCCTCCCGGTTGTAAACAACACACCTGCCCCAGAAGATGTTCTTCTTGCTGTAATATACCCTGCTAATTCTACTTTCTAACCAGACAAGACAGTTTAGCATCTTTTCATCACTGAGACAGTATGGTTTTGAGGCTATGACAACAGATAGGTCAAGCCTTTGAGATTATAGCAACCCAGGCCAATTCAAAGAAGCATTTATATACAGCTGTTCTACCCAAGCTCAGTGCCAGAAGATTGTTCAGTCTGTCAACTGTGTAACCATGTTAGAGCTGAGCTGAGCCTTCAGCAGATGCACATTGATCTGCATCCAGCCTTGAGCACAAACCCTGAGGTTGTCTTGCCAGCACTGTCACTGCTGCTGTCTGCCCTGAGACTGCTGCTGCATCTCTGGTGTCTCAGTGTCCCCACCTACAAAAGGGATACAGGGTCAACATTCATCCTTCTTTGCAAAGGGGTAGAAATGTTCAGTCTCCTTTTAGAGGGAGGGAAACATACGTATGTATAAATACATGCACATCTATACATATATTGTACATATATACACACATATTTACACACTAAGCATTTAGTACTTCAGCATTTATTTTGTATTAGGATTGAAAGTCATAACTATAGATCTTTTTTTTTTTTTTTTTGTGTGTGTGTGTGTTTGCATTTCTGAAGCAACTATAAATCCTGCCTGATTTTGATCTCATATTTCTCAGGACACAAATCATCATCATCCATTCATCTTCTGCTTTCATGCACTATATGAAGAGGAATGTCCTGAGTTCCCAAACAGCTTCCATAAATTATTTAGAACTGAACATGTCAAGTTAGAAAAAATAAAAGCAAATAAACAGAGCATCTCTGCTAGTGATGTAGCTGTAAGAGTAAAAGCAGAGGGTTTGTGCTCCCTCTTCTGGCCATGGCTGGGCAGTGACCAGTCAAAACATCCCCAAGCCCAGGATAGCGATATCTTTGGCATGACTGAATGTTGAGAGGGTCAACATGTCAAGAGACTTTCCATGCTTTACGAAGAAATCTTTTTTTTAATTATTTTTTTTTCAGCCACTGGCCAAGGTTATAGGGAGGGAAAAGAAGGCAGCTTTTGTGCAAGAGTGCAATTCTGTTTGAACTGATCTGCAAAAGGAACAGTCAATGTGTGGATATTTAATTCAGCATATTAAGGAAGGCAAATATTAATGGAATTTTAGTAGTTGCACAGGAGTCTACAGAACACAAGCTCAAAGTATCTGAAGGCACTGAATCTTTTACCTTACCACAGGTCTTCTTCCGATCAGCCCTTCATAGGTGATTTTAACTCAGTTTCTAGAAACCTATATTAATAAATTTCTCCTGCTCTGTAAAATACACTGAAATGCTGATACATATAATATATATACACAGAATTCCTTTTCTCTTATTATTTGAAGTAATACATGCCTGTCCCTGAAAGGAAGGGATCAAATAAGGTGCGCGTTTTCACTGTATAATTACAGTACAACTTTCACAGTATAATACAATTATATCTTTATTAAATTTCTTTTCCTATGTGGAGCTTTCATAGATCCTAAATTATAAAATATTTTGGCTTTCTAATTGAGACTATTGTCCTAATGCCATCCATTCAATGACTTTTTTATAGAAAGCTATAGAATGTTTATCATCTGTTAAAATCAGGAAAATGGCTTTGTTGCCTTAGGGTTCCTTTCATTGCAAACATAGAAATGAGAATTTTTCCAAAGGACATAAGCTTTCAATCTTCTAAACTTCTTATTTATATATTTTTGCCAATGATGTAAAACTGGAAACTAAATTTCCAACTGTTTTGCTTTTGTCACAAGTGTTCTTATATTTGAAGTTTTCTTAAAGCCTTAAACCCTGAAATCAGAGGTTGTGAGAATTTAGAGTTTCACTTTAAGGAATAGCATTTAGTTCCATTTCTTAATAGGAAAAAAAATTGAAAACCATAACCTTTAAAGGTTTCCTTCCAAAATTGCTTTTTGAACTGTGTTTTTTGAATCTCTTGGTTCTTTAAAATAGCTATGGTATTTGATGAAGGAAGGCCTCACACATTCACACTTCAACTACTTGAAGTCCTCTTAACTCTTAAGAAACTTAAGTTCACTCACTAGCGTGAAGGGGAGCAAGGACTGCCAAGTGCTGTGCGCTATCTCAGCTGCGTGGGCTGGGAATGCTCCTGCCCCTCGTGCAGAGGTGGTGAAGGCCCTGGAGAGCCGCGCAGTGGCATTATGGTGAGGGTGGTTGAACACTAGCACAGGTTTCCCAGAGGGATTGTGGAGCCTTCCTCAATGGACATATTCAAAACCCAACTGGACGTGGTCCTGGGCAGACCGTTCTAGCTGACCCTGCTTAAGCAGGAGTTGGAGTAGACATCCAGAAGTCCCATCCCACCTCAGCCCATCAGTGTTTAGTGAAAGTGGCCTTTCACAACCTGGAATTAGTGACCTAACTCAAGTCCTCCTGACTGGAGATGGCATCCAACAGACTGTCACTGGAGCGAGGAGATTACGTAGGCCTCGAACTGCTGAGGCACAACAGGTCGGTTCTTCGCAGCGTCCAGCAAGGTTGTTCATGCACCTGGAGACAAACAAGGCATGGCCGGTGTTGGTACTGCTCATGATCCTGCATAATGCTGCCATCTGCTGGGATAGTAGCTCCATGACTCCTCCTGCCTCAAGCTGCCTGCAGCCTATTGCTCTCTCCTGTCTTTTGTCATCCTCACCAAATCGCAGCATATCACAGTTAGGAAGATCAGTCACGTCAGTGAGGATGCTAACAGGCCACAGCAGGCGTTCCTGTGTGCATACTGTTGTGGCAGGGAAGGTGTTTATGAGTTGAGTAAAACAAGAGTTTTAGAAACTACTGTCTCGTGTTGTCTGCGTTGTTTCCCAGGACAATGTTCATATGACTTGGCACCCTGGAAACTGCTTGGCTACCTGAACCCTTTAACACTCTGTAATCCCAGGTTAGTATCAGGTGTTGCTGTATGCTTGATGGTCATACTACAAGGAGTGAAACGGAGCCCCATGTCCTGCTAAGTTCCTGGGAACAGCACCAACTTCCCAGGGCTGCATAGTGCCTTGTAGATGCATCTCCTACCCATAGGATGCAGTTCATATGCACCCCTGGCCTCTGGGCTGTCTGTGGAAACCAAAGGTGCTCAGGAGGTCCTTGAGCTGTGGTTATTAAAATTATTTTAAAATGCATCTAAATGTAAATAATGTAAATTTGTAAATAAGTAGGTGTGCTGCTTTCTGGGTTCAAGAAGGGTATCTAGTTCCTTGTGATACTGATAAAATGACCACAATATGTTCGCCTTCCATTGGAATTCTTTCACTTGTGCTGCAAGTTTCAGAATAATTTTCAGGGTTTTTAGATAATTATTTCTTATGCTTTCTCCTCCGGGATGCCCTGGTATTCTGCAAATTTTCTGTTGTAGAATAAAAGTGACTGATTTCAGTATTGCACGGCCTAGAAGAGACTCCTCCTTTTCTCATCAAAGTTTCTGCAGTTAGAAGTGTGTTGTTTATAAATTCCCGTGCTCCTCTGTGTTGAGAGAGATTAAATCTAGATATATACTTGTATATAGATCTTTGTGGCCTCTTGTGACCATTTTAGCATAATTCACTTGGCTGTGTTTTGCAACATCATTTTCTTGAAATTTTCAAAATCCAGCAGGTTCATCTATACCCTATTCCCTGTTTTATCCTGCATCACTCTGATCACCAGAGGTACTGCTGCAGTCTGAGATGTTTCCCAGCTCTAGAAGAGCCTGGCCTCTGAACTGTGTTCCCTGGGAGTCCAGAAGTTCCATGTGAGAAAGTTAATGCTAAAGCATGTGAGGAGCAGCTTGTGTGACATCCCAGGAGATGGCTCAGTGGTTAAACGACTGCAGTGGATCGGTTTCCAGAGAGTTTCCAGCTGAGAGATTGTTAGGATTAGAAATTTATCCCAACACAAGATGGCACTGCATGAATGAATTTTTACCATTTAATTCATTTTCTGAGTTAATGCTCTTTGCAGTGCTCTTAATAGGCCACAGAGTGTTTTTGCATTCACGTCTATGTTTTAAGGAATTTGTATGGTGGGCACATTTACTGTAAAATGAACAGAAGCAACCATAAGCCATGTGGCTTAGCTGATGACAGGCTCTAGAATGTTTGGTCTGAAAAATCTGAACAAATACAATGCAAATATTAACTCCTTCCCCACCATGAGAGCTCTCTTTCCTTGATGTTTAGAAAAATTTGAAAATGTAGAGACTGTGGAGCATCCAGGGTTTGACTACCTTTTGCTGACTTGCTAAGATGGGCTTGTTTTCCTGTTTTTTTCCATCTATCTTCTGTTTTGGTTTGCCCTATACATAAAATGTAAGACCATTGGGTCAGGGGCATTATTTGCATTTTCTTTCTTGTACTGCCTCACTAGGCTATCCAGTATGTGATAGGACTTCTAGCATTTATTAAAATGGACGTTACTTGCAAATAAAAAAAATGCTTTTCAGCATTGCCAGTCTCAACAAATTTATCTCAAGGATGAGGTATATGCAAGTCGGCGATAGCCAGTTAAAAATTTATAAGTGGAAGACAAACTTATTTTGTTGCCAACTCAGGTCTGGTGATTTCAAATCTCTTTTGGTTGCAAATGTAGTGGAACAAGATGTTCTGCAGCTGATTTTCTGAAGAGCTTCATTCTTTCATTGCTGTGTCATGTGATACTTAGGAAAACACTTGGATCTGGTCACTTTTTTCCTTGTTGGATGGCATAAAATGTACCATGAGCATGTAGGTTTTATTTTCTGATTATTTTTTCTCAAGGTTTTCACTAATACTGCTCTGATTGTTAGCACTTGAAATCCTGTCGGCCACAAGCACCCAGAAGTCATGAATTGCCCTTCACATTCAAAGTGTTACCTTACTGATGCAATGTGGTTATTTCTTCTAACAGTCCAGAGCCTAGATGTTGTGACTGTGGGTTTTGAGCCTGGTTTATAAGCATACACAGTTTTTGCTTAGATGGTAGTTTTGAGCATTTTTTCAGTATTATAGTCTAGAAACATTTTTGTAGCAAAATCTGAAATGCATACGTGATCAATTGATGTAAGAGCTGAAATTTGATCAGAAGAAAATGCATGATAAAATAATGACCACTTGCTACACTGCCTGCCAATCAAGGTATCATTGTGCTGATATCAGCACAGTGGCTAAGAGCAACATCCCTTGCCATGTGTTGCCAATACCTGCCAGGGAAAAAACGCATTCCTGTTAGTAAGATCAGAGTTCAGCTACTGCTCCGAACCTAAGCCCAGGCCTTTCCTGTACTTTCAGTCAGTGGTTGCAAAACAAGTCAATGAGTCTGTGTCAGATAATCTTATCAGTCAAGTTTTATATGGTTCAAATACAAGCTTGCAAGTAATGATGTATGGTACTCCACAAGAAAGTATGAGTGCTGACAAAAGTCCATTGATCCAAAAGGGGTGTGTTAATCTGGTCTTCACTGCTGGCTTTTAAAACATCTCGTTTGAACAGTGTTTTACAGTCTGAAAAGAGACGCATCATATAATGAGCTGCTGATTCCTCCAGCACCATCCAAGTGCACTGCTTACCCAGGCCTCCCTCAGAGCCCTCTGTATAGGCAACCTCAGAGACCTTCAAAGCCATTTCTCAGCTAGAGCTCATAAGTGTCTACATGGCTCTCTTAGGGCCATGTGCAAAGCCACCAGCATGCTGAGAATGTCCTGCAGCTGGAAAGCAGCAGTGTCCTTGGGCCCCGGGAAGCCGTATCCTCACACTAGACATTTCCCCGACTCAGGTTGACAGAGAAAACCAACCTTATTCATATGTGTTCATATTGTACTGGAAGAGAGGAGTTATCTACGTATGCTTTTATTTCTCCTGGTATATGGAAGAAAGCTGTCTTTCCTTTTGAAGCTATTTCTTGTTGTAAACTAACTAACTATTCAGCCAGCCAGAGAAAAGGACCCTGATTTTCCAGAGTTTTGAGCACTTAGTTCAGAAGCAGGGTAAAAGCTTGCTTCCAGCAAGCACTTCATTATTTGTGTCAAGTAGAGAAACTGAGAGATGTTTACCCTTGGACTCAGATGGGCTTGGGAGATCTGATAGCTGCTTTGGAGCAGGGCCTTAAGTGTGATAGTCCATATCTCAGACAAATTTTCTGATCCTTTAAGAAATTCACATCTATATCCTTTCCTACATCTTTTGGTGGGTCATGCATCTTAGCATCTTCCGAGTTGGAAGGGACACATAAGGATCATCGAGTCCAAATCCTGGCACCACACAGGTCTACCCAAAATTTTAGACCATGTGGCAATACCATCTTGTATGGGGACCTACAAGATTCAGGCTCATTGGCAAGGCTTGAAGACAAGTCCTGCTTTGAATCTCTGAGCAGCTACTGTTCTCAGCTGACACCAGTGCTGATGACACTGCCTCAGGACACTTGAAGCAAACTGATGGCAGCTCAAGATTCAGTGACAGTGAAGAATCTGTTTTAAAAGTGGTGGTGGTGCCAGACTGACATGTAAGCACATTTGCTGCTGTCTTTATTTTCATGATCTGGGCCTCAGTGCTTGGGAAATCATTTGTCCAGCAGATGTCAGCTCAGTGACACATGCTGGAAAGGCTTGGAAGAACACTATAAGGAGGATACAGGTTTGGGAGTGATTCATATGAATAGTCGCGGGCTTTTTTCCTAAACTACTTTGAAATGTGACAGCAGTAGAGCTAAACACAGAAACTGTATTCCTTAGTTTGTTGGATTTTACTATTTCCAAATATGTAAAAATGAAGCCTGGAGAAATTTATGCATATTTATTAAAATGTTTACCTAGGAAAGCCCCAGTGACATAAATCATCTTATAAAGAGTTGAGAGCATTTTGAACAGTATTGTATTGAGAATGGAATAAAAATATGTACTTATGAAATTGTTTTTCTTATCAGGTAGATCAGGGTTGCATTCCAATTGTTTGCTCTTTACACTGTTGGCAAGTGTTAATTTTCCTATTGGTCATAACAACCATCAAGTTAAACTAACATGTCCTATATGCTAATTGCAGTGATAATGAGTTTGAGAGATACTGGGTTCACTTCACGCTTTCATACCTTCTAAAGCAGCTAAGCATTTCATGACATCCATTTCAATCTGCAGCATTTTTGCTTTACAAGGAGACACCTGGTTATTAAGTAATAAAACTTGAAAGATTATATAGGTTAGTTTAATTTACAGTGCTTTTAAAAATTATGGGTAAAATGCTAGCAATCAGAACATTGCAAAAATGAGAGTGCCTGGAAAAAAAACAGCACATAATGTTAGTACAGAAGTGTGAATTCAATTTTTTCCTGGTTTGGGCTATCGAGTATCCTAGGGCAACAAGGCAAGATATTACTGTAGTTTGATGAATCACTGTTAATCAGCTTAGCCGCAATAAGTGTCCATGTGCACAACTGCACAGTAAAGCAGTTTCACTGGAGTCTAAGCTAATGCATTTTGTCTCCCAGTTGGTGTGGGTAGTGACTGCACGCAAGGCCAGGAAAGGTGACCTGGCTGGCGGGGAGGCACAGCACCTCCCCTGGGCACGACAACATAACTGGTAGTCTCAGGTAACCCTCACTGTTAAGATACCCACGCCTTGTTGTACTTGTGATTACACTGGAGTGATTCTTATCCAGAAGCATTCATTTATTAGTAACAGAAAACCATGGTAAGGAAAATCAGGAGCATATGAAGATTGCTCATGATGATTGAGAGGATCTCAGCTTCTTGAATACAGGTACAGAACAATAGCATCAATAGCATGAATGCATCTCACAGGAGGACTTTTTTGAAAGAAACATTTACAGTTGTCAATTGAAAGCTTTGTGAATGCTCTTATTAAATAGCTGAGGGAAAAGGATTTTGTTTGTTCATTATATAGATCATACTTTGGATCAGTTTTAATTTTTATAGGTTAAGTAAAGTCCACTGATGCCTCTGTTTATTTACAGTAGATGCTGTCAGGTCTTATCTGAACTGCTCAATGGTATAAATGTTTCTTTGTGTCAGTCTACTTGTGTGAAAGGAAAACGATCAAATAGCAGCCCAAATCTCATTTCTGAATGACAGACTTCCTCTGCTTTGCTCATGCCAAATTAAAAAGACATTTTAAAGCAGGAAGGTTTGAACTCATTTGGAAGAAGTAGATGCCCAGCCTGGAAATAATAATTTGAATTCAACTGTGCTGGTTATCTGCTCATGGCACGCTATTTCAGGAGATGAAAACTGCAGTTTAATTTAGAAAATGCTCAGTGTTTCAAGAAATAAGCCAGTCAATTTTTGATGAGACGAGACAAAGCCTCTCTCATAGTCGGTAACCTCCACGTTTGTCTTGTGAACCTGGTGAGGCTGCCTTCTGAAGGGTGATGCAGTGCTGCCGTACAGCGCCTGGGCTTCAGGGCAAGGTGCCGGCCCAAATATCAGCCACTAGAGACTCCTCCTGACCAAAGGACTTGGAATTGGACCCATTGCCTGTCTTTTCCCAAGTCCTCCACTGAAGCTGGACAGACACCTCTATGGTGTGTTTAACCAGAACAGTTGACTCCTTTCAGGATCTAGATGTCAATAACTACATTGAAATACAGCATCTCCTTGAAACCCTGTGTTTCAAGGCTGCTGCTTCCCTCTCTCGTTTCTTCTGGGCTTCTCTGTATTCTCGCACAAAGATACACTCACTGCACACGTGAGCCTCTTGCCCCGTTCCTCAGGGTATCCATGCTGTGGGGCATAGCGTGCTTCTTGTAACACTTCATATTACTTGGGGCACACTGCAGCTGAGAAAGAATGAAGGAAAAGCAGGGGGGGAAAAAAGTGTAAAAATTCAAAATAAATTACTAAAATTAGGCCTTTCTTAAAACATGTGAATCTTTGTCCAGGAAGACTGAGTAGTTCATATCCAAGTAACAGGGTCACTGTTCTCTTCAGATTTTTCTCTTAGAAAGTACTTCTTGCCATGAGAATAGATGTAAAGACACCTATCTTTAAATTATTAAGTAACCAATCTAAGAAGCCCTATTTCTCATATAATGAACAGAAAATTGTTACAAGTTGATAGATGCAAAGAGACTATTGCAACTTTTCAATACTTAAAGGGGGCTTATAAAAAAGATGGAGAACAACTTTTTGTTCAATCAGATAATGACAGAACAAGGGGGAATGACACGAAGGGAGGTTTAGATTAGATACTGTGAAGAAATTCTTCCCTCAGAGGGTGGTGAGGCACTGGCACAGGCTGCCCAGGGAAGCTGTGGATGCCCCATACCTGGAAGTGCTCAAGGTCAGGTTGGATGAGGTTGGAACTAGATGATCTGTAAAGTCCCTTCCAACCCGAGCCTTTCTATGATTCTATGATGATGACTACTAAAAAAAGAGAGGAAGATAATCGCTGGCTCACAAAGCTATTAGGCTGCAAATTGCTGGAAGGCAGGAGGATATACAAAAGATATTGTTGTATACTCACCCTCTCCTTACTCCTTCCTAGAGTATGTGCCCAAAAAACGCACGCACATGAACACACACGTACTCACAATATACGTTAAACCATTTCTTTCATTTTCTCGATTCTGTTATTCATGTGGTGGTATGTTTCTCTCTTTGCTCTCCCTCTCCCTGAATATACTAACATCCATTCTCCCTGCAACCTGTTATTGTGGCTTCTCCTTGATACCACTTTCCGTGGCTGGGACCAGGCCCTCTGGTGTGAGCACATGTGATGTTCACATGCAGTTCACAGTAGCCCCTACCTCTGGGAATTCAAAATAAAACAAATGTGATTCCTACTTTAAATAGCTAAATTATCTCAAAATTTGCTCAAGAGACTGTATTTCAGTTACTATAAGGAAAAATAATCATTTCTCGGTAATAACATTCTGGTTGTGGTTTCTAATTAGCACAGTGCCTGTGGTGAGTGGTATGCTGTGATGCTCTTCCAACGTGACACAGAAGGTCCTAATGCTTGGTGCTTCTCAATAAAGAAAAGACTGTGGGTTGTTTTTCATATTGAAAGAATTGTTTTCACTGAAATGACACAAACGATCACAACCTGCTAATGTATTCCCATCATTTATTGAACTTCTTATTAATAAAGTCTCTGGGTTTTTATAACCTTACAGTAAAGAAAAGGGACTGAGCAATCAAGATATTTCTGAAAAGTCTGATAGGAGATTATCTTCCAGGAAGGTAATTCAGGACTATTTTGTGAGCAACTTGATATGAGTAGCCACTGACAGTCCTTAAAAACTGTTATCACTCAGAGCTCTTCTGATTATTTTCAATGACACTGTCGACTTCTGTCAATGTTTGTGTAACTTTTGCCCTTTGCAAAGCAAAAAAAAAAAAAAAAAAAAAAATTGAATTTGCAGAGGAGGGAGAAGAGGGGGCTAAAGGCTCAATAATTTCCCAGCCCATCAACACTGCCTGCACACTGTGCACGCACTGGGACCCAGGAAACAGAGTACCTTTGTGACCACACAGACCTTTTTTTTCCCCAGGTGTCCTGCCCTGAAGTTTCAAAGCACATCGTCCATCTTTGTCCAGTTGTCAGATGTCTGACAGTGGCTAACCCAGTTAGTGCAGCTCACGGATGTGATCAGACAACCTGCAAAGAGAGAATGTGCAAAGTTGACTCTCTTGGCATTCTTGAGCTGGCTCTCCATCCACCTGCAAGTTAATCTCAACTTTGGCAAATGAAAGAGGTGGTTCTGCGAAACTGAGCTCACAATTTTTTAGGCAAGTTGCTACCAGAGCCTTTGAAAGTTTTGCAAGAATAAGAGCTACATGTGTTTTTTAACAGCACCAATCTCAAAAAGTGAGACCAGCTCTAGAACAGTACAGTTTGCAGCCATCATGCCATTCTTCTGTTGAGTTGAAACCAAACGTTTCAAATCTTGTAGGCTACAGCTGGAATCTTAAAACCACTTCAGTCATCTCAATTCCATACAGTTTTTCTCGAAAATTTAGGAAAAGAGCAGCAGAATTCCAGCCAAGAACTTGTTATAGCCAGCACTGCTGAAAATGAGGCCGTTTATTTAGGAGTATGTATGGAATAGTGACTCTAACTTACCTTATTATGGGTGAGGTTCAGTATCCAGGTCCCGTGTTGCCCGTCAGTGCAGCTCCATAGTGCTTTAGCACAGTGAAGTACAGCGTCACAATGTAAAATGAGGTCAGTTCTTGAATGAACTTAGCAAATTCCTATTGGTCTTTAAGAGGAGAACAGAGTGGAGTGAATGAGCCGGAGCTGTGTTTTTATCTCTGGGAGAGCAGAGCAAGATATATTATCTGGAGGAATCTCATTACATAAGCTGAAACTTATCTCGCAAAATGGGAGTGTTCAGACTCACTTCTGTAGCAATAACCATTAGCCCTCTTTTGCTGAGATGTCTGCTAAATCTGTACATCTTGAATCCACAATCAATTTGAGAAGGCTTTGAATCTTAGAAAGTAATTGAAGCTGCTGTGTTTGGGTACTCTGTAGGCATTTACAGCAAATTTATGACACCTGTAAAGATGAAAAGTATAAAAATTGCTCGCATCTGAGGAGCTATAATAACGTTACAGCTGATCTGGTTTTGAAGCAGTCAGACAGTCTTCAAGCTGAGAAAAGTTAGGAGAATCATCTCTTATTTCTTTCATGTATTCACTCACCTCTCAGGAAAGCGAGGGTCAATTTCTTCCAAAAGAAAAGAACTGTGCTCCCAGTCGGTGCATTGCATGCCTTAGGACATAGTGGATCTCTTCCGTTTCCTTAGAAAAAGGCCTTATAAACATCGTTTTGTGCCTTACTAATCATTTTCTGGTAGAAAGTAGCCTTTGACTTTACTTTGCTGCTCTGACAATGTCAGCAGTTATCACGGCCTCTTCAACTTCATTCTCAACAGCTGGAGGAACATACAAGGTACGGGTGGTGATGGAGTTATGAAGCCAACTTCAGTAGCAAGTGTCCCATTGCATATATCTTATGAGCAAAAACAGAAACATGGTTTTAAACAAACTCAGTTTACAAAGGTAAAATGCTTCTTTTCACCTTAATAGTAAAGGGACAACTAAAATATGTATGCCACATAGGCGTCTATCATGTCCAGCTAGTAAAACCAACAAACTGCAACATCCCATCACAGAAAGATCAGCCACAGACAGGTATGCTGGATGAGCAAGGATGAACCATGCAAATTTTATTAGGCAAAATGCTATTCAAAGCACCTATTGTTGTTTAGTACCTGTAGTAAATAGCTCTTCATGAAGATCTGATATCCATTTGCTCATGCTGGGAATGCCTTATTTTTCTAATTGCCCCCAAAGTAAGTCCTTGTGGGTGGATAGAGATAGGAACTTTTTCATTTTCTTGATATTGATCACCCCAATATGGTGGCTTACATGCAAGAAACTTTAATTATTTAGTTAGATTTTGTAAATGTGGAGTATTTGGGCATCTGTATGTTACAGGATTCTTTTGTAACCATCCAATTCTTCATTTTTTGTCCCCAAGACACTGACATATTACTCTCATTTTTAAATATATATGTTTTTTTCACCTTTCACACAGACGTAAGCCCACACATTGCTGTATTTGTATACTAGTCATGTGGGCTCCTGTAATGAAATAGGAGCATGTACGTGGATCTGAGTATTGCATCTTGGTTGGCAGGACAGCGTAGTTCTTGAAATGTACTTGTCATAAAAATCTGTTCAGATTTTCCTTAGTACACAGTTTGCAATACTATGATGTCTTTACTGTTGCTGATGTTAGCAACTGAAGATTTGTTTTGAGAAATTGACCTATGTTAGGTTACTGAAAGGATAAAATAGTAAAGAAAAGAGGCCAGAAACTCCTCAGCTTTAGTAGCTAGAGTGCCGCATATGCTATTGGTTGATCATTTTAAAGTGCAAGAGCCTGTTGGCACTTGTTACAGTACATTTGTTTTAATCTTCAGAATATCAAGTTGAGAGGAGTTGTGCCAGAGTAAAGGAATGTGAATTAGAAACTCTTAAGAAGCCTCTTAAAGAGTTTTACAAGATATATTGGAATTTTTCTCCTCTAGAATTCTCTTCTCGAGTTTCTTGGATTTGTTTTCTCATTTCACAATCTTTCTTAGAAGTTATTTTGTTAATTAGGTGAAATGTTGACATTTTTAGTGTTACTGTAGTTCAGCATAAGTGGTCAGCATAAGATCTAAGATAAATGGGAATACATGGGAAGTGTAAGCTCTTGTGACTTATGTGGCATATCGCAACAATGCTATGAGAAACCTTTGCAGAAGGTGGACTAGCTGGGGTACAGCAGGTGTCTAGACAGCAATCTAGTAATCTGTTATCATCTTACTAGCAGCCAATCAGTTGAAAATATTTGATACAATCATTCCTTGTTGCGAAATCAAAACATTTTATGAAACGTGCAGAATATCTTGAGTGAAAGGATTGTTTTCCTAATAGGAAAGTGTTTCCTTTGATTTTGCCATTTTAACTTTTATTATATTTTTTAATTGCAGTCATGATATTTTATTTTTTCATGATGGGACTGTTACATCCAAAGTTGGTATCATTTAATTACTTTCTAGTGTTGGCTCAGAATTCATGTTTTGCAGTTTTTTCGTTTTTTCTCTGAACTGCAGTGTCTGCTCCTTCATTCGTTCAGAGACTCATATTTCTTGACCTCTTTTTGGTGCCTGCAGTTCCAAGATGAAGTTGCCTCATTACTTTGACTGTGACAATTTAAATATAGGTCTGAATTCCAGACTCAGAAACTTTTCATATCAAGCTGTTTTTCTGGTTGACAGCAATGCACAGATATATTTTTTTTGCGTTACTTAAATCTTTAATACAAAATAAAACATATGTAAAGGCTAAAAATAATTCAGGATCTTAATGGACATATTTAGAGGCAGAAAGACCACTGAGATTTCTTTTTAAGGCCATCCTGCTTTCATAAAATGCTAATTACACGGGATAAGATCCAGTGTACCTACCTAGCTTGCATCTAAGTATCGAAACTCTGCATCTGACTGTCAAGCTCACATCTGAATTTTAGATGTCCAGTGAAGAAAGTCTTCTGTAACAAGCACCGGTATTCCCTGCCAAATGAATGGAAACCTCTAAAGTGCTACAGAGAGGGATGCTGTCTGCCTGAGTTCAAGCATCTAAATAGGTCTTTAGTTGAATAGAAAAGGTGGATTTTACTTTAGTAAATCACTAGGTATTTTCTCACCGGGTGAGAAAATGAAATGAACAAATAAAAATCTGCTTATGCAACAGTGACACCACCAGCATGTGTAGAAGGGAAGGTAGGATGTGATCTGTGTGTAATTCCATCCTGAAGCATTTCCATGGGCATTTCATCCTGCGCCATTATTGGCGTAGACAATTCAAAAATGGTTATTTGTGGAAACTTGCTTTAGCTGGAAACTAGATAAACCTAGACAATTTATTCTTAGAAAACACATTTGCCTCACTGTAAAGGGCAGCTACCTTTTTTATTACTATCATTTATAGCAAGTTAATTATGATTTTTATGCCAGTTCAGCTTTTCAGTACGCAAAGGGGGCCTACAGTAAGGATGGGGAGGGACTCTTTATCAGGGAGTGTAGCAATAGGACAAGGGGCATCAGTTGTAAATTAAAAGATGGTAGGTTTAGATTAGACATTAGGAAAAAATTCTTTACGTGAGGGTGGTGAGGCACTGGCACAAGCTGCCCAGAGAAGCTGTGGATGCCCCATCCCTGGAGGTGCTCAAGGCCAGGCTGGATGGGGCCCTGGGCAACCTGGTCTGGTGGGAGGTGTCCCTGCCCATGGCAGGGGGCTGGAACCAGGTGGTCCTTAAGGTCCCTTCCAACCCAAACCATTCTGTGCTTCTATGATACTATGACTTTGTACTGCTTTTACTGTTACTGTTTTGGAGACAAGCAGAGAAGTTTGTCCATTTCCCCATTTCATATTGTTTTCGGATAAAAAGCAATTAACTTTTAATCCACTTACAAGGTAAAATCCAGAATGTTATATGTTTACTTCTGTAATTGTTCATTTCTTTTGTTTGTAGTTTTCGGTGTTGTTTTTTTTTTCTTTGTTTTTAATGAGTTAAGTATGATTATGCAACAAGAATTTTAACTCCATGGAAATGTACAACAGATCGATAGCAAGTCAACTTCAATGATACATATGAAGCCTAAAAGTAAAATTATTGATTTGAAATGTTTATTGGGAAAAAAGTTAAGATACAGGGATATATGTAAATTATGGATGTTTCACATAGCTAAATATTGCCAGTAAGCTTAACGTTTCCTCTTTTATATCTTTCATAACACATTGTAGGATTTAAATAACCCAAATCTTTTCTAAACAGAAAATTCATGGGTATACTGTTCTTTGAGATGAATGTCAGTTCAAGTGCAAAAAGCAGCAACAGTTGAAGAGGATTATGAATTCAATGTTTAAACTATTACCATTGTCTAATAGGGTTGGTTCTGGAAAACATTTAGTGGCTATATCAATTGTATTGAAGCAGTGGGCTATTTGTCTACAAAATACTTAAAAAAGGAATGTTGATGACAAATATGATTAGAATAGCCAATGTGGTAAGAGTCCCTGCTGATTAAGTATGTGTGTATTTATGTAAGATTAATCAAATTGTGATATTTTCCCTTTTAATGGACTTAGAAACAATTCTATTAATCTAATAAGCTTATTTCTATCTCTATGTACCATTGAATATCTTGTCTTTCAATAATTAGTGTTTTAAAAGAATTTTTGGTTCCTAGATTAGTCAAGAAACATTTGGAAATGTAGTTCTTCATAATTTTTGATTGATTTTTCTAAAAATATCATGAAAAGCTTTCGTGTGCTTGATCCATCCAACACATTGAGCTGACTTCTGAAAGCTGGATTTTAAATCAGGCATTTAAAGTTAGCGAGAGGCACATGGAGATGCAGAGAGACATCTGTTGTTATTGAAAGAGTTTTGTGGGCCTAAGTCTCATTAATTTCCATTAATTTCAGTGGAAAATGGACATGCTAGCTTCTGAAGTACCTACTAAATACATAGTAGTGCTTTCGGGCTTCTGAGTTTTAAATACCTGGTCTTTGAGGTACTTTGTGTTTAGTTAGCTAACTTTGGCAATTTCTTATTTGAATGTAGCCATTCTGATTACTATTTTATTTAGATGTATTTTTAACAGGATTGGCATTAGGGTTGCAGTTGACTTGATCATACAGCATTTCCCACAGGGATGGTGAAATACTAAGACACCAGTACTAAGATACTCTGCATGTCCTTCCCAGCCCGTAACGATACAGTGCAGACTGCTGTTCAGCAAGGAGGCTGTGCCCTGAACAGCAAGCTTTCAGGTGTGAGGAGACTGCAGGAGCACATGGAGGTAATGCAAAGTGAGCCGTCCTTGGGAGGTGATCTGCGCCTGTCTGCGAGGGGGATCAGGGCTCATGGCTTAGAACCCCTGAGTGAGGGGTAAAGGCAACAGCCTAGTGGTGGAGAAAATAGGAGAAAAAAAGGACGAAATACATTTTTCTTCTAAAAACTAGTTATATTCTATACAGAGCAAATACTAGTATGCCCTACCCCAGTGCCTACCGTGCAGAGGTGTTTTAAATAGCCATGTCTCTCATTTTCACTGCATCTGCAGAGCATCCCTGCTTATGTTGTGACATATTCATATGCTGAGAAGTGAAACACATTTTTATGTTGTCTAATGTGTAACTGAATTCTATTCAGTGACTAATTTCTGTTGTATTATCCTCAAGTCTATGTCTGAATACCAGTTTGGAAGTCGTCTAATGGTGATTTGGTAGACCTTTCATCTGTAGCCTGCTTGCTTTCATTCCTCTGCTGGGGTTGGTCATTTACCATTACTTATTCAGTGGCAAGAGTCCCTTTTGGCCTAATTTGGTCTAATTCAGTAGATCAGAACCCAAGAAAAAGAAGAGAAACAGAAAAGGAGAAGAAAAAAGAATGAAATATTCTTTTCACACAGTTTCATGAAATCAGAAAAAAGGACAGTAAGAGGTAATTTTAAATAATGGAGTACAAGGTTCAAAATAGTCTCCTCACTACAGCTAAGAAATGTTATTGCAGTTCAGTTCTTGGGTGTATCTGTAAAATTAGAGTGAAAGAAAAATAGAGTAAAGAGAAAGAGAATTGTTCCTTCAGCTGACTGCATTAAAGGAGGGATGCCATCAAAAAAAAAAAAAAGGAAAAAGAGACTTCAGGTGTCACCTTTTGAAATGAAAATGAAGTAGAGGGAATAGGATTCTGTCAATTGAATAAAATGATATTCAGTTGAAAATAAAATCATGTTGAAGTGACATCTTCTATGTCTTGTGGTTAATACTGACTGAAAGTCACTGGATATATCCTTAAAGACCTGTGAGAATACAGTGCGCCTCAGTTCTTAATCATTGATCGGATTTTGGCTGAGACCTGATACAACATCTGACTTACTTGCAAAAGACAAGGACTGTATGTCACCACTAGCAGATCACAGTTGTAATGCTGAGTTTGACCTATCTGGTCATGGATTGCTGTCAGGAACTTCAGAAAGAAACTCAACCAGTAGGTTCAGGTTGTGCAACTTCTCAGCACATTTGCTTAAGGGAAGGCTCTCTGTTGTGCCTTAAGCATGGGCTTAGGAGCCAGGAGGTCTGGGTCTATTCGTGGCCATGTGCTGTAACCTTGAACAAGACAGGTTAACCTCTCTGGTCTTCTGTATACCTGGTGTTAGATCTATACTTAGATAAAAGCAGTGCAAAATGTTTTTACTGTGATCATTACGTTTCTGTTCTGAGAGCATCCTCCCTCACTTTCAAGGTGATGGGAATGTTAGGAGGACAAGCAGGAAAAAGTTTGGATTTTTTTCTATGTGGAGTCCGCATTCGTAACCTCTCCAAGTTCAAATGTGCTCAACTTTAGTGTTATAGACATCATTCCTCCAGGGTGAGTGTCACCCTGCATGCAGATGGATCAAAACACCCTTTCCCACTACCTCACCCCAATCCCTAGGCTCTGTGAGGAAATAACTCTGCTCTCCCTTTATGGGGCATCCTTTTGGTTCTCCATCCAGACCCCAGTCAGTCAAGACACATCACCTAAAGGCTCCTGCTTGAACTCGATGTGTCCCTGGGACATCTCTGTGCAGGACGGGGATGTGAAAAGACGGCTTGTACCGTGTTCCTGATCTCAGAAGCCATAGGGTTTCACAAGTAACTGTGCGTACGGGGCTGTGTGTTTTTAGACCAGCCATTCCTCATGGACTGGCTGCTCCAGGGCAGATGTTGCATGTACCCACATGCACATGTAGGTCCCCATGCAGAAGATCAGGCATGCCTAGACTCCTAAGGGACCTTGCTAAAGAGACTCAGTTCTCAGCTACCCTCATGGCCTTGGCCAGCTTCAGTGGGGGCTCTGCTCTCTTCCCCCTGCAAAGGAGCAAGGGGAAATAAGCCAGGTCTGCCAGCCTGGTCTAAAACAAGTGCTTCTGTTAGTTTTCACTTGATTTAATGAAAGTACAGTCTTGATGTGGCAGCACAGGGCTGTGCACAGGTGATGGCTGAGCACTGCATGCACAGTGCATGGTGCCGTGAACCCCACATATGCTCTCCAGCAGCAAACCCACATGTAAATAAATGCCCCTTCTGAAAGAGAAGCGATGAGGTGAAGCAGTAATAAGATTATTCTCTCTCATGCGTGGACACTAGAGGGCAATACAGTCCCCTAAATCTCAGTAGTAGCACTTGCAGCTGGAAGGTTGTCATATGGACTGACATTTTTAGGTGCTTACATGAATTTTTAAGGGTCCATCTACTGCTAATCATACAGAATTCTGGTGTTAACTACAACTCTTGGTTCTGTGTTACACAATGCATGAATAAATAACAGTATTGTGTCTGGATAAGGCAAAAAGGCTGGCTCATGAAAGTGTTTGTTCTCTTTGTATTGCCACTTATTTTGACCCTTTTCCTGAGCTGTGGAGGAGAATTCGCACAGAGGTGACAGCATGTTTTTTTGTGGCCACAAAGCAGGTGGAAGTTAGTATTTCAGTTTGTCTCTAGCCATGCATTTTATAGTAATAGCTATGTAGAAAGCCAAAAAACAAGTAAGGAAAACTAGATCTTTGAAACTGCCTGAAAGTGATGGTGTTCTTTGCTCTGTGGTGGCTTTTGTGCAGGAGATGATGGGTGGTTTTGATTTTCTGCTACCCTGGGACAGTGGGAAAATAATACTTGGAACATGAAAATTAAGGGCTGTTTTCTTTATTGTCTGAGACAGGGAGCTGTGAAATTCTGTCAATATCACATGGGGTAGAGCAATGCTTTTTTTTTTTTTAAGTTGTTCTGCTACAATTTTTTGTTTCTTGCAGCATCTCTGACAGATAGGACAGCAGCAGGAGGTAGAAAAATAAAAGGAATTAACCTGGATTTTTACTGCAGGGTTTTCACCACAGAACAGTAGTGGGAGGCAGAAATAATAGGAGCACATTGCCATCAGGTAGAAAATTAATAATGTAGAAAACTGCATAAGATCTCAGTGTTTGATGTCACATGCTGTGTAATGGGTCTAGCTCTGCCTGATGCTCATAATTTTCAAAGAACAGCTGAGAAGAGGTCCCGGTGCCTCAGACTACTGCAAATTCTGGTTTTCCAGCCAAAGGAAACTATGAAATCGCTGTATAAGCTGCACATTTCGAGTGCATTTAGTTTGAGGTTGCATAAAACACTTGAAAAATAGAGATGCAGAAAACATTTCACCTTAGAAAGCTTTTGTCTGATTGTCTTGACAACAGCCTCAATACATGTACCCCCAGCCTCACTATCATGTCAGACTGACCTAGCTGGAGTCCCCAGGTATTACTGTAACCCAAAGCCTGCCCCACCAGTCACGCCTGCTGCTGCCTCTGCTTAGTTTTTGGAGATTTACACCTTTGGCAGTTTACAGTTCTGTGAACAGTGGGTTGAATGAGCTTCTTTAAATTTGGATTTAAAAACAGATCTCAATCTCTCTTTCTTCTGCGAGTGTGGACAAACTCAGACTTTGTCACTAGTAAAGAGCGTTTTGCAGATGTGTTTGCATTGGTGGAGTGCAGCCCTTCTAAATTGAGTATTTAAAACCCAGGAGTTTTTTTGGCCTGTACAGCTTATACCAGGGGAAAAAAAAAAGTAAGATAGGTCAGCAAAAGTATTTCCTGCCAGTATAACAGGTGTCTTGGGCTTTTTTCTGGTCAAGTTGTACGCTTTACAGATAAGATATCCTTTCACAGACCTAACTGGTGCAGTTATTCTAGTGAAAACCTGGAACCGTGGATCAGGTCCCACTGATGCCAGGGGAGCACCAAGTGCAGCTTCTCTGTTCCCCTGAGACCTGAGCTAAGCATCACAAGGCCAGGGAAGGAACGAGTGCCATTTTTTTCTGATACCACAACCTCTACTGAAAGAAACACAGGGTATGTCCATGCATAAAATGAAGGTGTGATTTTAGCTTCTTTTTGTCACCTTATGCTCCATTTTTTCCATACACTGCCTTGCATTTCACTGTAACCAGGCAGGGTTACTCTCATTTACATTCTGTTTTCTATCCCAGTGAGCCAAATAGCACTAAACTCCTTCGTACCTGCTTTGCCAGCGAAGTCTGTTATATATTTACCTACCCTTCCAATTATAGTTCCAGTGTGTTGTTTCATCATTAGGTGGTTAATAAGATTTGAAGCTGAAGCCTTTTCTCAGGTGGCATTGTAAATGTTATTTCAATTATGCACTAATGCATTAGTGGCACTTCTGGTGGGGTGAGATGACTTGCCAAAGAAGAAATGTTATTTACAATAAAGATGCCTAATGGATGCTGGCATATGCAACATCGTAATGCTGGCCAGTGAAAGCAGGGGTAAGCAGCAAAGGTTTCTTCCTACCTTTGGCTCGCCCACTGCTTCCAAAAGGTGCAAACTTTTGCCTGGGGCTTTACGCTAAGGAAGGCTGTGGCTTCTCTACTGCGTGGAGAGTCTTTGGCAAGTTGTAGAAATCATTAAAAACAAATGATCACTAATTGTCTATGGGCAAAATTTAGCCGAGCCATTGGATTTACCATTCTGCACCTCACAATCTTCGGATGTGCTGGGCTGACCAGGGCAGGGAAGAGCAGACAGCCTTTCTCTCAGAAATACTAAACCAGCATCCTTTTTATTGCACAGAAGCTAAGGAGTGGGGCCTTCGGCTGGTGTGTGTGCTTTCAGCCCATTTTTCAGTTGCTTGAACACACACAGAGAGAAACCACAGCAGCAGAAATTAGTTATTGATGAAACTTGTCTTAGAGAGCATTTCCTGAAAACAGTCCCAAGGTATGTTCCTTGAACTGACTGCATAACTTCAGTCCCTCCTCTGCAGCACTTTTGCGAGTTCATATTCTGCAGTGTGGTTTTGCTACCATGCATGACGTATTACTGATTTTAATTCCTACCACAAAAGAGGTGCCAAGGCATTTCCGAAGTTACCCAGATACTCTCGTGAACTCAGACAGGGAAACTGAGTTTTCCTGACAAATGCAAGGTAAGCAGTACAATCACCAATATGTTCACAATTTATGATATGGTAAATTTTGTCCAGGTGTGCCTGATGTTCTGAGAGCTTCAAGTGTGTGAGGCTTGTTCCAGTCACTATCTCAAATTAATTCTCCTCTAAAAAATTAGACTGGGAATAGGATGTAGCTACAGTAGTACTGAGGGGATGTTTCATTCAAGGGATCATTGTTAAAGACCAACAACTGGAACTCGTATATCCTGAAGTAAAACAGTATAGCAGTAGGCCATATGGAAACAGTTGAGTTTTACGAACAACTGATAGGATACAAATGTCTTTTTTTGTCTCTTCCTCTAGTAAATGCTTACAGAAAGAATCCAGCTTCAAATCATACACTTGCTTTGTTAGCAATAAACAGCCATTTGTTAACAATGATCTGTTTTGATAACTCTGTTCTTTGACATTTCAGGGTTTCCTTCTTTTAAATTGTTTCTCCATGCTACCCAAACTGCAGTTAACTCTTCTCATGTCACTTACAGGACAGCTAGGAGCTTCATTTGTACTCCTCATTGTCCCAAATATTTAATGTTCTCATGTTTAACATCTGCTGTCCCCAGAGTGCTTTCCAGAGCATTCAGCAGTACCTCTTCAGGACTCATGTGTAAGCAGTGCAGCCCCTGTAGCCTGTGAAGGACTGGAGGATGAGAGGGTCAAGCTGCAAAATTAGTCTTGAAATTAACGCACAGTGATGTGATAGAAGAACGGGACAGGAGTGAAGGAGTCATATTTGTCGTAGGCTGAGGCACAAAGGGGTCGTGCAGCAGACACATAGGTGCTATCTTAAAAAATTGACAGTTAAAAAATTGTGTCAACCAGCACAATCCATGAACTGTCATGCAACAGTTCAGAGGTAAGTTAAGCAGGAGCTCTATTTCCACAGCATACAGATCAGGAAAAAAAAAAAAAAAAAAAAGGAGAGAAAGCCAGAAAGGGCAAGGAAAAAAAGGGCACTGGGAACCACAGTGCGTAACTCTGCCAGTGTGACACAGGTGTTACAGCCAGCCACGGAGGTGCTTCCTTGTGTCACTGTTGTCTCAGTTTAAAGACCAGACATTACACTTGCTAGGCTGACCATAAGTGAAGGCAGCGGCTTAGGACAGGAGGTTTTTCCAGAATTTACAGCCTCCAGTATGAAGTACTTGCCTAGCAGTATTGCAGAGAAAACACAGAGATGCATTGGAGAACGTAGCGACACCTTCCCCTTATTCACATGGTGACCAAAGCTGGCAGGGTCACCCAAGCAGTCTGGGTTTTCGTGATGATGATTACACGTAAATTTTAACAGTGCTTCACACAGTTATGAACACTCACATGTTTCACAGTTTCATGAAATAGTTAAGGAATAGGGGAATTTATATTTATTTCTGGTTGAAGGGTGAAATCTTGAACAGAACAACATTTACTTCCTCTGTTTAAATTGCAATTGCTTTGTTTGAAACTGAAGCTCAGAGCAGAGGGCTTTAAAGCTTACCTTTGCCTGGTTATTTTAAGCATTTTGTGGGCTGCAGCAGAGTAGGAGGGTATCACTGGCAAATAAGCTTTGTATTTTTGACGGGGAATCTTGTGACATTTCAGCAAGCTGGATCCTTATGCAGCAGAAAGACTGATATGTGTAGTGGTATTTCTTATGTGTGAGCTTCTTCATTTGGAAAATAAACTTGTTCCTTTGGTAGTAGGGCAACTTTTGCATCATCCTTGCAGGATCAGACAGAGAGACCTGCTGGCTCACATCCCGCACTAATGTTAAGCAGCATGTCCAGGAAACATAGCATTGATTCTGACTGAGGATTTGTTGGTAACCTTTAAAAATCAAGGTCAGTGTAGGTTAATTGTTTGAGGACATTTTAAAATAAGAGTAGAATTGACGCAGTTGGACAAAGCTTTAAGTTAGGGTAACGTATTTTTTTAGGGTTTCCATGAACTTGAACACGTCAGGACAAATGATTCACTTTCTCAGTGAAAGTTTCCCCTTTCCCCTCCTCTACAAAATACAGAGAGCCTAAAGGGCAACCAACTTCTGTTAATCTATCCATGCATCTTCCTTTCGAGGTCTGCAGTGGTTTCAGCCCAAAGTACATGTGAGAGAGAAACTCCCTACTAATTTCATACTCAGTAAGTTTACATGAAAAATACGTTGTTGGTTTTATTCTGAACAGCAAACTCACTGGGGATCTTATGCAGGAAAGAGTTTGACACAATTACCTATAATACAATTACCCATAATAAAGATTTTTTTAAGTGGAACTTACCTGGAAGGTATTTTTGATTATGTGCAAGTCAGAGGAAAATCTCAAATGGCTACCCTTAAAGCTCTGCCAGCTCCACAGAGGTAAGAGAAATAAAATTTCTAGTTGGCATTTTCACCTGAAATGAATAAGGAATAGAGCAGGAGCGTATATTTTAACAATCACTTTGCAATGACTCAGTAATACTAGATGGGGAAAATTAAAGGACTTGTATTCTGTACTCTGTATTGTGGCCTGGAGATGAGAAACAAAATCAAGGACACTTACCAAGCATGGAGGGCTGAAGATCATTTGCACCCAAGTGCCACTGATGTTAAAAGTCATGTGCACTCATTCCTAACAGGAGAACTCATTTTATGACCGTTTACATTTTATGTGCTGACTATAAAACTAAGCAAATGATGACAGAAAAGCTTATCACGGTGTATTCAAAATATCCCAGATATAACACAGTGCACTGCTTGACAGTTTTTATTCTACAGACTTCGTAGCCCAGTTGAAATATCTTCTTGAAAACTTTCTGATTTTCTTAAACCTTGAAAAGTATGAGTCAAAATATATTTTTAGCTGGTCAATAGACAGTTTAGGGGGTTTATTCCTATCCCATATATTTGTTTCACATTACTTATTTTTCCTACTTTATAAAAGCTGTCAAACTTACGATTGGTGCTGCTAAAATTACTTTCAATTCATATTGCTTCTAAAAATACCATATTTAAAAAAATATGAAACTGGGTGACTAGTTCTTGGTTTGAGGAGTGGAATAAGAGGCTGCACGTTCGGTATTACACTTTTCAGACCACTTCCTCACCTAGTTTTCTTAGTGAAAATGTTATCGGTTCTGTAGCTCACTCAAGCCTGGATTGTTGACATCTGTTTGGGCATGGCATAGTAAAAGAAAGCTTCCCAGGACCATACCGCAGGTGTCCACCTACTATAGCTCTCATCAAAATTCCTTATTCCCAAGATCTTCAGAAGAATCTCTTGATGGTGTCGTAAAGACAGCTAAGAGAAGAGGTGGGAGTAGAAGGGATATGTATTATTTCCTGTCTGGAGTGCTCACTGGATGCAACCCTTTCATTGGATGTTGATTGCATGAAATCCTTTGTCTTCATGACAAATGTATTTCATCTTCGCTGCACACACAGATCTCACAGGTTTTTTCCCCTGAAGTGAATTAGCTTTGCATCGTACTGCAAAAGATTTTCTTGGGAGGCAACAGAGAGGTAATTTCCTCTAATCTTTTGATCTGTTTTTAATACAATGGAAGTGTTTTTGCCTTTTGCTGCCACGTACCTTACTTGCAAACTAATTGATGAATCCTGTAACAGCCTGGAAAACCCTGCTTCTGTCTGTCCTTGCAAGGAAAGATTACTCATTCATCCTCCAGCTGTACAAGTCTGTCTCCTTTTGTAGTTTTCTGGAATACACATAAGTTTCTATACAAAGATTATCTGTTAACCTGAGGGTCACCCAAGGTGATAAATGATGCCTTCCTTCTATACCTTTCCCTGTGAGGCATTGGACAGCATAATGGCAGGGCTGATTTCTCCCCAGCACCTAATGCCTGATGAGGAGCATCAGTGCCTGCAGATGCCCATGCATATTGCAGGCTGCAGGCACAGGGCTGCTTCTGCAACGTCTCCTGGTTTGGATTCTTGGCCAGCATGGAAGTAAGAGAACCAAAGGGCTTTTGGTTGTCACAAATCTGTTTCAAATACTAGCCTAAAATACAAAGAAGAAGTTTACTCTTGTAAGGATAATGCTCTGGATGATGGAGAAAAAAAAATAGCAGTCTTTGCATGGCAGCCAGGCCTCTGAGTGTGGACTTGGCAGTGATAGCCATAGTGTTCTTTTGGCGGCAGTCCCCTGCCCATGGAGTGGCTCTGTAAGACTACCTAGAGCAATAGGCAACTTAGTTTGCCACTCTGATTTGCCTTGGGAACTCTCCTCCAGTTGAACCTACCCTGTTGCTGTGCTTAGGATGGATTCTCTGCATCTTCCTGCCTGTTATCTCAGTCCTGCCACCCAGCAGCAGGTAAATTTTGTGCCTATGAGAAAATGCCTGTGGTCGGGCAGCATTTTTCATTCTTCTCTGACACCAAGCTCTGAAATTAAAATATGCAAATATAGCTAGTGGGACCTTTCTTCCTCCCCAGACTTCTCTGTTTTATAATCCTACTGTGCTTCTTAATTAGTACATTCCTTCAAGTTTGAATGGTTATTAGATTTTTGTGAAAATAACTTTGCTGGTTACTAATGGTAACTACATTTCTAGGACTGTAACATATTTGTACGGCATATATCTTAAGTATTCACTATGCATGTCCTAATAAACTCACAGCTTTCTATTTCTTTGGGGGTTATTTGCAGACAGCCCACGCAGAGTACAGTGTTAAAGGTGATATACTACTTCTAGCAGTAGCCTTTCCATGCACCATGCCCCTACTTCTGGTGAGGGACACAAACCCATCACGGCTTTGTAGCCTTTCTGTGCTTATGTGGCTCCACACTAAACAGCCACACTTCACAGCACCATACACCAAATATGTCTAGTAGTACTGCAAGCTGAATTTCTTGTCTGAGCTCTGAAAAGCGTAACTGAAGGCCAAATCAGAGCAATCACAAAGTGATTGCAACAGCCAGACAAAATGGCTGAGTGAGAGAGAAGACGAGAAAAGCCCTATCATGCTTTGTGTGAAAGTCTAACGCAGTTGCACTTAAAGTCCAATTCAAGTGCTTTGACAAAGCTTCTAAAAGTCAGAGCAGCAGTTTCTATCACTATTCCTTGCTTTTCTACTAGGGATCAAGCTAAAGAGGAGTATTGAGATAGCCCATGTAGTATGTGCAAAATCCATCAGTTCCAATAGGAGTTTCTCATGTTTGTTTAGCATCATCTACCAGTTATGTATAAATGCAGGGACATAATGAAGAAGCAAACAAAACTAAATGTTTTATCACTAGAATTACTTGAATAATTATTTTTTCTCTTGTCTTTCAGTTGTGAATTTTCTATAAATAATGTGTGCCTTAGTGAAGATCTTTAGCGATATATTTTATGATGTCATATATACAAGTTATAAATATGATGTTCTGAACACCTACGCATTTTTCCTATTGTTCTCATATCAATATTTTATCTGAAGATCAGGTGTCAGACAGCTGTTCACAGATGAGACAAACCTATGCTCTTTATTCCCTTGCTCTGGTTCTTTCATCTGCTGCTGAAAACCTCCTGCATTTCCCAGCCCTCCTGACATTTCAGTTCACCGCTGAAAAAACAGTGGCTTTATCAAATGCTTCCTTTTTAAGGACATTTTGTCTTCTGCTACAGTTCCACGAACTTGGGTGGCAATACGCCAACTGAGCATTTGGTGACTTACTCAAAGTTGCCTAAGCAAGAGTGAATTTTCCACAGATACAGGCAACAACCTTTCCATTGGCTGCTGTGGATTTTGCACCACCCCCTTAAGACCAGACTGTAAATACCTCACTTTTCTATGGGTCAATACACTTAGTTCACACTGTAGGTTTTTGCAGATACTCAAGAAAGTCAGATCTCCTTGTGCAAGTAACAAATTTATACTGGGCATATAACTCCTGCAATCCAGCTGTAGGCTCATGCCATAGACAATCACTGATCAAGCAGTAGTACACAGAAGCTCAATGTAAATACAGTGCAATATTGAGATACCATCATAAAGAGATTGTTAACAAGCCTATTTAATACTAATACAGCTGATAATGCTTTATCTTTGCGTTCTTACTGACTTACAGTACATACATTACATACAGCATGCAGACAAGCCAGCCAGGCACCATGCTTTTTGATTCCTTTCCTCTTGCTTTCTGCTGTTAATTGGACATGTAAGTGATCTCTCATTTGTGCATAATGAGATTTTGATGTGATAAATTGCACAAACATTGTCAGTATTTGGATGTCCAACCTAACTGTTCTGGGTGCTGATCAGCTCACCTGAAACAATAACAATACGGTAAGCAGAGCTTCCAAAGGGCAGGAAAGAGCCTTTCTGCTCCACTGAAATTCTTTGAGCACGTCAACAGAAACAGCAGAGAGAGAAGTACTTGCTCACAAATTCTGCCTAAACTCACCACCAAATGCCGCAGGAGTCCTGAGGTCCTCACCCGGGGTGGCTGGGCAAGGCCTTGTGCTCACGGAGCTCCCAGGTGCACAAATCTCCTCTGGCTCCCTGAGCGCCCACAGGAGGCTGGCGTTGGTGCCAGGTACCTGTGCCTAGCCCGGGGATACTGGCGTTCTGTCACAAACCGATTCTCTGCAGACAGCATAAGCTGCCCGTACAGATATTTTGTAATTTACTTCCACGCTGTTTTCCACACACACCAGTTCATCCGCATCAGTATGCGCTTTCCTCATCTGCTGTCATTTGGAAGTCTGAGCCGTATCTTAGTTTGCAGGCATACAGAGTTCAGCTGCAATACTGCTTTATTTGAACCTCTTGCTTCTGAGAAAGTAACACATTTGTCTCATGGGATTTAAAGGCATAAAATAAATGAAAACAGGTATTGTCTAGCAAAGCAATAGGCTACATTCTTGATCATAAACCTGAAATATCGTTACAAAGAATGTTAAAAAAGGAATACATGAGATTAAACCAAATATATGTGTGAAACATTCTCTTATGTAAGCTGTCATCTAAACCTTTTCTGAGACATCTCTTGCTATAGCCAAGGGCTAATCAACAGATCAAGGATGCTGCGCTGTAGTCTATAATACATTGTGGGCTCTCCACACACAGTCTTTGTGTTTCTCTCTCTAATACTTAAAGAGTTGTCAGGATGACAATGTGTACAAATGATATGTCAAAGCAATTCTAGGACCTCTGCTTTCTTAATAATCCATTTAGGGAAATGTGTTGTATTTGCAGCCTGACTTGGCTGCAAATGTGCTTGGGATATGGTAATGGATGTAACGAATGTGCTTGTTACATCGTTCAAGCCTGTCTAGGATGGGCAGTGCAAAGCCTCTCTTCACAGGAGATGTGAATTTTTAAAACAGCCATGTTGCAATTACTGATCACATTGCAGTCTCTTTCTGTCCCAGACATAATGATTTGTAATGTGAACGTTCCCTTGTTTTTGTAGGAAAGTGCAATTTACATATTACTAAAGGCACTAACTGTACGGTGTTTTGGTCTCACGAATATACTTAGAAGAAAGAACCATTGCTGGCTATCAAGAATATGGGATTAAAAACATGTTAAAGTGTTTTAGCATTTATAGTCCCTTATTTTCTTTCTCTGACTTTTGTCAGAATTACTGGTAGGACTAATCATATCAAATTTAAAGAAGCATCTCTTCTCACAGTATCTTTCCAGGTTCTATGCTGAAATAGTATAATTCCCTCTAACAGTAAATCCATAGTTTATTACGCTAGGTTTAGCTGTTGTGGCCAGTTTGGGCCATTCTTTCACGGAACAGCTTCAGCAGGAATAGGAGAGATGTAAGATGGGGAAAAGACCACATAGAAGTTGCAGAAAGAAGAGAAGGATGGGAATAGAGTTATTTCATTTAGAGAGGTGTTAAATAGGGGAGAGTAAGGTGAGTGCTGGCAAAATAAAAAATGTTTTAGGGACCGCATTTCAGACTTCCCCTGGTTGTGAATTCTCATTCAACAAGAACACAGGGAATTGTAATAGTTTGCTTACCTAGTAAAAGAAGGAGGCAGCAGCTGTCAAACTAAAAGTAGTATTTTTAATATGGTGCCATAAAAGTATACTGAGACCCTGAGTTCAGTGGGACTCAGGAGAGGATAGGAGTTTTTTGGGTGGAGTTACACCGTATTCCCAACAATGTCAGCTGAAAGAAGGAGAAACCCATTCTGTAGGGTTAAATCAAATAGATGTTGTGGAGGGAGGGAGGCTAGCCTGCATCAGTAAAGCGCTGATGGATGTTCTCAGCCTTAACTATCTACATAAACCCATTCAGCAAAACACTTTGTAAGCAGATACAGAGCTCTGAAGATGTGCTTAAGTCAGTTGAATCTGAAGCTCCATTATTCGGCATTTTGCTTACGTACCTGTGAAGTTTTCCGTAGAATGAGGCCTGGAATTCAAATATGTTGAAGGGTAATGTCAGCAGCAACCATCTAATCCATGGAAACCATATTACAATGTAGCAGAAAAACACGTAAAATATATACATCAAAAGACATAACATTTGAAAGCAATAGTTGCATTGACATTGCCCTGATGTCAGCTGATAAAACATCAAATTTACTAATATACGTGGTTGAAGTCAGGAACTGGGGCACGTTACTGACATGGGAGACTTACAACATGCTAACTGATGTGATTATAATATAAATGATTTTGTGCTATGCTCACTTTGTTTCTTTCTTGTGAATTTGAGGCTTAGTTCAATTCATTCTTGGGATCCATGGCAAATCCCAGTGTCCTTCACATTGAAATAGATGCTGAGGAGAGAAAGTATGAAAAGAAACTGAAAAACACAACAAAATAGGCCCTTGGCTGAGATAAATATTAAACTATTCTGGCACAGTCTTATGTGTTATCCATAGTTGTTATGCCTTTCACATCTAGATGTATTTTGACTCCTCCTGCTTTTTCAGCTTTTCTCTTATTTAGGCTCTCGATTCTCATAATCTTCTTCAGTGCTGAGCAGCAAGATTTTTTCCCACAAGCCTGGAGGATCGTCTCTGTTCCCTTTCATCCATCTGTACTATCTGCAGCAGACATAGCAGTGATTTCAATTATGGAATTTCTGTAGTCATTAACATTTTATAAATGAGCTTGTTTCTTCTTTGTCATGGTCCAATTCCAGCAGCAGATAGTCTCACATTCCCCTCTATTACTGGCAAATTGGTAAGTATTTGGCATTCTGCACCCAGTAGAGTTGCAAAGAACCCCTCTTTCCCCATTTGGTACATTCATGAGAACCACATTTCTGTTGGTTTCCCTCTTAAATGTGGTTTCTTTATGTTTGTGTGCAGTATGCAAGCAGGCAGGAGAATGTCAGAATGTTAGTGTCTCAGTAACAAGAGAAGCAGTAATGATTTCTATTTGCTCTTACCTTTCACCCCAGCGTTTTCCAAATACTAAAAAACAAAACTCAGCACTGGTCAGGCAGTCACTGGCAGTCATTTTGGTAGTAATTTCAGCATAGCAAACACATTGTACTTCTTTTGGGTGGGAAATTATATTTATATATATATATATAATTTATATATAAATTATATATAATTCAGCAAAAACACAGAAAAAACACAGGAGATTTAAATATTTTCTTGTACCTTATGCCAAATAGAGTAAGAAGAATGAAAGATTGATATGAAAGGCAAAACACAGTTATCCTGGCTGTTGACAGTATATAATGACTTCCATACTAACATTTACAACAAGATCTTTGGTGACTTTGGGTGACTTCCCCTGAAGCAGTGAAAACAATTTTGAAACTGCAAACTATCTGGAAATGAGACCGGACAGTCAGAGCTTGTTGTGCAGCTCTGCACAATGAAATGCAATCACTTTGCTGGTAATGTAGTAGGGCATGGTATCTCTTCACTTAATAACTCTTCAGGACATTCTGCCCAAAAAGAAAATGCAATTAATAATAAGAGGGGTAAAAATCACTCTGAAATACAATATATATGTTTTTTTCACTTTGCATGCAATGATCCAGGAAGAGAGTGATAAGTGGAAATGGAATATCCACAGCACAGGTGAAGTCCTTTTCAATGAATGCAAGCTGGTTTTGGTGGCATTCAATGATTAGAACATGTGATAAATAGATGACACTATTGTTTAAGGGTGAATCTTGAAATAGATTCTTCCTGGTTGGCAATAAGGTACGACAAAGTTGTGTTTGATAAGATATGGAGGGGATAAGAATGTGAGATGAAAAATGTGTAGCTTGGCTCAATATTAACATATTTACAATGATCAAATAGCAAGTCATTGTCTAGGTGTTGTCTTCACTGACAAATACTATCTGTTGGAGCAGGTGTATGATCCTCTACAAGATAAAGAAGGCTTCTTTTTAAGTAAAGGGACTTAAACCAATAATCCTCCCACTTCATAGGATTTAGACAGCAATAAGACATTAACTGGCAGTTAGAATGGGTGAAGTTTAATGTAGGTGGTATAGATTGAATTAAGTGCAAACAGCTTATTTTGTTTTTATATATTATACACTGCCAGAGGGGAGAGAGAGGGTCAGAATTCCTAAAAATACATAGCATTAATTTAGATGAAGCAGTGAGTATTATTATTATTGTTTTATGTACGCTGAAACACAGAAATTAAGGGTGTCATATTCATGTAAATGTTAGAGCTGTAGTTTGGGGTATTTCTCTGCAGTATCTTTGCACCTATTGGAAAGAGACTGGCCTATGGCATCCACACATGGATCCTGTCCAGATAGCAAAAGCATTGTTATCTTTTAAATTAATTTTCAAGTAGTTCTTTACACTCCTCAAGTTATGAAATGGATACAAGCTGTCTGTGAATATCTTTTTGGGTGCTGTTTTGGATGGAGCTCTGATGTATTTATCTCAGCTAAGCCAACTTGCACTCCCCTCCCAGAGTTCGAGTTACTATTTCATTTGTCCCTTTCCAAAGTCTTAATTGCACTGATGAGTTCTGTATGCTTCTGTGTGTCTCCTGCCTTTGGATTGCTGTCTTCTGCTGATGCCCTGTTTGGTTTGGCACACACAGAAGTATCATTCAAAAATTGTCTCCCACAAGTATGTCTTCAATGACCTTATTGTACAAACTGATTGTGTGAGTAGTTCTTAAATGCTGGGATGACAACAACTATTCTGAGCTCCTGGTCAGCAAAACCAAACGTACTTCCTCCTGTTTGACTGGCACAAGCTTTTCTCAAGCTTAGTCAGGCAGTGGTCTTAGCTCCTTGCAGATTTAAAGCTGTGTTTTGAGTCTTCCGTTTGTCTCACACAAGCCTTCCAGACATGATTTTGCTTCCTTCCTCACAGCCTTCCTTGTTCGTGCAGACAATCTAGACAAGAGTATAAGATAAGCTTTCCAATGGGCAGAAGACACCAAGAAAAAACTTGTCAATTCTCATATGCAATCTTGTGCCTTGGGGAGTATATATGTTTTTTCAATTAGGTTTTCTAAAGTTCCTTTAAATACAGTAGCTGTGCCCTATACAGTGATTAAAGGCTTCAGTGAATAGGGCCTCAGAGGCCTTACAACTTTCTAGTCTCCTAGAAATGCATTTGCTTACTGATTTTCCCTTCTTTTCTTTATGCATGTCTTGTTGCTGTTTTTTAATCTTCTCATGAAAGTTGATCCTGGAGAAATGTCATTATTGGGGAAAAGACTGAGCAAACAGTGGGTCTTCTATTTACTTCTGATGGAGCGACGGTTTATTCCTAAAAACGCCTGAAAGCGCCAGAGAGCCTGACTCTGTCTAGAGCTTTGTTTTTAGGTCTCCGTATCAATCGTTAGTTTGTTTAACATCTTGCATCGGGTATGCTAATATCCATGGCAGGTTTAAATTGATGCCGTACATTGAAGAGCCATTCATTTTCAATGAGTTACTACATGAAACATCTATAAGTTATTTGCAAGGTGTTTTATACGTTGTTAATCTGAAAAAAAAATGCTTGGCATCTGTGCTATTTATTTTCATGAGGTGGCATGGGATCTAGATTTATGTTTCAAAGCTTTGAGGAACTGTATGTTGCATTGCTGAAGGCTTTAGGCTTCTATGGAAGAAATGCAGTTGATAAATATATGCTGCTGCCTGAATTATTAGACATGTCTGAATTACAAGGCCCCAGCCACATTTGCCTCCTGCCTGTAACTACTATAAAAGGTACTTGTGATTTTAATTACTTAAAGTAAAATTCAAGTGGTTTGTTAATATCAACAGAACCCTAGGACAGAATTATAGTAATGTTTTATATACAGTTCGAGGAACACCAGTGGAAATAATATGCAGGGCATAAATCTGCTTTCCTGCTGCTTCACAGTTCAGTGGAAATTTAACCTGAGGTTCAGACCTGAATCTGCTGGGAGTGGGAGAGGAAAGAAGCTCATTTCATTGCTTCAGATCTCAGGGGAATGATTCTGCCATCACTGCAGAGGCTGGAACCTGCCCAATGAAGGTTCATGCCATCTAGGAGATGGATAGGCAAATCTTTTGCTCTCGGGTCCCTTGTCCTCCCATCACTCAGGCATCTATCCAGTTCCTAGCAAGGATCAGAGCATGTCTCATGCTGCTGTAAATGAGACCAGAAGCTGATGTTCCCCCAGGGTTACACCAGCCAGGGGAGCCTCAGATCTCCTCGCCAGTTTCCTCCCCACTACTCCTGCTATCCACGTGCCACCCAGCAAATACGCCTGTGGCCATATCGGACAGGTTTACTTTGTGTGATGGGGGGGTGCAGATCATCTGGATTCTCCAAAGAACTGCTCCTGGTGGCCGTGGTGAAAGGATCAAGCTGCAGCCAAAGAACAAGTTGGAAGGCTCTTTGCATAAGGATACGTGCTAATGCCAAGCAATGCATTATAGGACAAGAAGCCTCCCTGTAATAGAAAGCTGTGCTTTTGGTAGGTTATAATTTCCTCCAGCTGAAATGAACAGGATCCACTGAATTCCCATGCCCTGTCCCAAGCACACATGGTCTTTCTTCACAACAGGCAGATACTTCAGTTTTTCTGAATTAGCCCAATATTCTTCTAATTTCTGATTCCAAGTGTGCTTTCTATTTTTCTTCTGATGCTTGTCTGAACTGTTTCCCACCTGCATTAGTCTTATTCTGTCTTTGGTAGTCCTCTCTTCCCTTATCTATCTTGGACATTTCTACCTAAGGCTTTGCCCTCTTTTAGCTATCCTATGCACTCATAGCTTATAGCAACCCTCCCTCCTTCTCATCTATCACCTAATATTTTTAATTTGTCTACTTTAAAATTTAGTTTCCTTTTTAGCTGTTTCATTATTACTGTCCTATCAGCAATGACAGTTCCAGTGTTGAGCACATTGAAGCCAAGTTCCCATTAGTTCAAAAGAAAGTCAACTGAGTCATGGGAATGTAAAACCACATGCGTAATCTTATTACAGATATCCTTGGTACTGTTAATTAATGATCCAGATTCATTACCCCAAAGTATTAACTAAATCCAGTCTTGAAGTTGAGGGATTAGTGATAAGCAGCAGCAGCAGGTCTTTATAAAGAGCTATCCTGTTATTGTGTAAAATACAGGGCTTACAGCATAGAATGACACATCTTCAATGCTTACAGCTATTGTCACATAAGCACTAAACTTGAAATTTGTACTCCAGCATTTTTAAAAAGTCATGCGTGTTTTAACAAAATCTGTACAGATTTAGCGATTACTGGCTAGTGAGAAACAGCAAGAAACCATTTGACTTGCTTTCTTCTCCTACTCCAAGGGTAAAACAGACAAGATCCAACAGTGGACATTCATGTCCCAAGGAAGAACTGTAGAAATCTCTAGGTATTTATGAATACCTAGAATTGTTAAGAGAGGTACTTCTTGGTCTACAAAATGCTGTTTTAACTCTCATTTTGAAAACTCAGTTTAGTGTACAGCTTAAAGATTTAATTATTCTTGCACTAGTGATGAACAGCAATAACAATAGATTTACCCTATACACTGCTAATAGATTTGTCCTCTTTATTAAGAAGGGGTGATAAATTATGAATAGGAAGGTTGTTAGGTACGCTCCAAGAGTTTAATAACAGTAATGCTTGGCTCTTCTCTGGGCTTTTCATCATAGTATCTCAAAACCACATTAAGGAAGTAACAAAGTTATGTCCCAGGGTACTCATGAGTAACTTGTGGCAGAAACTTAACTCATGCCCTTTGTTATGGTAAATGCAGAGCCTGAAAGGGAGCAGGAGGATCTTGATGCCATTGCTCTCAATACATAGCACAGCAAGTGCTTTTATATTCTGTAATATCCAGAGAGAACCATTTGTACCCCAGCATTCTCTACCATTTCCCAGAATTTCAGGGCAGATATTCTTCAAGGAAACAAGCTCATATCGCTTTCTCATACTGTAGTGTAATAGCTGGTGCCCAACTATATTAACATCTCCCTTAATAGCAATTGAAAGAAGCAAGAGAAGCCCCCTTAGAAAGAAGGAAGTAACCAGTGGGCTCAAGAGGAACCAATTAGCCTCTCCAGGAATGGGAGACTGGAGTGATTAGGATTGCAGGGTAGGGAGGATATCATTACAAAACACTTGGTGCTAAAAGGTTCATCCTGTGTAATGCCTTTTAAATAAAATCTACACTTGAAGCAGGAACTCAGTGTGCCAAACTGAATGTCTCTCTGAGGGCAATCAGCCCAGCTACTCACTCAAAATATTTCAGTTAAAGGTCCCAGGAAAATCAACTTGTTGCGTCTGTGGAGTCAACTTGCTGCTCTGCAGGACCTTGCTTGGAGCCCTGCAAGGACAGGCTTGGAAGATTTGAGATGAGGCTGTGCCTATGGCTTTATTTTTCAGTCTCATCTTGAATTCTTCTGGATTAGCACTGGTAGCGTGCACAGGCAGAATTTTAAAATCAGAGAGCAAAGGGTAGTGGGGTCTAAGATACCTCCAAAAATCCCATTACTTGCTATTAAGGGTTTTGACTGAAATGAATGATAAAAAAAAAAGAATGTTTTTTTTTCCTGATTGTCAGTGTAGCTTTATAAATGGATGTGGCATTCAGTTCACATTGCAAGCTTTTTAGTGTTAGCACTGTGAAAAAAATGACAAAGAAAAGGCATGAGGAGGAAGGGAAAGACAACTCAAAGAAAAAAAAAGAACAAAAGAAATGCTGACATAAAAAGTAAGAAGACAAAGTGCAGAGTATACAGAGGAGAATGGCAAGAAAGTTATTATTTAAAGTTTTAAAAATCAGTTTTCCTGATAAAAGGGCAACAAAGGAATCTGTCTGAACCTGTCGTCTCATGCATCTTTGGATCTTGGCAGCAATTTTCTGCCTGGCAAATAACTGGCAAGTTACTTCTGTAGGCTGAGACTCTCTCCAGTCCATAGACCACTGGGAGTGCTTACATCCTACCTAATCATGTTTCAGGGAGCTGTCAGGAAAACAAATTTGACGGAGAGGCTATGAATTTCACTCCAGAGCACTGTCCATACAACTCAAAATACAGAATAGATTTGCTCAGAAGTGCCTTTACTTTTATTTTCTGAATGATCTTTGGATGACCTTTTTCATCTAATTTTTTGTTCTTTTCCTGCTTAATACTACTTGGGAAGGCAGTGCAAAATTCTTGTAAGTATTCAGGTGAGAAGGAGAAACAGATGTGATTCTGCCTTCAGTTCCCATGATCTCTGCTTGTGTTTGAGACAGGGAGTTTACTTGCTTACTTAGTCTGTTCTTAAAGAACTTTTTATTCAAGGATATAAGATTGCCTCACAGATCGAACTTCTTTCTTTTCTTTTTTTTTGAGCTAGAGTCTGAACCACAGATTTTTTAGTTCTGTTTTCATATATTCTAACTTCAGATTTTTGAACCTATTTGTTCTACAATGGTAGAAGTGTGAGCGATGGCCAAACATTGTCTCCTGGCCTTTGCATCTTTACAGGAGGAGCCATCCCCTCCTGAGCTGGGATGTAACAGCAGTAGAGGTTCAGCACAGCTGTTTCTGATGGTGGAAAACATGCACAACTACATTTAAATGCACTTCACATCCAGTATCTTACAAAGACAGCTAGCAAGGAGTGAGGTGGTAGTGAAGAATGTAGAGGTGATGCCCAGTTATTTGTAATAGTGTACGTATCCTAGATAATGAGAAGGTTCAGAAATAGTTATTGAATTGTTGATATTGATGGTATAATGATCTATTTTTTATGATTTGAGGTTATAGAGGTCTCTTAGTTAGGCAGCATCAAATATGGCTAGGCAAAAAAATTACCTGAAAACCCCTGGAGACTCATTAGAAAAAAATGCCAGGCTGTGAAGGAGTGAGGACTCCACTTTCTTGTCTTCAGCCAAAACTACACAGGGAACTGGTAGCTTTGGGGATCAACATTTGAAATGGCTCAAAAGTGACAAGAGACAGAGGGGGGTTGGTGGAGTTGTCAGGAGCAGCTAGTGAAGAGCAGCTTCTACCAGGCAAAACTGTTTGAGCCTGCTGGAGTTACCAGAGAATTACATGCTTTAAGACAGAGGCATTTGAAGCGTTTTACTATTTTACTCCATTCTAGTTTCTGCTGTGTTCCCACCACTAATATCAAGAAATGCTATATAGGTAAGTAGTCTGATCACTGGATTAATTACAGGCCACAGCTCCTAAAGGCAAACCTTGATGGTACTCTGTGGGTTGCTGAAAAATCACAATTGCCACATGAGGGGTTGTTCCCGAGCCACCTGATCCAAAAGTGTGCATTTTGGCTAAACTGCAGCTGTACAGAGGCGAAAGCGCAGAGCCCGTCAGCTGAAGGAGCTGGATGGGAATCATGTAATCATGAAAACAGATATGGGAATTTGCCTTGTATTCCTGGGCCTTTCACCTTTAAACACCTGCTGTTCGTCACAGGAGGCCCAATGGCCTTCAGAAAATGAACAGCCCCTGTCTTTTCTCCTGGGTGTATATTTTTCAGGAAGAGTTGCCTTTGGCTAATAGCAATGCTCATTTCACCCATGTTGCTGAGGAAAATAAGGCTGAAAGCAAGTGGCTCTGGGATCCCCTCAGCTCCCAGCAGTTTGAAGCAGCTTGGCAAACATCCTTTTGTCTGATCCCCTTGTAAATGTAAGACTACATTCACAAAACTGCAGTCTCCTACCTGCCCATGGGCACTGCATTAACTTTTCTTTAAAATTCAAAGTAAAATAAAAATTCTCAAAGTATTTCCCTTTCACAACAAGGTTAAGACATAAATGTTCCCTGACAAAATCCTGAAGCAGAAGTCTAAACACCATAACTAAGTTATATACTCCAGTATTGAAACTCTGAGACTTAAACTAGCTTTTTTATTACATCTTGTGGAACCCACCAGGATTATTTGAAATGCAGCTGGTTTTTTATGCACAAAACCAGGACAGTCTCTCAGAAAGTATTGGAAACAGTTAATATTTTATGAGATTTGGAAATAAAATTAATCAGCGCTGTCTCCTCCCGTAGTGCTTACAGCAGTTATAAACAGAAGGATTTAAAAAAAAAAAAAAAAAAAGAGGAAGATAGGAAGATACTCTCACTAGGACTTCACATCCATGTCTAGGAACTGTTGGATATATGGTCAAAATTATAATCTGCAGCCTTTAAGAACACCTCAGATTTGGCTTTGAAGAAAAAGCATTCGGGTATATCAGTCTTTGTTCAGTGTGGTCTGGTGCCAGTCAGACCTTCCTTCCTCCACTGTCTCATTCTGTGAATTGACGATATCATACCTGAAGTAACTGACCTGTTTTGGAATAGGGAAGGTTGGAAAGACATCATCCTTGCAGCCAGGCACATATTACAGAGAAAGACGTCTATGTGATTTTGACAGAAATTGGAATTTGCTTTGAGTGGATGATGGCTGTGAATATAGAAGACGTGCAAACAGCATACTGGTGGCTGGTCACCAGGCAGCGTGTCGTAAATGCTTATTTCAAAATGATAGCAGGACAGCAAATGTCACTTCCAAAATAGCTATTATTTGAGTTGGAAAGGCGTGTTTAACATGTTTTTTTAGTCAGGAAACAAAAATGGTTTAGAAAGTTGTTAGACGGTAGCCAGACAAAACTAACACAGCATTCAAATAAGCACAAGCTCCTCACAAACAGACTAATAATTGTTTGTGGAGAATATTCAACAAATAACTTCAAATAAACAAGAGGAAAGGAGGATCTGTTCCTGGACAGCTTGTGGGCAGAGTAGGTGTCTAGCTAATATTCGTGCATGTATTTGGTTCCTAGCAGATTAATTCCTTTTGGCATGAGATGTAGCCTGTTACGAAATTGGCTACACATGTACAAGTCCATACTCCATTTCCTTTAGGGTTGCTAGGCTCAACAGTGATTGCCCTCAGTGGTAAGGCAAGCACGTAAATTAATAAATGTCCTGTTAATGAGTACACTAAATAGGAAAATATCTGAACTGGAAAAATACCAACTATACATGTTTTTCATGTTGGTTAATCAAATTAGCTAATAGGATAAAAGTCAAGGGTTATAATAGACATAACTATGAGAATTTAGTTTTGTCTCAAGTATACCTTTCTACATTGATAAGTCTTTCACAGAAGTGGTGATGTTATATGAGCTTAAAAGCAGCATGATGGCTGGGTGCTAATGCCTCCATTTACATGTCTGTGCGTTAAAGAAAACAACCAAACGTAATTTTTTAATCTGAACTTTCAGGTAACTGATGGTATGTATTAAAAGCAGCTCCATCAGACTTTACCATACAGAAGCCTGGCTGAGCAAATTCTATCTATCTCATCCTGGATTTTTAATCTGACTCTGCCTTTTCACATGACACATCCTTGCTCTTGATTGGAATTGGAAGTCTGTTCTCTCCAGTTTTCAAGCTTTGAGTTTTCTCTCCCAATTTATTAGCTGTCTGGAAGCCAGACATCCACCAGCTTCTCCCCTGTTGCATCTTGAATGCTGGAGGGGTGTTTTAAGGAAAAATAGCCGTAAATTTGACTTGAAATGTTACCCTGAGTGCATCGGTTTTGCTTTACTTAATACTGTAAGGCGTTTACTATGAATTCAATTAAATGTAATCCAGCAGCAAATGTGTTAAGGCTTAGGGATGCGGGGAGGTTGCACTGCCATACAAGTTACAGAAAGTAACAAGCATGCTGCCAAACCCAGCTCTTGCTTTTAGAGCCCTTGGAATATAGTCCTCAGACGTACTATTCTTCATTAAATAAACACAACTTTTTGTTATTGTGGTATGTGGCTGATTTTTATGCACAGAGCAAGACAGGGGCTTAGCATGGATCTTTGGTTGTAAGTATTTGTGCCTGCAAGGGCAGCAAGAGAAATCAGAGACTAGTGGAGTTAAAATGCAGTCGGATCGAGGGTCAAGTATAGCCATATCAAACTGCATTAGCCCTAATTAGCTGCGCTTGACGCGCATTGTCCAAATGATGTCCAAAAGCCAGCAAGCAGTCCAATGTCCTATTCCCGATCTGAAACCAGTTAGTTGGATACTTGTTGTCCTCAGTCCCTTTGAAAGCTTTTCTGGGGAGATTAAACTGAGCATCGAGGCGAAGAGCCCTGAGCACTGTGGTTGTGCAAGTTGTCATCAGAGGGAGGAGGAGGACGGGAGTGTGGAAGGCTGAGGTGCCTCCTGGCTCTCGCAGCACCAGCTGGCAGAGGTGCACCAGCCTCTCAAAGCAGCACGTTTGGCCGCCACCATCACCCAAGCTAGCAGAGCTCCAGCCAGCCACAGGAGATGGTTGTTGCCAGGAAAGTCTTTGACATCTGGAGTTCTAGCCATAAATAAAACATCGCAAGCTTGAAACCTGTTAACAGCCCTGCAAATCCTGGAATAGTAAATATATGCATGGTTGAGTTAGAATAATATGCTATCAAAAAAAAATAATAATAACTCACCTCCTTTTCATCATGATTCTTTATGTGAATGGTGCTGTCCTCCAAGTAAAATAATGTGCTTACCGTGTCTTGCCTATAAAAAATGAGAGCATAAACCTTGCAGAAAGGGAAGAGTGTTAAGTGCCCAGCAACAAAGAAGGCTTTAAAATAAATAGCCTTTAATTCCTATAAATGTCCTGGTGATGACAAGTTACAGACAGTAGAGAAGTCTGATTTTCCTCTGCCTTGCACAACCATTTGCCTGAAATTTGGATGTAAAATGCTGATTCAGTGGTTTCTTGCCTATAGCAGGAGTTCAGATCATTGTGGAAGCTAAGCTCAGGGTGGAAGGAGGCACAGCTCATCTGGGTTCTGTTCCTTGCTGGTGTCACTCGATTAGCTGATCTGGGGAAGTTCCTTAAACTCTGTGGCTGCATTTTACTCACCTGTGAATCTGAAGTTTCTTCTCAGAAGCAGTGCAAAATGAATATTTTATACTGCACTTTGAAATCCTCATATACAAGGCACTAGCATTGAGAAATATTTTATGGACAGAACCAGCCACGGTGAGATCTGCCTCTCTTCATGTAGCTTCTTTCAAAGATCAGAAACTGTTTGGACTCCTAGATGAAACAGTCCAGTGAAACAAGATGAACCCACAGTTCCCAACATGCCTATGATCTGTAACATCACAGGAAAATCAGTGGGTCTGATAATCCTACTAGGATAGCCTGGAAATAACCATGAAAGCCTTTTTTTTTTTTTTTCATTTGACTGAGCTGGGCTTTTGTGGTCTTCTTGCTGAGCATGCCAATAAACTTTCCTAAAGAATCCTGTGAAAGGAACCTACTGATTTTTTGATACAGCTCATCCTAAAGACTGATAGGAAACACAAAGCAGCCCCTTGGCTCCACCAGCCTGCAGGTCACCAGATGAGACCTTTGCAAGCTAAGTCTGGATCTGACCCCCAGGAGAGCTAGCCTCTTAAATACAAATAGCTGTCCAGCCTGCAGAAGGAAGGTGGCATTTTCCCACCGTTTGCTAACCAGCCTGTCAGGGCTGCTTTTCAATAATGACTAATTATATCATTAACAAATACTCTGGAGTGTTTGGGGAGTACTGCTGGCCGCCTAGGCTTGTTTGCAAAGTGCACTCCTGTTAATTTGACTAAACCTTGAGAACTGTGGAGTATTTGCATCTTGGTCTGCTAATACATCTCACGGTTGAAACCGGTGAATGTGCTGAGGGTTTTCGTAGCCACAGTAGAATTCTCTAGGAGTCAGGTGGTGCTCAGCGTCTTGCAAAATCTCATTCCTGGCTTATAGCTGTATAATTTTATTTATTTTTTAATGTTTCATTCCTGGCTTAAAGCTTTTTTTTATTATTATTATTATTTATTTTGTGTTTCATACTCGTTCATTAGAATGTGTCCTCTGCTGGATCCACTTTATTAATTGATCTGTTAGTTAATGTAAAAAAAGCTTATCAACAGAAGGGGAAACCTACCGCAACTTGTTGGTATGGCATGACTGGGGGTCTTAAAATTGTTTCTGAAAAAGAAACAAAACACGAGCATAGCAAGTCGCCACATCTGAGCGACATCCAGTTGTGAAATGCCCCATTTTATTTAATTTGTAAGTGCTGATGTGTTTTGTGCAATGCCTCCGGAGGAAGTTAGCAAGCCGTGCTGAGAAAGCGCTGGAGTACCACTGATCAACCGGTGGTGCGTGCTCCCGGGGCTGAGCCCGGCGCTGGGCTCCCTGACGCCGCAGCAGCGGCAGGGCCGTGCCCGGGCCGGCAGCGATGAGCGGCCGCCCGGCTGCGGGCCGGCACGGAGCGGCGGCGGGGGCCGCACCGGGGGGGCAGGTAGCGAGGAGCGGCTCGGAGGGCTCGCCCTGCGCCGGGAGGCGGCGGGGGCAGGCTGAGCGGTCCGCAGGGAGCCGGGAGCCCGGTCCGCAGCCCCCCGGCGGCTCCCGGCGGCGGGACCGCTGCCCGCGCCGCACTGCGCCCGGGGCCGGGGCCGCCCGGGGGCTCCGCCGCGCTCGGGCCCCGACCCGGGGGCGGCCCCGGGGGGCTCGGGGGGGGCCGCGCCGGTGACGTGGGGCTTGCGGCAGCCCCGAGCGGCAGCGGGCGAGCCCCAGCCCCCGCCGCCGCCGCCCGGTGCTGCGGCAGAGGGCGGCGGGCCGGGAGCCGGCGGGCGGCCGCGGGGCCGTGCCGGGAGCGCCGCCCAGGAGGGCTCCGGCGGCGCCAGGATGTAGGCGCGGGGCGGCGGGGAGCTGCCGCCGGCGACGGGCTCGCCATGAAGAAGCACTCGGCCAGGGTGGCCCCGCTCAGCGCCTGCAACAGCCCCGTGCTCACCCTCACCAAAGTGGAAGGTAACGCGGGGGCCGGAGGGGGGGTGCCCGGGGTGCTCCCCGCTCTCGGCTCCCCCCCGTCCCGTCGGGGCCCGGGGAGCCGGCACCGGCCCCACAGCCGGTGGGCGAGCTGCTGCCCGCTGGCACCCCGGCGGGACGGGGGGGGGCGTCGGGGGGAGGCCAGCCCCGCGGGAGGGACGGGGGGACCCCCCGAGAACCTGCCCTCGCCTCCCCTGCCCGGCCCGGCAGGCGCTGCTGTGGGGCTGTGTGGGGGCTCCGCCGCCGCGATGGGCAACGGGAGCCCCTCTGGGACCGCGGGGAGCTCCGGAGACTTTCAGACGGGGAAAGGGGCTGGGTGCGATCAGGGGTCCCCCCAGAGAGCCCTGAGGCTCCGGGAGTAGCGAGTGGGAGGCCTGGCTGGAGGAGCTGCGGTCCTGGGGAGAAAGAAGTAGGCTGTGTCCTGGAGCAGGGCTAGGCAGAGCAGGTGAGATGGACGGGGGAGAGCGGAGATCGGAGGAACTCAGAGGGTGCAGCTGAGGAAGAGGAGTTCATCTGAGGGGTGCATAGGGAGCTGAGCTCCTCGAGGAAGGGCAAAGAGGAAGGCACTGGCTTGGGGTACCCACTGGGGGATGTGGTGGTTGGGTGAGAGAATGGGGTTGGTGAGAGAAAAAGGTTGGCTCAGGGGAACGGAGGGAGGCAGGTGGCGACAAGCGAGAGGCAAAGGAGGGGAAGAACGAAGCCAAAAGGGGAATGAAAGGACAGGAAGAGGTAAAATGTGAATGTGAGACTCTATGGAAAGTTCATGAAGAAGGAGAAAAATAATAATACTGAAAAACTGAGGGGAAAAAAGATAGGAAAAGAAAAATGGTAGCAATACATCTGTGCGGAAGAAAGGGAAAATGCAGAAATGCCCAAGGAGGGGGAGAGGAACTAAAATCATCAAGTAGAGCTAAATGGGGAGTACCTGAAGGCTGTGATTTCGGTTCATGGAGAATACAGCTGTTGCATTCTCCCAGCATAAAATCCTCCTGCTGTAGAGGTAGGAGAATGGATCTCAGTTTGCTGAGTGAAAGAAGAAGCCAGATTTTAATGATGCTGTAATTATAATAAATACAAGCCCTTGGAGTTAGCTCCGTGCCCAACAAAGTGTTTCTCTCAAGGTTTGTATCGGAGGCTCCTCTGGGCAGTAAGCATGGCTTCCTTTCTTTTGGTGCACTGCACAAGCTTTGTGAATCATAAATAATAAAAACCCACTAGGTTCCAGCTTTGAAATGTGGGTCATATTCTGTTTCTACCAGTTCAAATACAGTTTATTACCTACCTTATATAGAAACAGAAGCAGAGCAGTCTTCCCCTGTGCTGCAAAATTGAATCCTTCCAAGCACATCCATGTCTGCTGTGTGTACCAGCTCCGTGATACCGTACCACCGCCCACCAGGGACTTTGTTGACCTAGTTGGACTTTTCCTTCCTTAGTTCAGATTCTTCTTTCTGTTATCATCAACGGCAATGTCTAAATTGCCCTGATGGTGTATGATAGAGACCAGAGGTTGTACAGAAGCAGGTAAGAGTTTCCTTCGCTGTATGTTTCCTTTTAATGAAACAGACTCGCTTTGTTTGAGAGCTTCTCTTTCCAAATCAATTGACAACATTTCCTTTCAGACTAATATTGACTAATTTTGCCAGCTGGTGTTTAGAGCTGTATGAAAAAGCTAGGATGTAGTTATAGACTGAAATGAGACAGTGGGCGTACAGTGGACTGCTTTCTTCCCTCGGTCTGGCTGCTGTACCTCTGGCAAAGATTTGTCTTCCTAAAGTTCTCTTGTAGCCAGCATCCCTTGCAAAGGCACAACCAGCGGTGCAAGCTCAAGACAGCAAAAACTTTGCTCTGCTTCGTAGGTAAGCTTATTTTCTTCCCTATCAACCACCACCAAAGCCTTTCAAGGATCTTGGGCGGAACCCCTGGGAGTATGCTTCTCTATAGGATAGTTAGCCAAGAGGAGCCTTTCATTGATATGCATTGTCGTGAAGCCTTCCAGCATTCCCTTTATATTTTCTTGTCGATGCAGTAGCTTCTTTACTTTAAAAGGAAGATAAGGACTTTGTGCGCCTTCAGAAGCGTGACTGCCATTTCAAATTATTTCAGAGATTGAATCATCAGTATGCACTGAGCCTGCTGTACCAGCACTTTTAAAGACAACTCTATCTACACGCATCACTCAGGCAGGCAGTAACCATACCATGTGTTTTGTGTGCCTGGTGCCATTGCGCACACTTCATATTTTGAGAAATGTAGGCTCGGTGCCTGTTTTGTGCCTGTCTATCTTTCTGTCATTGTTTTTATCGCCAGTTTCTATCCATACTGCATTTCTCTTGGACCAGGTGATTAGCTGGTTTCACCTTCTTTGTACGTGAAAGTTCAGAGTACTTGGAGGACTGCCTTCCCTTCCATGGGAAGGTAAATATCCATCCCTGCTCTGCATCTTGGGATCTTCCAGAGGCAGGTGACATCAGTTTTCACAAGAGGCTCCAGGACAATCACCTTGCCAGAGAAAACCCATCCTTCACTTAATTAGTCCCTACTTAGAGCTCCTTATTCTCAGGCTTCTGGCACCAACAAAGTGGTATCACAGCCTCCCCATATGGCACCTTTACTCTGCACTATCAGGAAAAGTGGCTGGCGGTATTCAAGGTTGCTTGTAACACAAATAATACCCCTTTGTTTTCAATTATTACACATATATGTCCCAGTGTAGTTGCTGTGGAACCGGATTCCTCCACCTGCTCTTTTGGAGTAACTTTGTTTGCATCACGGGAGTTACAGGGAATTTTTACAAGTACAAATGGGAAGTGAATTTGGCCTTTAATGTATTTCATGCCTGCGGGGAATTCATCACAAATGTATCAACGCTGTAATTACTTCAGTAATAAATCTTTTTGGCTTCTTTAGCAAGCATAGGCTGAAGATCCCAACCGCAGCAAAAACTTCCATGAGTGGCAGTATGCCTCCCTCAGCTATGTGATTCTTTTTATCCTCATTTTGCAGATGGGGCAGACGAGAAACTGCAGAATGAAGCAGCTTGTCTAAAAACAAGCAGCACATCTTTTCACAGAACAGGGGAGAAAAGACCTACAACAGATAGAAACAGACCCCCTAAGCCCCGAATTTGTGTTCTGGCCACAGGAGGGCACCCCCAAGATTGGACATGCTCAGGGTGCGAGAGGGCTTCTACTGAAGTCGCTGATTTCTTGCATGTTCCTAATTAAACTTCCTTTTGGGGGGAAAAGCTCAAATGCTGCATAAATACATCTCTGCATGAATACTGTGCCGCTGTTAGCAGTGTTCTGCTGCTGTCATCTGAAAGTTTTGGTAATCAGACGGTGCTTGTTCATGCTTTGGCTGAGCACTAGGACAGCCCCCGTGAAAATTGCACCCAGGAGTAGGCATCTGTAGAGCAAGAATTGTGCCCACTGGTCTTTTTTATGTGAGAAATGTACATTGTAAAACTATACAGTGCTCATGTAATTCTAGAAAACAAAAGAAACGGGAGAGCAGGAAAGGCTGGTGAGCCAGTGGTTCAGCCAAGGCTGCTGGTTTGCCCATGCTTCCCCACTGAAATGGCCTTTGTGAGGAATGCACACCTGCTTCTGCGTGGAATAATTAATTTGCAAAATGTTTGCTTTTGTTCAGCCTGTCTTCTTGCACAGAAGACAAAAAATAGCTGATTCTTTGATGTGGACATTCACAATCACGGCAGAAACCATCAAACCCATGCTTTGCTTGTTCCAGGGCTGTGGTAGCAGCTTTCACTCACTCCTTGCCAGAGCTGGGACAAAATGAATGCTGTAGGGGTGAAGTTAATGGTAACAAGAGGCAGGGGCTTTGCATACAGGTATGAGAATGAATGGGGGTGTAATCTGCAGTTTGTCTGTTTCTCCACTGTACCTGCTGCCATGTGCTGTTATCCCAGGGTAAAGTCAATGTAGCTTACTCCTCTGCTGGAAAAGGGGTGCTCTATTTCACGTTTACTGAGTGGTAAATTCACATAGGCAATAATTACACTCTGGCTTTAACCCGTGGCAACTTCTGCCCAATTTTCCTATTTCTCTCAGTGTTTTCGGCTAATTCACCAGCCTATTTGAGCAGATATCCAAGATCGTGCTCCAAAGGAGTGAGGAGTTTCTTGTTTCATAACACCTGGCACCCTTCCCAAATGGCGCAGTGCTTTCCTAGTCTTTAAACAGTCTCAAAATGAGCCGCTCTTAGCTGTGCTAGGCTTACTCACTGGGGATTCCTGCCAGCTCATCTTTGATCGTGTCCCACTCATTGTTTTCTATACCATCTCGCCTGTGCATACTCATAATCTATAGGTTTAGAGGTGACTCATTGCTTCTGCACTGTGTATCCCCTCCCCAAATGATACAAAAATAAAACGAATGTATGAGACCATTTTGATGTTAGTGAACTAATGCTAGAGCAGGAGCTTTAATGCATCACGGAGCAGAAAGATAAGTTATTAAAGATTTATCCAAGCTTCCTTACTTTAGTGGCTGAAACGAGCCAATATGTACACAATACAGACAAACAATATTTTCATTTATAGTGACAGAACCTAAGAATAACATCAACCATTGGATAATCTGAGACTTTCTGTAGATCACAGACCATTAAATTTCACCCACATACCCCTAAATGAAGCAAGGTGCATTTTCTTGTCATCTTGAATCAATTTAAGCATTTGCTTTCAAACAATAAGCAGATTACTAATCCGTCTATTTAATCATAGATTTCTCTCATGAGAAGGTGGAACAAAGGCTAGTAAAAAGAAATATTAAGTCGCCAGAATGCATCATGCGTTGTCTCCTAATTTCATTTGATAATATTTGTAGAAGAAAATTTCACCTCTCTTTTCATAATGGCCTACAATTGTAGATGGAAGAGTATATAGCGTAGAAGCAGTTCAGTATAAGAGCTAGGGAAAAGACCAGAAGTTCCACGTGAAAGTCTACAATCTCTTAACGTGTATTCCCTAGCCATTGCCTAGTTATAGGGCACATGAGTAGTATTATTTACATTGTACCTGTTTGGCCCCTTATACTCAGCACAGCACATTCACCTGCATACTAGGTGGTTCCCTCATCGTGGCTGGAGTACCATCACCAACCTTTAATCCAAAGCCCAGTTACTCTTTGTTAATTATAAACTGTGAGTGCCACTGCAGATCTGGACAGCATCCTGCAGAAGCAGGAATTTGGCTGATAAGAGAGTAGATTAACTTTGTAATCATCACCGAGTTTTGCTGGCAGTCACTGCAGCGTCAGATCAAAGGCAACAGGAAACAAGGTGTTCTTTGCATTGCAGAGATGGCTTGCTTTCAGGCAGAGATGCCCACCAAATGTGTTGGCACCGTGTACTGGAGAAGCCAGGCACCACCTCCAACGTTAACTGCCTGATTCCAGGAACTTAAATCCACTCTTAATTTGTCATAATGCAGAGGAACCTTGCCTTGAAATTTTGAGAGTCCCACACAAGGCATAAATATCTCCATGGGATCTAGTACCCTTTGATTATACAAAAATTATACACTGAATTTTCTTGATGTAACAGGAATGGGTTTTGCTCAGCCTCACTATTTCTGGCCATAGAACAAACTCCTCGAAGGAAAGACCTGTGAGTCCCATAAGCCTTGTAATTTGGTCATGGAGAATAAAGAAATGAGGAAATATGCTCTGGATATAGCTTTTCCACAATCACCTCACATTCCCTAGTGCATCTTTCAGCAAAGATAGCATTGTATTTATGGCTGAAAAAAAGTATGAGTATGTCTTCTATAGCTGATTGAAACAATAAGAGGTTCCAAAACCCTTCCTTATTGAAAAGAGGAGAAGGTAATTATCAGAGAGAAAGTGGAAACTGGAATCCTTACGTGTAATATTTTTTTTGCTCAGTTGTAATAATTTTCTTGATGCCAACAAGGGTCTAGCCAAGCCTAGATTTGTTACCAAAGGAGACCCAGCTTTGGGTGAGCTTGCCAGTGAGATGTGAGGAGGCATCCTCTTGTTTCCTCTGGTACATCCTTGAGCAGCAAATCACATGAGGACTTTTCTGGATATATGTATGCTGCTCCAACCATTGTGAGCAGACTGAAATCCATTTCAAGTCTGCTCTGTTGTCTGGTTGTTAGTTGGCAGAGACAGATGCTCTGAGTGTCGTGTTCTGAATTTAGGACCTAAAAAAGCATCATGTTTTAGGTTCAATAGCAGGTTAGCAGGTTTTTCCTAAGAGAACAGTCAACTGGACTTAGAATTCAGTGTGCAAAAGACCAATGGGCTCTGACAAAATCCGTTACCTGAAACTGTGTATACCTGAATACCAAGCAGCTCAGAATTTCAGAAAGCTCTGTAAGGGAAAAACAGCATTGTCTCATTTCTGAAAAAATGCAGCCAGCATAGCTGGTTTACCACTCAATATAATACCTGTTTATATGTCCTGATACGGATGTGGTATTCATATTAGTATAAGTAGCTGAGTATTGCCTTTGGCAATTAAACCATTGCCCAGGAAAGATGTGGCACTCAAACTGCTGGCTAATATAGTAGTTTCCTGTAGAGAATACAGTCTTGTTTTTTTTTTTCACCAGAACAGACAACCATTATTTAAACCTTTGTTCCAGATGAAATTTGCAAAGCCTCCAACTCACATTTGCCCAGAATCCAGTTTTGGCCATGGCTTATTTTTATTCTAATGCAAGTTGTACTTCCATAGAGATGCTGGTCTCCTCAAAATAAATGGCAAAACTCACAACTGCAATTTTTATTCAAGAAGGAAATTCAGAATAATGAAAAAAAAAAATCTAATTTTCCATACTATCAAGAATACATATCTCATAATCAGGATTATTCTGTATGTCCATTTACAGTTGTTACTTTCCAGTACCACAGTGTACTGTAATAAGCTCACAGTGTTACCAGTTTTCACTCTGGACTCCAGTCACGCATTCTGCTTAATAATAAAAAGGACAGTATTTAGGGGAACGCCTCACCCCACAACATTCAAAGTGGAATATCATGTTTTAATGAGGCTCATTTCAATGCAGCAATTTTAATAGAATTTCTAAGCAGTTGCCTCTGAAGATAAATTAAATGGATTACAGTGCAAGTTGCTGCAGTACAGAGTTGATAATTTATCAGCTCTCTCTGTGTCACTAACAGGAATTAGAATATAGATTTTGCAGAAAGTCTTGCTGGAGTATTTGAGAGGAATAAAATAATATATATATGCTAGGGAGGAGAATTTAGCATATCTTCAACAAATATGTGCAGATCTGTTATTTAATTCCAACTCTTAGTAAGCTTAGATATAGTATCTAGCACAGGATAAACCAGGAATTAATATATGATAACCATCAGTGATAGAAATCACTATAGTTTTGAGTAGTACTTAAGGATTTTGGAGTACCTGTTAGAGTAAACTTATGCCTGCTTGGCAAGATAAGCTATACGGATGATTCAGTAGTATCAGTGATATGGGACACAGATTTCCATAGATAAAAGCACAGGAGACTCATCTTGACCGCCTACAAGCCAACAGACCTATTTCCTACCCTGTTGAAATTAAGGTGAGATGATCAGATAAATTTGAATGTCCTGCATAGATTATCTTAACACTTTATTTTTTATGATTAATTAATTTATATAATAAATTCCAATAGCAAAAAAAAAAAGGTCTGAACTCAGTCGGCATTTGTCTTGCTTTGAATCTGTACTCATGCAGAGTTCCCATTTACAGTTACCTTCATCCTTCATAGAATTTATGCTGTAGCCTCAAACAAATTCAGACTTTCTGATCTAACAGGTTAATACCCTGGTTTTGTTGTTTAAAATAACCTCTACTGTGACTTTCTAAAATTTTATCCTGTTTTCATTTATTCTTAATGTAGTCATGCTATTCCGTGATCAAATTAAGTAACATAATTTTTATCTGTTACTGTAAGGCAGAGCATTTAGAGAGCACTTTTACAGTTTCCTAAATATTGTCTAAAAATCCACATGTGCAATGCCATTTTGACCAATTATTCTCATTTAAGAACTGATTTTATGAAGATTTATGGGGCTTTGTCATTTTTCCATCATGATGCGTTAATTGGTATTCATTGAAAAATGTAAAAATGGTCTGTTAGACCTTCAGGACCTCCCACAATAGGGAAGATTGGGTATTGTGCATAGACAAACCCAAACACTAAGCGTTACAGTCCCATCCACCAGCCACCCATGGACACTGCCAGCTTCCCCTTAGGAAGCTAAGAGCAATTTCCTCAACAAGCACATGAACAGCCGCCTATGGGGCCTGGCCAAAGGTCCTTCTGGTCCTGCCTCCAGCTTGGTGGAATTGATTGGGAAGGTGTTTTTCTAGCCTGAGATGAATCTCTTCCACTGTGGGCATGCTGTCAGTTGAAATTTCCCTCGATGCAGAAAACAACTTTTTGCTCTGTTTTCTGCTTTGTTCCTAATAATTGCTGGCAGATAATAATTTTCCTATTTTTTTTTTTTTTTTGGCTGCTCCTGAACAGTAGGTTGTCTTTTCTGTGGGACAGCCTGGGAAGAGCTCAGGATCCCTCACGGTAGATGGGTCAGAGCCCACTCTGTGTATGCAGCATGTGGTTCGCATACTCCCACCTGCACATCTGTACGCTTCTCCAGTTTGCTGTTTTATGACCACACCGCTTTGCCTGTCATCCTGCAGCCCTGGATGATAACTTCATTTCATTAGGAAACTGGCAGCTCACCACTTGCCCTCGTGATATTTATAATTACGTTGAAGAGTGCAGGTCCCACAGCAGGCCTCTGCAGAGCTCCAGTCACTCCTCTCCATTGCTTCCTTTACTCCTTCCTGGTTTCCTGTCTTGCACTGGGCCTTTTAGTCATTCCAGCACCTTCCCTGGCTGCCTATTTTCTGTACAACCCTTTGGAGTGGGATTTTGTCAGAAGCCTCTTTTAAACCTGGAACGAGAAACTACATTTCCTTCATCAGTGCGGCCATCCACCCCTGTCAAAGGACACCAGTGAGGCTGCAGGATGAGCGGCCTCGCCTGTCCTGTGGGTAATGCTGAGAGCAGGCCTGAGCACGGCTTTATGCCACACTAGGATGCCCGTCCCTCTCTATTGCTTGCTCGCTGTAGCACTTGCTGCTCTGTTTCACAGCTGAGTTGGCTGGCAGCTAAGTGTCTGAACCTTGCCTTTCAAAAAGCGGAGGGGGAGCAAGAGCTCATCTTCCATGGCTCGGCACATAGGGCACCTCCTTGTGGTGGCAGCTCCCCAGCTGGAAGGAGCCCAGGGCCAGGGGAGCCACACAGCAGCAAGGCTGGTCTGCCCAGAGTGAAATATGCTCTCGTTTGCTGGGAAAGCTTTAACTGAGGAGGTCATTTGCCCAGGGGAGAAAAAAAGTGATGTTTTAGGCTTGTTCCAATGATTATTTCAGATATAGACTAGAAATATTTCTTGGAGATGACTTTTTAAAAGAGAGATGTAAACTGTGCTTTGAATCCTGACAGGGTCTAGGTGTAAGAGAGGCACCGACCTGCTTAGGAATCCACCTAGGTGAGCCCAGGGACAGGTTGTTTGGTATGTGAGGGGCTCTAAGGGGTATGGGAGGAGGATACAGCTGGTGCAAGCAGCTTGGCAAAGCTAAAGCTCATTTGGAGAAGGAGGCAATGTCCCATTGTGCAGAAATTAGGCTGTACGGTCTCTCATTGCATTTCCATGCAGCAGAAACATAGGCCTTTGGGAAGGTTGTTACATGGAGATTACTGGCTTCCTAAATGAAATATTAGAATTCCTTAAAACCAGCTATCAGGATGGTCTGCGAGAGGAGAGGTCATCATTAACAATGGCATGGGAAATCTGCACCAGTGACTGGACGCTGTGACAGGTGACCCCCTCAGACCTCATTCTTTAACCTGACCAACTGTGAAGAAAACGCCTGGGCAACATATCTGAATAAATGCCAGTATTTCAGATTTAGACAGCTACAGAGGCAATTAGAGACGTAAATCATTTTGTGGATTTGGCACTTACTCTTCTCTTCACAGGATTATGCCTCAGCAGTTTTTAACAGCTTAGCTCAAAAATCCTGGACACCTAAATAATGCATAGCTAGTGTGGTAGATGGAAATGGGATAAAAACACTTGCAGGAGTTTGAGACTCTGCTACTGAGGCAAATAGTATTCTGTGTCCTGAACACCACCAGCAGCGGTCATTGTGTGTGTTCTTAGGTATGTTTGGAAATGGTAATTGTTTAGGAAATAACTGTCACCCACTAATCTCTCCATGTAGTAATTACTGGGTGAAGAGGAAGCCACAGAGTAGCTGAAGTTGTGTGAATATACTTTGCGTAGTGCCCAGCTCTGATCCCCCTGCATGTCACGGGTTTCTAGAGCTCCTAACCACTCTGAGGATCAGGCGCTGTCTTACAGGAGACATCTCCCATATCTGTTAGAAGAAAATAATATTTTTGCAAGCTTTACAAACTTTCTGTGCAACACCCAAACAGCTACAAAACATTTAAGAGGCTAGCAAAATACAGATGCCTTGAGGATGGCTCATTTGTAATTGTTAGAGAGACCTGTGAGGATTCTGTCAACGATTTTTCAGAAGTGTTCCTTAAAGAGCTGTTTAAGAATATGCTTACATTATGCTCACATGCAAGCACGTTCATAGTCTGGGGAAGCTGAGGGAGTTGTACATTATCATTAGGCACATGTATCAGTCCCTAATAGACAGGACCTTAGTCTGCGAGGGTCACTTTCTCTCTCTGAAGGTCTGGCAAGGGCACCCTGCGCTTTTGTAGTACTTCTTTCTGTCATTTGCTGACTAGCTGGGAACAGCGAGAGCAGCTTGCTGCTGACAGCTATACATGTTTGTGTCGTGGGCCCATCTCAGAGCCTGCCAGCGCTGCCTGCTGTGGCTTTACTCTTGGTTCCTGACAGCAGTGGTGGAGAGGAGGGACACATCTCACCCTGCTTCGGGCTCCTACACCAGAGACACCCACTTCTGGGCTTATCTCCCCAGACTGTTTAGGGCTGGTGGAGAGAAACAAGCACTTGGAGAGGGTGATTCATCTGGCTTGTTTTAATCGTCTACTTTAGGATGAGATAAATCGTGCTATGGAAATGTCTTTTTTTTTCTGTCTACTAACTATGCAGAAAGTGTAAATGACTGTCTCAGATATACAAGTCTGCATAGCAGATGTCTCAAACTGGTAAGAGGAATGCCACCCTTGGTTTCTATCAGGATCACACTCTGAAGATACACTGTGAGGTTCAGCCCTATGGAGAGTCTTAAACCGGTGAGCTGTGCACAGGAGTCTTAAGCCATAAGTGAGGCTTAAGGCCCTTGAAGTGGTCTGGACAGGCTGCTTAAGGGCGATACCAGTGCGGGGGTGGGTTTTCTGTAACCCAGTGCATCTCTAGTCAGTGAGAAAGGGCACTTCAGTGAAAGCATATACCTTATGTGGGATTAGTTGTGCCTTCTGGTGCCTGTTTCTCACCCTGGACTCAATCAGGAACAGGGGATGACTAGCTCGGGTGTGGGTGTCCCTACCACAGGTTTCTTAAGTTAGCCGAGAGGGGTCTTACCCTTAACGGGGGAAACACAGAATGTCTGTTCTGGGGTTGAGGATCCCAGAGGGCACTGGCATTGGAGGTGATTTCCTTCAGGTGTTTGTAAATGCCACGGGAGACAGACTGGGCTGAAAGGGAGGGAGGAATGGTCTCAGCTGGGATTTATGAAACAGAAAAATGAATGATCAAACAGGAGAAAAGAAAGCCAAATTTAGTAAAAGCAAGATAGGCATTTTTCATCTATCTCAGCATCTTGATTTACTCTTTTGGGGCATATAGTAGCATACAGAGCAGTCTGCTGCAAGGGGCAAAGGAAAAAAAAAAAAAAAACAGGAAGTCTGGCGGAAGATGTCCAGAAATAAAATTCTTTAAAGTCCTGCCTCATCTGCTCTGAAAAGCCATTTTGCCATCTTTAAATTGCTGTGGAGTCTGATGCCAGCTGGCCCTTGTGCAGCTTTAGAAAGGGGATGAGAAGCTTCTCATCCATGTGTGGGTTTGCCATCACCCAACCTACACCTGTGCAAGAAAAACTGTCCCTATGGGGACACAGGGAGTGGACAAGCAGAGCTACAGCTCTGGGGGTTGTGCATTCCAGCCAGCAGGCAGGTCCCCAACCCAGAAAATGAACAGAGGGGATGATGTGTGTGTATATTATCTATAGCCTCCACCTTTTCCAAAGACAATCTGGCTTTTTGAGACAGAAGCACAGAAAATTTGGGAGCACAGAAAATAGTGAGCACAAGATGCAGTTTCACAGCCAGATAGTTAAAAGATGTCCCTGCTTGTAACTCTTGATCAGCCAACAGTGATTTTTACCTCTAAATTTGAGGTCCATCATCATGAAACGTGTCATGCCTGGGATAAGTTTTTACTCCGTCCAGCATGTAAATGCATCCAAAGAATGAGCATCACTAGAAATTTAAGCCTTGAGCAGCAATATCACTGTAGTAGAAGTGGTACACTCAGTATTGTCATTTCCTGAAAGTGAATGTCTTGGGGCACTGAACACAAAGTTAAATGTACATGGGTGAGTCATTTTGCCTATGGGGTAGAGAGAACATCAGTAAAGTGTAGCTTTATTTCAAAGGGACTAATTGCCAAAGAACAGACCTAAAAGATAGCGATGTTGCCTACAAGCTGCCCAAATGAACTGCTAGCTTATGAGTACGTGCATGGTGTAAGAGGGAGCAGGACAGGCATCTTCAGCCTGGAAGATCCTCACCGCGTTGTCTGCAGTGGGGTGTCCATCAAACACGGCATTACTTAATACTGAGTGCCTGGTGGGTCAGGGCGTGTGGTTGTGATTTTCCACCTTTTCAGTGGGTGCCAGAAGTACTGGACCCCAGAGGTCAGATACGTTATCCTGCCGTCTCAGTGACCAGTTCTTATTTTAGAAAAAATAACACAAATTCAGTGTTGTCACTCAGAGCACCTACCTGTCTTGGGATGTCGTATATCCCAGTGGCTTCAGGCATATTCCCTGCTGTTAAATATCTTCAGCAGGAGGGGGTTAAATGCTGGTTTCCTGCATCCAGGAGGAAGAACTGCAGAGAAGAAGGGGGCAGAGAGTACTCCTCTGGCTGTCTTCTAGAAGGAGGAACATTTTTGTGTGCCTCTCCAGTGGTTTCAGAGATGGGCTGTGGGTGGAGGAAGGCTGTTCCTTGCACTAGCAGTGGCACAGCCCCCTCTGAAGCCCGTTGCATAGCTAGCTGAGGCGGCTCTCACTTGGCACTGTGGCTTCCTTTTTGCTGTGCCCAGCTCTCCTCCTTGGCCCATGGGAAGCATGCCAAGGGGAGTTCACGAAGGTGTAGAAAGTGTTTGGTCTTACACTGGCAGCATCCATTAGAAAGGCGCGAGGGGAAATTAAAAATTATAGCCATCGTTGCGGGGCTTGTGTGGTGGACAGTAAAGAAGGTGCTGTCAGCTGCACATTATTTGCTGAAGTTAAAGGAAACCAAGGTATCATCGTACAGCAAACTGAACTCTGACCAGTCTGTGCCAGGCAATAGAGGAAGGAACGTTACTTACAAGTAGTGGTGTAAAGAAAACGTATTAAAATGTTTAGAATGAGCTAGAGCCTCAGCCTTATTTCAATTCTGCCTTCTTCTGATGTTTAGCAGGTAGCTTTTGAGCTTCCCGTTGTATGTTTAACACAATGCTACATTAACTTCGGATAATTCATTGGCCTGCTGATGCATCTCCCATTATGTGGGAAGCTGCCCACACAGTCTTCTATTGAAAACTGAAATAAGTGAAGAGTTCAGCAACGTCCCCATCTCTTTAAAGCCACTCAAAAACACCAGCAAAAATCTAGATGTTTATTCCTTTGCTGCTGAACGCTCTTCGTAGATCTCAAGATGTCAGACGGTTACAAAATACAGCTTTGCTAGGCAAACTAATGGTACTCTTAGCTCAGATCAAGCATTTCTTTTATGTGAAGGACTAATTAAATACTTCTCTCCATTGGAATAAACCTTTCATTTAATGATGTATTAGCTTACGTAAATACAAAATTAGGTTAACCTGAAATAAGATGTTTTAAGAGATTGTCCATTCCAACCACTGATTCCCACCAATATAAGGAAGGACTTCCATACGTGGATCTCTTAGTCTGCAATGAGCATGGATAAATGTTTGGCAGTATAGTCCCTCATTATCCTGGCTGTACTTATATTTCTCTTTCCACCTTTCAATGCCTTTGGATGCTTTTGAAGTTGTAGGCTCCTGGCTTTCAGCATAAATCACTATTACTTCATCCTTAAAGTGAATGGGCCAACTAAACAAATCAGCCTTTAAGAGAAATCACTGCTGGCTGACTGTTGCATGCAGGTGACTTGATGGCTTCAGTGGATGTTGAATGGAGTTAATTTACAGCAGGTGAAAGCCCTAAAGGCAGTGGCCTGCTGCTGAGGTCTGCCAGCACCTTTTGATCTCAGTAGGAGATGAGCCACCTAGCGCTGCATTGCTCATTCATTTACAGCCTGGACACAGTTATCTGCTGATAGTGGTAAGATAGCAGGACTCTAACAATTCATGTTTAAGGATATAAGTAAAAACCAGAAATAACAGCAGGTGCTGTCTTTCAGAATCGTCGCCTGGTTTGTACACTGCCCGTAACTGGGCCAGTGGGTGCTGAGGTGTGCGGCTGAGGAGCTGCCTCCACTTTGGGGTGCTGGATGCCGGGTCCAGCCCTAAGGCATGTGTGAAACCCAGCTTTCCAGCAGCATCCTAGGCTTGGTTAAACCAGGGAAAAGTCAACGTGCTGTATCACATCTGGTGCAGGACTCAAGCCGAAAAAAGTTACGGCTGCGTAGTCTGAGACACTTCAGGGCAGCCTGTGGGTTGGTCTAGCTGTTGGCACCTGCCGCAGGAGAGCTAGGGACCGCTGAAATGCTGGGGGATCCAAGTTCAGTATTAGTCGTGCTACGTGTGTTGCAGTGAGGATGCTCACTGCAAGGTTAACTACGTGGTCCCCTCCCTCCTCTTAAAGAAACGTCATACTGCGTAAGCTGCCCAATTCCACGTTTTCCAAGACGATAACAATTCCAACTATTGCTGCAATCCCCTTTGCTGCTCTACCAAATTCAGTGCTGTATTTTTCAGTCATCTACATGTCCTTACAGCATCAGTTTTAAGTGGCGTGTTAAATCTTTCTACATACATCAGAACATGTAATTTTAATTTCCATTTACTCAGTGGCTTTTAAATCTAGAGGTGATAATTATTATTTACATTCTAACCATGCCTTAGTTGAACCAGAGGCCTTGCAATGATCTAAAAATGAATGACGCTTTGTGGCAAGATCTGTATTTATTTGTTTATTTTGGCTGGTAAAGCCCCACCTGACTTCAGAAGGCCCCAGGATGGGAAAACTAAAATTCTGCCCGGATTTCCTCAGTAAGCCTTGTGTTTTCTTCTCCCCAGGGGATGAGCGCTCCCGGGAGTCTCCAGCCCCAGCAGAAGCACAGATGCAAGCCGGGGCAGAAGGTGGTGGAAGGGTGAGCCGCTGTTGCTGGAAATGCTCCGTGACACAACTCAAGAAAATTTTCTGGGGTGTGGCCGTGGTCTTGGGTGTCTGCTCCTCCTGGTCGGGTTCAACCCAGCTAGCCAAACTAACCTTTAAGAAATTTGATGCACCCTTCACTCTAACATGGTTTGCAACAAACTGGAACTTTTTATTCTTTCCTTTGTATTATCTTGGACATGTTTTTAAGTCAGCTGAAAAGCAGTCTCCAAAGCAGAGATACAGGTATGGGAGCTTTTGTTTTTTTCTCCTGTGGCTCTTGCATGTTGCTCTGCCTCTAAGCCGACATTTTACTCATTAAATCAAACCTGCAGTTGCTTTCCTCTTCAGGTTTGTTAAAAGGTGCTCTGAATTCATTCTGTCATATGATAGCTGTTGATATTACTCTTAATACAGTTTGACTCCAAAAGTAAGAAGTCCGGGTTTATTAGAAATACACGCAAGTCGGTTAATGAAAGTCCACCGTTTCTGTAATTACTTCTCAAGAGTTTTCTGTTCAGACTCCTGTGGCCATCATTTTCTTTATTAGGGTCTTCTTCCTCTGCCTTACAGCTGACCTTTATGGCAATCTCTGAGTAAGCAGAGAAAGCTCTTCTTTCCAAAGTCGAGACTTGTGCAGTGCCTCGAATAGCCAAGTAAAAGGTATTACAGTATTTTCCTGGCATTATGCCCCTGACATCTAAGGCCAGACTCTGATCCCAGTTAAACTCGAGCTGTTTTGTTTATTTCCGGGAGGAAGCACAGTCATAAACAAGGACAGTATTTTGTCTTCAGCACACCTTTTCTTCACAGCAAGCCAAACCCACTGAGCCTGAAGGACTCGTGGAAAGCCGTGAGTGCCCATCCTCCATGAGAGGCTAGGATGCTCTAGCTGCTTGAAGGACTGCCTCTTGGTGAGCGCTCCTTCATCTCATCTCCTTTTGGCTTCAGGGAGGCGCCTGGGACAGATGGGATGAATCAGCCATCAGGACGTCCTGTGTCAGAGCCTCCCTGATACATGGAAGGATGTGAACAACATTTTCCCCTTCTGTTACACAGTGGGACTCACAGCCTTTTAATGAAGTAGCTCAGAAAATAAACAGTAAGAAATGCACATTTCTCAGCTTCCAGCTGTGCAGCTAGTGGGGAGGAAACTCACTATGGGAAACGTAAGAAATCAGGTTACTCAGTTATACTGATTACACTGTACCTCCTAGTACCAGGGTTAAGATTATTAATTTTTAAATTGTGCTTATTAGCCATTATTGTATTTTCTTCCTCTCCTAAATCATTGAGGCAGCTACAGATAAAGGAATTTCACTGCAGGTCCTAAAGCAGTACCAGAAGTTTTAAAGACATTTTCATAAGATGCTGTGTTTCCTACACTTCAGTTTGTTGTTTACTCCATAACAGACATGGGGGCTTCAGGGTTGAGAAAAGTATGGAGGTTAGAGAAAGAGTTTAATCTAAAAACAGGAAGAAATGCTAGCCCCAAACAACTATATTCTAGTTTCTTTGTTGTGTCAGTATTTTTCTTTCCAATTGCCATCAGACAATGTTTTAAATACTGATGAAATCCAGGGTGAATGCCTGTGGTTCACCAGATTCCTGGGCTTAAAACCAGAGCCTTACACTCTTTGTTGCCACAGTTAATTGATATGGGCGATAGTTTTCTGTCTTCCATTTAATTAAATGATGACTGAGTTGAAGAGCAGGTGCAAGCCCTGCAGGCTATTTGGGATGCAGGGGGACATCATTACGAATAAGCCTACAGCAGGCTTAGTGAAGAATGTGTGTTTGTGAGTCTGACTAGCGCGTTGACTAGGGTTAATTTGCAGAGTTTTTATTGGTGTCAGGGTCAACAGATATTTGGAGATTTGGCTTTGTTTCCTGTCCTTGCTGCAGATTTGTTTTGTGGCTTTGAGCAAGTCACTGCAGACCTCAGATTCCTTTGTACTCTCTGGATGAGACAGTGCTTCAGAGGGAGGATTGTCCCTTAGAATCGTAGAATCATGTGCTTATGTGGTGTCTGCCCCAGCATGTCCATTATCCAAACTGAGACCTTTTGGTGCTGCTGCACTAGCTACCAATGAAAAAAAAAAAAAAGCATTACTGATCATCTGCCTATTTCAGTACAGCTGAGATTTCACATGCTTGTAAGTCAGGTTCTGGGCTCCAGAATCCTCTCCTAATTATTCCCCCTATTTTGCATATTTTTATATGTGTGTGTGTGCGTATATATATATGTATATGTATATGTACACACCTATAAAGAAACTTGGCAGGTCTATATGAGGCATTACCATCTTCAGGAAAGCTTGTACTCTAGGCACAGTCAGACATGTTATGGAGGCAGTGGATGGGCTTCTAGATAATTAAAATAGACATTTCTGATGTGGAACTAACAAAAAAAACCACCTTGCTTAATCAGTTGCTGCTGCATTTATCCTTCACCTTCATATATTTAATTTATTATCTGAGCTCTCTGGCAGGAATCTGCAGTGAGATAAATGAAAAGTAGGTACTGGGAGAAGGTAGGAATGTGACATCTAAGTCACCTTAGTAGTAAGGTAGTAAACAAGGGGATTCTCAGATCTTGCCTAGGCAGGTTGCTAAAATCTATAGACACCTGTGTTGACAGCAAAGCTTCCCGAGGACACCTGTGCTGCCACCACCTCTTCGTCAGGGCTGGGCAGCTCAGCCTCCCTTCAGCACAGCACAGACAGTGCCTTCACACCGCCCCTGCCTGGGTGGGTGGCTCTGCGAGGTCTGAGCTGGCAGGCGTGCTTCAGTATAGCTCGCCGTACGGCTAAAGAACGTGTAATGAACAGTGATCATTAGAAAAAATACACAAAAGAGGGATTATAAAATGTAGAAGCAGTGAATAGATGAGCCATCCCTCTTATACTGATTGTGTGGTCTATTATGGTTTTGAATTCCTACTGTATTATACCTGTAGGTGTATGTACTATGCCATATAGACACGAATTTGTATGTTCTGTAATATCACAGGAGAACATACTTATTGTGGACACAAACAAGTTTAAAGCTGTACCAGTTTCTTCCCATTTTCTAGCATATACCACAGTAGTAAATCTGGCACCAAAACTTTATAGTAGCACATTAAGAACAGGTTTGTTCTGTCTCTTTGTAAGATTTTGAGTATTAGGCTGCAATGTAAAGCATTAAGGATTCTGACCGACCTGTATTGCGTGGTAAGTAACCTCCTGTGTAAGCCCTGCTACACTTGCCAGTTACATCTGCAGCACCCGGAGGGAATCACTAGTGCTTTTGCTGAGGCAGTGCTGAAACTGTCCAAATCGTATCCAGCCTCTCAGAGCCTGATGAAGGATAAAATCCCTTCCCTACTTCTGAGGATGAATTAAGGCAAACCAAGATGCCTGCATTCACATACAAACTGATGTGTGCTCCCTGTACAGCACCATCACGTTGAAGAGTTGTGCCCAAATGTAGATCGATCAGGGAGAACTTGTCCCGCGCTTGCTCCCAGGGGGCCCGTGCACCCTTTGCACAGGTCTGTGTCCATGGGGATGTGACCCAGAAAATTCCAGCAGGCCACAGAAGAGCACTCCAGGCTCATCGCTGCACTCTTGTTTCTTGTGCAAAGACTTGCTAGCTTAAAATAAAATTACAGTAACTGAATTATCATTAATTTCAACCATTGTCCAGTCCAGAAATAACACATGTAATGATTTATGTGCCTAATGGATCATTTAAGAGTACTTCATTTTGGCTTCATACTTTTTGCTTCCAAACTGCTTTATAAAATGACACATTTAATCTGATGAGCTGCCCTCCATCATATCTACATTATTAATTTATGAGGTAACATAAATTAAAAGCACTAGAGCTTAAAGCTCCCTGGCTACATGGAAGATGAAATTAAAATCCCTGTAAGACCTTGTTTGGCTTTGCGTATCTCCAGGCAGGAGGAAACCTACCTTTTGTAAAGATTTACTCTGTGTGTGCCAGCTGGGGGAATAATAGAGCTCTGCTCCCATTTTAGCAAGAGAATACCTCAGAATGCTTGTTTATTTTGATGATACAGCTTTATCTGAAGATTTTTGAGAAGGAAAGGGCAGGACTTTCCACAATGGTGTATGTGATTGTTTGTTTTTTTATTTATTATTTAGGTCTCAATTATTATTTCATAAAGCATTAGGGCTAAAGAAAGCACCAGAAGCTAAAACTAAATCTGTTCAACAGTCTTGAATACAGGGGATGTGTTGGGTGAGTGAAAGATTCATTGCACATACCTGCAGTGATCCACAACCACATTTGAACATGTTTTGATGTGTTCCTTTTCACTGAATCCAAATTTTGTCCCTATACTGCCCCCAAACTAGCTGCCACTGATCTGTAGGTATTTGAACATTTTTCGTGGAAAAGAAGGAAAAAAAAAAGTTGAGGGTAACACTGAGGTATAGTTACTTATTTGGAGCTGAACCAAAATACTGGAAGTGACAGTGGAAAAGGACAGATGTAGTAGGTCACATGTATGCTGATTTACCAACTTACTAACTGAGCTACTTTTGATTTATGTATATATGCACTCAGGACTGAGACTTAGCTCTTTGGTGGTCAGACAATGTGGGCCAGTTTCTCAGTGTGTTTTATGTGTATTTCTGTTAGCACGGAGGAGACAAGGTACTAGCCAACCACCCCAGTAATTCCCAGTCTGTTAGTTCAGTTCTGACTCATACCAAAGTGTCACTCAGCGAGCCATCAGCACCACCCAGCTCTTCTGCTGCAGGCAGAGAACCTGGCCACATAGCTGCTGGTACCACCTGGGCACGATGCAGCTCTGCAAGGGAAGAAGGTTAGAGCCTGCTTTGGCATGACTGGATATATTTTTTTACTATTGATTTCCAGCATTTTGTATTCACGAGTCTCTGTTATCCATCTGCATTAAAATGTTGCATTGTGGTTGACTTCTGGCATCATACTGATTTATATTACTGCTTAGGTGGGAGCATCACCACCAGAGCAGACTGCATTAACAGAGTCATAAATAAGCTACAAAAGCATCAAGACATGGTGAAGGCAAGTGTTTTTAGCAAATGTCACCCAATGAAGCATGTTTTCTTTCAAAAAACTGCAGTTTATAAACTCTATTTCTCTAATTCAGTACATTAGCCTTAAAATAATGCCTATTTACTTTGTGTTCCTCAAAATAAAATCACTTTACAATTCAAGTTCCCTTTAGTTGATGGGGAAAGAAAACAACCAAAGAACAAAAAAGGACTGTTAAAAGATACGGCATCTGATTCTTACCCAAGTTAGACACAAATCAGGAGTAACTCCAAGTTAAATCAATTTGATCTCTACAGCAGTCTGTCAGGGCTTGCCTTTGTTCTTGGGATCAAAACAATTAATTCAAAGAAATTATGAATATTTTCCAAGAGGTTTATCATACTCCTGGTCATCTGCATCTCTACTGCAGGTGTTTGAATTATTGTTGATGTTATTGGTGGGCATCTGTATCACTTCTTAGGCTGTTTTCACTGCCTCTCTGCAGTGAAAAATCTGCACTTTCTCCCAGGGCTTCTGGCTAAAACGAGGACAGATTGTACTGTCAACAAGTAGCAGTAGCAGTGACTCCTCCTGCTGGAACAACGTGATGACTGTGGTAGGGGCAGTGCTGGTGGGCACCTGCTGTGCATGCAGAGTCAAACTCGGGCACGGAGAATTGATTTGGGCTTAGCTCAGCTGCAGTCCAAGCCACAGAGCTCAGGGTGATGCTGTTGTTATCTTCCATTTCTCGAAGTTGAGGAATTACCTCTCTCTGATGAAAATTGTGGTAGTGCTGCCTCTTTCCTTTTGAAAACACTGCGTACCCTAGTGGGCAACAGGGTAGGTAGGGGTGCATCACACCATCGGAGCTCCGTAGGTGGCTCCTAGCTGCTGTCTTGTCATAATACAGCTGTGCTGCATTATTGCCAGATTATCATGCAAGTTACCATTTTAGCAGTTTCTTGCGGGAGATTTGTTTTCTTAGATGATTAATGGGTAATGTCATGGTTTCTGTCTCTTTGTGGCTTCTGAAACAAAATTTTCTCAGCCAAATGTCAAAAATGTGCTCTACGAGCTGCCTGTTCTTGAGAAAATACATAGTCCTGCAGCTCCAGAGTATTTCTAGAGGATCTTCCTATTCACGTAAGTCTTACCTATACACAAGACAGTACCAGGGATTAGATTGGCAAGGAAATTTGTCACCTCTGGCTCCTCAGCACCAAACTGCGTATTCCAGCATTGCCAGCGTGGATCTGAATGCCAGGTTTCCCCCAAATGCACAGGGAGAGCACACACCTGTAGAGGAGACACAAACATGCGGCAGTGGAGAGGAGACATGAGGTAAACAGGAGAGGCTGAGGAGAAAGTCTGTCTGCCAGACTTGAGTTGCTAGTGGGAGCCCTGCACCATCCCAGCGTTAGATGCCTGTGTAGACTTGTGGCACTGCTCTCGATGGAAAGTTTAAAAAGCTTCTCCTGGACCTGGGCTTAAGGGGGTAGTTTTTCCGTTCCTTGAATGTGTGGTATGAGAGCTTGGTTCCTACACCGAGCTGATGGTGTGAGGGGCTGGCAGAATGCCCCAAAGTCAGTGCCCAAGTCCTGACTTCCCTGGAGACAGTTCTCGCAATGCAAAGCCTGCATGGGAGTCTTAAGCACATAGAGAGGCATTTACGTGCTTACCTCGCTTTCTAAACCTACCCTCAACTTTTGCAGCTACTTTGAGGGCTTGTGTCTTAGCCCCGGTAAGAAAATTGTCATGGATCCTTTTTTAGGAAACCAATCCCTTGTATTTCTGACCATGATGTTCTGAAACATTCGTTAACATTCATGCCTGGTGAAAATCTTTCCCTTAATCTGAAAATCCTTCATCTGTTGAGGATCACCTGCTCTGGGCTTTGGGACCTATGTGGAATGTTAAGGGAGAATAAAAATTGGGTACTGCCTGATCAGGAGAAATATATGGTCTTTTCTCTTGAGCCTGGTTTGCAAAACCTTTCCACGGATGATTTAATTAAGTGCCATCCTGTAATTTTGTCTCGTTGTTTCATTACTTTTGTCTTTTCTCCTGTGTCTTGAGCAGATACTCTGAAATAATTATATTATATGCCTCCTATGAGGTAATGGTGCTTGAGGCAAGGGCTGCAGACAGAAGTAATTGTTCTTGTTACCTGATGATGGGGCATGTGCTATGAAATAACGTGTTTATGGAATGGCTTTTGCTTGAAAAATATGTCATGTCCTGCAGCGCTGAGTGACCCCTGGTCGGCATTGAGCTGCAGATGAAGAGCACTTCGTTAACTGGCTTTTTCCCGAGTTAGTAAAGGAAACTGCCAAACTTCGGGGCTGCTAAGGCTTTTCTCAGGAGACCTCTAGAGCAAATCTACCTATACTGACCCTAGCTATACTGACCCTTCTGCATGGACTGAGACTGTGGAGCCAAAGAAAGCAGAGCTGAAGGGACCTCAGAGGTCACCTCCTCCCTGTCCTGCCTCCGGTGCATGACCAGCATGCACCAACTGAAAAGGATCTGCTTTTTGTGGCTGGCAGAGACAAAAAGGGACTAGGAAGAGTGTGTGATCATATTTACTGCGTGCAGAAAGAAGCAGAAAGCTGGGGTAAGCATGGATCCTCCGTTTTTCCAATCGTTATAACACGAAAGAAGACAGCGTTCATGGCTGGTCTTTTTGCAGGAAGTGTTTAACCCCAGCCATCCTATCAAGCATCCTGACACCCAGTGCACAAACACACTAAACAAGGACTGTCCTGCACAGGCTCTTCCATGTTGTTTATAACAGAAACAAAAACAACACAACTCAGGAGGGAGTGGTAAGGAAGCTCAGGGTATTTTTTTCAGCCCAGATCCGTGTCAAAATGTCTTGAAGGCTGCTACCTTTAAAGCTGCTTTAAAAAGGGAAAGTGCCTGTATGGTAACAGACTTTGTAGCTATAATTAACAGCTCTCAATAAAGACGGATGATACAGTGAGAAGTGTTCGAGGCTGGCAGCGCCACAGAAGTGGAAAAAACCTTTTTGTCCAGCTGCCTAGTGGTTATGGCCCATGTCCAGATTTCCCAGGATGATTCGTGTTTGTTTTAAAAGACAGCCTCATATAAATGCACAAGTACCTGGCTGGAGATCCCGTTAAGTCAAGGGCTAAGGGATCTGGCCACCCTCGTTTGTTAGTCGAAGCTCCAGCTTTAGCTTTACCAAGAGGGAGAAACAGTCAAAGATGAAGGTTAGCATTAGCATAGGTATATATGAACAGGGTGTCAGAAACTGAAAAACCCTATCAAGCAGTTACACGAGATAGTCTGCGAACATCCATAGATTTATTTTTTTTTTGAGGGAAAAAATGTTAAGATATGAGCTGACGGGTAGACAGGTTCATCTGTGTGCTTGCACACACCCATGTACAACCAATTTTGTGTATTCCAGTGCTAGAACACCTTTCCAAATGGTAGCTTCCTGCCAGAAAATCTATCCCAAAATGGAAAAATGAACAAAATCTGGTTTTGTTTCCTCATTTTACTGCTTTGCATGGCAATCAGTGAAGGGCCAGCTCTCTTCAGTGCTGCTGTGAAAACGAAGCAACCTTTGTGTTTGTTTGTCAGTCCTTGGGGCCAGGGCTAAAACTCAGTGAGCTTAAAGGCAAGAGCCTTATCTACTCTACAGCCTCACGATCATTGCCGTGTCATGTGGGTCTCTTGTACTCAGCAAGCCTGTACCAAGCCAGGTCCCCGGCAGCCTTCTTATCCATCCCCTCTTCCCATGCGGGGTTGGTTTCAGTTGGCATATTAATTTCTAAACCACATTCCTTCTCTTTGGAGCTGAGTGGTTATTTATTTGTTTGCTTAAGCTGGTCATTTCACCAGTATGTTGAGACTCCTGTAGTGTTTCCTTCATATGTACAAAAACCTTCCAATACATCAGTAAAATGGTCAGACTCACACATTGGATAGCATGAGTCCAGGCCAAGTCACTACAGTAGAACCATTCCTAAATGTCATCTGGCATTTGTCCTTACGTTGCATCTAAAAAACCTTACTTTTTTCCTGTGTGTGTTTTTTTTTTCCCTAGTACTCTTTTTTTTCCCACTTAATTCTCTTCACTATCTGTTGTAGAAGCCAACCAAATGAAAACTGCATTCTGCTTTTTCTGCACTGAAACTGAAAGCGAAGCCTTCTTCACTAGTCTGGCTCTTTATGCTTTCAGCTGGAGTGCATATAGATTTCCAAGAACAGAAAGAAAAATCTTCAGCTATGGAAAGCTCTCCTATTAAATAGCACACTCAAAAATAGCCAGAAACTTTCTGTACTACCTAATAGTACCTTGAATAAAAATGAAGCTACAGCTCTGTAATGCTGCCTGATATTTCCACCATCTAACAAATGGTGCTGCTCTTAGACCGTCTCACCAGGGTATCCCGAGTGTTAGCTTGCAGAATCGTGGAATAAGTCTGGTTGGTGGGGACCTGGGGAAGTCTCTCATCGTGGGAATGGTGAGAGACTGTATCATGGGAATGAGACACCTCCCCAGGTCCCCACCAACCAGAGTTGGTCTCATATGGTCTCTGGTCTCATATGATGAGCGCAGAGCTTCATCATATCTACTTTGTTTTGTTAAAGGTTAGTGAACTGCATACACTGAACGAGACAAATATTGTTGTTTATTTTTTTGTCTACTTTATTACATCATTTAATGTCCTGTCTCTAGAAATCCCAAAATTACACATACCAGAAGGCATTGGCATGAACGGTACCTGTTCTGCTGTTGTTTGCCCCCTTCTGCTAGAGCCACCTTAAATGTTTGTCTATCCTCTGACAAGAACATGTTGTTTCAAACACTGATGATTTATTTTTTATTAAAATTTTAAATTTAAATGGTATTAACCCACTATACAGTGTTTTTGCTCAACTTATTTTAAATAATCAAATTTTCACCTAGTATTATCAGTATTTCATGAAGTTTTCTATATTAAATGTGATGGGTCCAGTCAGCATCTGACCCTAGGTGACATCCTCTTCTACGAGCAAAGCTAGATGAGTAAATGATGTATGATTTCAATGGACAGCGTGCTTAGCATGGAAATGCTGGTGTGCTGAGTCCTGTGCCTGGATGCAGATTCTTAGCATGGAATATTCCAGGGCCCAGTGGGGCTCAGCATCCACGGAGCCATCCAAGTTAACAGGGGTCCAGACAAGTCTCTTGGGAGTGTCTGTGAAGGATTTAATCATACCAGCAACAGCTGCTTCATGTGTTAACAGATTTGTTTCTGAATAAGAATGAATGTACAATTAAAATTTACCAAACTGCTAAAGATACTTTCTTGGGATCTTTTCAAAAGGGAGCACCAAATTGGCTTTATTTTTAGGTAAACAAGAGTCATAATGAGGACGTTCCTCTTGAAAGTCATACCAGTTATATGTGTAGTTAACGTATATAACATATGTTATATGTATACTTAACTTTTGGCTGTCAGGCTGTAAAACATTGTCTGCTGCTTTATATTTCTAGAACTTCGTTTTAACGATTCAAAAAAATTAACAGCTGGCTTCCCGGGTATGTTTGCTGTAAGAAACCAGAGACGAGTCGTTTCAAAGAACTGGAGGCAAGTGTGTTTCCTCCACAGCAATTGTGCTAAAAACAAACTGTTCTCTGTGTGGCTTTAGACATTTTCCACTATTACGCTGCTGATATCTGGAGTCTCATTACCAAAAAAAAACCTGTGTCTAGCACAGCAGAGTAATTAACAACAGATTTTAGGCACACGTAGAAACATCTCACCAGGGAAATTTGAGAAGGAGATGACAAACAATGTCTTGGAATCAGTGTAATGCCATGATCTGAATGTGTAATGGCAAATTGTCCTTCCTCAAGTAGCTCAGCCACTCGGTCGGTCTGCCTTTATCGGGAATCCTGCCTCTGCCACGGCTTTGGGCCAGCAGCCACGGCCACGCGGCTCCTCCGCATGACGCGCGCTGATGGCACCTACAAGATGTTGTGCAGCTGGCAGGAAAAAGATGCAATAGTTCATTAGTTTTGCCATTCTGTATAATTCAGGCGTTTTCAATAGGAATGGCACTGGAAGCTTTGTAGTACTGAAGGTGCATAATAATCGCATCAAAATTGCCCATCTGCAGCTAAAGTGAGATAATTGCCTAGGCGTATCCGCATTTGCAGAAGAGATTTTGAATAATAAATGTTTATAAAGCCCTTCTGTCATCATGTTATCCAGTTCTCACCCCGTAAGCCAAACTCTCAATTCATTTACACTCTTTTCAAACCAAAAATAGCTCCCGTCGGTGCAGCTCTGCAGTTGGTGAGGATCAGGCTCTGGACGAGTTTGTCACCTGGAATTCTCTCCCAGCTCCCCAGCAACACGCATCAGCCAAATCAGAAGAGAGTCGTCAGCAAACCCCGCTGATTCCTTGCTAGTGTTATTTTCTGTGTCTTTAATAATTAATTTACATAAATGACCGGTGTTTAGGGGTGCTGCTACTGATTCTCAGTGGTGCTGGCTGGCACTCCTTCCTGAGGGGCCAGGCCTGTCCAGAGTGAGATCCACAAAATGGCCGAGGTGCGTGCCCCATCCTGAAAACAGGCATAAATATCTACCTGTGGTTACCAGCAGATACTTCTCTCTGCTCAGGGAGCCTCTTTTCTGTCCCAGAGGTAAAGGCCTGATGGATCCATCCTCACAAAATGCAGGCACACTGAGACCAGCAGCAGCAGCAGGTTAGATGCCTTGTTAATTAGGTTTATTGTGGCTGAGCTACCCTGCTCTTGCAGATGAGCTCCTTAGCATGGACTCAGCTCACCCAGGGCTTTGAATGCGGTCCCTCCAGGTGTGACAGAGTGTGGACAGCTGAAAGCCATGTGGTGGTGTTACTGCGTGCTCGCCTGCCCAGCCCTCTGCATGGGATGCTGTTTGTAACCGCTCCCACGTTCTAGTGCGCTCCCATCTCCTGGCAATTATACATAGATGGCACTGACCAGGAGAGGTTTTTTTGGTGTGACTTTGTCATCTTATGCCTCTCCAGGAGTGGGTTAATTGTATTTTCCATTAGACTTGATACAAGTCATGCTGAAGTCCCAATCAGCCCCAGTATGCCTGACTGATGCCTAATATCTGCCATGCAGTCTTTACCTTTCCCATGATCTTGTTCAGCAGCTAACGCTGCTTGTTCTAGCCCCATAGTACTGCCAGCCCTAAACGAGCAAACAGTTTGCAAAGGGGTGAAAAATGTTTCGGACTGGATGACAGAATCACCTGCTTTCTGCCACTGTGTGCCTCTCGTCTTTCTTTGTGCACTAGTGAAGGAGCTGCCTCTTCAGCAAAGAGCCACCTGTCTCCCCCGTGGTCAGCGTGCCCGTAGCTCTGCAGCTCGTAAACCCTTGCTCACCGTAACGAGGTTTCAGCACACAGTGCCTCTTGGGTGCTGGCATCCTGCTGAGCACCTCGGCATGGGCACAGCGAGGCTGCACCCAGAGCAAAGTCCGGTGCCGCCGTGTGGAGGGTGCCCCCGCTGCTGGCATCCAGGCGGACGGGCTCACCTCAGAGCCCAAAACCGCATTGCTGCGCTCATCGTTCTTCTTGTGAAACAGTCTGAAAAGAGATCCAGATGCTGTGCCAAAATTAGTAATGATGTGAACTACTGCTCAGTGCATTTTTTCTCTCTTAAGGGTTTGAGATTATTAAATAACCTCTCTCAGCTTCATCGCAGAGCATTACGCTTTGAACAAGGGCTGAGCCCAGCCACTGAAGATCTTTATTCTAGCTGTGTAGGTGAGGTTTTATTGGAAGAGCTAGATTTAACAGAGTGTACCCCAGGCACAGTCACAGTAACTGAGCCAGATTATGCCTTGTGTGAATCAGTGGGGTCGGATGGGGAAATCACAGGGCACCGTGACATGGAATTACCCTGTTACTGAGGCTCAGTGCGCAGGGTGCGACTTCTGTCTGAAGAGCCCAGAAAACCTTTGGAGAGGGTCTTGGTTGGTGCGAGCTCTGCAGGACAGCTCAAGTGCCTTTCGCTGCAGTTCTGCACAGCCTCCTGCACGGGCTTGCTTCTGAGCAAGCTGACACCTGCCTTCCACTCCGGGAAAGCTGCTTCTTCTCAAGCATCTGTCTACGAGTGCTGCCGGTGCAGCTCCGAAAATCCTTTCCCCTCCAAAGAGCGGAGCCGGAGCACAAGCAGGGGGTACCCGCGAGGTGCCTGTGAGCACAGCGTGCCCGGCTGGTGCTCCCCACTGATGTGCCTGGCCGGGCTGAGGGATGGACGCTCACCTCCCTTTACACCACCCTCCATCCCACTCACGTTTCAGGATAAATCTAGTGCCCTCAGTGATGGCCTGGAGCTGTGCCAGCCCTCCGCCAGCACGGCCGAGCACCCGCTCTGGCCCCTGCAGTGCCTCGGGACAAAGTCATGCTCGTTTCAAACGTGGAAGGAGTAAAGCCGTGTTTTTCCACTGGGGATGAATTACAGTAGGGTTGGAAGAGTATATCTTGTTTGGAAAATAACACACCTTCACTCTCTGTGCAACCCAATTATTTTTTTCTTCAAATTCTTAGCTTTTGGGAAATAATTCTTCCTCCACAGCCATCTGCAGGCAGTGTCCCCACTTCCAAGATGACAAACTCCCTCTGAACAACATTTTCTGGCCCTCTTCTGGGCTACTGTCCTGTCGTGGCTGATGCCATGCACTGGAGACACTAAGTTTAGCTGCCTTAACCTTTTTAAAATCTCTATTTAAAACTAAATTCGCTCACCCATAATCCATTTGAAATCAGTGGGTGCTGACAGTCTTCATCCCACTGAACAAGTCAGTGTGCTTAGGTACCTGAATATTAATTTATGTTTTTAATTTGATATGATTTCAGTGTGAAGGCTGAGAAATTCAGTAATTCCTTGCAGCTTGCTCACTGGTGCCGTCTATAGATTATTTATCAAATTCTTTTTATATTATCTTGATAAGAAATTTAATGGATCTCATCAACACCAAATCATTTGTCTCTGTTGGTTTACTTTGAAGGATGATTTATGTATACATTAGATTTGATTGCAAGCAGTCTCCTTATACATGTAAACCTCAATTTTCAGAGATCTGTTAGGATGCTCTAAGTTTTAATAACAGCTTCACATAAAACAGAATTACCCAGTTCTGGTAGTAAACATGAGGAAATTCGGATACAGGGAATTAGTAAAATAATAGTCTGCTTGTTATTGCACAAATTACTCTCTATAATTAGAGAAAACTGTTTTTTAAGATGTGCACTGCCCGTGTACCCATAGTTTGGAATATGCACCCTTGTTTTTACATTGATCCCAAAGGGGAAAAGTTAAATATTCTTTTAGTGATGGAGCACAGTAATGAAATAAATTTCACATCAAAACCAAAGAGCAGGAATTATTAGGTAGATTTTTTCCCCTGCTATATATCTTTCTTCAAGATATTATTCCGTGCTTTCTGTTGGGTAGCTAACATGGCTTGCTCCTTTCTCCCAGTCCTGAAGCTGCCTGCTGAGCATCTCTCACATGCTGGGAATATTTTGGTTTATGGCTCAGCCCACCTACCAACTATTTCAGCTACCGAGATGCCATGAGCTAATTAACGCATATATCATCTTACACATACCTCAGATGCCATGTGATGAGATGAGCAGTGAAGAGACTTACCCTTACACTTCTTTGTCTTATTCTTTCCCACAGGCTGGGCAGTGGCTTACCTCAAGCCTGGACACATTTTCCTTGCTGAATCGTTCATTCATGTATTTTTGTTCTCTGTTTATTTATTTCTAGTTCCATTCCTCTGCTAGTGTGCATCCTAGGTTGGATCTCCATTATCTAAACCTGTGTCTCCTTTGCCTACTTCACGCAGCTGTGTAGGTGTCATTATCACTTATTTGTACGAAATGAGCACCCTGGAAATCCTGATCTGCACTGGCACCTTGAGCTAGATGCTTTTCCAACAGGGAGCTGAACACAGTGCCTGTGCCACAGAGCTTGCAGTCGAGGCTGAGGCACATACATGCACGCAGATCTGCTGAAGCCTGGTGGTTTTCGTGTAACTGATGATGGGTTGCTGAGGTCCATGCCTAAGCAACACAGCATACGATGTGATAGCGCAACGTGGCAGATGAACAGGGGGGAACGTAATTACAAATGTCCTCGTAGATGAGGATGAACCCATGATTTTCAGACGGCCTGATTCCTCTTCTGCTCGAGATCAGCTTTCTGCCAGCGTGGTGCTGCATCCTCACCCCCTCATGTTGCAACCTGAAGTAAGAGGTCCAGATCCTACCAAAGTCACTGAAAGAGGAAGCCCTATGCAAGAAGCAGGCAAATGACAAGTCTCACTGGGAATCTCCCCATGAAGGCTTGCAGCGTGGCCTCCAGCATGGCTGGGCTGGTTAAACCAAAAGATGTTCATGAAATCCAAGGTCGAAAGAAATCTAAGAGCGTCTTAGAAAGCTGCAGGCCTGCTTCTCTAGATAACATCAACAAGTCATCTGTTTAAATTAATCTATGTCTGAACTTCAGCTGAGATGAGTTCTTACAGAATATGTAGGCTGTGATACATCCCCAGCAGTAATTCTGTTAAATTTTCCAACACCCCCTGCTATGCATGTGTAAGGATTCACAGGCACACCGAAACAGGCCACCTGACTGTACTTGTCTCCTCTGCTTTCAGCCACTCTCAGAGCAGTGCCATGCCCCCTCCTTCCATGCTTTCTGCTACAAAACCAACCATTTTCATTTTAACCCAGGCAATCTATTGCACACGGCTGCAATTGCACTGACCATAACTGCGACCAAAGAGTATCCGATGCAGATTATGTAGCACATTCAGATATCGGCCTCTGGAGCCTCAGCCTTGGGAGTGAGCCAGAAAAGCCATTTTATAATTACAGTCTAAGTCCAGGGGCTTTATAAATCCGTCATATATTAAAAAAAAAAAAAAGAGCAGGCATGCCCACAATGCAGGCATTAGTAATGCTAGCCGATGTCCACTTGCCTGGTAGGTGGCAAATTGCAAGGCTGCAGCAGGAGCTCGCTAGGGCAGGTGTTGTGCCCTACCGGTGTGTTTGCACCGTGGTAGGAGGGAGCCGATTTGTGACTGTTGTCTGTGCAGCTGCTCTGGAAGCAGAGTGCTATCGTGGAAGTAAGGATCACAAGGTCACTCTCCAGAATGAAGGAAGGAATAAGCATGTCACGGGAGTAGAAAGTGGAAGACAAATGAACCCGGTAATGTCGTATCTGGCAAATGCTTGGCTGTCCGCACCGCAGCTCGGCTTTCAGGACCGGCAAGCCAAAGGGAGTCTCATTGCTCTGCCCTTACAACCTCGCTCCAAAAATCACATTCCCACACTCCCTGTAACTCCTTCCACACATTAAATCCAGGAGGATGACATAAACTGCAGCTGTATGTCACAGAGCTATTTCGTTTTAGCCAGAAGTGAATGCTGTAAAAGTGGATGTGCTGCACACTTAGCTGATGGAGATAAAAGAGTTTGATTTCTATAGCTGAACACTGTCAAAGAACAGAAATTACTTCTGTGACCCTAAATCAGGTTATAGTTGCTGCAGGTCTTTCCTGATATCCTTATGTTTTACTTTAGAAATTCTCTATCATAAAACGATGTTCGTCTGTGCTACAGTCAATCACATGGTATCTGAGCATCTAAATGCAAGCATCTGAGCATCTAAATGCAACAGGCTCCGTTCCAGGTAGTTTATTAAAGCCATTACCAGAGGCACATCAAAATGTAATAAACACAGAAGCAGATAATGGTCAGAACAGTTCTAGCATGAAACACATGATCTGTTCCGATTAAGGTAAATCCAGTATAACATCTGTCATTTTCATTTGACAGTTTCAAATGTCACATTCGCATTCCTGAGACAAATACAGATATTATGTTCCTGAGTCACCTCAGGTTTACTATCAGCAGTCAGTGTGTGCCATTTAAGCATCACAAGGCTGTTCTCTCCAGTCTTCCAGGTGCTCTCACCAGACGATCTAATTCCGCTGTGGATGATCCTGACTCTCCCTGTCTCTGCTGTGCTGTTTCCCAGATGTAGTCCTGGTAATTCTAGCTGGCCCTGCAGCAAGATGGATGGTTCCTTATCACAGAAACTTACAGGGCCACATGCCAGACCAAGCACATGCTGGCAAGGTTGGCATGGTCCAAGCTGAGCTGAGCTTATCAGGAGCTTATAGCATCCTTTCAAAGGCAACAGAGCTGTACTTTAGCTCTACACTCACACCTAAGCAGTTCAGAGCTCTTTAATTAATGAAATGTTCATTAATTCTCACCACTCCTGATCTGCAGGGAGTTACGCTTGTCTTACAGGCTGATGAACTGAGTGAGGGTGCCTGTCTGATGCATCCGAGGTGGATGAAGTGGAAGAGAGGGAAGAGAAAGACAAGAAAGTGGCAGGGTCACCACGGGAAGGATGATGCTGGAGACAAGACAGGGCTTGGCAGACCCAGGCTGGTAATTCCTGCATTGTACAGGTCCATCCCTTCGCAGGCACTGCCAAGTGAATCCCACACTGACACAGGCTGGGCAGAGGGGAAGGCTTACAATGTGTTATTACTTCAGTGATTTTCATGCTTAAAGCACAAGTACAGCATTTGGACCAGCAGATGGGTTTCCCAATTCATTAACTCCGGAGTTCTGTGTCATGGTCAGAAAAGTTCCTGTGTTATTGCTGTTGCAGATAAGGACTCCTTGCTGCTTTCAAGTCGTTCACAAAGTAAATCAGTGATGACTGTGTTGAAATCTTAATTTGTAGATTTGCAGCTAAGATTAGGGTGGCACATTAGATACTAGCAAGGCACCAGCTATTTCCACATCGGGGCAATGTTTTCGGAGTGCTTCTCTGGCCAGAATTTTTCTTTTACTGAGGATCACACAAAGCAGAGCTAAAACAATCTGTTTAGTAGGCAATAAAAATATAAAAGAAAAAGAACAAGTACATAAAAAATGTCACTAAGAAGGCGAGCAGTGTGCGCTGTAACAACCTGATCCAAAACACACTGACATTCCCCCCACACATGCATTGCAATGACAAGACCCGACTGCTTTGTATTTTGTACTTCTGTGGTACCACGCTCTGGCCAGAGACTTCTCATCTGCCATGTTTTGATGGTGGCTCCACCATCTCTTGTCTTGTAGGAGTAAAACCTTAAAAATATGAAATATTTCATATAAATAACATTTCTAAAGTATACAGATCAGCACTCTGAAGCAGAGTATCTGTGGCAGGCTTCAGATTTAAAGCAAATTTCCTGGCCTCCAAAGAACCACTGTGTATCCCATCCAAACACATAAATAATAATGGCTAGTTTCTCATTCAGAGATGCGCTTGTAGCTTCCAGCAGTTCCTGCAGTCGCAAATGTCAGTTTGCTCCACCAAATGAACTCTCCAAGTCTGTTTTGTTTTGTTTTGTCTTGTTTTTAAATTCAGCAAATCTGAAACCTTACATTCTGCTTCCCTGGGATTTCTGCGTATCCCTCACCAGTGTTCGCATTTCTGATCTTTCCAGCAACTTCAAATAGATCTCAGTTTCTTACAGCCTTTCAGTAGTGCAGTCACCTCAGTGCCGTAATCTCTTTGTTTACTTGTGGAACTAATCAATTCTGTCTGATCTCTCTCTCCCTTTTTATTTCTGCTCTGTTCTTTTTAATATCATGCTTGCTTTACTTCATTCCGAATGAAGCAATCAAGAGCTAATAACCCCATTAGTTTATTTACGCTCTTATTTTGTCTCTAATGAGAAAGTTGGCTGTAAAATCCAGAGTAGGAATAAAAGTCACCACCAAATGTGCCAGAAGTGGGGGCACAACAGCGACCCACATATGCACCACCTAACTCTTCCATTAGAAAGCAGGGGGTCAAAGGAAGCTACACCATTCTGCAATAAAAAGAATACAAGATTTAATAACCTTGGCAGCTGATACCATTTTTAAAGCCCTAAGCCGTCCAGTACAACAATATGCATAAAGTGGTCTCTGTGGCTATTTGGGGTATTTGTTTGCTATTCCTCCTGCTTCTGGACTCCAAGTCCACATCAGCATCAGCAAACAAGGCTCTGCTGGAGCTTGTCTTTGCTGCCACAGCTGGAGGCATTTGCCTATTTAATGAATTTCTTCATGCCTCTTCTCTGTCACTTGACACATCCAAGGGAAGACGTAAGGCATGTGGCTGCTACTGTCAGGTTTCTGGAGCCATCTTTTTACTCTCTGCGCATATCCAGCCTGTAGGCAGCACTTTCTCCCTGTGCCAGTGCCACAGCTCTCAGGGAAAGAAGGGGCTGTACCTCCTTTGGAAACTGAAGCTGCTTGGCTTCAGCAGAGGAGAGGCAGGGACCATCATCTTCAAGAGTTCTAAAATAGGAAGGACTTTCCACCTGGCTTGTCTGGAAAGTTACAAGGAGCTGATAGAGGAAATCTGAGCTGCAATAGCAGAGACAAAGCACGTTTCTAGAGCCGCTGTGGAATAGCTCAGCATCATCTCTGGAGGGTGGACCCACCATGACGGGCCCACCGTGGAACTCCAGTTGTCCTATTCACTTCATTGGAGGGTATAAAGGAGGAAAGCTCATTGCCTGCAAAATGGTGGAGATTCAGCTTCTGAACAGTGTAAGAGGGAGTGGCTCTTCAATCAATGAGGATAAAAAGAGCTTGAAAGAAGAACTAGGGGGATGTAGACCCCTCAAAGTGCAAGGAGACTGAAAGACAAATATGGCTTGCATCCATCTTCTGGACCTGCCTCTGATGCTCGGAAAAGAAATGAAGTTATTTCTCTGTACCTTATGTTTTAAGAAGAGTCTTCAGATAAAGTTTTACTTTTACGTAGGATCCTCATGTAATACTGCCCATAATTTTACAGGCTCCTTTGTAACTCTGAAAACTGGGGAGGAGGAAACTCCTTCAGACAATGCAGCTGAACTGGCATGTGTGATCTTTCTAGCAGAGTAAGGTTTATGGTTTCTTTTAAAATTTCCTCCTACTGATCTTATTTATAATGATAACTATAAACTATATTGTATGGAGGGAAAACTCCCCTACCTCAAGACATAGTTCTTTCTTGCCTGTGAAGCTTGGGTCAGCAGAGGCTTTTATGCAGTCACACTGAAGATTTGTGAAGAGATAATATAATGTGTCATTAATAGACTGCGCAGGCAATTGCTTTCTTTTTTTTCCAGGAAACATTCTGAAATTTCAAAAGAAATCTTGTTCCTAATGAGGTGAAATACAGAGCATCCACAGATGCAAAATGAAAATAAAACCTCCTTTGAACTAAAATATGTTCTTTCCAATTCTTTTTAAAATTTTTGTTGATTTTGATCACTTCCATTATTTTCCACTATAGATTTAGTGAACATCCATTTTGAATTTATAAAAGAGATTTCACTTAAAATGTTCAAATAGAACAATTTCAAAACCTCTCTCAGTACTTTCTCTAAAAGTGTTTTGAACCTGTACCCCTCTTCAGAAGCTTCCGTTTCAGTGAATTAGCATTGTGGTTCACCAAATTGTTTCACTGAGAATTAAATGAACGTAATAATTTACAACTTCTTGACCACATGCTGTAGGACATGTCTTCAAAGATCCAAACCACACAGGTTCCCACAGCTCTTCACTGAAGCTGTATCTACCTAACTTTTCATGAGCACAGGCTCTGGGAATTTCAGCTGCCATGGCTCCTTTTCTGTGCTTTCCAATCCTTCTTTAACAGTACAGTGGTGTCAGTATTTCCAATTTTGCCTGTCTACTGTTCCAACAAGGAAGTGCTCATATGAGGAGTCAGAAATGACATATTTCTCCTGGACAACAGGTAATTGACTTCCAAGCCATTCTCAGTTAACTGTGTGTCACTTGAGAGACCTAAATGTACCAGTCAGTAATGCAGAGAGAAGCCGTTCGGTTACCATTACGTATCACTCCATTATTATCATTTATACTGAGGTCTTTCTTACACTAAATTAATGCAGCCAGCAACAGGAACATATTGTAGAACATGTTTTTTGAAGAACTAGCCTATTGGGAGAAATGTCAAAACAAGTAAAGCTGTTTGGAAATATGAATCTCAGAAGTGCTGTATGTTGTATTTTATAACACCACCCCTTTGGCTCTAAAATCATTAGCTGTACTCCTTCACTCCATGTGACGTAAGGCTGCGGAGTTTCTCAGTTCCTCACACTCTCATTTGCCAAAATCACCGCTCTCTGAAGCGTGCTGTTAAATCGTGCTCTGGGATGACGGTAGATGCCACCACAGCACCTTGAGACCTCCTCACTCCACCTCTGTGGGAAGCTGAGGACTCGCTCCCCTCCCTGCCCTGCTGCTGTGCACAAGGTGCTTTTGAAGACAGAGAGCACCGGACAGAGGCTGCTCTGATTTTGTGTCAAATGGACATCAGCAGTGCAATTAAAAAGGCAAACAAACTTCAGACAGAAAAAAATCACCTGTTGTTGATACAGGGCACTCTAAAAATGGCCACAAATAAAAGTATTTAGAAAAGATTATTTCCTTTCTGTATCCCGGTTTACTTAATGCATCTAGCAGCAATTTGTGTGTCGTCAATGTCAGCTTCTCTGTTGTGTCAGTGAGCTCTCTGCTTTCTTTTTGTATAACTTTACTTCTTTTCATTGACTAAATGCCAAATTGATGGTGTCTCTTCTGGTAGCTCCTGAATCACGTGCTTTCCTGTTCCCAGCTGTCCCAGCATCCTGTCATAGTGCTGCACAATTAGTGTTTAGGCTGTGAGGTTGAGTTGTTTCCCTCATCTGTATTACAGCTTGATACTGCTATTTAGTGAGGATTTACTGAGCCAATAGATTATGCCCATGGCCCAGGGCTTGTATCACCAGTGAGGCGGGCTGTGGGCTGGCAGTGCTTTGCCAGATTGAACTGCACATATCTCTGTGCAGAGTCTTTCTGATCACCCACAGGCATAAAGGTCTGAAGTAAATATGTGTGTATGTATGTATGTATTTTACAAATATATGTTCCAACGTAGATGTATGGTTATATATATGGTAACACCAGTGTTTCTGTAGCCACTGTTATCACCAAGGCATTTCTCTCTTCCTTGTATTGTCCCATGTCTTGCTCCTTCCCTCTCCCAAGGCACAACAGCATGGTTTCCCCTCCGTCAGCACTGTGCTTCCAAACCAGCAGATCTGAGACCCCAGCATTTCCCAGCATTTCTGGAAACCAAGGTGCCAGCTGTTATAAAAGCATTTTATTCTTGCCAGCTTTTTTTGTCTGACTGCACCAAAAAAAAAAAAAAAAAAAAAAAAAGATTCCCAGGAGGGCCAGCTGGCCAGCTTCTCCCAGAAGATTCATTTTGACTCTTCCAAAAAGTAGGGTGCAGGTCACAGCTGCAGCGTACAAGCCGGATGTAAATCAGAACAGGCCAAGCTCAAGATATCCGCAAGTGATCGCTGCACAGTTTCAGACGCCGCAGGCCTTTCACACCCTGAACTTCCACTGACGTCAATGGAAATTTTGGATGATGACGGAGAGCAGTGACGATGTTGACTCCGGCAGTGAAAGCCTTGAGAGCCTAATGTTTAGGTTTTCTCTGCCTGGGTTTGTATATGCTGTCCCTCACCACACGCCGAATGCCGCACAAGTGCTTGACTCACCTCAGCATGGCCTGGGACGCTGCTGAGGCGGGGACGTGGGCCAGCCAGGGGCTTGGCCAGTCTCTTTCAGGAAAACTGTGGCAGAGCTTTGCAGCCGACCTCCAATGCAGCCTCTTGGCTGCTGCTTTTCAGTAGTGAAGTGCTTGAGCATTGCTCACCGTGCCTCTGCAGCCTGCTGAGCCCGGGGAATTGCCTAATCTGTGAAGGCAGCATTAAACGTAATGTGGCTAGGTTTGGCTTTGTTTGTTTTCTTCTGTTTTTCCAAAGCAAACACCAGCTTCACTGAGTTCAGCTTTTAATGGGCAGTATCAGCACACACCCCAAAAGCTGAGGTGCGCTTCTGAAATGGCGGCTGGTGTGGTGCTGCTCCGTGGCCTGCTGAGGGGAGCGCTGCCCCAGCGGGGAGAGTCCCAGTTAATTAGTGCACATTTGCTCTGCACAGTCGTTAGGTAGGGGGAATGTGCCAGAATGGCCCTGCTGGAGCCTGGGCAGGTTCCTCTCAGCTATCTTGCCGGGCTGGAAGTCTATGAAAGCAGCAGCAAGACCACAGCCCTGTCAGCATGTCTCTAGTGGTGCCCTCCCTGTCCTCATCTCCCCTTGGTGAGCCTGGGAGGAGGAGGCCATGCAGTACAGGCTGAAGATGACTGGCAGCGTTGTCTTCAAAATGGATGGCCAGCCACAGCCCCAATTAGATCTCCTGTCAATCCTTGTGTAATAAAGGGTAGTCATAGCTTTAGAATGACTCAGCCTGCCTTTGAGTCACAGTCTTAACATCTACTCTACAGGTGTCCAGTGAACATACTGTTCCTAGGATAGCTTTTTCAACAGAAAACGAGGGTGGATTCAAGAGGTAAATTGTAAGGCAGATTGAAGGACAGAGTGAAGAAAGGGCGTCTTGTGGGGGCCACTTGGGTTTCTGTGGCTAGCTGTGGGGTTGCTCTGGCATTTCTGTGGCTGTCTCAAATACCCAAGCCAACCAGACCATCAGGGCATTGAGGAAAAGTGCTCAGAATGATGGAGTCTTCTTGGCTTGATGAATAAAGAAGAAAGAATTCGGAGAATTTAGACCCTGTGTAATCTTAATATACCTCAACGTACGGGACACATACTAAAACCTAGGACCAGGCTTTTCTGCTCACCATACCTTGAAAGTTCAACAGTTTTCCTTGTGAAAGGTTATATTATCATAGCACCTTTGATAGGTTACAGTCACACAGATGTCTAGAGAATGACAAATCATCTCCCTGGTGTTCCCACAGACAAATGTGGGATGATAGCCAAGCAGTGGACAGGATAGAAGGTTGATTTCGAATAAAAGATTATTATTCCTTATAATTCCTGTCATTAGAATTAAATGTTAGGGAAGGAAAGTAACAGTCCTTATAAACATGGAATCTGTGATTTACTTGCATTTTTTGTCTCAGGAAAAAGCAATCTAAGATAACTCCTAGAGGTTTGCACAGTGGTACTTCTGAGTAGGTTATCTTTATCAATTTGGCCACTAATTCCGGTCTCGTTAGAGCTGCTACCAATTCATCTAGTCCTAAACATCAAGTTTAGAAACTTGTCGCTTACCATCTCTCCACCACGCCCTTATTAAATAATCAGCATGGCATTTCCTTGGGCAGGAGAGCAGTTTTAAGGGCCAAGTTATGGATCCCCACGGTCATCCTCAGGCTTTTTTGAATTCTTGAGTAATACCGCCCAGAAACAGCCTACCGCCCATTTTGTCAGTTTGCTTCATAACCCCTCCTGTGGTCATTCCAGTTTTGGGTAGATCCACTACTGAGTCCCCTCACAGAGAGAAGGTGAAGCACGGAGACCTCCCTGTTTCTTCTGCTGTGACGACTGCTGCAGAGAAGCCACTTGTCCGCCTTGCCGTGACCTGCTCTTGATCAAGTCCTCTTCTTGTGCTCTGTCACCAGTCACTGCCACCGGCTTCTTCCTGCTGTGGAGGAAGGACCGTGATTAGCTCTGGTTCACCTTGCTGACTGCTTCTCGCCTGTGGTTTTACGTGCCTCTGTAAGAGTTGGTGGTCCTTTACGTGTATTCCCCTTGGGCACAACCTGCCCCCGAGGTAGCCTCCTGCCTTCACACCCCACGGTTTGGACAGGCCTGTTCCTCTCACTCGTCCTCCAGCCCCAAGCACACAGCAGGAGCTGCCGGCTACTCTCACCGCAGGCTCATCAGGGTCCCCAGGCACCTGCAAAGCTTTCAGTCTCCTCTCTGCCCCCTCTTGTGTCAGCCACTGCTGCTGCCTAGGGGAAATGTCTGGTCTAAATGCCTCCCAGCCTCCGGTCTGGTGGGCTCTGGCTTGGATTTAAGGCAGATGCTGTGTGCTAATCTGGATGAAGTCGAGGGCGGCAGCTCCTTGTGGGCTCTGTAACCAGCTGCTCCATGAAGCAGCCTCTGAGCGTAACCAAAAGGCTCATCTCCAAGTACATCCGAGTGTGATGTCTGTCTGGGTGCTTGGAGCTTACACATAACAACAGTATTACATTTGATTTGTATAACACCAATTATCCTTAAAAGTATAAAGCAACTCAGGCTCTGGGTGCCGCTAGGGTATAAAGGCAGAAAATGCTGGGTAATGCAGCATGTGGGAACTTCAGCTGTCTGACAGCTGTGTGCACGCTGTCACATCACAATCTTCTTGCTAGCAATGCTTGCATTGTTTTCCGAAATGGCATGTCCCCCCTGGCCTGGTGGAAGACCCATGGCTGCCAGCGTGCCCCACACAGCAGGCTGCAGGCAGAGCGCCAGAGGCTCCAACAGCACACGCTGGCATGGGCTCTGGTGCCTGTGGGTATGAAATTGTGCAGGAAAGCTCTTGCAAAACAAAATCTCACTGTGATATCCCATACTGCTCCTGTGAAGTACTAGCAGCAGTGGTGATGCTCTTGACTTCACCAACAACAACCTTCAGCAACCCAGCAACCTCGGCCCTTCCCATCATGTCACTCCAGAGGCGGCTGCTGGCTCTGCTCCCCAAACAGCAAACAATCAAAATCCTGCAGTATGTTCAGAGGCAAAAATTAAATGAAATATTCATACCAATATAATCCACTTCCTGCAGCCTGTGGAGCCAGTCGTGTATTTGAAGGCTGCAGTGTGTGCTAGGACTGGACTACTGCTCTTCCCCTGGAACGGACGGAGGCAAAATGAACAGGATCAGTGCCCCGGGCACAGCAATAAGCCTGACTCTGGAGACACAGGCAGCAGCACAGCAGGAAAGGGTGGGGACTGAGATGGGCTCTGAGGTGCCCCTTTTCTCCAAGCTTCCCGCAGGCTCCTCAGGCTGGAAGATCATCTCTAGACTCCTCTCTCCTCTGACAAAAACCGAGCACCAGGAAGGGAGGGAAGACAGGGCTGGAGCCAGCAGGGAGCAGAGGCGGGTAATGGGGACGGAGGACTGTGCCAGACTGACCCCCCAAGGAAGGGCACCTGGCATCATCAACAGGGAGAAAGTACTGGGAAGGCTGGAGACTGAGACCCTGGGGAAAGACAGTCCCAAATGCTTTTAGGAAGGGACTAGGGGCCTGGTGCTGTAGACAGAAAATCTGGGAGGACGAGGGGCATGGGGCAGGTTCTTCCCTGTGCCTTTGCAGCCGGAGGCTCCAGCCCTTTTGTTGTTGTTTTGCTAAGGCAGTTTACACTTTGTGACTTCTCCCTGGGGTTTGGTCTTGTTCTTTTAAACTGCATGTTGTCGTTGTTGTTAGTTTAAACAGTCTCTCATTAAGGCCTCAGAGTGTGTGCTAAAACTTGTCTTGGAAATGTGTATTCAGGTGGTTTGTAAGATTTGTATTATTTGCTTCTTTTGGAGCCATTCTGGTGTATTATGTAAATCCATAACTAAGCATTTCCTGGGACCATTTATTGTGCAAATGCATAGTTTGGCACATGTACAGTGCTGAGCAAAACCAATTGCCTCTGCCTCCCTAGTTCAGAGAAGAAAGATCAGCCTGGAGATTTTTTGTTTAATTCAAAAGAAGACAATTTTCTCATTCATTTCCTACGAGAATGAGTTTCTGCAAACGCACTGGAAACTCCTGGAACAGTTCAAAGTTTAAAGGCAGAACATCAGCCCCAAATCACGTGTGGAAACAAGTACTGCTCAACATCAGAGGTACACTTAAAAGTGGTAGCTGTATGCTGGATTGACTTTTAGGGTCATTTCTTGCATTTAATAAAATGCTTGCAGAAACATAAGCATGGGCTGATGGGCATTAACAAACCGTTAGATTATTTTAGGCAATGTCCATTTCTGAGAAACTGTTCAGTATCTTGAGTAGTTATTTTTCAGTTTGTGTAAGCATGTAGGTTTAGTGACAAGCCCCAGATCTATCTGGTGCTTGAAGCTTTGATTCAGGCCTTCTTCTCTGTACTGACAGCACAAATTCACCCCCAGAACAGAGGAAAGCAGGCATGCGGTATCTGATGTCAGGGGCTTCTCCATCCATTCTCAGTCTCAAGAAACCTCCTGTGGGGGCCCCAGGCACATGGAGAGACAGCAGGGAAGAGACATCATCCCAGGGATACAGCAAGGAGGGTGAGCAGAAGGACTTGGCGTGGACCTGGGCTCATTGCCAGGCTGTGAGCAGAGTGCTGGCATGGCACGGCCATGGGTGACACACTGCTTGAGTTTCCTGCAGCATAAGATTTGTAGACATGCTCTCAAATTGACCTGACCCTGTAGCCAGGAGCAATCAATTAAATAAACTTTTCCCCATGTAATCTGCTGCAGAAATGGTGCTTTTATGACAGCCTGCCCTTGCTGGATTGCCCTTTCTAAGGACACGGTACTCCAAGCTTGAGATTTGCCAAGGCTGATATTTAAAAGGCACTGCAGGCACCTTGGGCACCTCTCTGGAAATTGCTGAGGCTGGCGGGTTTATTTGCAGTGTTTTATGATCTGGGACACACCACAGGAGCCTCCGTGCAACTGTTCTGCTGGCACATGAACCTGCGGTGATGTAGGAACAACGCACACGGGGGCTGTCTTGATCAGTAAGAGAAGTTGGCTACAAAATAAGCATGCGGGAAACAGATCTCAGAAGATGCAGCCTACAGGCGTTCCTCATTCTGTCTCCTTCAAGCACCTGCGGAGTTCGCCGCTCTGTGCCTCAGCTTGTCCATCTGTAAAATGGGGATTGGGAAGCTACCCTCCACTTGCATGGCTCCGAAATCTGCCCACCTGGGAGGGTGATTTTGCCGTGACTGCAGTTCACATGAGCATTGGCTCAAGGGAGAGCAAAGCGGAACTGGAGGCATGATTTCTGGGAAACACACTGTGTGCACTCCTGGAGAGGATTTTTGAGGAATGTTTTTGCTTAATTTGTGTTTTGTATCTGCACAGTAGTCTTCTGCCTATCTCATGAGCATAATGCAGGAGAAATGATGTGGCTCTAACAGGATAAAATATGAAAAAAGTCCCAGGATTTTTTTTTCCCTGTAAGAAATTTGATTTTAGTTTCCTTCCTTTCTTTTAACAGTTGTGGCACCTTGTCTGTCTTGTTGGCTTTTGCTTGGCTTTCAAGTCACGCAGAAGACATTCATGCATGGCATTTTAGTGCATGTCTCTGTTCGTACATTGAATGGAAAATGCACGACTGTCAACAGCGCTACTGCAGACTATTTATCCGTGCAGTCCTCATCAGTGCAGGGATGAGCAAAACATGTTTTGCCTGCCAATCTCTAATCAAGAGGCAAGATTAGCTGGCACGGTGGCTGCTTAGCTCTGCTCTGTGGAGCCTATGCTCACTCTGGTGAAAATCAGGAGCAATTTAGCTAAATTCAGTTTGCAGGTACAGACCCTACAAGGTCAAACAAAGCAAAAAAATGCAGCCTACAAAGAACAAAAATCAATGACTAGGAGCAACAGCAGAACAAAACATGCTTTGGAGAAGGTTCCAGTATGAATATTGTGAAAATGAGAAAATTTTAACAGTTAACAGTCTGGAAAGGAAAAATAACTGGGTTGTGCAAAATATTTCCTTATGTTGTGCATTCCTCACAGATATTTTCTACTTTGCTGCACCTTTCCCAAAAATATAATGGCAACCTCAGTGGGGTATTAACTTCTCTGGCATAGTTTTGCTTTCCAGTATCAAGAGGCTGAACCCCCAGACTAGTAGAACATGCCGTGTATACTTTTTTTGGGTTTTGTCTACCTTTCCTCTTCAAGAAATGGCTTTATTTTGCAAAGGGATGTAAAAAGCATTCCTTCCAGTTTGGGCAGAATTTATACATTCAGTTGCACAAGGTTCAAGGCAGGAAGAAACATCCCAGCTACCTAGCAATGGTTAAAGATAAAAAAGGCAGTCAAAGATGAATGTTGTTAAGCATGTAATTATGAGCTCAGTGGGGAAAAAAAAGAGCTTTAGTGTTGTGTTTTATTTGCCAGCTTTATTTGACTGCAACACCTGCTTTCAGTAAGATTAACTCTTACTTACTTAGCATGCAATTTTGGCACCAACTATTTGTCATTAACTTCACTGGGGATGCTCATTTCCAGTGCCTGAGATATTTTGATAGTCTTGCTGTGCTGCAGACATGCACAATGGGGCAGAGCTAATTTGCTATTTGCTGGGTTAATGAAGATACACACTAAAAAGATTATGAAGAAGAATTAGCACATGAAGGATTATGAAACCAACAATTTAGAGTAATATATATGTAGGCAATAAGATCTCTTAATCTGATGTTTCCATTCCAGTTTTACGTAGCCTTTCACCATTGCCTTACTGATGCTTTGCGTTGCTTATTTTTTAAACCAATTGCTGTGATTACAATGGAGCACCTCTCTCACTACTTGGACATGCGCAGGGCCAAAGCACACCTCAGCCCTGTGTCAGCCCTTTTCCTATGGCCTCTCCATCCATTATCCATGCTGAAAGTAAGACTGCCTATTGCAGAACTGCTGGTAATGCAGGCAGGAGTAGGTCTGGTCAGTCTTTGGTGGCAATTTCTCTTTTAACACAGAAGGTGGCATTTCTCTTACCAGACCCTGAACTCCCCTTTAGAGCTGAAGGCAAGAAACAGCTTCTCCCTGGGCTCCACTCCTCTTGAGGTGGGCATCAAGAGCAGCTCAGGGATGTGCATCTCCAGTGACTCAGAGCACAGCAGTAGGCGTTTGTCATGCTGCCGTGGTGAGCAAATGCTGCCTGCCCATGTGGATGCTGCGTGCTGCTTAAAACCATCGCACCTGCAGGCATGGCTCCGCTGTGCTGCCCGAGCCAGCAGGCATGGCTGAAAGTCGCTGTCCTGTGAAATTGCAAGGAGACAACCCAGGCTCCCCATCCGTCCTGCACCTTTGGGACGCTTTGGGATCCGCAGCTGCTGAGTTTGGCTCCGCAGGATGCTGAGGGCTTACAGACTGCCCTCGCGTTAGGGTGGCTTTTGTCTTCCTTAAAAAATTACGTTTTCATTAGCAGATGAGATTGTTAAAATATTCATAGGCAGGCTCTTCTGGCACGTTCAGGCGTGCCTGGAGAGCCACAGGACACGGGCTCTGTTTTTGCCAGGGAGTATCCATAAAACATCAGGCCCCGCAATGGGTACAGCGTGCCCTTGTGGGCAAAGCCGAGACAACCAGACAGCAGGAGGAACGGTGTCCAAAACGTTCTGTCAAAATATTTAGAGCTGAAGGTTGTTTTTTTCTGCAGTGATTTTGTTCCCCAGCTGTTTTGGGATTACTGTGTGGGTTATATCCCTGCCCTGTCTTGCTTCCCACAACTGCTTATCAGGCATTACTCCCTGATAGCTCTCTTCATCAAATGCCGCTTCACGAGCGGCGTGATGGCACCAAGGAAAAATCATTTCTCTGATAAGCGATAGGAGACCCGGGGAGACAATTAATTGTGAGGGGGTTCCTCTACAGTGTAGAGTCATCCTTACACAAAAAGAGGCCATGTTTCTCTTAATGCTCCTCGGCCTTCACTGACAATAAGTCCGAGAAAGCCATCTCACCCACCTGCCGCCCCATGGGGAAGTTCAGCAGCATAACATGTTGGGCAGGACAGTGCTCCGTGGGAAACCTCTGCCTAAAGAGGCCTCCTCTGGAAGCTGGAGCCTGCAAGAGGCAATTCAGAGTTAGTGCGGCCAGAGAAAACAGCTAAAAGGCGGCTCTGTTGTGCAGGCCGTAGGAAGAGACTCCCAGAGCAGGAGGTGCAGCTCAGGGCCCAACCCAGGCCCAGGCGAGGCAGGCCTCTGGGGTGCTTCGGGGTGGGGGGACCCCAGGCTGTGCTGCTGCATGGATCCAGCATCAGGCCCGGCCCACAGTCCCAGCACATGTTCCTAGTCCTGTTTGAACCACTTCTTCCAAAAATGGGAGAGTTTTAGCAAAAAACACCTGCTGTACGAAATAGGAAATGGATTCATGGTGATGGAGCATCTCCAGGAGCACCAATGGCACACCATTTTGTGAATGTTTCTGTGGTTTCTTGTCTCTGGCCACATTTGCTAATCAGTGAATTGGAGGTTTTGGATGCTCCGAGTTGCGTGGCACTAAGCCTCACCGGGCTGCTGTCTGTAGGAGCACACGAAAAAAAAGACAGTCCTTGTGCATGACAGCATGGGCACAGCAGTGAGAACAGGTGGGTGGGTGGGTGGATGGATGGACGGACAGGCGGACGGACGGATGGACGGATGGATAGATGAATGGATTCCAGAGATGTTGCTAGAAAGGGGCAGAGGCTGGGCTGCCTCCTGCCATGAGGGGATGTGGCAGTGGTGCAGATGCTGCAGTGACCCCCAGGAGATCCTCAATTTGAAGGCCTCATTCTATCTCCCAGCTGCCAGCTCTGGCTGAGTCTCACATTCGGGCTCTGATCATTCCCCTGAAGGCTGCTGAAGGCACTTAATTCCTGGATTTGCAGTGTTATTCCCAGGGTTGTCCACCTTGAAGCCCTATCATGAGGTGCTGTACGACATACGAAACAGTGATAGGACTATAAAACTGGACATAGTTCTGTAAGATTGGAGAGAATTAGCAATGAGGGAAATCTGAAAAGGCTCAGAGCACACCCTGATTTCTATAGGTAACCACCTGATGCAGCCCATTTGGTGAGAAAGTGGATAGAAAACACACTTTCATCAGGCTCCAAATAGAGAGACTCGCATGGCCAGTTTCAGGGAGAAAAAAAAAAAAAAAAAAAAAAGAGCTTAAAATTCAAGGCAGCAGTGCAAACCTATTTGGCATTCGTTGTCAGAGGAAAATCTAATTTTGCTCAAATTTTGCCAGAGCACCTCATTAAAGCACTTCCAGGCCTCAGGGGTTTTGAAATCAAGCAGAAGAAGCCCGTGCAGCCGCACAACCCCGTCCTGGCCCCGTGCACTCCAGCACCTCGCCACCTTACAGACCCCCACAGCTCCGCCCAGCGTGGCCAGCTTGCTGTGCAGAGCCAGATCCCACCCCTGGGGAGCAAATCCCAAATCCCCCAAATCCCCAGCTGTAGCATTGGGCATTGGAGGGGGCTGCAGCAGGAGCGGGGAGCTGGGGCTTTGCTGCCAGCCTTGGGGAGCAGCACCGGGCCCCTCAGCGTCCTGGTCCCCACCGGTGTGAAAGGAGAGCAACCCCACGCTGCTTCAGGATGGCCCACTTTGAAGATGCTCATGGTGAGGGTGAAATTCAACCTCTTGGCTTCACCTCTGCCTTGTGTTGCTGTCCCTTCCCTTTGCAGCCCATCCCTGTTGGTGCCCTGTGCAGGTGGTGGCTGATGCAGCAGGTGCTGAAACTTGTTTTTTGCCTTGTCTTTGAGGTCTATGCCCTTCTTCCCCCAAAGGAAAAGATGAGGAGCAAGAAAAACCCCTGTGTTTGCTACAGATTGTGACTGGCTTGTGTACTAATGCTGCCTTTCTCTCGTTGTTTTAGGGAGTGCTGCCGATTTTTTGGAGACAATGGCTTGACTTTGAAGGTGTTTTTTACCAAGGCAGCACCCTTTGGTGTTCTTTGGACACTCACAAACTACCTTTACTTACATGCAATAAAGAAAATAAACACTACGGATGTCTCCGTGTTGTTCTGCTGCAACAAAGCGTTTGTGTTCTTGCTTTCATGGATCGTTCTGAGGGACAGGTTCATGGGAGTGAGGGTAAGTGACTCCTTATTTCTGTCTCTTTCTCACCTCTTTCCCTCGGCCCTTCCTTCCCCCTTTCCTGGAGCAGTGCCCCATGCAGTGTCAGCACAGAAACACTTGGAGAGGGGGATGAGCCCTCGCCTGCAGCCTGGCTCCCTGCGCATTTCCCACCAGCAGAGAGGAAGCCTGCTCTGGAGCATGACGTGCAGGCTAGCTGCAATCTCCGTGCTGCTGTGAGCATACACCAGCCTTTGCCTGTCTCTTTTGAGTTAAAAGGTTTCCGAGAGTATTGGAAACCCCACGGCCCCCGCTGACCCGGCTGCCGTTTTGGCAGCCCCCGGCACGCGGTGTCCTCTGGCAGCAGAGCCGGGCAGATGGGCACCTGGCATCCACCACGGTGACCCAGCGGTAGCTGCAACCGAAAGGCATTGCTGAGTCCCTCCAGCCTCCCTGCATCAGCAGGCGCTGGATTAGTATTTACAGTAATGATGGCAGTAATACCTATTTTTCGCCCAGTGCTTGAAGAGCTCCCTGCTCATCAGCCTTGGCAAAGTTTTCAGTGCTCAGGAAAAGCTGCGATATCTCACTGCTGAGAGTTAACTTTTGGGAAGTACTGCTCTCTGGCAGGAGCACTTGGACAGCCCAGTGGTGTTTGCAGCCAAGAGGCAGCTCAGGGGAGCATTGCAAAACGCCCCTGCCAACAGCCCAGCCTTGCCAGCTGGTGTCTGTGCCTGCCCATCCAACTTCCCAGGTAGCAGTATGCAGAAAACAAATTAACTGTTGGGCTTTTGTTTGGTTGCTTTTGTTTTGTTTTGCTTTTAATGCATAAGCAAGGGTATCCTGAAATGCTCCTGGAGGCAGGGAAGTGTCACTTTTATCCCAGCTGGCCTTGCTGGCCATTTTGATCAAAGTGAAAAAATACGCATTTTGCCGGTGTTCATCCATCTTGTGGCAGTGTCAGTGAGCACCCTGTAGTGCTGGCTGGACCCAGGAGAGGAGGTGTGTAGATGGATGGCCACTGCTCTCCTGCACTGGCAGCTTGCTCCTTGCTCTGTATGTGCTCTCTCCCACAGCTGGATGTGAGTTTTGGGGCAAGAGGCTGACTTGTGCATACAGATACCCACAGGGACATGTGGACTCAGGAGCAGAGACATTTCTTATGCACTCTCTGGAGTTGCAGCCACATCCAGCTGTCCTTTGTTTCTTGTCCACACTGCCTTGGGAAAGGACACCCTGATGGAAATGCAGCAGCAATGCTCCCCCACACATCCCAGCCCCTCGCCATGGCTGCTTGTGAGAGGTGGCCAAGGGGCCACCGAGACACCCACGTGCCCAAGGAGGGACACGGCCATCCCCTGTCCCACTGACGGGTCAGCAAGGGGCCTGGGTGCAGGCAGAAGGGACTTGCAGGAGGACTGGGCTGTTGGCCCTGAAACAGACATTTCTCCACCCCAAAACCTATGGTGTTGCCGTGATTTGTGGCAAAATGTGAGTGAGGAGGTCCTTGTCCCCAGGGACTGGCAAGAAAACACAGCGTGGGACATCACAGCGGCCCTACCACCCACCTCCATGTGCCACAGCAGGAGCACCTCCATCTCCTGCAGTGAAGCTGCAATTCTCCCCTTTGCACAGAGTGACCATCCCAGCAGGGCACGAGTTGCCCTGCTCCTTTCACACAGGACAAATGTATAGTGAAGCTGTGAGTGCCTGAGGCGCTGCTTCTGCAAGCCCTGCGGTGCTGAGACATCCCCGCGGGCTGGTCGCTGCGGTGCAGCTGCTGCTAATCCAGTGCTTGAGGGACAGGCTGAAAGGCTTGCTGAGAAAGCCGATGTGACACTCCTGACATGTCGACAGGCCGAGAGGTCAGGGCAAGACTCATCTGACACTCGTGGTGTGCTTGGTAGAAGAGGTAAGACCTTCTGCCAGAGCAAAGCTGTTTGCAGAGTGGCTTCGTTTGCTTTGATCTTTGCCCTCGGTGTTTCCCTTCACGCTACAAGAAATAAAGCAGCTCAGCATTCAAGGGAACCACTGCTTGCAAGCACCTCCTGCACAAATCCTGTAGAGACAAGCACATCTGTCAGTGGGACTTGGAAAAAAAGTTATCATCAAATCCCAAACTGTGGTCTTCCTTTCCAGCCAGAGGCCCTCCCTGCCTCCAGGGAGCTACTCTGAAGGCTGCCAGCTCCTGATGCTCAAAGCAAACCCTGATGCTTTTTATTCTGCCATTCGCTGCAGCAGAGGTGCTGCCACCAGGGGAGGCTCAACCAATGCGCCTGGTGGTCCAGGCTGTGGGCTGCTGCCCACACATGGCTGCGGTCTCCACCATGCTCCCCGGTGACGGCTGGACAACCCACATGCAGCTTGGATGGCAGATGGCCACGCCTGGAGCAGGGGCTACAAGAAATGCTGCATCTGCCCTTCTCTGTCTCCTGGCCAGGCGATGCTGAAGGCTGGAGCTGCCATCCTTCAGGCAAGACCTAGCCGCGTGTCTCGCAACCCTGCGAAGAGCCACACAGTCAGTGCAGAGTGCGTCTGCCCCAGCAGCCTGTCTCCAACAGCTGCCAGCAGAAAAATCTGTTTGAACGGGAGAAACCTACAGTGACAGTCCTTCGTCAGCCTCTCTAGCAGTTTGAGGCTCAAGGACTTCCTGAAATAGAAGAGATGTTCATATAGTTAATGGTCTTTGATGGGCTTTTTTCCTCCATGAGTTTATCCTTGTAAACTTCTCACACCCACAGCAAGGATACCCTTGGCTGATTTACCCATCTGGTGAAGACAAATCTCCTTTTGTTTGTTCTGCACCTGCCCCACACTAGTTTTGTTTGATGCCCTTTTCTCCCGTGCTTCTGTACCCACACTGTGTCTGCATGTCCTTTTATTTTTATTTGACAAGCAGCAGCATGCTGACGTGAGAGGACTGCTGAGCGCTGCTGAGCTCCTTCAGCCCTGCCCATCCAGAACAGCCCCATGCTGCTGTAGTGCCAGGCACCGTGTTTTGTTTTTTTTTTTTTTTCTCTCCTTGCCTTTATAAACAAAGCCTGTCCAGGCTGGTGGGGCATAGCTACACCACCAAGTGTCCCTTTAGAGGCAGCTGTGTGTGTAGAGGTGTGACAGGGACAGGACTGCCAGCGTATCCAGCCCCTGTAAACTTGCACCCGGCGAGCCAGGGAAGCTGCGAGCGGAGACAGCATCGGCTCCGTGGGTACCTGCCTGGGGCTGCTACTGGTTTCCTGCCTAAGGACAGGGGCAGATGATGCAGAAGTACCTCTCACGTAAAGCTGCCCTCATGTTTTTCCATGCTGGGGGCTGGCCAGTAACGCTCGCTTTCTTTGTTTGTCCCCAACCAGATCGTGGCTGCTATATTTGCTATTGCAGGGATAGTTATGATGACGTACGCTGATGGGTTTCACAGCCACTCCGTGATCGGGATAGCCCTGGTGGTGGGCTCTGCCTCGATGTCTGCTCTCTACAAGGTAAGCACACCTGGGCTACCGCTGAAAGGTGCCGGTCACCACCACCGCTGGCTGGCGCTGCTCCTGTCTGGCTTGTAAACCTCCATGCAGCTGGGTGCCCTTCTTTGCGGACCTCTGCCATAAACACAGGTATTTGCTTGCTTTGATGCCTGCCCTCAGTTAGGACAAAGCCTAACCGGGAAGGCAGGGCTGTGAGCACCCGTTGGGACATGGGGACAAAGGTGCTCGCGGGTGTCTGTGCTGTGCGTGGGGACACGGGGAAGGGCTGCCAGGCAGTATGGACCTGCTTGCTCGGCACCGCAGCGATCCTCAGATCACAGCTCAAGGCATGGGCAGGCGACGTCTTATACAAGGAGGGTCGTGCACCCTTCCTCTCCTCCCCCTGCCTGTCTCCACCAAGTCTTCTGCTTTTCGTGCCAAATTTTCCTGAGGTTTTCCTGAAGGGATCATGCAGAAAACAGACTCAAGGCTCCAGGCTAGGGCGAGCCCCCTTTCCTTTCAGGAGGTGCATGCTCTTCTCCTTAGAATGGCCAGAGGGGCTGAGCCCCCCTCCCACATGGGTGTATTTGGTGCACGAGCTGCTCTCCACAGCTTCACTAGCAGCCATCTCAAGTGTCCCCAACACCGTTGCATACATGCCCCACACGCAGTCCCTCTGCCCCAAGCACCAGCCAGGTCACCTGGAGCTGCTGGAGCTGGGACGCCAGCCCTCCAGGGAAGTGGTGCAAGATTTACACCAGCCCATGTGGTTTTGTCTTGTAGGTTTTATTCAAACTTCTTCTGGGCAGTGCAAAATTCGGAGAAGCTGCCTTATTTCTGTCCGTGTTAGCCGTCTTCAATGTTCTCTTCGTTACCTGTATTCCTGTCATCCTTTATTTTACCAAAGTGGAATACTGGAGCTCTTTTGCCGTCGTTCCTTGGGGAAACCTCTGCGGATTTTCGATTCTCTTATTGAGTGAGTACACACTGGGATCTCGTGGTGCTTGGGGTGGAATAGCATGACAAAAACTGGCCACTGGTGGAAGCTGTAGCCCTCTGATACTGGAGCTGTTTCCCCTTATTTTGAACCTAAATTTTAGCTTGAGAAGTCACTCAGAAGGCCAGTTCCTATGTGGAACCTACAGCTTTTCCAAAAAGAAAAAAAAAAAAAAAAAAAAGAAACACCACAACAACAACAAAAAGCAGACAGAACCAGCTATTTGGCTGAAATCTCCCAGATGAAAAATAATGCCTTGGGATAGAAAGCAGGAATTGCTCAGGGCTCCAACTGTATTTCTGGGCATTACATGAAGAGATAGGCTGTACCCAAACCTCACCCTGATCCTGCCACTGGACTCCAGTGGGATAGAGGAATGTCTCTGTGTCCTGGGAACAGCAATGTCTTGGGCACACAGATGTGCAGCAGATGGACATCTGTGCACAGGTATCTTCCAGGAATACCGGCAGAATTTAATGTGCTTTCTATATGAACAACGTACAGAGGGAGTAATAAAGAAGTATTTTGCTTTGTCTAGTTTCACTGGAGTAAAAGGTGATTTTTTCTTTCCTTCTTCAGCATTCAATATTCTACTAAATTTCGGAATCGCTATTACGTACCCCACCTTGATTTCTCTTGGAATTGTACTGAGTGTGCCAGTAAATGCGGGTAAGAATTTCTGACTTTTGCATCCTAATGAGTACATGAAATCTGTGGCCTTTCAAATATCTACCAGGGATAAAAGCAAATAGCTCTGTTAAAGACATTTTACATCTTCTCTTAAAAACTTACGCAGATGACACTCGTTAAAAATTTATACTTTAATTGTTAAATATGTGTTGTATGATATTGCATGACTATTCATAATTTCTAGAATTGCTTTTTAAGTTACTGTCTGAAGAAGCCAGTGTACTGAAAAACAAACCAGATTTGAAGTCATCCATCTCCGGGCTGGGATGAAAACTCACAGATGAAGTAGAAATCAATTCTTAATGATTTTTTTCCAGGCAGGCTTAATATTAAGTTGAAACAAATAGAATTAAATACATTTTAGAGCAAATATCTCTTAGTAATTCTGCTTGCCTTGGTAAATAAAAGAGCAGGTGTAGAGACTACAGGGTAGTAAGGCTGGGCAGGGGAGCGGACGGGCAAACCTGGCCCAAACCGCAGCCCCCTCCCCCCCCCCCCTTTCTTGCTAGGCATCAAAAGAAACAAAAAATACATTATCATTTACAGTTTCTTGCTCCTTAAATGAACCAGGGCCTGCTGTGCCCGCTCTGACCCGGGCTGCACCCTGCTGTGTGCTATTCCCTGCCACCATCTCCCCATGGCCACGTCCTCATGCGCAGCCGACCCAGCACCGCAGCCCAGCCCTCAGAGCCAGGGAGCTGAGGGGAGGGAAGGGGGGTACTGCCCTCGTGCTTTGTCCCACATAATAACACCAGTTCAATGTCCCACACAGTTGTTGATCACTACACGAGTGAAATTGTCTTCAACAGTGTCCGAGTAATCGCCATCGTCATTATTGGCCTGGGTTTCCTCCTGTTGCTCTTGCCAGAGGAATGGGACGTCTGGGTGATAAAGCTGCTCACACGTCTCAAGGTCCGGAAGAAGGAAGAAATCCCCGAAGGGAATGGAGACATCGCTTCAGGATTGCCTAACAAAAGCCGGAGAACTCGCCCCTCCATGTCATCCTTTGCTCATTAAATGCTCTTTTTACCAAAACTTTGTGGTTAACCTTATATATGATGATGCAAAGGTCTTTTCTTGGGAAGAAGCACACCTGTCCAACACGGTGTACATACCTGTACAGTTTTGATATGATCACCATCTAAGGCATCAAGTCTTGGCATGTCCAGTTTGCTTGTACTTTTTTCACATCAGACCTTTCACTTAAGTAGTACACTGAAAAAAACTGCAAACCAAGAACCTCTCTTCTCTTTTTAAATGAATGTAATATATAGTCAAAATATATTTGCATAGGTTATTTTAAAGAATGATTTTCATGAAAAGCAGGGCAGACATTTTGAACATTAGGTACCGAATGATGCATTGCACACTGTGATTTAAAAGAAACAAATGCTATGCTACATCACATGTTTATTTTTTTGACCAGAGCTGTACTCTGATAGTTTTCAAGGAACCAAAAGGGAATCTTTACAGGGACAGGAAGATGGGGGGAAGAGTAGAAGGAGGGAAGTTCGGAAATCACTCTGTGTAGGTGAGCGCATGCTGCGCTGGAACCGGACAAAAATTCAAGTGCTAAAAATGCTTGCACTAAAGCACTAGAGGGAAAGCAGTCTAGAGCCCAAATCTCCTGGTACTGCACACGACTGTAGTCCACGTTTAAAACCATGCAAGAGAAATCCAGTGCCTTCTACAGAACTCTTGTCTTTATCCGTGCAGAACCAGGCCCCGCTGCGAGACGGCGGCACTGCGGGGCTCAGGCTTGCAGCCCCGGGCACCCCAAATTCCCCTCCGGCATTAGGATGTGCCCCCCCACATGCTCTGTGGCTTCCCTGGGAGCGCGGGGCCCGGGGGACTGCAGGTTTGTGTGCAGGGGACCTGGTTCTCCTCCTGCTTGCACAGGTTTTACCCCTGTGTGGAGCCGCACTCGGTTAACGCTAGCGTGAGAAAGGGGAAATGGTGGTGGTCGTGTGGGGAAAAATCTGACCGAAAATGCACGACGGAGCTGACGAGAGCGGGGTTGCTGGTGTACAGTCTGAGGACACGGACTGAGGGGGTGAATCGCCAGTTGCTTTTACTCCATAATTGTGAGTGTTTAAGAGTTAAAATTGTAATATATTTACATCAAATGTAACACTTTTTATGAAACTTGTAAGCACCAGGATGTTTACTTACGCGATTTTGGTTCGCCATTAAATTTCTATCTGTGATAGATCACATGCTATGTAAAAAAAGGGGGGGAAAAAGGTTATAGTTTACTATTTTTGAAGTTTACATTGTTGCATACAAAATTAAAAGTGTTCTTTTGAACTGCTGCCATAGCCTAAGGGTCCCTGCTGCCACTGAGGCCCTCTTTGTCTCAGGCAGGGGTGGCATCCACTTCAAAACATTTTAGCAAATCAACTTCAGATTCCATTAGCTGTTTGGCAACGCTCAATAATAAAAGATTTTAAACTCAGCTTCTGTCAGTGCTGTTTCCCTCTCTTGGCTGCACCTTTACTCCAGTTTTGCTGTGGGTTGCATCTGGCGGAAGCGATCAGGTGGCAGAGACAAGATCAGCCAATGTTCAGTCTGGTCTCACAGCCACAGCTACATCACAGGAGCTTTCCCTCCACTCGGAGTCCCACTGCCTTCAACACGAAACCGGAGTCAAAGCCCTGCAGGCGTTGTCCATGTCCCCCGGCACAACTTGAGGCCATTCCCTCTAGTCCTATCACTAGTTACCTGTGAGAAGAGGCCGACCCCCAGCTCCCCAGACCTTCCTTTCAGGCAGTTGTAGAGAGCAATAAGTCTCCCCGAGCCTCCTCTTCTCCAGACTAAACAACCCCAGTTCCCTCAGCCGCTCCTCACAGGACTTGTGTCCCAGGCCCTTCACCAGCTTCTTAGCCATTCTCTGGACACGCTCCAGGGCCTCCATGTCCTTCTTGTAGTGAGGGGCCCACAGCTGAACACAGCACTCGAGGTGCGGCCTCACCACAGATGAATGCAAGGAACGACCACCTCCCTGGTCCTGCTGGCTACGCTATTCCTGATACAAGCCAGGCACGCTGGTGGTCTTTCTGGCCACCTAGGCACACTGCCAGCTCACGTTCAGGTGAGCATCGACCCCCCCGATCCTTTTCCTCTGCACAGCTTTCGAGTCGCTCTGTCCCAAGCCTGTAGCGCTGCATGGGGTTGTTGTGGCCAAAGCGCAGGACCCGGCCCTTGGCCATGTTGAACCTCATCCCCTTGGCCTCTGCCATTGATCCAAACTTTGCAGGTCCCTATGCAGAGCCTTCAAATGCAAAGTGTTGTGAAGTAGGAGCGGAGTTAGTCTGGAATTAGTCCCCCAGGCACATGACTCACAGGGTCCTGGGCACTCACCAGCCACTGCCACCTCCCAGGGCCATGGGCACCCCCAAGGAAACCTCAGTGGGACACGGGCACCCTGCCAGGATGTGGTCTCTCCTCCTGGGGCATAGGCGCCTGGGCGGCACCTCACAGCTCTCCTCTCCCAGCCCAGCTCCCTCACTCCTCTGCAGGTGTGTTCTCTAAAACCCACACGCAGCAGCCCTCACCTGCCCCACTGCCTCCCGTGTGGCTGCTGCCCCAAGCCCCTTGGTACCAAAAGGACACAAGTTCCTGTACGGATGATCTTTATTCAGCTGGGAGATGTGGTCTGCTACCAACAGAAATGTTCAGGAGTCCCCCAGCCAGCTCTGCTGCACACGCATGCTCCTGCTGTCCTCTGTGGAGCAACAAAGCAGAGCCATGTCCTTTGGGATGCCAGCAGTCCCAGCGGTGCCTCTGGGAGGATGGAAAAGGGAACTTCTCCTCGGAGGTCCTCATGAGATGAATGCCGAGTCCCCTCTGGCTGTTGTGCTGGCAGAGCACGGGCAGCCCACCAGGGGACAGCTGGCATTGTCGGTGGTGCCCGTGCAGGGAGGCGGTGTTCAGGGCGATGTTGGCATCCAGTTGTCAGGGGAGGTGCCTTCACCGCAGGAGCCTTCGGAGGGCTGAGGTGTGTCCTGCCTCACCGGCTCGCTGTCAATCTGAAGAGAATTGACTGTCAGATGGGTGAAAATGCTGTGCCAGAATTATTAGCCAGGCACTTCCTTCCACCCGCCCCTTTTCCCGGTGCGATGCCTACCCTCGCACGGGCCTTGGAGGTCCTAAGTCCAAGGGCTAACCCAACAGGTCATGGGCATTCCCTGGCCACTGCCATCTCACAGGGACATGGGCCCCTTCTCCTGGGTCATGGGCTCCTGCGGCGCAACCCACAGCCATGGGTTCCTAGCTCCTCTCCCCCCTTCTCCTGGAGCATCAGCCTCCCCAAACCCATGGACAGCAGCACTCACTCGCCGCACTGCCTTTCCTGTCACCGGTACACGGCATGCACGCTCTAGATGAATTTGCGGAGGGTATGCAAGGGGACCGTTCTTTTCTTGCGCTTGTTTTGTGCCTTCTTCCTGGGCAGTGGGAGCCCAAGCTCTTGCAGGCGGAGCTGGTAGAGGTGCTTCAGGCACCTCACCACGACAGCAGCATTGGCCTCCATCCGGCAGAGCGAGGCACAATCACCCAGAGCGTCCTTTCCCCGGTGGTCTGTCCCCATGGAAGCTGAGGCCCACCGGACCGTTCCCTGGAAGCAAAAAGAGAAGCAGCACAGTGAAGGGCATGGCTGAGGGCTCGCGGGGTGGAGAATTGTCCTGCTGGGCTCGGCTTCCTCTGGAGCGTCCAGCCTCATAGCACTGCTCCGGGCAGTCACGGGGCCTCACAACAGCACCGGCAGGCCCTGGCCCATGCTTGGGGCTCCCAGCGGCTGTCAGCCGTGCGGCTGGGGAAGAGGCAGAGGGCCTCTCGGGGCCTGCTAAGGCTTCTTTATGCCTGCTGGGTTTTGTTCTTTCCTGGGAAGCCTTGTGGCCAAGGTCCTTGTGGTCCGCTCGCCACAGGCTGGCCCTTTCCTGCACACTGCGTCTCCACCACTCACCTGTCTGCTGTATCTCTTCGCACTTCTCCAGAGGCTGAGGCAAGCAGCCCCACGCCGAGGAGGCAGATGGCGTCCCGGTTATTGCACAGCAGCCAGACGCTCCTGCCCTGGGCAAGGTATTCCCAGTAGTGGCCCAGGGGGTAGGGCAGCTCGGAGGGCTGGCGCTCGGTGCCGACGGGACGTTGCTGTGGGCCCTCTGAAGGGACCATGGTGTTCAGCCTGAGCCGGATCCGGCTGGGGCAGCTGGAAAGGCCGAGGCTGCAGGGCCAGTTGGAGACCTGGTGCTTGATGCCAAGGCTCCTGCTGACCCTGACCCTTTCCCAGCGGCGGTGGCCGCAGAGGCCAAGGCCACAGGCGCGGAACACAGCCACGGCCAGAGCCATGGCCAGGAGGAGAGCCAGGTCGAACTTCATCCTGCTCTCTCCTGATGAACACAAAAGAACAGTGGAGACGGCTGTCACGCTGAGCAGAGCTCCGGCAGTGACCACCAGCACTAGCGGCAGTGACCAACAGCTCTCGCAGCAGTGACCACCAGCACTAGCAGCGGTGCCCAGCCGCAGCCTGCTCTTATGCCCGGCCCTGTGTGAGCTCACAGGGCCTGTCGCCGGGAGACCGGCAGGCAACAAAGGCCGCGGCGAGGCTGGGGAGGACGCGGGCAGGCGGTCTTCGAAGCCTGCTGCTGCCGCTGCAGTCCACACGGGGGGACTGCCTGACCAGCAGGGCGGTGGGCCTGAGCCCCCCCCATGTTTGTTTGGGACTGTGCCCTGGATTTCTCAGTGAGAAGGAGCCGTGGCCAGAGCCACATCCAAGCTAGGCAGCCGTGGCATGGTTCTCCTCAAAACCCCTCTTGGGGGCAAAGTGGAAGCCCCCATCAAGAGGAAAGCCCCAAAATGGCTGTTGGTTGGATAAAATCATGGAATCATTAAGGTTGGAGAACACCTCCAAGATGATCTGCTCCAACCACCCCCACATGACCGATATCACCCACTAAATCACGTCCCTAAGCACCATGTCCAGCCTTTCCTTAAAAGCCCCCAGAGGGACGGTGACGCCACCACCTCCCTGGGCAACCCGTTCCAATGCCTGACTGCTCTTTCTGAGAAGAAATGTCTCCTAATTTCCAACCTGAACCTCCCCTGGCGCAACTTGAGGCCATTCCCTCTAGTCCTGTCACTAGCTACCTGTGAGAAGAGGCTGACCCCCAGCTCCCCAGACCTTCCTTTCAGGTAGTCGTAGAGAGCAATAAGGTCTCCCCGAGCCTCCTCGTCTCCAGACTAAACAACCCCAGTTCCCTGGGGAATAATAAGGCCCTGGCCCAGGCTATGTGTTTGTTCTCATCTCTCTCCATGACCAAATAGACACTAAAGGCTTGCCAATGGAGATTACACATGCAAGCAAAAATCTGAGGCTGTGGGAAGCTGCTCACAGCCCTCGTCCCATTCAGGATAACACAGCTCAATTTTAAAAAATTTGGGGGAATCAGGAGAGGTTAAGGTACAAGACAGGAGGACATGTACAATGCTAGTAACTGGCTTGAAGGACACACACGCAGGCTTGTGTCTCAAAGCTCCCAGATTAAAATTTACTGCATTTTCAGGTATATCATTTCGTCACCCTCAAAGTATCCTGCATCCCTCCCCAAGCTCCCTGATGACTCGAGGCCAAAGAAGAATGTACAAAGATCCCTTGTATTTTCCATAATTTCAGTAAGTGGCATCTTCTGTCATCTCTGCACTCCATTTTGGTGTGTGTTTGATGCAGTCCAACACGTACCTGAAAGGCTCTAAATGATGCTTCAAAATCTGCACCTGGTGTGTGTTCATTGCTAAAACGGCAGCAGACTCTTCAGTGCTCAGTGCAGATCATGAGGGAATTTACGCATCACAACAGACAACAGCATCAGTAAAACTGCGATTTACAAAATGTGATTGTCATTGCTTCTGCCGGCTTATCCTTCCTGAGAACAGGCTGAACAGGGGCGAGGGCTGGGATTTCAAACCGTATTTTATTACAGTGTCTCTCCTGAATACGAGCTGAGGAAACTACATTAACCCATTTTAAGCACTTCTGAACTACACACAGACTAATCAGATGAACTGACCTACACCTCTTCAGGCAACACCTTGCCCTAAATACCTGGCTTGAAGGCAAGCAGATGCTTGATGAAACTTTCCAGAGTGAAGCCCAGGGTGTGTGACTAGGAGACTGTCTAGAAAGCAGCACATCCATATGGGTACATGTGGGCATCTGTGAGAGCCAAGGCTCCCCAGACCCGAAGCTGAAGAGCAAAAGGAACTGGAGTCATTAGCTCCCCCCAGAAGGAGAGGCAGAGAGCCAGCCCTTCTGAGAAAGCATTAGATGCAGCTGGGTCACCCTTCAGTTGAGGGCAAGATTGAACTCTGCTGATGCTGGTCAGGTAAAAGATACACAGGACAGATTTGGTGCCTTGGAGGTCAGGGCCGAGCTGGCAGGCTCCCCGGCGTGCCCCAAAGGCACTGTGTGCAATCTCTGCAGCACTGTGTGATTTGGTCCTGCTGCTGGTGCGTACGGACCCCGCACAGCTCTGCAGGGCAGCACCAGCACCACAACCCGAGCCTGTAACCAGCGCTTGTAGCCCGGGGTGGCCACCCCAAATCTCCTCCTGAGGCGGGCCTGCAGGAGGGGGCTCAAGTGCTGATCTGGACTGTCAGCTTTCTCCTCCAGCTCATCCCTCACAAAGCGACTTGGCTCCTCCCTGCTTATACATCCAGTGGGCTTGTATAAGCAGCAAGTTGAAAAAAATATCTGGAAAGTAAAAAACATCACCAGGCCACTGCAGCTGCCTCCTTTCACAGCTACACAATGCAGCAGTGAGGAATCCAAAGAAGGAACAACGGTTTCTGCCCCTCCCATGCAAGTCTTTTTCCTTGGCCCCCTGTCTGTAGATGACTCCTGCTGCTGCCTTTATTTTTTGTTACAGCCATCCAGAGTCTCATCACCACATGAGTCAGAGTCGGGCTTATATTAGAAAGTTTCTTCTGTTCTTCTGTCAAGGATGGTTGTATTCATATCAGCAGCCTTCAGAAAATAGCTATAACAGGCAGAAATCCAGCCACAACACTCAGATGAACAGAAGACACTGCAACCAGCATCTAGCTTTACTGTTTTAGGGGCCGGCCTCACTCATCTGAGGTTCTCCACAGTGCTGCTCTGTGTACAAAGCTAGCACACTGCTGAGTTGGTCAGGGCTGACACAGGCCACAGGAAGGGGATAGGGGGTTCTTCAGGGGATGGGGAAAGAACAGGACCCCGAAGCAATGCCGCTGGTGTGGAGCAGGAGCACAGGAAAGGTGGGATGAGGACAGAAATGGCCTTTGGGAAACACCTTCCAGGGTGAGATGCCCACGTGCCCCTTGCTACAACTCCCAGAGAAGAAATGGGGTCTGTGCTCATGCTGTAAACTCACGAACCACAGGGAGCTTGGCTCCACGCCCCTGATTTGTACAGCAGACAGGAAGGAGTCCTGCAAGGCCTCCAAAACTGAGCTACTCCTTGGCAAAGGCCAAGGCTGAGGAGTTTCTCTCACAATCCAGCCCTCATGCAAGCTGTCTTTGCAAAAATAGCCAGCAGTAATGGATTTTGATGAATGAGTTTAAGTAGCTCATCATCATTAAAATAGAAGCAAGTAGATTTTCTTCAGCTGGCATGTTCTAAGGGCACCTCTGTGACAGACTGCTCCTTACTTAAAAGTCTTCAACATCAAAAAGGGAAATTAAAAAAAAGAGCTGAAAGATCTTTTGAAAGCAAAGAGGAAGTCAAATGAACAGCTGCCCACCTGCAGCCTAAAAATCTTTTTAGAGGAAATCACGTTCCTAAGGACAGGACCAGCAGCTCAAAGTAAAGTTTCTGAAGGTAAAATGCCTCATATTTCTCTCTTCTACCTGAAACTCTGTTGGGGGAAATACACTATCATTCGTTCTATATGCACAAACTTATTCTAAGGAGGGTGGCGATCAGCATTTCTCCACACACGACAGACACACTAAGATGCAACCAGCATACTTTTCAGTAACGAAGAACGAAACATAAGGAGAGTTACAAGTCTGGAACAGGCCCAAACGGTGGAGGTTGTGGAGCTCACATCAGCACTGCACTTAAGAACCTGTTAAGTGCAATCTCTCTGCAATGGGACAGCATCTTTCACCCAACTGATACATAAAGAAGACTAAAGTAGATGTGCTTTAAAGAAGTCCCTTCTCCTTTGCCTTTCCACAGGGGAGGGTGGCCCTGGCTAGCCTCCGCGGATTACTTACACTGACCTCCTGCTTCTGCACGTACCCACAACTGGCCAAGATGCTGAAGACTCAAAGCTGGCTTCCAGTGGGGTCCAAGCAGCAGGATTTGTGGGGACTTACAAGGTGTGAGCTTTGGCTCTGTTCTTCTGCCCTGCTGGCCACTAGCATGCACGAAGGGCCGGTGAGCCCAGCTTTGCTGTCTACCAGCAATAGCTATTGCTGCCCCTCCAGCTTCTGAAGCTGCCAAGTCTTTAATGACTCCAGTCTAGTGAGCAAACAGAGGAAGCTGTATAATACTGTCCTTGTGATTTTTGGCTACATTTTAAACGCCTGGCTATATGTTTTGGCTATACATTTTTAATGCTTTCCTGACATGTAAACAAAACCATCTCCCTTTCCTTGTGTGATTCTGGATTCGATCAAAGGCATGTTACTTGCCAGCTTGGCTGCTATGAAAATTGACATTGATCTTCAGAGCAAATATTCACCATGTTTGAGAACAATGTTGCCTTTGTGCATGTGAAAGCAATCCCATCTGGTACCGCACACCCATGCTTCACTGAAATGTTTACAGTGAACGCTAAGGTGATCGGTGCAGCTGATGGATTATTAAATATAACACATGGATGCAAGCATTCAGCTGGCTTTTTGATAAATAGAGTATGTTTCAGTCTCAGAGAGAACCAGGAACCACTTCTTAGCTTTCAGTATCTATCATGCCATGGTAATTTGAAGGCATCCAAATGAAACTCATGAATTTTCTTCTTCCATTTACATAGCTTTGAAAATCAGTCTGTCTGCAGAATGGGCAGATTCCCACTTTCCCATCTGAGCTTTCTTGCAAGAAACTGAACATCAACATTGCTGCAAAGCAAGATTGTGTCATCCTTCGTGGGCTATGAGAATTGCTAATCAGCAGCCAACAGAAGAATAAGAATTGGTCAGTATTCTTGCCTTACCATTGCCTGCTCTTCCCAAAATACTCCTTTTTCTGTTTTCTTCCTTCCTAAAAACTGAACAACAAAAAAAAGGAATATTGGCATTAAAAACAATTGCCTATAATTAACACAAATGTCTTCTCCACCTTACAAGAATCCTGACCCTCTAGGATTTTTTTTCCTCTGTCACAACTTCTAGGTATCCTAGTGATATTCAGACAGCGTTCTACAGAGCACTTCACTGATGTCCATGAAGGGTCGCAAAGAAAAGCAATCTTTTCTATGTAGGCTTCACATTACTATGCAGGGGTCTGAAGAAGATGAATATCACTGTTGTGTCTGTTGCGTCTCCCCTTCCATCTCCACACCAGCCTGTTTCATCCTTCCTCATCAAATCCCCTCCAGTGCTTCCTGGGCACACGCAGCACTCTGGTACAAGCAGAGCTAGCACAGAAAGCTGCGGCAGCTGTCCCAAAGCATTTACCTAATTTTCTATGTTCATGTCGCCCTGGCACTCCCTATGGCAGGGATCTTCACAGCATACAGCAAAAACAACATCATGAGGAAATGAAGGTAAGAACCCCAACACACATTGAGTTGAAACAGAATGTGGCAATGCACATTTTGTTAGGGATTCAGAAAACTGATTTGCTAAAGCTGCCCAAAAAAAAGTGAGTTTTCTTTTTCCTCATACACTCTTCCTTCTTTATTCATTCAAAAGAACAACAACAAAAAAATGCTAACTCATCCAAAGAAATTCATGTCATTGTTTAAAAATAAAATAAAACTTACTTAAGATCTTAATGAAATAATAAAAAGGAATGCTTTGAATAAGGCTACAGAAAGTATAGCATACATAATATGCCTCTTTCAGACATTTAGTTACAAACATTTGGTATTACCTGCAAAGTTATTGAAAGAGAGAAGTTTTCTTTATAAGCATAGACAGATCATTTAGTAACATCAGTGGGTACTAAAAAAAGAACTCTAATTATCAGCTGAGGAACTTATTAACTGTCTGTCAGTTCCTAAGCAATTCCCTTACTATGCTCAGAAAATTGTTGCACTAAAAATCAGTGGTCTCTAATGACTGATTCTCCAAGAGGGGTATTTAGTTTCTAAAGCACTTTTTAAAAGTTATTTTAAAGCTAAAGATGACCTTTTCTGTTAAAGAATGACCCACCGGAATGAGAATTTAAGTCCCACTGAACCCTAATAAACCACAAAAGTAATTTCAGAAAACAATGTGGGGAAGACTTCGAACTATAGAGATGTATGAAAGTTTTCCCTCCACAAGAACAAAGTGCTTCTACGCTTGTCTTTGCAGATTGCGTCTTCAAAGCTGCTGCTGCTGCCAAGAGTAACCTGTGAGGGTCTTCAGGCAGCAAAAGGATGGAAGTACAATTTAAAATTCGGTCACACCCTACAAGATCTCAAGAGATACACTCCCTGGCTGGCTTCTCTTAGGTAACCAAACCCATTTCAGCAAATAAGGCTAGAAGAGAATAGGGAGGGGACCTTGCTGCTTAACCTGTTCCTGACTGCTACTTACTTTCTCCCCTCTAAAGACCTTCCAGTAACAGGCATTCAAAGCCTCTAGATTTTTCTTCCAGAGCTTCTGTGCTTCATGAAATAGGATTGATGTACTAGTAGGCAAACCTCCTTTCTCCATCCAATGCTTGCCTTCAAAACACTACGGTAAAATTCACTGTTTAAAATGAAACGATTTTATCTTCATTTAAGTGAGAGCTTCCCAGAGAGATGGCTGATGTCCAACCATCTAAGTAGTCTCTGTTAAAACATTTTCAAAGAGGAACAGAAAGAGGCGACTACTGTTTGCAGTTCATGGTATTTCTTTGCTTAATTTATTCATTTTTAATAATAAAACCAGACACAATTAATTATTATGATTTCTTTAATCATATTCTTTCCTCAGGCATAGCAAGGAGCACTGGAAGACTAAAAGAGTCAGAGTTACATCTTTAACAGACATCTGAAAAGCAAGAAAGAGAAAATATTGATGCATGATTCTCTCACACTACATATTTTTGCAATTTTCATTTTAAAATATGGCTTGGTGCTCAACAACAGAAGACAATGCCCTGAGCCACCTCAGGTAAGATCCTGTTATTACTTCTAGCAAAATAAATAGTTGGGCATAGGGCTATGTTGCTTAAAGAACACTATTTCAAATGAAATTCACTGACAATTTATTATGGATAAGCATCATAATTTAAAGGAGGTTATATATGAGTCTTTCTATGCAAGAAAAACAAATTAATTGAGCTCTTGGTAAAAGCACAAAGCTGAACACAGCCACAGTACTTCACGAAGTGCTTTCATTACTGGTCCTAGATATACCTGTAACATGCTAATTGCTTCAGCAGTGAAAGGAGAAATTGTCATGGCAGCCAATCCAGAACCTGCTGGGTAAATACCAGGTAAATAAGGGGTAAATAAGTCTGCAGGTGATGAGAGATTTGTAAGGTGTTCATCGGAAGGCAGAGCTGTATCCCAGTTAACAACAACAGGCACAAAAGAATCCGAGAGCTGAACTACTGTACAGACCCCACACAATTCACCTCAACACGGTCCTGGCAAGAGTGTTGGTGGACAACGGGCACCTGTTTCTTTAATGTCTCACTAACTATTAAGTGGAAACATAATTCAGAGGCTTCAGTTGTGGCAAGCAGCTCACCTAACAAATCTGGAATTATTTCAGCCTTCCATCTTTCTAGAACATTTGCCTCTGCCTGGCTGTTATAAATATCCCATTTATTACTTGCCGGGCACACTTCCCCAAAGCAAAGGGCTAAAGATAGATGCTTAGAATTGGCAAATTAACAACAACAAAAAAATTCAGCTCCTTATGATAGCAGTTTAACCAAATGGAAACATTGTCATTAAAAATATATTAGAGAAATCTGTCTTTTTTTCTGTTCACGTACTTTCTAAAGCCAGATTACTAGATTTCCATAATATCCATTACATAGAGTTATTTACAAATGTCTTCAGCGAGTATTTCTTGGACTGCAGGCCCTTAAAGAATAAACTATTTATCACAAATATCCCAGATGTGCTATTGGGGCTTTGTGATTAATTATATATAATCACATTATTCCTTCTGTTTCATGAATGCAATAACTAAACAACCTTATACGCAGCATAAATTTTAAAATCTGAAACACAAGTGACACTTGCTATTACCACGTTTTGGTCCTGAAACTTAATGGCCATTTTCTTTTTAATATTCACGCTTGTAAAAGCTTGCTTCTCAAAAGCTTGTGTGCATAAGAGTCATGAGTGAGCTTAATTACTTCTATATCAATTATTTTCAATAAAAGCCATAACTGAAATCCTACTTTTGTAGTGACTTCTACTCACCTTAAAGTCCCTATTATGTTAGAAATTAATTTACTGCATTTCCCTCTCCTACCCATCATAGTCTAGCAATAAAAAGTGTGGTTAAAGTAAATAGCCAGAGATGAGAACACAGACTGTGTTAAACACCATCAGGTGTACTGCAGCGTTCACGTTCACTTTGCTCCCCCAAAACATCCCTCACAAGAAGTATCTTGACAAAACATGTCCCTTCCAAGGGGTTGGTTAAACATTGCAACAAACGAAATCCCTTCCAAATGTGGCCGGCTCACAGGGGCTCTGCTGAAGGTGCTCTTCTCTTACAACACCTTTCCCTACAGACAAGCGAGCCACCGACACCGTGCCCCATGAGAGCATGCCTCCCATCACCGGCCAGAGCTGTTACCGTGGCCCAAAGAGGAACCACGGTTTGGGTCAGGAAGGGCTGAGCAGAACAGAGGGGCTCGGTGGGCTCCCTTCCCCTGCAGCACCCCTGCTCCAGCGAGGTGCCCTGCGGGCGAGCTGCTCACCGGGGCACTGGGGCCGATGGGGAGCCAACGGCACGGCCGTCACCACGCCAGGCCCTCCGCCTGAGCTCGGCCTTGCAGTTCAGCCCCGCGCAGCCCGGCAGGCCACCAGGTGCCGGTGGCTCAGCGCCCACCAGTTCGGGCTCGTATCAGGAGGGTCTGCCCAGCCACCAACACTTCCCCCATCCCACGGCAGCAGCGCAGGGAGCTCCCATGGAAACGGGCGCTTCTGGAACTGCACAGCACCTAGCGCTTACAGGCGGCTGGCGTATATTTGGGCAAAGACCATTAATTAATTGTGCAGCACCACAACACCCCCCGGTACCCCCAGGGAAGTAGGCACGGCAGCGAGCCTGCCAGAGCTCAAGCAGCGTTCAGACAGCGCTCTCAGACACATGCTTTGTTCTTTGGGTGGTCCTCTGGGGACCCAGGAGTTAACTCCGTGACCCCTGTGGATCCCATTCGGCTACTCTGTGGTTCTGTCATTCCCAAACACAACCGCGGCACCGCTTCCTCCCAGCGCCGCGGGCCTCACGCCCGGTGCCAACCCCCGGCGGAGGCGCAATGGCCGCCGCCCGCCCCGCCTCCGCCCCGCCCGCAGCCGCGCTGGGCCTGCGCCTGCTCCTGACCTTCGGGAGGGAGGCTGAGGGCCGGGCCGTGCTGGGCCGGGCCGAGCAGGGCCGTGCCGGGCCGAGCCGGGCCGGGAAGGGCCGGGGCTCCGCGCTGCGGCGAGGGGCGCGGCGCGGTGTCGGCCGCCCCGTGTGCCCGCGTAAGGCGGCAGGGAAGATGTCGGCGCCCACGATGCAGGAGAGGAAGGCGTGCTGGGGGGCGCGGGACGAGTTCTGGCAGTGCCTGGAGGCGCACGCGGAGGACGCGGCGCGGTGCGAGGAGCTGCGGCTGGCCTTCGAGTCCCGGTGCCCCCAGCAGTGGGTGAGCGGCGGCCGCGGGCGGCCCCACGAGGGCCGTGCCGGGACGGCCGAGCGACTGCGGGCCGCGGGGGGACGAGCCCGGGGGGGAGAGGGAACCACCGCAAGCCCGGGCTCCCCGGTAAACAGGCAGCCCGTAGGGGCGCACAGCTGGGCAGCTGGAACTTCAAAAGGGCTGAAGGGGACCGGGAAGGTTTAGGAAGCAACACAAAGTATTGTTGGTAAAGGAGAACAGCTCATGGGGGAGGGAGGTGAGGCTCAGGGGGTGCAGCTACGTCATAAAACCCACACCTGGCGTCTTGCTGCGGATAAAAACCTTCTTTGCACAGCAGGGATTCACAATGACCCGTCTGCTTGCACATAACTCTTCTGTGGCCTGCATGCGTTTCAGTTTCCTAAGCACGAGCTACAATTCCTATCTGATTTAAGAGGTGTTGCACCTTGGCAGCAGTGGTGTCCAAGGGGCTGAACACTTCCTATTTGAGCCCATGAACCAAAATCAGCTGAAAAAATCAGTATGCTCCCAGTGGCTTACACTTTCAGGGCTGCGGTTCTGCTGTATGGCATTTCCAGTGCTGGTGGTGTTGTTTGCAGCACTTTGCAGAGGTCCTGCACTCTGCGATACCATAGAAAAGCTGCTGAATTTACCTGTTTTCCATAATCCCTGTTCACTGCAGCAAAAAAATGCAACTTAGTGGGCTACTTTTATTAGATGTTCACGGGAATAAGGGGAGAGGTGATGACAGGTTGAATCTTCTCCTTCAGTCAAGCAACAAGCTCCTAACTGGGGTAGAAAACTAAAATCCTACTGAAATTTAGTAGTCAAAAGACCATGTATTCCTCATTCTTGTTACGATGCACAAAGGCCCTTCCTTGTTCTGCTAGTTTCTTATTATGAACATGAGTTATTTCTCTTTTTAAACAGGTTAAATACTTTGACAAAAGAAGAGACTTTTTAAAATACAAAAAGAAGCTTGAAGCAGAAGGGTTTCATCCTCCAGAAACTGCTGGGAAGGCATAAGTACTCTGCTTTCAAAGTATAGCTGATGAGAATAAAGCTGTGGAAGGAAGAAGCAGGAAAAAGCAACAGAACCTGCTTCAGTGCAAGAACTCGAGGTCAAGAACTGGTAACCTGTCTTCCTAAAATGCAGGCCACTGTTCTTGTTGCAGGGTCTCACGTCTGCTTAAAAAAGGATGGTCATGGACAACTTGAGTATGAGTCAAAGTAGTATAGTGCCGGGCTGTTCGCAAATCTACGGCTTTGAACATGTAATGACAGTCATTGTTTCACAAGAATAAATAAATGATTATATGATAGCATCATGTACATATTCTAAAAAGAATTAAAGTGTTTTTCAGTAAGTGAACTAACTTTTCTTAAGAAAGCTTTTCCAACTTCACTTCCATGTCAAAAGCCAGGGGAGGGTGGCTTATGTAATCTGCATTTACCATTGGCCAAGTATTTCAAAATATTTTAAAGTATAGTCAGTTTACTACAGTAGCCATTAAAAAGCCTAATGTAGCCTGTGTATATGATACATAAGATACATATTTTGAGTATTTTTTTTTTTTTTTTTTAGAAACAGTAAGGTTTGTTGTTAGCTGTAACAAGTGGTTTCCAATCAGTATCTGTTACAAGTACGGCAGTTGTTTATCTCACATTATGGTCTTCTGTGTGATTTAGAATTATTATGTTACTGAAATAACTCCATTAAAAATACATAGCAGGGTTTACAGCAGGACTAGTAAGCTCGACCATAAAGGACACTTAAACAAGGGGCAGCATAGGAAATTTGCTATAGACTGGATTTTATATACATTTTGAAAATTAAATTCACTTACACTACTTCGTGTTGGAAGCATTAAACACTAATCATACTACAAGTTTGGATTGTGGTTAGTGCCTCCACTGTGGTTAGTGCATGTGGTCAAACATGGCTGACAATCAAAATGACAACAGCAAAAATCCTATGTTTTGAATTTAGGATTGTTCATGGTACTGTGTTGATGATCACAAAATAAATCACACACCACGTGCAATATAAATAGTATTTATTACCAATGCAACCAGTTTATTTAAGAAGATAAAGCATTAAGGCATGTAAAAAAATCACTCTGAACTACAGAGAACAAAACATGCAAAATATAAGAATCCTCATTCACCCTGAGTTGTATCTCCTCTGTTCAGAATTTCATGTTGTAGCACCATAGGAAGTCACCCAGATGTACTGTAAGGCACAAAATTCTTGGTAGTTATTTCTGTTTTTGCTTGATCACCTGTTGCCTTGTGTACTCCCAAATCAGCAGAGCTCCACTGACATGAACATTGAGAGATCGAATAATACCCTGCTGAGGAATTTCCACACAGACGTCCAGGTGGTGAATCAGGTTTGCTGGGATTCCCTCATGTTCATTTCTAACAGAGAAGAAACAGCAACTTACATCTGGGAGAAGACAGATGTTCCAGAAGGAAGATAATAACAGAAGTCACAATAGCAACCAAATACCATTTGGAAAATGAAGCATCTGCCCTTAAAGGTAACTGGTGAGCACAAGAGTATTATTATTAAAGCAATTTTACATTACTGATACAAAGAAAGCGTGGGTGACCTAAGCTGTGATACAGGAAAACTGGCAGAGCATTCCATCTTTAGTTCACTGGGCCAGCAACAGCTGAGCACCTATCACTCAGACTTCCCCCACTGTATTTATTTTGAACAATCCATATACAGCAAAATAAATAGTTATAAATAAGGGCATGAAGCTGCTGACACAACAAAGGGGGGGGGGGGGGGAAGGCTCAACTACCCACTTCACTTGTGACAAGGTCTTGGTATGAGGGAATTTCAGACTAACCAAAATCTTGAACTGGAAGTATTTCACTTCTTTAGAATGAGCACATCAAAAGATACCAAAGGTTTTCAGTAATTAAAGCTATACTTTTAATTAGAAGAGAACAAAGTGGTTATGAGAACTACAGTCTGAAAACAAACTATATTCAAAAAGGGCTGAAAAACAGAGGTATTTTTGCCTACTTTGTCCTAAAAGGAGAGAGAGGCCCCTTCCTCCTGACCTCACTTGGTGGCCCAGCAATTCCAGGATCTTTCTGACTTCTAGACATTTTATAGATTGCTTTAGCCTCCCCTTTGTCACATCTGAGGCTTTCTGGTTGTAGGAACTGATAATTGTTTTTCTCTAAAGTCCTCTCAGCCTCTGCTCAAACTGCAAGTACTGTACCTGCATCTGTGTGCCACATCTGCCTCATCCTGATCTTTTAAAGGATGTCCCATAAAAAAAAAAAGAGTTGCAGTATACAGACTGGTTACTAAATATGAGATAAAGGATCGTTCAGGAGTAGATATCCATACTTATCAGCACCCAAAGCCAAACTCATTGTCATTTTCCCAATCTCTTCCTGTTCTAATTCCACCTTTACCAGTGTCACTCGGTTTTCACACGACCCAAATCCGACTAGTAGAAGGGCATGGATGGATGGCAAGAGGTAGATTTACAAAAAGCACGTGTTCTTACCCCAGCAATAACAGTGACTTCTCTGGAAAGCAATATTCTGTAAGATCAAAACTTTTTGCTGTCTGTTCCACACCAATAATAGTGTAGCCTTCTGTTTTTTTCTGCTGTAAATAATCAACAAGCTGAGATGGCTTCACCTGTCCATCAGAAGTAGGGAGAAATACACAAATATTTAAATATTGCCATTTGTAAACTTCTGAAGTTACTGTAAAAAAAAGATTTACTTGGACAGCTTTTAGCAGGATGAGGTTTATTCCCAAAGACTGTCCATATACGTACATTACTATTTTAAAGGCTCTTTAGCAATAGGAGAAAAGGTAGGTAATGTCACAAATATTCACTCCATAAATACAATGAACAAAGTCATTTCTACACTTCTGACAGCTGAATGTAAAAGAATCACTATTGCATAAGGTAAGTTGAGGTAAGTTGCATACTTGCTATTTAACCATGCAATCCCTTCCTGAAATAACGTAGTGGTTGGTCAGTATTGTAACCCAGTTGCCTTACATGCCTGTATTACAACTTGTGATAGCTTAAGATAGAGGTAAATAATTTCTTTGTTCCTTCTTCATCCAACTCTATACTGCCTATTTGTATTAGATTGCAGTTTTTTCCACGCAACAGAAGTTCTGTCATCAGTAAAGAAGCAGAGAGATTAGGTAAGAAAATGTGTGCTCATCAGCATTCTGTTTTAGGCAAAGCACTCTACAGCTTTATTGCTCTACAAAATAAAATCTTAATATGCTGAAAATAAACACTATGTAAAAAAAATGAAGAATTCAAACTGAATTGTTCAGATGACTTAACTAAAGCTGATACTGAAAAACAAATTGCTATAAAATACCACAACCATATCTTCTACCAAATGGTAAAGATACAGGTTGAAAACCTCATTTTTATAAGCTAGACAATAGGTTCGAAAAGCTTAGCACAAGCTAGCTTCAGGCAAATTTAATGATTATACTCATGAACTTACCAAAAGCAATGATCTAAGCAAGATAAATGCAGTGTTGTTCAACTTTTATAAACAAACATCACAATTGAATATTCCACTATAAAACACTCAGTAAGCTATAATGGCAGCTCACATAATTTATCACAGCAAAATAAAAAGTTTTCAAATTCTTTGTTACCAGGCTGACTCAAAAGTTATTCCAAAATATTCAATGTTAAGTGTCAAAAATGACAGGAGCTTGTTAAATAAGAAGCTCATTTTTTGCAAGAGGAAAAAAAGGTAAGACACTGAACTATGCATTTAATAAACTCAAGACGTGATAGTTTTTAGCTATTGAACTGTTTCCATTCACCTCAACAAGGGGGAGCCACTGCTCTGCAGAAACACTAAGATGCTGAAACTGTTTATCTTGTATGTAATGAAGACTGCCGACAACTAGTGCAGATGCCCCAAATATTTCACTTGTACGACACAAACCTACAACAGAAGAATTAAAGTGATTTTTGTATAGAAAATAATATAAACACCATGCCAGAATATTTTAGCAAATGAAAAAGGACATTTTTATTTTAGCCCTCTGTTTTTAATCAGTTTCATGTACTTTTAGGTCTTCTCCAAGTCACACCTTGTTCCATATATCTTACCAGAAAAAAAGTGTTTTGTAACTTAGAAGACAGATAAAAATGGAAAAAGCTCTTTGTCTGGATAGCACACTTTTACAGTACTAATTACCCACAGTAATGGGGCAGCATAGCAGCCTAGGTGTGGATGGATGGACATGTGCACACACACTTAAGCTCTAAATCCAATACCAGTTAAATGAAAAACTTGAGAATGACACATCACAGCATTACAGGGCAGACAGCACTGGCTTGTGGGCGTATTTTTTATTAACAGTTTACCTCTAGTTATTAAAACTCCTGACAACAGCAAGCACAATGCAATAACGTATTTGTAGGACTTGTTATATCACAGCTTGCACTTGCACAATAGGAGTACTTAAAATTGGAAATGGGTACTTTCCTGTTGTCCAACTGGCATGAGAAACTAGTATATCTACAAGATTTGGTTTAATTGGTATACAAAAAAAAATCATTTCCCTTTAACAGCATACACAATTATGAAAAACTTAACTGTGACAAAGAATATGAATGCAGAAAGAAACCTAGCTGTAAATTACAGTGAAGTTCTATTTAATTAATGCATGCTACATGCAAGTGCTTTTTTTTTTTCTTTTTAATAAATAACTACAGAATACTGTTTTGTGAAGGGGGCAACATTTGGTTACCAAGTTCTTCAAGGATAAGGATCTATTCTTCTGGGTAGTACTAAAATAATTTTCTTATACCAACATACTAAAAAAATTCTTACAAGTAGTTTTTATTAGCCAAGCGTGCTCTAAAGTCTAAAATAAAAGTTTTAAAATGTCCGTTCAACCTTACCTCCTAAATTGGTAGGTTTATCAATAAGTGAAGCCACCACAATCAGTCTGCTGTTTGATTTACCAAGTTTAGCGGCACGGTCCTGAAATACCATTTCCAGGTCTAAACTAGGAGTACTGTTTTTCCAGGGTATAATCTTTTTCTGAACATCAGTCCATTCTGTCTGGCCATCTGTTTCAACTGAATTTGAACCTATAAAAACCAAGTATTAAGTCATATGGATATAAAAGTCGTAGTGAAGCTACTGCTTCAGTAAAGAAGATTACCTAGATGGTAATACTGTAAGCAACATTAGTCATCTATTATCATTTTATGGGACGTACTATGCTCATGCAGATACAAAACTAATACAGCAGGATAACAGAGATTGTGCGCATACTAAGACAAGATTTAGTACAGAAATACACTATTGCCACACACCAATAATTTAACACAGATTAGCTATATTTTACCCATGTCTTGCTGAGACCAGTCACTCGGTTTTAGATCAAGAAGTTCAGTTCGAGATTGATACCACTGAAATGTTGGTGGCAAAGGAATGTCGGTGAATCTGTCAAATTTACAGAGTGAGATCCATTCATCCTCAGCCACTTCTGAAAGGCGTGGAAGAGTGTAAAATACTGTCTGCAAGGTAACACAACATTATTAGCAAAGCATCACTCAAAGCAAACATAGCAGATAATAAATTAACCTCTAGGCAATTTTAAAGCACACATCTTTTATCTATCATCCCATGATTTTAATAGTAGTTTTTCTTGCCACTTGACTTAACTTGCTAACAACTCTCATGAATCATCTCTTTACATTGAGTGCTATCCCGAACTTTCATTACACTACTCTCTCTAGTTACATGTTTTTAAGGATCTACATTGATTACTGTTCTATAGTTTTCAGTAGAGGTCTTGTGAAAATGTTTTATGCATAACACACTGAAGGGTTTTCAGATGCCCTCATGAACTTCTAGTAAATAAAGCAGATTGCTTTAACAGCAAGAGGAATATGGTCAAAAACATTAAAATCTAGTCCTAAAATCCAACTCAGCACCACCAAAACAGCTAGCCACAATTAATCAAGGACAAAAACAAACACCACCATCACCCTGCTCGAACTGAACGTATGAATAAAATGAGGAGTTTAAAACCCAGATGTTGTGGTTATCCTATTAAGATGTACCCTGAATACATTTAAACACTCAACAAGTATCAGCCTTGCTTTTTCTTATTGTTCAAGATTTTCACTGCCTGATTGTGGTAAATCATATCTAACACATCTAAGTGTTCACATAAGTACCTTACAGAACATCAGTTTTCAAAAATAAAAAAATACAAATAATTCCTTCTCTGAAAGACAGCACTGCTTGTGCCAAAACTCATCTATCCCCTTTCGTATTCATGTTTCTCATCTATTTTCAGTTTACCTCCTATTTCCATCTCTTATTTTTATCAGCACTCGTATTTTTGCCTTCTGTCCATCACAGTGTTTATTCAGCTTTCAGTTATTTAAGCTATGGCAAAACATATAGCTGAAAAAGATGTTCTAGAAGCTACATATTTGTATTCTGTTCACATGAGACAACAATTTAGTTAAGTGTTCCCTGGAAGTGTTCAAGGCCAGGTGGGATGGGGCCCTGTGCAACCTGGTCTAGTGGAAGACGTCCCTACCCATGGCAGGGGGGTTGGAGCCAGGTGGTCTTTAAGGTCTCTTACAACCGAAACCATTCTATGATTCTATAGCAGAGCATTAATAAGAGAATTAAGTTGTAGTCTTAATGTAAAATCTATCACAAAGTAATTTTTTTGAGTTTTAAATGCATAATAGTCTATCATTATTTCTGCTACAGTAGAGCATATAAAGAAAGTTAAAATATACTTGTACAACTATGCAGATACAATGATAAACAGTATTCTTTAGGACTTGCCTCTAGACTATAGTCCTCTAGTGGATGAAAAGTTGCAAAGAAGAAGTGATCTTGGATTCGCTGCCAGTTTCTTCTAGCATTCCTGCAATTGCAGAAAGTAATGCAAGAGGTACACAAAATGCAACATACCAGATTTTTTTAATTGTCAAATTGGAACATGGCAACCCAATTGCATTTACTATATGGGAAAGAAAATAACAATTAATTTAAATTAATTAATTAAATTAAATTAATTAATTTAAAAAAATACAGCATTTGGGAAATCAGTTTATGTTTCAAAAAAGACCCCTAACATGTCTCCAAATTCTATTATTCGAAGAAAAAAGACCGGCAATAAAGGGTATCCTGTGTGGGCCTCTTACAGAAACCAAATATTAGCCTATGGTTGAGTGAGTTACTTTTAATTATCAAAGCGCACTATCAAACACACACACACAAAAAAGGCTATTTCCTGCTGCTTATCTGTATCCCACATCTTGACATACCAGCTTGGGTAACAGTGACTCTCATCAAGGAAATGAATGAGAATGTTCTCAGAAAAAATAAAGCAGTCCAAGTTTATGTTGGCTTACAAGACTATTAGAAATTCTAACTAATTTTAAGTAACTCATAACAACTGGTAAAAACAGATAAAACCACAAATATAGTATAAAAATATTTTATTTCCAAAGCACTAAACTGAAAAGCATTTATGTAAACCTCATTTAATCATCACCCAAAATTAATTTCCCAATTTTTTTTTTGCCCACACAGAAGACTTTTGAAAAATATGACACCTAGAACATCTCAGTTTTATGTTTGAGAATTTACTGGTATCAGAAAGTCTGGAAGAATGATTTTTTATTTCTCCATAACCCATCAGATGACTTAGCACCTATGACTGTCATTTTTTTTTCACACCACCTCTAAACTATGAGCACTGTTCAAACGTGCCTCAGTTTTTTCTGTTGTGCTACAGTAAGTTATCACTTCATTTGCTGATAAACAGACTTCACTTTCCAAGACTTGCTTTCTTTTAAATTGGAATAAAAAAAACAACAGAAATTATCAAGAACCATTTTAGAAATTTAGACTTATTGCAAATGTCTCTGAAGAATAATGTTAAGCTCTAAGTCAGCAGAATGTTACTAACCCTGTGCCATGCATGTTTTCCACTTGTTGAAGGCTAGATTCAATGACTGGTGTCAGAGCTTCAAATTCTTCCACATGCAACATTCTGCACATACCCCAGATTTTTTTAAGGGCAACTAATGCATAAAGTCGAACACTGAAATTATGGTTGAAACACCACTGTAGAACTACTATGAGGGCTTTCTTCAGAACAGGCTTCTAAAAAACAAAAAAGATTTTCATTTATGTTAAGTCTTAATGTATCATTTGGAAGTAGAAAAGTAAGGCTGGCCTAAGAACCAATGCTCTCAGGGAAGTCTTTCAGTCCAAAAGCTTTAACAGCACCTATACATGCAGATACAGGCTTCTGAACATGGTTATGATTTCCTTCCTTCCTTCCTTCTCACTATGGCACAGAGATACTTGTTTTGAAAATGTATTAGTTTATTGTAAAAAAAATAAAAATACTGTTCTGCATACATAGAAGCCTTTATTTAACATGCTTATCTTCTAGTACTTAGGATGCTTATTTTTGTAAATTTATGCAAACAGTCAAAAACAACAGAAATGCTTGGATTGCTGCAGATATGTAGTATTTTGTTTCACGTAATTTCTGACTGTATTTAAAGTTCCATTTAAAAATTAGAATTCCAAATAAAAAAATATTAATGTAACGTGGACTAGTTAGTTCCAAAGAGCTCTGTATGAGTGTTACTATTCTATAGAAAGATGACCTTCTTTCAGGTTACCTGAGCCCACGACCATGCAAATTAAACTCAGATCAAGAAAAACAACCCTAGCTTAGTTAAACTGGAATAGCTGTTCTAAAAAAACTCACAGATAATCAAGGCCCTATGTATCCAAAACATCTGCTATTTATCTAGTTCTCAGTAAGTCCAATATGGACGAGAAGAGCTGGTATTTTCTGTGTAAAAAGGTACCTCAGCAGCATGTATTAAAAAGGTTTTGAAGACAGATTTCAAAAACAGTTATTTCATAAATTCAAATACAGTGCAACTGAATAAACAACAACTTTAGTCAAACTTACCTTCTCTGAGGTATTTTGAAGAATGATGTCAAAGTGTGATAACACTGATAAAAATGTGCAGATGCTTGTTTTAAGCTTTTCCTCATCCTAAAGGAAAAAAAGAATGCCACGTTTTCTAAAATTCTGTGAAAAATATTTTGTGAAAGACAGCATAAGGTATTGTGTGCTTATGGTGCACCCAAACAGTGCAGAAGCTTACTTCCTGCACTGCCATTCCAGAACCATTGGTATTGTATTAGGTTGTCTCACTAAAAATAAACATGGCAGGAAATGTTTAAGTATTTTTGACAACTTCAAATTGGTGGAACTTAGACTGTACTGTTACAAGATTTAAGCAAACTAAAATTTTTAGATTAATCTGACCCTCTAAGTATCAAAGGATTTTAAATACACACTGAAATAGAGACTTGTCCCCAGTGCAGAGAAAAGTACAGCACACATCATCAGTGAACAAAGTTGTCACACAGGGTGATATTAAATACCAGCCTGGTTTGGGGCAAAAATATACAAATACAGTTTTCAATTCTTTTTTCTTTTAAATTCTTCTCCTACTGTTTGACTTTTGAAAAATAACTACAGTACCAACTAGGCTATTTGTATTTGATAATCAAGACAACATCACCAATTAACTATGTTGAGTGGTGAGCTTCAGCAGAGGCCCACATGTAATGTCTTCCTATACGTTGGATGTGATGCAAGTACATGTTATCTACTCAGCCCAAATGTACAATGCTAATAAATTCAAGGTCGTCAGAACACACTATGACTATTTCTATTCTAGGTCAAATCTTAAGATTACTTACGAATCCAAGACAAAAATTAAATGCTAGCAAGTTCTCAGTCAACCCTTTCATGACTTTTGGGTACCATATGCAAAATCTGCTTCCAGTTTGGAACTGCATTTTAGAATGCCATTCTGACAGAAGTTTACATTAAAAGCTGCAAATTATGTATGTGTTATGTAAGCCACATTCCTCCTCTGACAAACAAGACTATGTAGAAGCCTTGCAGAAGCTAGGTGTGGAAACAAAAAGTGACTTGGCAATACCTTCCCACACTCAGAATCTAAGTTGTCTATGTATTCCTGATGGCACTTACATTGGCTACTGAACAGACTACTCCGATTCACTACACCAGCTCTACTGAGCCCATAGTAGAGTTTACATTATAAAGGGAAATCTCTCAACAAGAAGAATTCAATTGTCTTCAGCCACTTCTATATCACAGACTTCTAAATGGCTCAGACAACAGTCCAGACTCACTTCCAAGCTCAACAACCCACTTCTTCTAAATGAAAATACACACAATATATGAAAAAAAAAAAAACACTTTACCCTTTTTGTTCAAATTACTTTGAGTGAAAGCCAAAGTTCCTACTTACATAGCAAAAGCAGTCCCAGAATTTACTAAGAAATTGGGGATATTTATGAAGACTCAAGATAACAATCCATTCTATGAAGTATTTCACAGATGCCTGATTGTTACCAAATCCAGCCTGAAAAACTTTGTCAAGGGTTCCACACAAAAAATTCTGAGAAAACAAAATCAGACAATCACTTAAGATATTATTAAAGTTATTTCTATAAAGAAAAAAAATCTAAATAAACATTATGAGCTTTATAATATTGGAAATACTTTTGATACTCAAACTAAAACATTCTAGAACCATCTAATTTCTTTGTTATACAATTAATGTAAATAATACTTACAGGCAAAAGACTATAAAGGTGGCTGGGATCAGACAGCAAAGTGCTACAGAAGCATTGCTATAGCACAGGCAAATTAAACAACGCACACATTAAAAACACGTACCATATCGTTCTCTATTCCTCATATGGAAGAACTGAGGAAAAGAAGGTTTGGTTGGTTTTTTTTGTTTGTTTAAAATACAGACTCCTTGCAAAACATACTTAACATTCATAATTTTAACTGATGGATACAGAATTATTAAAGAATGTTCAAACTCATAGGTACAATGTTACAGTAAGGAGACAGCACCCCTAGGGAAGAACTTGCATCCCTGCAAGGTTGCTACAGGAGATCAAGTATAGCACCTACATAAGTTAAATTTTCACTGACATTTGAATAACTTAGAGCTGGATATAACACTCAAGGGGACTCTATTTTTCACGACTTCACAGCAATTTACTAAATTTTTCAAACATTTTATTATGAAGAAGCATTAGATGAAATCAAGAAATAAAGTTTCTACATTTTCTGGATATTCATAAAATAGCAGCATTTTTACTAAATGAAAAGCTTGAAATCAGACAATCAGTACAGTCCTAGCTAGCCTCAACAATCTATTCTGCCATACTTCACAAATCCACGATCCAGGTTTTAGTGACCTCTAGAAATACTTAAATCCACAATTTCAAACTGAAAGAATGAAATTACACACAACGTTTAAATCAGCCACAGAGATTAGATGTCTTCTATACCATGCTACAATTAATGCATTCAGTTTGCATGACAAATATTGTTGAAAGTAGATTTAAAAAAAAATCTTTAAAAAAATTTATATTGAAGAGTAATACCTGGTCCAGCTTAGGAAGAAGTAGTAAGAGAGTCTGCCATATCCTGTTTTTAATTCTATGCTGTAAAGAGTTCGCATAATAGCGTGTTCTAGATCTGGACACCTGTTCATCCTGAAAGCAAGTTAGAGACTGTATTATCTATCTTTCCTTTAAAATTGAAGACATGGAAGTGTATTTAACTGTACTGGGAACAGCATCTACTGCACAACTAGTAATCAGCACTACAAAGCTAAGAAAAATACGTTAGCCTTATTAATTTAGAAATAAATTTTGAAGCTTGTATGTGAGAAGTGTTGGAAGTTAAGAAAAATATATATAAACACACACACACAATTACACTTTGTATTTTTTACTTAAGAGCATAAAAATGTTAGATATTAAGAATAGTCACAGAGCAGAAAGTTGAAGAATTTATGTAAAGGCACCACCTTCTGTACATGAACAATTAAAATAATACTAGGTAAAATAGAGCATGAAGACAAGCTGTCATTTATTTATATTAAAACAAGAACTAAATAACCTGAGGGAAGAAATGAGTATATACATTCAAACATTTCTACTTTAATATATACATATAAAAATGGATTTAATCATGCTCTAGATTAGTTCAGCTTGTAACTGCAGCTCTAGTTTTGGGACGGAAACTAGTATTCTGCAATAAAAAAACATGCTTATGTGAAAGAAAATAGATCAAATAAATGAAACTTTGAAAATAACAAATTAACATTTTCACATACTCGTATAGTTTTAGATTCTTTCCTTATGTACTCTGTTTTGGCCTTCTTAGTAAACACATGACACTGAAAACTATTTGCTTAACTTTTTAAAAAGAAAATTACGCAGTGATGCAAGTTCCATATTAATATTAAAATGCAAACACTTTTTTTTTTTTTTTTTTTTTTTTACACATTTAAGCCTCATATTTGAGGAAGAAAGGAAATCCATTTTAAAGCTCAAGTTACTTTTTCCACTTGATTTACTGTATAACAAAAATATTACCAACTTTTCTTTACCAGTTAATTGGACAGGAGGGAATGAATAAAGGATTACCCCTTCCTCGTTCATTAGACAAAATCAGAATTCTATACTATGAGAATGCACAGGTTATGATCTAACAGCAGCTATAGTAAATTACCACTGGTTTTACACTAGTGCCAGTGTATAAGCAGTCATGATATAAATGAAAATCAGACCCCAATCTTCTCCATTAATTTCATTTATAAAGGCCTAATTAGACAATAGCTCTCACAACTCAAAAAGTAGTTTGCAATTGTTAAAGTGAAATGCAGTGCTTCAAAATGCAGACTAAAGGAAAATACTTAATGGAACAATGGTTACAATTTGGATACTACTCAGTGAAGTCAGAACATCCCCTAAAATACAGGAATAAACCTGGAAGAGACTTTTTTTAACCATTACAGTTTGGCAATTTGGATGAATTAACTCATGTCTTATAATAAGGAGCAAAAGAAATGTCTTAAAGGGCAAATCTAGACAGGCTATACAAACAACTACAGAAGTATTTAAAGTTGAATTGTTGTTTAAGTACTTTGCATTTTAATAATTAACATTAAATTTATATATGAAAAAATGAAGCTTACTTTATCAAGTAGTTTGCTGACAATGTCTTCCATAAACATCTTATGCAAGGTATTTGATCCATCCAACAAGCACAGAAATTTAATAGCACAAACCCTCACATAGTGATCATCTCGGTTTGTACTGTAAAATATTAGTAAAAAAAAAAAAGTCAAACTATTTGTTCAGATATAAAGATAAATCCTAAATTAAAGGAAGTAGCAAGCTTTATCTTGAACATACATACGATGCTCTCAACTGCAGAAAAGACTGGGCCATAGAAGAAGGCAAAGGACTTGTTTAAGGTGAATGCATTTTGTTACTCAGTTAATGCCAAAAAGACATTAGAAAGCTCAAATTTTGAGAAGAATGACAAATGCTGCAAATATGCTGGGAAATCTTGAAAGTGGAAGGCAAAACAAACACAGTAAACCTCCCATTTGTCACAAAAGACTGAGAAATTGCCATCAAGTTGCCTGTAGTGAGATGACAGAATACATAAATAACCCAAACCAGACCATCATTGATGATGAAGAAAACTGTTGAGTTCCAGTTTAGGTTATGTCAACAACACTTTCCCAAAATACTACATTGTAACTGTTTCTCTTTTTCCACTGAGTAAAGGTAGGAGTCAAGGTGGAAAAAAAGTTCAATATTCCAGCAGCCAATGTCCCCCCCTTTTGAAAACTGGATGCAGAGCTTATTGCCGGTATGTCGAAATAAAAAGGCCTACAGCCCATGTTGAAAAGTCAAGCTCCAAATGCAGCTGCATTAATTAAATCCTAAATTTATTAACCGTTAAGTCTGCAATGATGAGATACACATCAGCACTCCGTATGTAACTGCACCCTAAAAAGTCTTATTTTTATGAGGTGAAATAACGAGGAAGTAGTTATTTCTGTTCCATCCAGGTTATCAAATTTGAATATACTTTCCTGAAAATACCTATCTACATTTTGAATGTAATGTGACATCATTGTCTTTCACTGATATTTAAGATTACGAATATACTCCTAAGAAGCTGGCTCAAAAAATGTCCTTCCTATTACAGCATCAATAGTGATGAAGACACAATTCAGACTAAATATTGTAAGATACATACCTTTCCGTAACAACATTTGCTGCACATTTTTCTCCAAGGTTTTCTACAAAGGCATGCACATCCTGTATAAGTCTTCTCAGACAATAAAAGACAAAGAAACAAAGTTAGCAGAATAGCACAGAAAAAACTCTTCTCAAATATCTCAAAGATTAAAAGAAATCAAAGACCACAAAGTTGTAACAATCATACACATGGACCTGAAGGTTTTTTTGTTTTGTTTTGTTTTTTTTTTTACCTTTGATCTCTCCTAAATACAGTTCCAAAGACACAAGCCTCAGTGATAAGTTCACAGTAATTCCCAGCATTTAAGAAAGCATTTGTCAAAGCACTTCTGTCATCAACGGCGGGAAATATCCAAGATCGACAACAATGACTAAGGACTACGTTGAAAACTCCAGTCTTTGTAGCGGACAAATCTATGAGCTTGAAAATTATCTGAAAAGAAGAAATAAAAGATTAAAAGTCTAGTTTCCACATTTGCTAGAATTATTAAACACTACTGCAATATTATCCTATTAGAACAGGTGTGATTCCCTCCGGCATCTGAGACTTGCTCAGGTTAATACTATCTTGAATTTATTCACAATTCTCTGATTATATTGGCAGGTGAATGGCTAACAACTGGCCCACTATGTTTATGTTGAACAGAAAACAAAACAAATGCTTATGCAAATGTAACACCCTTAACTTCATTGAGTGCACAAACCTGGTGTTTTTAATCAATCCGCATGAATTTAGAAAAAAAATAGTTTCTTCCATATGTAGCTATATCACTAATTCTCTTTAATGAGGATTACATCTATTTTTAAGTTCAAGTTCATATTTGAGAAGTTTAGGAAATTTAAGTTCTAGCACAATTAATATTTGCATAAATCACAAGGAAGAAAGCAGAAGAAACGAAGCCTAAAACCGCAGTGCTCTGGGCACCTCTCTAGAAGACGTTCTTTGTTTTACCACAGCAATACTTCCTTTTTGGTACAAAAGTATCTCTTCATTCCACACCCCTAACTATTATTCAAAAGACAGTGGACTGTGGCAGGCAAAATTACACTTCTATAGTGAATCAGTATCAGGCAATTCAAATTTATTTTTTTTTTGTCTCTAGCTAAAACTATACAGCCACTGCACAAGGGGTCACGGCAAAAGAGAGTGCCAAGGAGTGGGATAAGAATATATGTAAGTAGACACTTGCTTGGGAACTTTATCTTCATTTTCTTATGAAGGGGCAGAGGGTGGCTCGACCAGATGCCCTTTGCTGAATATAGGAGACCTTCATTACCTCCTGATGCTTGTTGTCGTAGTATGCCCCACTGCAGACAATGGGATAGCTGTCACAGAGACTCAAGATTCAACACTGGCAAAATACACCTTAAATAATGTCTCAAACACTAACACTGAAGTTAAGACAAGTAGTTCTTGAAAATTAAAAAAGAAAAGATCAAAGAAAAATAAAAGCTACAGCTCATCAGTTTCCACACACAATTACTAATTCTAGACATTCATTAAAAGAAAAAGCTAGCAGGTTTCTAGATCTAGGCATTTGCATCTCTTTGTATACATCTTATTTTGACTTGGGTCCACATTAAGACTACAAACGCAAAGTGTTATCTAATGTTTAAAATAGATGACAGCAACATTGTTTTGAAGAAAATGGGCCAAAACAAAGTTAATACTTTTTTTTTTTTTAATTATTATTTACAAATATGAGCCTGAGATCAGGACAAAGCTAATTATGTGGACCTTCAAGGCAAAACTGCAGCCCCTTTTAGGGTAACTTCTGTGCTACGTGCAAAGCAGCACAAGACAATAATTCTAAGCATACATACATATGGGTAACATTTACAAAGTATTACTGCTCTGGTAAATGTGTTACAGTAATTGTGGACTGCTCTGTGTGAACATCTAATGTTCAGGGGAAAAAGCAATTAAAAAAGCAGGGAAACATCAAAGATTATTTAAGAGAAAAATATTTATGTCATTCCTGCGTATAGAGCCAAGCTGAATCAAAGCCCCAGTACTGAATACAGTGACTCAAAATGAAAACACCATGACATGTGTGGACTTCAGAAATATAGAAAACTACATACATCTTACAAAAAACAGTAAAAAATCATTTTTTGTCTTCCAAAATATGAAGCCAGTTCTACCACGCTGTAAGGAGACTATGATTTTTCTGTTGTTTCCTACACCTTGATATTCAGAGAAAAAAAAAAGATCTTTAAAGATGCAGTTAAAGTAGTTAAATCTATCTCATAGCATCTAATTAAGTGCTGAAGGGTTGTAATTTTTCATCTGAGAAAGTATTTTCTTAAAAGACCGTTAGAAAAATTTCCCAGAATATTAAGTTTTTGCCAGTGCAGCTGGCAAATCCCAAACAACAACAACAAAAAAGAATTGCCTAATATAAGTATAGAACAAAGACCAAAATACGTTTTACTGAATGCAGAACATACCAGTTTAAAAATCATAGAAACGGTACTTTTCATTTTCTGTGTTAGAAGAACAAACAACAGATATGTAGTTTTTCATTTGTAAGCCTTACTCTGAAGTAGCACAAATTTGCAAACAATAAAAAACTAACAACATTTTAGAAATATGCATTTTGATCTTAGGTTTGTACTGCATTGCAGATATCCTTCAATTGTTTGCTATTACCTTCACTAGCAGAGCAGGAGAAAAAGGTGACTGAATGAATGAAGATGAAGGCTTCAGAAATCTTTTTACTTTTTTTTTTTTTTTTTTTTTTTTTTACCAAAAAGAACTATCATTTCTTTTCATTTAAAGTTCTGTTTGTTTATCCTCACTCTAATTCTCAGATCAAACTAGTACCTTTTCAAAAAGGAAAAAATTCACCAAAAACACCAAAGAGAAAATAAGAAGTAAAACACATTTTTAGATTCAGGTAAATTTTGTGTTCATTTCCCAAAAAGAATTCTTAAACTGACCTCTTTTATTTTGGCATATGCTTGACCCTTTGCACTTGCAGCAACAGCTAGAACCTCAGTATCAAAGATGAACTGAACAAATGCTTTAAGATTGGACCAAAATATTAACTGTGTGTTGCTCAAAGAAGATATGATTTTCCAAGCCAAATCAAATGCTTCTATGCAGAGAGATTCTGATGAGTTCAGAAGCTAGAACGAAGAGGAAAAAAAAAAAAGAAGTAGTACATTTGACAAAACAAACAACCAAACAAAACTGTTAGTATCTTGCAGCTGGTTATATCTTTTACCTTGGGAACAAGGACTTTCATGCAGTCAAACACAGGTAAAACCTGGTCCGAAGGAAGAATAGTTAGGGCTTCTAATGCAGACTGTAGAATTTTTTTTGACCTTTCAACTGTAGACGAGGACAATTCTGAAGTTTCTTCTTCTTGAGCCAGCATTGGAAACATATTTAAAACAAAACGCAGGCAAATCCACTGGTCACGAACATAGCGTGCAACAATTTTTCCCCATCCCTGAGATGATGTTTCTTCACATAAGCTGTAAGAAAAGTATCCATCTTAAATATATACTATATTAACTCATCTTGTGCATTCCTATCTACCAGGAAGAGCTTAACCGTACTTACTATTTTTGAGATGCTAAAATTTACACAGGTGCAGAGGGAGACTGGGCAAACTCACGGAAGAGAAGTCTATAAGTAAACTTTTCTAAACACAGAGAAATGAGTTCTGGGATCAAGTAGTCTCATTATTCAAACTTCTGGGACAGTATTCTGTGGAAACATCACTATATGCCTTCCATACCTTCATGTTCCCAAAGAATTTGTCTTTTAACCCTCTGGCTTGCTCTGGGCTTCCTTCCCTTCCCCAACAGTAAATAATTTCCTTTTAAACCAACTTGTGTACATGCCATGGCTTTGTGCTCTCTACAGATAGGTAAACTGGCGTAAGCATCAGCAGTATTTAAAACCAGTTCTGGTTACATAGTACTGGAAAGTAAATAGCTTTACAGCATTGGATGACTGAGCTCAAGAACATTTGGTCTGACCTACTATGGCTGCTTTAATGTTCTAAAATCTGAATGTAAAGGCAGAAGAGCACCTGAATGAATCTTTCATGTTCAGAATTTTTCCTTTTTACCTTGGTATAAAGTTATCAAAGAGAAGATAAGGAAAAAAAACAGCACTTTAATCGCTTCTTCACTCTCTAATCCAACTTTTTCTGAAGTATTGCTTAAGCTACCTCACAGACGTACCTACTTTTTTCTTCAATGTAAGATGGTTTCTTCAATACTTCATTAAATTGGAAAAAGGAAATAAATCTCTTTAGAGCATCCACAGAAGGCAGAGCTTCAAGATGTGCTTCAGGTTTCCGATCCATTATTTCGCAAACTACTGTGAGTGAGGCCATGCTTATTACTTTTTTAATTTGTTCTTTAAGCTTCAGCTCCTAATAAGATCAAATTAAATATGAACAAACAGGCATCCATTTCTTCTAATATAATAATAACCAACCGATACATATGGTAATCCTATTTCTATCACCTTGGACATCACAAACTAGCAACTCTGCACCCCTGTACTTCCTTTCTCTTAACCTAGGCATAACACAGTTTTGCCTTAGCTACGTCAGTGCAATCAAGCACAAGTTGGGAGCACTGAAAAAAAGTACAAGCCTTACAGATTACAGTCATTTATTCGTTAAGTGCAAGAGTCTAGCTTGACACTCTAGCTTGGAACACTTGTATATTGCCAGGTAGCAGTCTATATATTGCTGGACACCAATTAAAGATTCACGTCCATGTAGTCACAAACCCAATGCAACAGGACAGTGCAAATCTGGAATTCCTTTTAGCCTCTTGGAACAGCCACTGCATGGTCACAACACATACTGTGTTTTGTGTATTTTGTATGCATATATTCAAAGCAGAATGAAACAAAAAGTCTTAAAGCACCAATAAGCATATAGTTTCCCAGTAATATTAAAAGCTAAGTGTTATTTAAATATCTTCAAACTACTTTCAGCTGTCTAGAGCACAGAAAACATTTTCCCATCTGAATTACTCAACATTTTATTTTTTCTTCTTAAATAAACCTAAGCTGAAAATGTGCTATATGAGCAATTGGAAAAGTCATCATGACAGTATAGTTGTCACTGAATTCAAAAGAAGTTTGTAAAGGCATCATTGAACATGTCTGAACCAGAAAAATGTTTACTTCGAAATTACTGGTGTTAAGCACATAATTCATGTATGTTCTTTATTAGAAATTCATTCTTGTTCTTTGTTAGAAAAGTAAACCTAGCAAATCCAATACTTAATTTTTTTTTTTTTACTGTGCTATTAACTGTTCTTGATCAATAATTCAACCCAGACAATACCAAAGCTTATACTGCCCAGGAAGTCTTAGTTTAATCCCCTCCTTTTATATGACAGTAATGTTTCTTTACCTTTTGAAAATGTATGTATTAGGCTAGTATACCTGAAATACGACTATAGAACAATGAACATAATGATTTGTATGAAAATCCAAAGCAATGCTAGGTTCTGGAATTTTTTTCTCTGTATGTTCAAACTTTGAAATTGTAAAGATCATTGATACTAAGGCATACCAAAGGCATTTTCATTTAACTATAACAACCTAGGTAAGATCCGTTCACGTTCGAGGAAAAGAGTTTTTGAGTACCTACTGTCCACTATTACAACTGGAGTTTCACTTTTTTTTAAAAAAAGTTGATACAACTAAAATGAAACTGAAGTAGGAAAACAAAAGTACTAAAAATCTTAGCTACAAATATTTTACATTGACATTATATTCCCAACTAATTACACATGCGGGAAAATATATGTATACGTGCATACACAAAATTTATACTAGAAATATGGCTATAACTATATCATTGGTATCTGTATTAATAACTACAGTTTAATTTACTTTATATTAATAAATATTGTTATAAGTAATACTGAATTAATTACCTCTTTGCAATTTGTCTCCCGAAAATTACGAATAGAGGCATTAGTGAGGGACAAAATGAAATTCTTGACAGTTGGTAACTTTTTCCAGCTGACTTGGGAGCACAAATTCACAATCTCTGGAATTAAGGCTAAGTATAGATCACAACGATCCAGATCGCCAACCTAAGAAAGAGGATACAAAAGTAAACCGAAGCATTAAGAGGTAGAAACAAACTCAAAAAGAGAAAAAAACCTAATATCAACAATGATAGCAGAAGGAAAGCAACAGGAAGGAAAACAAATTTATTAGTATTTTAAATCTTGTCTTTTCATCTTATAGGTTATTTTAGTTTAGGGCTTGTGATTATGCCTTAGAAGACGCAGTTTGAAATTCTGTAAGAAATCTCCAGTTCTTTTAATTGGTAAGGTTATTTCCCTTACGGGGAGCAAAGGAATGCGCCATAAAATCCCCCGAGCTAGCCTGAAACAGCGTTCAAATCTAACTCAGTTATCAGAACATAGCACTGCATTGCACCCTACACACATACAATGGTACGTCCTGCACTTCTCCAACTGGATTTTATCTCATGATTATATCTTGCTTTATGGCTTTTTATTCTCCTAGCCTATTGTACTTGTATCTTTTTTCCACACCATAAAACTACCCGTCTATTAAGCTGTTCACTCAGGGAATCATATTAAAAAATCCTTTAGCTTTCAGAGTAGCTCCTCTGCATTTTCACCCACATTCAGACTTTGAAATTCTCCTGATTCAACACTAATACTTGCTTTGATGCAGTAGCATGTTGCTTATCTGCCTTCTATCACGCTCATATCTTGGGAACTGGCTGCTATCAACTTTATTTTCTTTGTGTTTCTTTTACTTTGTACTTTTCATACTATTTCCAAGAAGGTACCCCAGACCCTCATGCCTCTGTCCAAGTTTCTACCCTCACAGAAACATGAACTTTTTTTCAGCTGTTGTTGTTGCTATATTCTCCCACATACAATGTTTCTTCCACTTTCCCAAGCAAAAAAAAAATGAATTTTGACTTCTATTTATTATAACTTCTGCACGCATTTCCATATAACTTTCTCCATGAAATCTGAACTGGCTTTCTTTAATAACTCACTCTTCATTAAATAACTCTTATTGTGTCCATTCAAAAAAAGTTTACAAAAAAGTTGACTTGCACAGAAATGCTGAAGTGCTTGAAGACTTGGTACAAAAACTAAGAACATCGGTAAATCAAATTAACACGCAAAGTCATGCCAAAGTAAGTCTCATAATAATTACTTACCGTACTTAATTCATTTGTAGTAAGCTGACGGAGTATAAATTCAAGAATACTCTCCACAGGTGTCATTAGAGATTTCCAAATAAAAGACAATACCTTATCTGTGTGAAAAGCAAAATAAATGCATTAACATACAGAAGTGCACTTTCTTAAATTAATTACATCATACAGATTTGTTACAGTGCCAATGTTATACAGTAATAAGTATTCAAATACCTAAGAATACCTTAAAAACAGTTCAGTACTGTTTAGCAACACAAACATTAGAGCCAAGTGAATCGAACCAGATGATAACCTTTCCTGTGGTTTATCATGAATTGGCGAGCCAAAAAAATCCATGGGAAACCCAAAGATAAAAAGCTTGATTTTCCATTTTTTAATGCACACTCACCGTAGTTCCATCCCTGTGCACAAACACCTTATTCATAAACATATTCCTTAATAAAGAACAGAGTTTTCACATCCAGCAATAAATTGTATGCAAGAAAAACGTAGTTCTCTAATATGTACAGAAGTGAAAACTGTGGGGTTTTTGGTTTTATTTTGTTGGTTTTTACTGTTTAAAGACAATTGAGATTTAGATAGAGACCAATCTTTACCCCTGGTAAAACACACTTATCTACAAACACACTTCAATCTGTGCTTCAAAAGGGTGAGAGCTAGCTGGCACTGAAAGCCAAAGAAATAATATATCAATATGAAAATGGAGCTAAAATCCTCTGCATGACCATCCTGTTCTAAAACTGTAAGTCATTAGTTTCTGTATTTAGGGGAGTTACCCAGAGGATATATCTACTGATTATTTTTCACTTGTTGACCTTGAGTTAAACTTAATTCAGCACAAGTTTTTATGAAATAGAGGAAGACCTTCAAAAAGTAGAAATAAAACAGGATGCACTTCCAGAAGTTCCAAATCAATATTGTGATTATCTTCAATGGTCCCTATTAAAATGGCTCACCAGGCTGAATTTCTAATGCTTTATGCGTATAGAACAAGCAGTTTAACTACGTCACATTACTAACATTTAATCATTTTTTTCTTAATGTGACTGAAGTTTCAAATCACTAAAAAGTCTTCTGCAATTAAAATTCAGAAATTCTTCAGATAAAACATTTAAGAAAGAAAACCACAATTTGCTATCAGTGGTTCTATAACACTATCAAAACCAATAAATAGCAAATGCTTACTGTTTAAAACAGTGAAGTCTCACAGCTGTACAGACAGCAAGACCTCTGGAAAAATACTGCTGCTTTCAGATATATGTCTGTCCCCATTACAGCATTTTTAAATAAAAGCACTTTCTAATTATTATTTTTGTTTTAGAAGCTTAAAAAAAATCATTTCTTCTTCCCTAACATTTTCTCATTTTCCATTTGACAGAAAGGACTGTTCAGCTTCATAGCAGCAAAGCTTTTGTATTCTACAGCATTACATTTCCCACCCCCCCAACCACCAATGCAGTCTATTCGCAGCTCTGGAAGCAAGATTTATTACTTGGCTCCCCTGTGCAAGATGAAGAACCATGACAACATTGTAGGAAATAACAGAAGAATTACTTTTCTTAACACAAACAGATGTAATACTACAAGTCCAACTCCAAAAGCCTCTTGAAAGGCTACTGATGATGAGCTGTAGTATAGCACCTACAGGAGGGAAGCATTCAAAAGGACAAAGATACTGCAATGCTCAGCCTTGCAATAGCTTCGGAACTCTGGCAGCAGAACTAATGCTAAGTTAGGCATCCAAATTCCCAAAGCAGAAGTAATTTACTGCATCTACATTAGCAAGCATAGCAGCACATAAGGAAATGATTTATGGAATAAAAAACCTAACATGTAGTCTCATGTGTTTTAGAGGGTTCTGCTTCCAGCTTGCTCTAGCCCAGTGCTGTGATCTGAAAGCACACTGGCAGTTGAAACACATCTTCCAATTTAGTTTCACCTGAAGGAATCCACCTCAGCAGTCAGAGACCGTCCCACAATACCAACTGTAACAGCCTGCATAATTAGCATTTGACATTTCAGTCAAACAGCTGTAATTCAGGAGGGGGGTTACTCTATAAAGCACATTTTAAAATAAGGTTAGGTATTTAACATCAGGACTGCGTTTAGACATCTTTATGAAACCTGGATGCAGAAACCAAAATCATTTCTTCCCCCATGTAAGAGCCTACATTTGTGGCCCCTGCTCCAAAGTATACTCTTGTCTTTCATGTTATAAAACACAGACAGAAAAAAAAAGACAATCTGGTGAAGCAGAAATCGAATGTCAAGTTCCCTCTTGTTTTAGTTCTGCATTCTGATCATGACAATGTTGCAATGTTTCACCTGCTCTCCGGAAAAAAAACAAACAATAGACCTGTGCTGGTTACACATTGACAAAACCTCTGATCAAAAGTAGTAAGGACTCCACAGCTTTTGCCCTGACTTTGTAGCTGAAAGGGCTACAAGTGCTCAATCTGTGGGGGACCACATAAATCATGCCAGCAGGCTTGTGCTTAAATGAGCACCACTTAACCGTCCTGCTTTTGACCAATATCAAACTAAAACAAGACAGTTAAAGTTGCCAACTAAAATCATGCCTAAGATTGTGAAATAATCAGCGTCATCCTAACTTTTGCAGTCTGAACAGCATTAATTGAGACAAAAATATCTACCAGTCAACCCAGAGAACAGTAGGTCTAGGAGGATCATTTTATGCACTCGAGTAAGTTTCTGCCTGAACCTGGGGTAACTAAGCAGGTTACTAACTTCTTTTTCAAGTGGCTAAATGATTTTTGAAATCCATACATCAGCAAAGACCAGGACTATAGATACTTGTAATATGGGCACATTCTACAAAATTTAACTAACTGCAAATCTAATCTTAATAGATAACCATGTTTTTTTAGGGTTCCATGTTCTCAATTCCCACTTTGGGAAACCTTCAGAAGAGCCTCTGTAGGACTGGACCCACAGCCTGATTTCATAAAAGATTATGTCAGCTTGTCCACTTAAAAAAAATTTCACTTCTAGGCTAGTATTAATTTGACAAGATAGCCTTAAAACATTAAGTACCTTATTTTTAGTTAGACTATAATTAATATAAGACACAGTATACTGAAGACATCACTAACCATCTTGCGTATTGGAACATTTTAACGAACGGGTCTGCAATAACTTCAAGAGAAGCTGTAGGCTTTTATCTGTTTTCAGTGTTGGTATGTAAGCATTACTGCCAAGTTTCATCAAGACATCCAGAAGAGGGTTCAAGAAAGCCTCTAGTTCAATCCATTCTATGTTGCTTTTTCCACTACACAAAAACAAAAATTAAAAAGAAAGTCTTCTTCTGAGTATCTGCCTTAAGTACTGAAGTCACTTACTTATGGAAATAAACAGGACACAGGTTTCCAAGCCACTTAAGTATCTATAGACATGTTACCCAGTATGTTTGCAGCAATACTTGGATAAGGTCTAAGGGTCTATCAGGCTGACCCGATGTCTACAGAGACAAACGGACAATTTCCCATCTTGATTAGGCTTCTATCAGACCCTTAGGGCATAGGTAGGTAAGAAAAACAGAGCAAAAATGTGAAGTAAGATAATTCATACTTACCTGGATTTATTCCTCATCTGCTCCACGTCGGCAGCCAACAGAATCATTGTTGCAACAAGCTTAGCTTCAAACCAGTCAGGCATAAAGCAATTTTCTCCTAATTAAAGATATTTTAAGGTTTCCACAGCATTTAGAAAATAGCATTTTTTAAATAAATTATTGAAAGAAATTAATAGTATAAAAGCAACTACTGTTAAAAATAATATTACTACTATTTTTTTGCATTCTTTTACCTAAATACAAACTCAAACACAAGTACTTTTCCTCTACACATCATAGAAGTTGATCCCATTTGCCTCTGCACCAAAATCAATTTTAGGCAATGAGCTGCATTTAGCAGCGGATTCCCCACAGACTTATCTACTGCTTTTAAAAATATATTAGCATATTCAAAAGAAATTAACCACGGACATAATTCCATTATGCTTCCTCAGAAACATCACCTATTATTTTAACTAGCTAGAAATTGTATCAAAAACTAAAGCTATTCTATCAAAAGAATTTTTTTTTTTTTTAAAAAAACTTTTAACCAAAGTTTCATCAATGATACCGGAACACATCGTATTTATGAATAATTTCTTAAATAGTACATAAGTGGCTTTGGGATTTTTGATTGGTATGTTTTTGGCTTTGGGAATCTAGAAAGCAAAATATCCTTTGGAGGTCCAATCCAAGCAGCTGCATACAGCCCTCCCCTCTCTCTCCCCCCACCTAGAACTGCTTACAAACTAAGATTCATGTAAATGCAACAAGTTAGAAACATTGCTGTAAAAAAAGCTTTTACAAAGCTTTCCTGTCAAAGGCAAGAGATTTTCTTTCAAGGCTACCAGACCTGTCTGTATCCACATTTGCTTGTGTTCTCCTTTGCCCCCATACTCTAGCACTTTCATACATCCCCAAAAGACTAACAGAAGAAATCTGGACTAGCATCAGTGCAGCAATAAAATTGAATATTAAGGCTTAACTTTCAATTAATACTGCAGGACAATATTTAGTGAAGAAAAACTGGAACTAGAAAATAAAAGTTCATATTTAAGAATGATGAATGCCACAACTTTAGCAGAATTTGAGTAAGTACTGTTAGTGTTGGGGAGAATCGAATGGATGTTTTACTAATGTCTCTTAGGTAATGGGACATACAGTATAATTAAGCATTGCCAAATGTACTTACATTATCAATTAATCTATGTATACTGGAAACTTAGGGAGTACATTGAACAATCAAAAGAATCATTGAAGGGGAACCCCAGGAGGGAACAGGTACAACCTGACCTTGGATAAGGGCCTGGAAATGATGAAATGAGTTGAAGCAGAACCAAGGAGCAGAGGGAGCATGCGTCGAGTAAGAAAGGTGAAAAGTTTAGCGGAGAGGAAGACTCCTTACTTCATCTGGACGACCACCTGGACGACCACCAGAGTGCGCCACGCATGTGCAAAGGGGAGGGGAGCTAATTAGAATGGAATGCAAGGCTGATGTTGCAACCTGTAATGAATGTGTATGCCTTACGTAATGTTGAATGTATAAATAATGGCTGGGAAGTAACGGGACTTGAAGCCAGATTTGGGCACCTGCCCCGGCTTCCAGCGCTGAATAAAGCACCTTCATATAATCACTTGGTGGTTATGTGGTTGCTATGCTAACATTTTGGCGACCCAGATGGGACTGCGTGGGCACTGCTGAGGCGGATCGTGTCTCGGTTTCGCTCCAGCCGGCACTGAGGGATTCTCGGGGAGCAGTCGACCACGACCAACCTCCGCTGCTCACGACGTACCACTGGAGTGGTAAGCAAAGGTGCTTTCAACTTTGGGTATTCGGTACCGATTTGGTTGGGAAAGCCTGCCGGTCAGACGCGGCGAAAGCCACGCTCAGTTGGGCAGGGAGCTCCCGGGGTAAGCCTAGGCGCTGTCCGTTAGACAGAGCGAAAGCTCTGCAGGTTCGGCATTGGTGGTTTGGTATTGGTAATTGTATTGGTTTGTGCTGAAGGGTCAGCACCTGGTATTATTGGTATGTAGTAAGCACGCTGCTGCTCCGGCAGCTTCTGGGAGAGCACGCTGCTGCTCCGGCAGCTTCTGGGAGAGTGTGCTGCTGTTCTGGCAGCTTTTGGGTTTGTATCATAAGCTCAAAATGAAAAAGATTAAAGGAATTCTGGGAAAAGATGTACCTATCCCACGAACATCCCCACTGGGGTGTTTGCTAGCACATTGGAAAGAGGGAGGTTTTGGTCAAGAAATGTGGAAAGGAAAGCTGATTGATTATTGTAATATTTGGTGGCCACAGTATAAACTAGAGGACCAAGAAACTTGGCCTGAGAATGGAACATTGCAATATAATACAATTTTACAATTGATGCTATTTTGCAAGCGGGAAGGAAAATATGATGAACTGCCATATGTGGAATTATTCTTTTATTTGCGCCGAAAGCCTGAATGGCAGCATGCTTGTGGAATAATGGTGCTTGAAGTTTCAACTGAGGAACGTTGTTGTGCATGTACTAAGGAGGGACGCTGTATACAGCATCAGGCAATAGAGAATAATAAGTATTATGGGGAAATGAATAATGGAAATATTGATTTGGAAGTTGCGCCGTCGGCTCTGCCGGAAGAGCCAGAACAGGGAGGGAAAAGAGAAAAGGAAGATAGCAGTAGTGATGGAGAATCCCCGACTTTAGCCTCCCCTGTGTCACATAGGACCCGGCAACAGGGAAGTGCAGGAGAAACTATAAATGAACAGAGAGGGAAAATAATCACTCCCCTCAGGCAAGGAGTGGGGACAGAAGGACTGGTATATGTTAAGGTGCCTTTTTCAGCTGGGGATTTAATGATATGGAAACAAGCAGCCGGCACCTACAGGGAAAACCCAGATAAAGTAGCTAGGGTAATGAAAATGATAATTAAAACCCAAAATCCCGATTGGGATGATCTCCAGGTGATCCTGGATACTTTGATGGACTCGACAGAAAAAGACATGGTATTGCGGGCAGCCAGAGAGAGAGCCCGAGAAGATATACGAAATGGATTAGTGCTTGGAAATCTAGATCAAAACTTCCCCACCGAGGATCCCCAATGGGATTATAACACAGGGGATGGAATAAGGAGGCTGAAGAGATATCAAGATTGGGTACAAGTCGGGGTACAGAATGCCATGCCCCGGACCATAAATTGGTCAAAATTGTATAATGTCAGGCAAGAAAAAGCGGAATCACCTTCCGCCTTTTTAGAGAGATTGAAAGAAACTGCTAAGAAATATACAGATTTAGACGTAGAGACTGAGCAAGCTAAAGCTCAGTTAGCACTCATTTTCCTGCGACAAGCCCAAGAGGATATTAGGAAGAAATTGCAAAAGTTGGAAGGTGCAGATTTGAGAAATTTGGATAGGCTGTTGGAAATAGCCTGGAAAGTGTATAATAACAGAGAAAAGGAAACGACAAAAAGGCAACAACAGAACTTATTAGCAGTAATTCAAGGGAGAGAACATGGAGGATTAAGGGGCAGGGGAAGAGGAAATATTAACAGTCGAGGTAGAGGAACAGGGAGAGGCTACCCGAGCTCAGGGGGAAACCAGCTGGGTCTTAACCAATGTGCCCATTGTAAGGAGGAGGGTCATTGGAAAAACGAGTGCCCTCTCCGTGGACAGCTGATCGTTGGTGGGGGAAATTCGTTCCGAAACCAAGAAGCAGCTAGGGCGATGGTTCTGGGGGAGTACAGTAGCTGACTAGGAGATCCGGTAGCAGAAACTAAAGAGCCCTTGGTAAAAATTCAAATAGGAAATAAGGAAGTAAAATTTTTAATTGATACAGGGGCCACATATTCAGTGCTCAATAGATTAAGTGGTAAAATAGGGGAAAGGAAAACTACTATTGTAGGTGCCACCGGGAAGGAGGAAATACGGCCGTTCTTACAACCCCTTGATTCACGGTTTGGAGGCAAAGAAATTACGCATGAATTTTTATATGTACCAGAATGCCCTATTCCTCTTTTGGAACGGGATTTGCTAACTAAACTAAACGCTACCATAATGTTTGAAGATGGAGAATTGATTATGAGAATCCCGGAATCAAAAGTGGGACAAATATTAATGATTAAAGAGAAGGCTGTTCCTCATATCCCAAAAGAGGTAGAAAATGCAGTAATGCCTGCAGTTTGGGAAACGGATGTGCCTGGAAAAATCAAAAGTAGCCCAGCCAGTAAAAATTGAACTTAAGGAAGGGGCACGACCGGTACGGATTAAACAGTACCCATTGAAGCTAGAAGCTAGGCTAGGAATAGTAAAGATTATAGATAAATTTCTTAGCTACCACATTCTGGAGGAATGCAAATCCGAATATAATACCCCAATTTTCCCAGTAAAGAAACCTAATGGGGAATACAGGCTAGTGCAGGACCTTAGGGCAATAAACGAAATAACAAAAGATATTCACCCAGTGGTGGCTAATCCTTATACATTGTTAACATCTGTAAAAGAGAAATATAAGTGGTTTACGGTAATTGATTTAAAAGATGCCTTCTTCTGCATACCCATTGACAAGGATAGTAGAAAACTCTTTGCTTTTGAATGGGAAAGTCCACGGAACGGACGAAAGATGCAACTGACCTGGACAAGATTGCCTCAAGGATTCAAGAATAGCCCGACCCTCTTCGGCGGTCAACTAGCTAAAGAAATAGAAGATTGGATTAACCAAGGACAGATTCAGGTACCAAAGGATCGATACCTGCTGTTACAATAAGTGGACGATATATTAATAGCTACTGAAGGAGAGTCAGAATGTATTCAGGTAACTATTGATATTTTGAATCAATTGGGACTAAATGGGTACAAGGTTTCTAAACAAAAGGCACAAATCGCGTGCACAACAGTAATTTATTTGGGATGTGAAATTTCTCAAGGACAAAGAAAATTGGGAGTTAACCGAATACAAGCTATTTGTGAAATCCCCGAGCCGCGAAATTTGCACCAACTACGGGCTTTCCTAGGTATGGCCGGGTGGTGTAGACTGTGGGTAATGGACTATGGACTCATAGCAAAGCCCCTCTATGAAACCCAAAAGGCCTGTACATTTACCTGGGGAAAGCCACAACAAGAGGCCTTTAAGAAATTAAAAGAAGCCCTGATAAAGGCGCCCGCCTTGGGCTTGCCGGACTTATCAAAGGACTTCCAGCTGTTTGTGCATGAGAGACAACAATTGGCATTAGGAGTACTGACCCAGCGACTTGGGAGCTGGAAAAGACCTGTGGGGTATTTTTCTAAACAATTGGATGCGGTAAGCGCTGGATGGCCCTCGTGTTTAAGGGCCTTGGCAGCCACAGTCCTTTTAATACAGGAAGCCAGGAAGCTCACATTAGGGAAACGAATTGAGGTGTTCGTGCCACATATGGTGACTACGGTATTGGAGCAAAAGGGAGGCCATTGGCTGTCGCCCAGCCGAATGATGAAATATCAAGCTATACTAACTGAGCAAGATGATGTAATCTTAAGAACTACTAACTTATTGAACCCAGCAGTGTTTCTAGGAACAACTACGGAGGAAGGAGACCTCAGTCATGATTGCGTGGAGATCATCGAACATACCTATGCCAGCAGAACAGACTTAAAGGATCAGCCTCTGGGGAGACCGGAATGGGAACTTTTCACGGATGGAAGCAGTTTTGTGGAAAATGGGACTCGTTATGCAGGATACGCGGTAACAACATCAAAGGTAGTGATTGAGGCAAATTCCCTACCTCCAGGGACTTCAGCACAACGAGCAGAAATAGTCGCCCTGACACGAGCCCTGGAACTACGCGAGGGTAAGAACGTGAATATTTGGACAGATTCAAAATATGCATTTGGGGTAGTTCATGTACATGGGGCATTATGGAAAGAAAGGGGAATGCTATCCTCACAAGGGACTAATATAAAATACCAGGAAGAAATATTGAAATTAATAACAGCTGTACAGAAACCCCAACAGGTGGCCATAATGCATTGTAAAGCCCATCAAGGAGGGGTGTCAGAGATTGCAGAAGGTAACAGACTGGCAGATTTGACGGCCCGGAAGGTTGCGCGTGAAGTATGGAAAGTAATGGCTCTAATTCCATCAAAGGTAGGCCTCTCTTGTTTTAAATTACCTAAAGACCCAAAGTATTTGGCAGAAGATGAGAGACTTGCAAATTTGATGAAGGCCCAGAAGAATCCTGACGGATGGTATGTGACTACGACAGGACAACTCATAGTGCCTCCTATAGTAATGCGAGAAATCTTACAAATAAAACATAATGAATGTCACTGGGGTGCAGGAGCAATGGTGACCTATTTGAAACGAGGTGTCATCTCAGTACACATGTTAACAATGGCAAAGTCAGTAATGTCAAAATGTGAGCTTTGCTTAAAGAATAATCCGGTAGCAAGGAAACATGCTGAGATGGGAAGAACTAGGGCTGGGATAGAGCCTGGAGATTACTGGCAAATAGACTTCGTGGAACTGCCTAAAGCAAGAGGTTATAAATACCTATTGGTAGGGGTTGATACTTTTTCAGGATGGCCGGAGGACCTTCCCTGTCGCACCAACCAAGCAAAGGAAATGGTAAAATGGTTACTACAGGAAATAATCCCTAGATTTGGTGTACCATTGGGTATTTCTTCAGACAGGGGACCACATTTCATTGCCAATGTGGTTAAGGAGGTTAGTAGGTTACTGGGAATTACCTGGAACTTACATACCCCATGGAGGCCTCAATCTAGTGGTCAGGTAGAGAGGATGAACAAACTTTAAAAGGACAATTAAGCAAAATCTGTCAGGAAGCTAAGATACAGTGGCCACAGGCCTTACCAATAGCCTTGCTAAGAATTAGAATAAAGCCAAGAAGTGGGATGTCAGTAAGTCCCTATGAAATCATGTATGGAAAACCTTATCAGTCTCCTGAACCGAACCCGAATATGCATGTTACCGGTAAACAGGATGTATATAATTATGTTTTAATAGTAATGAAAATACTTGCTCTTGGTATGAGTGAAGTATTTTCAAAGGGGGGAAATGTTAGTGTTGGGGAGAATCGAATGGATGTTTTACTAATGTCTCTTAGGTAATGGGACATACAGTATAATTAAGCCTTGCCAAATGTACTTACATTATCAATTAATCTATGTATACTGGAAACTTAGGGAGTACATTGAACAATCAAAAGAATCATTGAAGGGGAACCCTGGGAGGGAACAGGTACAACCTGACCTTGGATAAGGGCCTGGAAATGATGAAATGAGTTGAAGCAGAACCAAGGAGCGGAGGGAGCATGCATCGAGTAAGAAAGGTGAAAAGTTTAGCGGAGAGGAAGACTCCTTACTTCATCTGGACGACCACCTGGACGACCACCAGAGTACGCCACGCATGTGCAAAGGGGAGGGGAGCTAATTAGAATGGAATGCAAGGCTGATGTTGCAACCTGTAATGAATATGTATGCCTTACGTAATGTTGAATGTATAAATAATGGCTGGGAAGTAACGGGACTTGAAGCCAGATTTGGGCACCTGCCCCGGCTTCCAGCGCTGAATAAAGCACCTTCATATAATCACTTGGTGGTTATGTGGTTGCTACGCTAACAGTACAATATAAACAAATTAGTAACTTCTAAAATCCAAAGTACTTTTTTTTTTTTTTAATTATCTTCAATAACTTTTTATACTAACAAATATTGAACTTACTTTCAGATGCTGGTGTCTTAAGATACTCTACCACAAGGCCACGTACATACAGACATAGTGATGATGTCTCTTGATGCTCAAAATCAGAGCGCATGGACTTTCTGAAGTTTCTGTCATTCACTTGCAGCCAACTGCAAAGCTAAATTAAAACCAGTATGTTACTATTTAACTGTATCTGCTAGCTCTGTACTGACATTACTTTAGCAAGGTAACAGCAGTATGTTGAAGCACTGTCAAATATCAACTGTTACATCAACAGATCCGCACCATGAAAGGCTTTCACTGGAACTACTGGGAGGCCTAACAGACTACTCTCCTCAAATACAGAAAACGTTTCTTCCACAGACTAGTTCAGAGTACCCAAAAAAATGAAATTATTGGTACCATTTTAATGAAAAAAAACAACTCTTCAATATAACGCGGGTAAAAAAATCCCCTTATCTCAAAAAGGCTTCTGATCATTGAATGTTATCTAATGAGAGCTGCGCTTTTATTTCAACTTCTGTGCCAAAAAACAATTGAATAGGATGAAGGTACAGCATATATAACAAGAGGTCACTCTGCACAAACCTTCTTATCGCATTGCTAGACAATCAACCAAAACTATGGCTACTTAATCATCTGGTTCTGCATATCCTACATACAAAATAATTTCTTTGATTTTTTTCCATAGCATTTTGCACCTTACAAAGACATAACACATACATCCTCTGTAAATTTGCAATTCAGAATCTCAATCTACACCCTAGGCACATTTTTCCTTTAGAGATTACCCTGTTACTCCTGCCTGTGCTGGGTTCATCCAAGATACATGCAAATCAGAGGCAGCTCATACATTTTTTTGGCCCATATACTGGCCCATTCAGACAGTCTCAGGATGCATACTCAGACACTACCTTCAGAACTAAGAGAAAGGGAAAAACATGCACCATTCTAGCAGACTATCACTCTAAAGATAAACTTAAAAAAAAGTTTTTCATCAAATGAAGTTTTACAACATAGTCTAGGGGAAAGAAGGAGAAGGAATTAGCCAAAGGAGAGAGAAAAATATATAATATAGAGAAATAACTGCCTGTGGATCCGATGACCAAGAACAGCTTCAGCTGAGGATGTTACATCCACCTGGTATCCTTAATAAAAGTAGAGAGAGAAGCCCAAGTCGTGGCTCCGTGGATTCCATAGGATGCCCTGCTTCGCACTCTCTCCTTGAAGTTACCAACGATTTAGAGGAGTGAGCATGGATCCCTGATGGGAGAGATTACAGATACTAGTACAGGCTTACCAGTAGTTATTTTAGTTCCTACAACAATGGCAAAGGATGCAGAAGACTAGGACTGTGATCAACACATCAAAGCCTCTTGAAGGACCAGTATTCAGGGACCAAAGTCTCAGTAAGAACTGATTCTGATTTGCATTTCAACATGGTTAAACCCAACAGCTACAATACTAGATATACTAGAGCAACTCTAAGAAACGTGGTGAACTGGTGTATACAAGCTCCCGTGTTCAAAAAAGCCTCTGCCTCAAAAAAGATTTTTCTTCCATAGAATTGAGAATTTCTGCATGAAGAGAGGAAAAAGTCACCTTTTTCTTCCCTCCCTTACTTTCAACAACTATGATGGCATACCTTAGAATTCCTTTTTGTTTCAAATCTGCCAAATAATTTGTTTAGGGTTAACATTAACTCTGTAGTATTAAAAAAAAAAAAAAAATCACAGCTTCCAACTGAAACACAAATCCATTAGGACTCCATATCCAGAAAGTCCTGAATGCATCAATGCAGAAGTTGCTAACCATTTAAATATTAACAATAATATATTATGCATTTGTACAGGTATTTTAAAAAGTGTTTGGTGAATATATAAGTACCTTTAGTTCTCACCTCTATCCATAACATAGTATCTCTCCTTAGGGATTCATCTGGTCTAAGGCACAGAAGAAAGCTTGAAACTTCTGGAAAAGACACTTTCTCCTGAAGAAATCAATTAAGATATAATAGTTGTTAACATAATATACAATGAATAACATCTACCTAAGGACTCAGGAAGTCACTTTCATCTAGCAAATGTTGTAGAAGAAGAAATTGACCTTGCCTTTCCATGGTACAGACTCATTTTTGGCTCTTAGGGACCAGCGTACCTTTATCAAGGAATGTAACTTAATTCTCTCAAGTATTAAAATCATAGAATGGGTTGAAAGGGACCTTAAAGATCATCTAGTTCCAACACCCATCTGAAATATATCTGCAAATTAATGAATGACTAGAATAATAGTGATATCCATTATTAACATCTTTTAAATGAATGACATAAATGTTCAGTCACCAGTAAGTCTTATTTCTCTATTTCTGAAAGGAAATTTCCGTTCCTCTAGCTGTAACAACACAGAAGCCTATAATTGAAGAGGAATGCTGATACTCCACTCATCTAAGAAAACAAGCATATCATAAGACAGCCAGAACATAAACAATTTGACTACTGAATAAAGCTTTTTTGCTATTTCATCATTAACAATAATTTTATCATTCTGATATCAGGAATACTTTTACTCTCTTAGGTACTCACAGAAGTCCATTCAGTTCCTATCTGTTAAAACCTGGAGTTTATATAGTGAATATCATAATAGAATACTAATCCTTAGATTAATGAAAACCCTACAAGATAATATCAACGAATAAATGGTAATGAAATTCATTCTATGAAAACCAGAATTAACAGAAGTATACTCATTCTTAAGTACTCATACTTTTTTTAAGAAGTCAATAACAAAATTGCAAATCCAATAAAACCAGTTGTTCAATGTTGTGTCTAGCAATTTTTTAATCATCTGTTTACACAGTACAAGCGTTGGTGTATTTGTATCACCATCAGGAAGAAAAAACTCACCACATCTGTCAAATGCATAGCTGTTTGAAGAAGATAGCACTGAGCAGCTCCACGCAACAAAATCTGATGTGTAATCATGGTACACTGCAGCACATCTCTGCAAAGAGAAAAATATGTACTGTAGAAAATACATGTTTAGGAAGTTTAAACATTTCCTACTTACTAACGATTTTCCACATATTAGATTGTATTTAAAATACATATTAAGTATAACAATCTTTGCCCTAATCAGACAGAATACAATCCTAATTCCAGACTACTGCTCTACGTACTTTCAAAAACTGAGGTTAAAGCTTGGATAAATGTATATGACAATATTAAAAGTATTGAAAAAGTACAGGAAAATTTTCTGTGATCACATCAGTTCAAAGTGATAATTTAATATTTGCATTTCTACTTCTAACAAATAGGAAAGTAAATTATGTATGTCATCAAATTCTTACACTAGCACTGAAAGAAGCTGGATGAAACCCTCACTGCTCTCTTATCAGCAGATGTGTCTGTTTTATTCTTTGTAAATTACTTTTATTCAATATTCCTTAGTCCACCCATAAGATTTTATTTCAAAGTTCAAATTCAATTAAACTGGAATAATTACTGACTTAACAGATCTGGAAAGTGAATGCAGGCACTTCCAAAAAATCAGTGCAATTAAGGACAAAGTGCATGCCAGTAACTTTCACCTAGCTTTCTATTTACAGGTCTTTCAGGTATCAATTTGCGGGCTGTCTCCAGATGTAGGCTCAACTGCCATTACACAAGGTTTTAATGTATTTAAAATAAAAGTTGATTGACATGTATCAGTCAGGAAGTATGGATGATCGGGAAAAAAAACGATGCCAAAAAAAGAAGCAATGGCAAATGACTAAAATGTAAAACTAATTCTAGGTCACATAGTGATACAAATACTTTAGTTCTTGAATTACATTCTTCTGCGATTTAGGTATAAAGAAGAGACAACTTTCCTTTCTCATGTGCAACCACCACATCCTCCCAGAAGTAACAAACATGAACAAAATCCTGGCTCTCCAGATGTTCAGCATGTTTCCTTACAAGAAGTAGGAAAGAATGCAAGGCAGTACACATTTTACCTTAAAGCCTGAAGTCCATCAGTTCCCAGTACTTTACATGCAGGGATACACGCCAGAGCCATAGAAAGAAACAAGATGGGAACAGCACACCAATGCCGACTTGTCATCTTCTGAATAAACTTTAACAGGAAACTACCTTAAAATAAAAAGTAAACAAAATATAAACAAACCAAGTGTGATTTTCTGCTTTCCAATGCATTTAAATGACAAAGATCCCAGCAGGAGAACATCATGATGCACTCACATTGCACATTTAAAATCATTTCTGAAAACTAAATGATTGACAAACGGTATCTCCAAGTTGCTAATCACAGACCCCTGACTTTGTGATAAACAAAATACATGCCATAGGAAAGGGCAAAGAAATAACAGCATCTATGGCACTACAAGCATGTAAGGTGTTTCCTACAACAATATGTACCTGCGAATAGAGTATATTGAATAGAACTGGTTCTACCCTGATTTCATCCAATTAGACCATATATTAAATTCTGGTCTTTAACAGGTTGCTCCTTTTCATCCTATGCTACCACCAAAATTTGGGAGACATCCCAGAAATCTTCCTGTATCCAACCTGACAAAAAAACAAAACCAAAAACAAATAAAAAAAAAAAAACTTATTCAGCTTCTGCCTTAGGGCTTCAAAAGAAAGAGTGCTAACTACACAGGTTGTGACCAAAAAGGTCTGGCAGATAGGTTGATTTATAAAAACAAACAAACAAGCAAAAAAAAAAAACAACCAACAACAAAAAAGAAATGAACACCAACACAGAATAGTTCTAAAGATTTTACACAGCACAGCATTATCTAAACTGACAAAGAAAAAAGAATCTGCAAAAACTATTCATCTTCAGAACAACGGGTTGTGGTTATTTTTGTCTCTTTTTTAATAAAAAAATAAGTGCCCCCGAGTTTTCCTTAAAACAATTTTGTAACTTGTTACAGCAGCATCCCTCTAAGTCTCTGAAGAATTCTCTCTTCTCTGGGAACTTCACTGTCATAATGAGAACTGCTCTTTTTTTTCCTCCTTAAGTAAAGTGGAAAAATTGGGGTAAATGCTTACATGGGATATGGAAAATGAGTCCACAGTTTTTATTTGGTTTGTTTATTTAAAAAAAGATAAAGGTGATATTGAAACATACCTTTTTCTTCCTCTGGAAGAAGCATCAGATAAGTAGCCAAAAAATTCTGCAGCCTCATTCCCAATGGAGGACAGGCTCCCATTAACTGACCTGGTGTCCTGTTGAGTTTTAAAACAGGAAATACACAACTGACATGTTAACAGCTACAAGTAGGACTGACCTTAAACCAGAATGGTTACTTCACTGCAGAGATAGTTCCAACAGGCAACAGAGATGGAATGCATCAGCCTGCTCCCTCCACTTTGCCCAGCAGTTCAAGAGTAAATATAGAGAGGATGGGGAAGGTCACAACAATACAAATCTCCCTAGCCACCTACAAGGATGTGGTACAGCATCAGCACACTCAGGCATTCAAGTATACACTGAGGTAAAAGTTACTGGACTGGAAGTATGAAGTATTGAGCCCACAGTAAGAAATGGCATTGTGGGTTCAACTTTGTGTCTGCACTCACAGTATTCTACAGGCCTTCGGGCAAGCAGGTTACCAAAGCCTATGTAAGATGATCAGGGAATTCTCCAAACAGTATGTAGTGACTAGTCTGATCTGGAGAACAGTGAAGAAAAATTACCTATACAAATGCAGTAGGGAGGAAGGATTTCTCCCTGAAACAGATTATGAAGTCAGTATAAACAAAACATCTGACTGGCACAAAAGACTATGTAAAGATGCAAAAATTTTCTCATGAGACAAATAGAGGTAAGCAAAATCATGTAAGAAGTCTCAAAATCCTCCCTATCAAGGATTAGCAGGAGGCAGTTGTGAAATCGTACAGTTTCCTTTCATATGGCTTGGCATGAACCCCCACAACTCTGTATACTCTTGGTATAATCAAACACATACCCCTCCTCTACTTTCAGATATATCCCAACATGTTTCACCAGACATATAAAAGCTATGACAGAAGATTATAAAGCCTTAACCCGACACTGTTCTAACATACATATCCACTTGAAGCACACCAAATCATGCAGCATTTGCTTCAGCTAACTTGAAGCATATGCCCATGCAAACCATACTGCAGCCAGCTAACTGAGGTGACAAACACAAAACTGCTGCAAGAGCCTGAAGCAAAAGTCACATGTCCTGTCACATTTAGATGAAACAACATACTCCGACTATGCTTACACAGGTATCCAAAGCAACCAAATCCAAACTGACCACTGGTTAAGTCACAACCATATTTCCCCCACTCCTAAAGTGGAAAAATAATGTCAACTCTTCTAGCTGCCGAAAAAGGTCTGCCAGTCAAGGCTACTCAAACTGAGTTGGAGTTTCAGATTGTTAGCCAAACGTTCATCACCCAAGACATTTCATCTGGAATAAAGTGCATTCAGCACTTTATTTCCCATTCTTAGTACTTTCCATGCAACTCACACAAAGGATTGAAAGCCATCAGTACACTGAATATATTGCAACTCGTAACCCCTCCAACTTTTATCTGTTCGTTACGTATTTATACCCAAGGAGGCCACTGTCACCTCTTGAACTCTAACAATCTGCTACGAAAAATCTTTTATTTGCCAAAATATAGTCATCCACTGGAGGAAAAAAAAAATCTATCAGTTATGAATTTGCAACAGCTAGAGCAACCCCTCTATCTGTGCAAAAAGGAAAAGAGAAGATAAATATTTCAGAAAGTTATTCATTTATCATATCTCACTTCATTTCCAAATTAGTATTTTAACACTTATGTGCTAAGTGGGACCTTAGGGCATCCCTACGTGACTATCACTAGTATGAAACTGAACCTGCTTCATCTTACTCACAGCCACCCGTCTTTCCTGAGACTCTCCACCTGTCAGTCAATTTAGCGAACACTATTTATTTATTAGTTTTCCTTTATCCAAAATTTTACTAACATGCTCAAACCACTATTGTTAGAATACATTTCCAATAATCAACACATTTAATAATCAGTGGCTTACCTACTATAAAGGGAACTTTCTGAGAGGGCATCCATTAACGGCCCGATAACAAACTGATAAAAAGAAAGAACAATGGGTAAATGTACAATTCCAAGGCACTGATACATAGAGACTAACCAGAATTATTCAACCTCACTTTAAAAGTATAAAAAGAGTCAGAAATTGGAGAACACACTTGGCAATAATAACTAGTAGTAACAAAAGGAGTAGGAAACTAAAGAGAAGGCGGAGCAGGAGACTAAACAAGCAGAACAGTATTTTTCAATAGGTAAATTTCGCAGAGCATCGTGAAAGGTGCAGGCATATAAAACATTTTGGGAAACAGATGGAGAATGGATGGTGTTCAGCATAAAAAGAGAAAAGATATTTCAACATGAAATAGAGGAAAGATTAGAGGTAGAAGAAAGTAATAGAAAAAAAACACTATACTACTAAACCAGCACTAGAGAGATTAAGGATGTATTATTGTATTTTATATTTAAAAAAAAAAAAAAAGGTTAACTGGATTTCAAGTTAGTGATCAAGAAGCTAAGTTAATTTTATAAATCAGAAACATTAGCCTTTGAGGGCAATACTCCTTCTATAAAGAGGAGAAAGAAGCATCACTTCTTACTATTATGTGGGCTGGTTGGGGTATCAACCTACACACGTTACCATTTCAAAAAAACCTAGGGACTTAAAACTTACAATACTTCTTTCCATATATGGGATACGTGTATGTGTATTTTTGAATGGAGATGCAGTAATATACTGATTATACTACAGACACATTCAAAATATCTTGCAGGGTTATCCATGGATCTTCAAAATCAGTCCTTGAATAGGAGACACCGCGCAGACTTAAAGTCAATTGACCAAGTTTACCCACAACTCTGTTCAACCAATTGATTTAATAATTTTGGATAAGTTCAGGAGCTGTGGAACTCTGAAGCATCAATCATTCCCCTGCTAATGTAACCCTTGATAAAAGTTTCAGTAAGTTGGGTGCTACATTTAATTAGAGAGCATTAGCTTCAAATATGTGAATGAATGACTGTGTTTAAGAATCCATTTCCTGTAGCCTGGCCATTTTCCAATTAATTTTATATTTGACACCACTTACAAATATTGCCATTGCTCATGCAGCTAAATAAGAGGGTATTTTTACAGAATGCACCTAATTCCATACTGACACAATTAGTGTTAAGATATATGTTAGAAGTTAAAACATCTGTTTGTTCTGGCAAGTAACAATAAAACCCTTACCTCTGAAAAACCAAGAGAATTTGGAAGATGCTTTGTTTCATAAAGCTCTAAAAAATGAAGAATGCCTTCCTTTGTCAATGTCTTATTCTCACTCTCAAACATTCTTTTATAGATGCACATGTGCCACGATGGGTGAAACAACCAACAACCTGTTAAAAAAAAAATTCTTCTAAATTGACAAAAATGACAGCGACGCATTAATATACTCTTCATACAAATCTATGTTTTAAGGAAATTTATCAAACACACATACAATACACTGACATTTTGGATAATGTGACAGTCAATACACAACACACTTCAAAAATATTATTATAGCTGCTAGATTTATAAAAATACCCTACTAAATCTCCCATAGAAAACAAACAAACAAAAAACAATAACATGGTTTCCAAAACCTGGGGTAAGTTTTAGTAGTTGCAAATGAAAACAGCTAACAAATAGAAAGGCATGTCCTTTTTCTTGCAAGAAGTCTCCTTGTATTCACCTGCAACACTGTCCTATTTACCATCTTTCTACCTTAGACGTGTGGGAACTTTAAATTCTAACACCTCGCGCTAAGTAATTTGATGTGCTCCATTTTGCCCTATAGAAGATCACATTGCTGTTTCAGCACTCCTTTTATTTTTTCTCTCACCACTTCCACTGAGTTTTTTTTTCCTTCTACAGAGCTCTGCAGGTGACTTGACTTGTAAGACCTACCCTAAGAATCTCTGGCTGCGTTTTGTTTTCACATTAGCTCAAGCAAAACAAAACATACTAGGAAAGAACCATGTAGTTAGGTTTGCTGGCAGAGAAAAAAATACTTCATAATAAGATAAGCAATTTTGTCATATGCTAGGATTTCTTATTGCTGCATCTCTGAGCAGAGCGACACTGACTGTGAAAACTTCATAAAAAGCTGCTACTAGAACAAAGAAAAAAGTGAGACTTAAATCGCCTAATGCTTCAGAGATGCTTCAGAAAATTTTGTCTTACCTTTTTCCCCTGATATAGCATGCTCATATAAACTGTTTAGTTTTGGTAATACTGGCTTTATGACATGGATCTGAAATGCAAATCAGATACAATGTAAGTAGTCAGTTTACAATTTCAAATCTAAGAACTGGCACTTAGTCATGAGCTAGAACTTACTATCAACAGCATCAACATAGCAACTGACAATAAAGCTGCATTTAAATAAACAAACATACCCTGCAATGCCTGTGCAACTGATCCCAGGACTTGGTATGTAACAGGTAATCATTCTCTAGAGATTAAGATGAATTGATACTTCCATGCTACTGTATCATAAAAGCAATCCTTCCCAATAACCAACCCTTCTGTTCATCACAATTACAGTGTGAAGCTTTCAAGTCAAACAGCAGAAAACTCTACAGTTAAACATTTTGATAATTACTATTCTCTCAGTTACAGGACAATCATGCACAAATAATACAAGATAAGTAAACTACAAAGAGGTAGTCACAACTAATTTATACCATGGAACTACAGAGGTTCTCAAGACAAAAGCAATCTTTCTACCAAGTACACTGGTCTCTGAGTCAAACTCAAAATTATTCCCACCAAAGGGCACAAAGTGCTTTACTTGGAGATGTAGTGCCCTCTACTAAAAAGAAGTTACTGAGCGTAATAGCCTGATTTTTGCTGAGAAATGGGTTACCCCACTGGGTAGCCCAATGGGTCGTGCAATAAGCTGCAACCCAGGTTTTCCTTCCTTAGTTCAATGCACTGCCTTAACCAGATTTCAGAGATAGAGTTGTGAATTTATGCCAAACAAACTATGCTTGCTGCGTTTTAAATATTTAAAATTCAAAATAAAAACATGCCTGATAATGCTTAAATGCCTTCAATCGCCAAAACTGGAAATGATTTACCTTAATGAAATATTTATACTGTACGTGCCAGAAGTTAACGTATCGTGTACAAGCTGTCACAAGGGACACTTAGTCACACTGTCTAAACTTTTGGGCAGACCTGTGCGGTGCCAGGAGTTGGACTCGGTGGTCCTTATGGGTCCCTTCCAGCTCGGGACATTCTACGGTTCTATGATTCTAACGTTTTGAGGCGCCCTTACCTGGTTTCCCTCCAGAGTTTCCATCACCAAGATGTATGTCTCCCAGAACTGCAGAAGCGTTTCGTTCTCCTCAGCAGACCACCAGAACAGGCTGGGTTCTAAAGGCAAGGCAGAGAGCTTGCTGAGACCGGGCTGCTCCAGCATCTCTCCCACAAAAGCCCCTGCCCAGGACAGGCGATCACACTTGTTCCCTTCCCGAGTGTGCCCGCCTCGGGGGACCAGGAGCCCCCAGCCCCTTGGGGGAGGCGGACAGCAGGGGCCGGGGCGCGATGCGGGGCCGTGTTTCCATCCCCTCCCTGCCTCCCTCCGTCTCCACCTTACCGTCCCCGCCGTCCGTCGGGCAGCGCAGGCGGGCTCCCTGGCTCCCGCAGAGGTCCACGGCCCTCTTCAGCAGGTAGCGGGCCCTCCTCCGGCACAGCCCGTCCCTCTCGGTCAGCCCCTCCTGCACCAGCCGCCAGAAGCGGGGGCACAGCCTGGCGTCGGGCCCGGCCGCCGTCCCGCGGGGCAGCAGCGCGTCGCTCAGGGCGCTCAGCGCCAGCAGCGCCCGCCCGGCCCGCGGGGGCCCCCCCCGCCGCCGCCGTCCCCCAGCAGCCCCTCCCAGACGCGGCCCAGCGCCGCGCCGTTGCCGCCCAGCGCCGGCAGCAGCCGCCCGGCCGCCAGCGCCGCCGCCGCCTCGGCCTCGCCCTCGTCCCGCAGCAGCGCCAGCGCCGCCGCCACGCTCCGCGCCACCAGCGCCGGCTCCTCCAGCCGCGGCGCCGCCGCCGCCAGCGCCTCCACCGCCGCCTCGGCGCCCGCCCCGCCGCCCGCCAGCTCGGCCAGGGCGTCGCGGGCCAGGCGAGCGGCCAGCGGCGCCCCGCAGAGCTGCACGCAGTGCCGCAGCGCGCCCCGCAGCGCCCGCCCCAGCCGCAGCCGCTCGGCGCACGCCGCCCCGCCGGCCCCTTCCCCGAGCCGCAGCAGCGGCCGGCAGCGCTCCAGCGCCACCTCCCAGGCGGCCCGCCGCAGCGCCTCGCCCGCCGCCTCGCCCTCGGCCGCCGCCAGGCGCTGCAGCAGCAGGCGCAGCGCCTCCGCACGCTCGGCCGACAGCGGCGCGCACACGGCCCGCAGCAGCGCGCAGGGGTCGCCGCCGCGGGCCAGCAGCGCGTCGGCCAGCACCACCTCCATGCCGCCGGCGGGGGGGCACGGCTCGGCTCGGCTCGGCTCGGCTCGGCTCGGCTCGGCACGGCGCCGCTGCGCAGGCGCGGCCCCGGAGGGGAGGGGAGGCGGGGCCGGGCCGCTGCGCCCCGCTGAGGGGGAGGGAGGGGCCGCCATGTTGGGGGGACAGCCCGAGGAGTCGATGGCAGGCTGGGTGGGGCCTCGGGCAGACGGGTTTGGTGGCAGGAGGCTGGAAGGAGATCGGCTTTAAGGCCCCTTCCAACCAAACCGTGCTGTTCCAGTTCTAATGCAGAAAGTGAGATGTTCTCCCATCGGTCGTGCTTGCTGTTGCCATCTATTCCAATAAATAAATAATTTTCTAGTTTTGAGACCTGACCCATAATCATGGACATGAAGCCTACCTGAGTGCCCTGCATCTGCCCCATAAAACACTTTCTATAAGATCTGACCCACGGTCGAAGATCTGAGTGCCCTGCATCTGCCCCACAAAACATCGAGACCTGACCCACAATCATGGCAATGAAGCCTACCTGAGTGCCCTGCATCTGTGTAGGAGGTGTTCCAGGGCGCTGACCATGCCGTTAGCTCCTTAGCTGCAAGCAGCTGGTGTGGGGACCAATGTAGCCAAAAGGGACAAAGCAGGCTGATTTCCAGGGGGTGTAAATTCACTACACAGGATCCACAAGGCCTGTGAAAAAAAAAGATAGAAATTAGCACCTCGAAAATGGTCACAGACCGCTCTCCAGGAAGATGTCACAGAGAGAGGCAAATGTGGAACCTTCTGGTCCTGTGAAAGCGAAGGACAGCAAATTCCCTGCACAGCAGCACTAGGAAAGCATAGTTTCTGATGGATATGGGAGTTACCATGGCTAACTTCTCAGGCGTCTAATGAAAAAGAAAGGCCTCTTGAAGTTTTCCCTGTGAGCTCCCACTTGATCTTTTTCTCTGAATCACACAAGTATAGTCTCTCTCCTTTCCCTGGCTACCCACTTCCCCGATACATTTTTGAAATTTGTGATCTTTGAGAGTCTACTGACTGCAAAAGAGCTGAAGCTTGTTATTGCAAGGGACCTATAGTGTGACTGACTGCCTAAGAGATAAATTCCAGAAAAAGAAGGGGAAAAGGAGATATTTTAGACCTGCTAGTTAACGTGGTTTCTGTTTGCCTTCACATTCTGCATGTTTAGTTACGTATAAAATACATAATCCAGAAAAAGCTTAAGAGAACAACTCAAATTCATACATTTACTTAAATGTAAAGTAAAACATAGTGCTTTGTTTCACACACACAAAAACATTTTTTTCAGAGGAGGAATGACAGAATACATTAAATTACTAAATACGATGCTTGCAGCTGAAATCTCTTTCATGCCATAATACATTTTGTCTGCTCTTCCAGTTGCTTTGATATCTTTCTTCAGAAATTCTTCATTTCTTACTTACAGCACGCAGTCAAGATGAATTGTGGGTGTTTCTTTCAGCAGGTCTGAATAAGTCCTGAAAAGGGGACATTTCTTTATTACAATCTTACAATCTATCTTGTCTTCCAGGCACCTGTAGGACTTAACTGAATGAAGCATTAAAGGTCTGTACAACACGTAGTAATCAATACAATAAAATACTGGGTGCTTTGCTGGTCTCCATTATTGCCTGATTTCAGCCTTGCTATTATTTTTATGACAATGGGGTGCCAATTTTAAAGTCCTATTACATCAACTTAAACATCAGCATTTAAATTCGGACTGGTTTACTACAGATCATTTTATCAGACAAAAAGAAGTGGGTGAGAAATTATGCCCGTGGGAGATTATAGACGGGGGGAGCATCTGAGCACAGAATGTGATGCAGAAAGATAAAGGGAAAAAAAAAAAACAGAAAGGTGGTTATGGAGTTCAGAGAAAAAAAAGGAACACTAGGGATCGTCAAAAGGAAATGTTTTTCCCTTCTTGGCTGGTGCTGAACGCAGCAGAAAGGCACTCTTTAGTACCCAACAAGCTAGTCGATACATATGTAGCAAGCCTTACACTCACTATTAGCAGTATGTTAACAACCGTAACAGTAGTGGTGGTTCTGCCACATGCCAAGAGAAGGTTCCACAAATTTTATACATCAGTAGACAGTCCGTGAACATGATGACTTTTCCACAGCTTGATAATTCTGCTGTATGTTGGGGATTGTCCAAAATCCTCTTCCAAGAAGCAGCATTTTGTAATTTTCAGGTGGCAAGAGCCACAGCATTCACACCCCCACACCACGCTCCTTAATGCTCAGAACCCTGAATTTGTGCCTTCCAGCTCTATACTCCCAACACGTAGCCCTACCTCACCAAACACCATGTCCCGTTCTGTTTTCCCCACTTCCTAATCCTATTCCTTCCCACCCTTATTCCCAAGACAGCCCTGCTCCTGGGCCCCAGCCTGCCAGTTGCAGGCACCTCTGGGATCCCAAACCCTTTTCACCCTTCAACCCTTTTCACTTAATGTACCAACCCCGGCACTCAGAGCATCCCACCCCTGCCGATCCCTCTGCACTTCTATTTAGAAGATGTTCTGTAGTTCCTGACCTATCCAGGTGCCCTCCAGCCTGAGCATATTGCCTAGATCAAAGGCTGAAATACTTTGGTTGGTTTTCATCTGTTTGTTGGTGGGTTGTATTTTGTTGTGCTGTTTGTTTTCTAAACAGGACAGCCTGCAGCTCTTTTCTTTACCCCTGCCACATGAGATATCCACCCTCATTCAGATTAGTCTGCTTTGGAAACCTGGGACTGAGAGGTATTACCTGAAACATCAAAACTGGTCCACAACGGCAGCAGCCAGTCCTGAAATAAAGGGCCAGTCTGGACGTGTCCTTGTCACAGGCCGCTACTATCTGTAGGCCACAAAATGCTTCTCAACACCCGGTAACAGATGAAGGGCTTACTGCACTCTCCTCTCCCTTAAGTGGATTGTCCGTGCCATTTAATACTATTACTCAGCCTCTGGGAGGCAGGACAGAGATGAGAAATGCATATTAGTGTTGATTCATATCTGAACTGTGTAACATTGCCTTTGATGATGAATTAGGGTTTCCAGCACATGGCACCTAGCTGACCAAGCTCAGGCTGATTTTACAACTCACATGTTTAACAACTATAGTTTACTGGATTTCAGTATTTTTTTTATCCTTTTTTTTTTTTTTTTTTTCAGTAATTTGTAATGCTACACCTCTTTAGCAATACAAGAGGACTAAGGTTCCTTCCTCATGCCCCTAGTTAAAAAATCAGTGCCCTGGTTAAGTGCACACTCTTTTAGTCAACTGGATCCTTGTTCTGATGTAAATATTTCCCCTGTAATCACACAGTCGGGCAATTCTGTGTGAGGAACAGTCCAGTGATGACCATTCCAGCACTCAGTTATATTGGAAAAGGGTCACGGACAAAATTACAGTATAAACTACAGAGAGTTATTTAAAAGTTTTGGAAATCCCCATGTACAATTCTGGAAAGCCACTGCTGAGCTGAGCCACCATGATAGATTATTAGAGCAAGGCCACGCAGATGTCTTTTAAAAAGTTTAGTTTTGATGGTGGTTTTGGATCACATAAAATATCTCCCTTCTCGTGAAGAAAGATAGCCTTGTACCATCACCTGCACATTTCCAGGTAATTCTGCACAGTTCATAACATGCAGTGGGTTTCATTCAGAAACATGAGTGAAGGCTTCCTAATCTCTGCAGAACAGCAGGTGGTGCTGTTGTCACTGACAAGTGCCTTCCAGTTTATTTTCTGGAGAACAGAAAGTATGTGACCGTGGAGAAACAGAAAGGAAAGGAAAAGAAAAAGTATAGGAGAAGAAGATAGCTGCCATTTCCTGGATTTTCAACTAGTGAAAGTAAGAAACTCAAAGAGAAGAATGATAAATGCACAGAAAATCAAAAGGGCTATCTAAAAGAGAGACCAGATCTGTAATTTTCAAGAGGTGCTAGTACAGAGGAAGGTGTAAAAGCAATTAGGAGAGGCAGAGAGGCAGCACAGGCTGTATTCTGGATCTTCCTTCCCCATTGCTTTCAGGACACCCTGAACTCTGATGAGGAAGGTGCCGAATACTGGCAGTTCCCCACTGACTTTATAAGGAGCTATTGTCACCTGGAAGTGTATCTCAAGCCAAGCATTTGAAATCAGAGACATTGAAAAACCCTGAGAATTTTCAAAAAATAGTTTTAAATATTTGAGTGGGGAAGGAGGAAGAGCAGAATGAGGCAGGTAATGAGAAGCTGTGCCTGCAGAACCGGCCCTCTTGCACTCAGTGATGGACCGCATGCTTTCAGCTTTATCTGGGCTGTGCTGCACAGCTACCTTTATTATCTGTTCTAGCAAGAAAAGGAGCATGAAGGAAGAATGGTCAGAAGGTACCTGATAAAACAGATAATACACAACAAAAGGAAACAGAAAGGTATCTTTAGGACAGCAGTGGTAGTATTGCGCAGTGACTTTACCCACACCAAGGTAAGAGATGTTCAGTCTGAAGTCGTTCTTTGAGCAGGATGACTACATTTGTCAGAAACACACTGCTATCTGTGTGCTTTTTAGGATGTTTGCTATAAAAATAAAGTTGCTGTTCCAACACTAAACATCCTTCTCTCAGAAGCACTTTTAAAGGCAGCGGGTGAAAAGCAGTTGAGTCCAATTGAACGTTCCCGGTGATGGGAATTCACAAATCTGTGCTATGTGGATTGTCACTAGGAGCTATAGGGAGGAAGTTAAGCTGGTAAATCTCTAGTTATACTGAATGCAGTGGAATGGTCTGGAAAAGATGAATTAGGAGAAAGAATTAGATGTAATCCTTTGCCATCTGTCCTTATTTTGCTAACCTACTTGACAGGGCACTGCTGAAATCTGCAGTTGTTTTTTATCTGCTTCACATAGCTGAAGATCATTTGCTGTACAGACTGGAATCAAAAATTTGCCCAGTCACAACCCGCTTTCCCATTTGTTGGCCCTATTTATTTTTTATTTTTTATTTTTATTAAAAATAAAGTTTAGCACTTTCCATTCAGCTGTAGGCTACACCGTTCATTCTCAACCTCTCCCCTTTGCTAGGACTCTGAGCCAGATGGTAAAGCTTAAATAGATTTTACTATTGGCTCAATAGAGAAGTAAAAGGGCTGTTAAAATGTACATAATCCATCCTTCTCCAGATTTCAGCCCAGGAAGTATGTATAGATGTGGAAGAAATGTGACAATTGAGAAAATGTCCATATGGCACCGCATAGTTTCTCTGTGACAGCCTTTGTCTCCAGGTCTTCATCCAGCAAATCATGTAAACATGAGCTTATTCTAAGTACACGCCTGAGTATTTTGCTGTTCTGGATTTTAGTGTACAGGGGATTCTATTGATAATGAACCAGATAAGAGGATCTGTGGTAGTGGGGAAAATACTCTGTGACTCCTGTATGAATATCTACCAGCTGCAACCCTGGGAGCCTTTAGTCTTTTTAAATGCCTGGTGATATTACTGGGAGTAGAGCCTTACTACAGGAAGGCAGATTAAAACAATCCCAGATATAACCAAATCACAAAAACCAATATAGTTCTCACTTAGTTCAGTGAGAACAGAGCAAAATGCCAGTTTATTCTGGGGAAGGAAGAAAGAAGGAGGAAGGGGAGGGCACAGGGAGGGAGGGAGGAAGCTTCCACTTTGCTTCCAACTCCTAGGTATTTTTTCTTTGCAGAGGTGAAGGTTTGCAAAGTCTTATCTTTTCCAAATACGTGGTATGAAGAGATTTTTAGGGCCTTGGCTTAAGAAGATGCAGCATGGGCGAATAGCTTTTCTGTGGTGAGCTAAAGCAAATCTGCTATCCCTTCTGGGAGCACAGACATAGCCTGCTACATACACAGAAGTTATTTTAGATTTTCAGATTAGTGGAGAAATTGGTCAGGCACTGGTTGAAAGCAGGTTTATTTCATCAGTGGGAAGTTTGGGCGTAAAAGACCCACACCACTGCTGCCTTCCATCTCCAACAGTCCTTTACATCACCATAAAGCAAAGGAAAAAGGTTTTTAAATATCCTCCCTCATCTTCCATAGTATTTTAGGTTAGGCTTAACTAACCTCACAAGGAAAAGGCAATAGGCACTTGTTTCAAGATGTAGTCTTCACATTTTGAATTGCGCATTTGACTTCAGAGAACTTTTTTTTAAGTCTATTTTGAATTTTCCATACTAAAAATAAAGACAGAACAACTCATCGGTTTAGCTGAGAACAGCAACTTTGAAAGCATTAGGCAAGAAGAAGCTCTGGTGTTTTGAAAGCAGCTCCTAATGCTGTTGTCTTTAATGGGGATGGCTAATCCTCTCTGTTTTCTCATATTCCCAGTGATTCTCTCTAAGTGGAAGCTTGCCAGTTATTCTGCAAAACTCCTGACTCACTCCAACATCATTTAGGGCCTTCTTAATTGATTGCAGGATATCTTCAAAGTCAGAGGAGGGCTCTCATTTGATGCCGTAAAAGCTTTTCCAAGAGGCTACAATCTCTTCAGTTTTTGCAATGAGCTTTAAAGATAGCGGGATCAAAGGAGAAACCCCCAGATCAGCTCATTTGTAGAAATACAACTCTTTTACAACCTCCTTATAAAGGCAGTGGGTTTTGTTTTATTTTTGAACTTGGCCTTGCAGGTCTAATTTTTCCTGTCCTATATACAGGAATAATAAAAAAGAGGCATTTAGCTTGTTGCCACAACATTTCTTCTTTACTTCATCCCTTAAATCTTGGGCATGTAAAGAGTGATGCTGGTGGTCTTCTACCCATCCAAGAGGTCCTCCATTAGAGTCCATTCAAAGCATTTTATAGACAGTAATGTGTGAAGCCTCAAAGCACACTACCGAGGCATTTTTTACTACGTTTTTACACTCAGGAAGATGTACCACAATAATTACACAACTTGAAAACCCAAATAACTAGTCATCAGTATTTGGACAGTAGAAACACTGTAATGGGACCCAGCATTCGGGAGCTGAATGTACTTCTGAAAGTATGGCTCTCTTCCAGTAGCTGCCCAAAAATGGAGGCATCCAAAATAACTATCCATCTTTGAGAATCTTGACCTTAAAATCTTTTCTTCCCCCTCCACATCCTGCCATGATAGCTAATTAGTTCTATTTTTTTATTCAGTGTCACATAAATCTTGAAAATTCCCACTGTAGAGGCATAGCACTGTATTGTAAAAAGAAAAAAAGAAAAAAGGAAAATGGAGATGGCATTTTCCAGAAGCGTTTAACCTTAGCCTAGTTTCCTTCTGGTTTCCATTGAAATTACTGCATAAATAAATGCTGAGCAAAGCTTTGCAGTTCTTTGGAGATCTCCCTGTTTTTTTTTTTTTTTTTTTTAGTGGGAAAACAATTTTATAATACATAATCACATTGGAGTTATGTTTGTAAGCCCACCCTAGAGATCTCTGACAGTTCTGCACCAGCTGTGCTTTAAAAAAAAATGTTTTTTTTTACAGATCCTGGTGTAGATTTTTTCCTCACAAAAACATGTTGAAAACAAAAGCCACAGAGGAAACGCCTGCCTTTTGGTTAGCTCTGCAAGCATGTTCTCAGGCAATCTGTAGTAAGTCTGCTCTAGACTCAGTGTCATTACTGGGCTGAAACCCATGTTTCTTCTTTCCTTTTTCTGATAGAGCCCCTCATGTATCAAACTGTCCTGAACACCAGTGCTGATGCATCACTTTTGACACTGAATTTTGACACTGAACTAGTTCCATATTCTGGACTAAAATGTGCTGCTACTCTGAAAAACGAGCCTAAAAATAGTGTTGGGATGTGCGCATGGGTGGCTGTGTATGGAAGAGGAATTTAGCATTTCTCATCTCTTGATAATTTTATGTATAAATAAATGTATAAACATATATGTATGTTTATGTATATGTACGCAGTTTATATTAAATAAATACTTTCCTCACCTAAACACCATTGAGGCAAGTTCATCCTGGACCCTTAAGAAAAGGAATGTTTGTGTAGCTGTTCATGTGTGCATCACTCTCATAAAAATGTAAGAGATGCTTGGTTAGTCACTGCTTATGCTGTGAAGTCCAAGCCAAAATCCTGTTCATGCTGGTGTGGAGTAATACAGACTTAAGAAAGAGTCATTTAGAAACAGAGCTCAACCGACTTCTGTCTGTAAAATGTTATATATAATATATATATATCTATGAAAGAAAAATACCTACAGATGATTATTTTTTTTTATACTCATGACAACAGACTAAACCTTTCCTTTCTCTAAAAAAATACCTTCATAGCTGGCCATAATTTTGGTAAGATACGACATTTCATTAAAACTTAGCAATACTTTCTCACTCAGCCATTCATTCGGGACTTTGTTAGTAGCATATCAGACCTGAGAAATGAGGGAAAAATAAGATTAAAATAAGTAATCATGTCCTTAAAAAATAAAAATAATAATAATAAAAAAATCTCTGAATTTTAATTCCTGCAATAATGCAATAACAGAGAAAATCCAGCAGATGGTGGAAGCAGACCACAGTGTGAAAGGAGTGCTGTGCATTTTCTCCAGCTATGGATATGAGCCCTTCAAGGAAGCCCCTGTCATTATTCATAATGCAGTGCTTAAAACAAAAATAGGACCAGAATTGTTTAGGCCATGCATGTCGTGTCTAAAAACTTAGATGGTGTCATGTAAGACTGATTTTGACTTACATGGTAAAGACAAATATATTCTAAGTGGTGTATCTATATATTCTAATTATATATTCTAAATCTTAGGCTTCGTTTTAAAGCCAATTGACATCAGTGACAGTACAAAATTACTTAACTAATACACATGCTGGTGGCTGCTTTTATTCTGTGCCTAACAGTTGTTGAGGATGGACTGCATTTTGTCTTTTTTTTTTTCCAAGCATTTTGATTTATTGTTCAGCTGGTAGCTGATGATCATACCTGCATTACCGAAAGCTGTAGCAGAGGGAAAAGACATTACACTTGCAGACCATATTTCCTCCGTGAGTGACAAGCCCCTGCAGAGCTCCCTATCTGAAGCAGCTTCCTCCCAGTGACAACCGAGAAGCCAGGAATATGTCTGCTGTAATCCTAAGAGATGTACGTTGGGGGGCTGACATCTTCTTTTATCTGCTTCATTCTCTAAACATTATCTCTCTCTAACTTCGGTGCCTTGCTTGTGGCATATCAAGATAGATATTAAACAGCTGAGAGATGATCCAGATCAGTAGCATCCTGAATTTTCTGCGTAGCAGATCAACTCTTACAAAAACCAGCAGCAGTGCAGGGTGTTGCTGCAATTTAGGAGGTACTTTCAGTGATTAGAATAGGCTTCAGAAATACCTGGACAGAAATGTAGGCAATGGGGAATGCCTGCATGTCTTGTTCCAAAGAAGCGTAGTAAGAGAGGAGGCACAGCAGCAGTGTCAGTGTGATGCACCGCTTCCTATCTGCAGTTCTGGCACCTAAATCTGCCATCCCACAAGCACCTCAAGCACTCCTTGGCCTTAGCAGAAGGCCCATAAAAACTCAGTCTCCAAATAGTTCTCAAACAACTGAGACTATTTTATTGCAGCAGGCTGAAAATAAAGCTGATAGGAGCTTAGGCCCTTTTCTGATTAGTGGCTGTCCTGTCATTTTTCCATGGGAGCACACATCTGAGCTACTCCAAGTGGGCTTATTTTGGTCGGTACTTTTTGCAGACCTAGTGGTAGTAGCTGGTGGATGCCCTTTGCTCATGCCTGAAGAGATTGCCATTGGTACACCACCTTCTACACCCTTCAGAGACGTAAAAGCGCACATTTACATGCATTTATACAGAGCACTTCCGAGGCCTCCCACGACAGCCAGGTAAGTCACCCATCCTGCCCTTTGCAGCAGGCAGGGAAAGCTGCAGTGCCAACCTGATGTGTACCATTGGACATGCCTAGCACCTGTCTCATTATATAAATAACATACATCTTTTATTTTTCATTTCTTTTGGGAGCAAAGATATCAAGAAAATAGTTTCCATCCCAGAACATGGTATGTCCAGAGGAAACAGTCCGATAAAAACGCTTTCTCCCGGTGGTAGTTCTGGGAGGTCTTTATTTCATCACTTATAGGAGGCTTTGGCTTTCACTTGCTTCTTCTGTTTGTCTGTGATTCCTTTCATCACCGATAGCCACATTAATGATGCCAGTGCTCAAGGCGTCAGAAGATGTAAGCAGACTGAGCTGGGCTTTCTGTGCAATTGTTTCTGTGTTCAAGAACAGATATGCTGTGTATTTTCTTCATGTCCGTCGGCATTAGGAAAATTTCAAGAATGCTAAGTGCTGATTTGACTTTGCCATTTGGTGGCGATGCTGTGGTGATGATTCAAGTGAGTGAATCTGAGGATGGCTTGCAAGCAAATAGATCTGTATTCCCACTGCATGTGATGCTCTCCCTGACACAGTAACTCAATGCTTTAAACGCATCCAGTGACCAGCAGTCTGAGCGGCAGCCCACAGTAACCAGATCTGGGGGGAGAAGAGGCATTCCTATTCTCCCCACGGACAGTGGGGAAGGCAGTGTGTTCCCACTGCTTCTTTGCTAGTTGCCCCATACAGGCCACAACAGACCATTAGGCTGTGGACAGCCTCTGTCGTATTTGACCAAGACAGAGTGTTACTGGCTCTCTGTAGACAGGCCAGACCCAGACAAGAGCTGGGCAATTCACAAAGAACGTATCAATTCCCTGCAGTCTGGGTGTTATGTTTTCCTGTGCATTCAGCCTGTCTCAAAAGATCCAATACTCTTGAAAAAAGGTACATTTTCCCCTGCTTTCTGGCCTTCAGATAGAGAAACTAAGTGACCACATGATTTGATCCTGGATTTCTTCCAAATCCTTCAAGTGGTGAGCTTGGCTTGACTGGGGCTTTCTGTGTCTTTATATTGTTTCTGTCAGGCCTACATTGAGCTGCTGCATTTTTGGGCTGTGTACAGTGGCAGCTATATCCATAATAGCCTTTTCCTTGGTTTTGGATACCTAAAAATGTAGCGTGAATATTCCAGAGGCATGTGCTGAAGCTGACGTGGGGCTTCCAGCAGCAACCTCAAATGCTCGCCAATAGTTTATGATCACTCTCTGCTCAAGTGGTTTCTTATTCATCATCTGATGACACTTTCCACTTGTAGATAATATTGAAAGATTTATCTTCTCTGTTTGGATGTATCTCTGCGTTTTGCAGGAGGTACTGAACTCGAGATACAGGTCAGCAAGGAGAACCTGTCTTTTTCTTCAGCATAGCATGCCTCATTAGCAATGTGTTACATATCTGCCTCTTTATTAAAGGTGGGATAATTCTTTGTCTACCCTTTCACATGTGTGATAGCTGCATCCTGCGATGATACCAGTTGTCCATATTGCATGTTCGTTCAGGAGCTATGTCAAGGACACGTATATGAAAACTGTGGAAGAAATGTTGTCGGATAAGTTACAGATCCCAACAGACTCCAGATGGATTCTGTGCCTCTGAGAGTGGGAATTGGTTGTATTGTTCTAGGCTGCTGGGGTCAGTCCCAGCCCTGGGGAGATCACCAGACGTCTCACACAAGGTAGTGCAAACAATCCCAACGCCATTATGGCTTTATTCAGCTTTAGATCTGTTCCCTGACTCTTTCTAACTGACAGAGGAAGACGGGTTCGTGATGGATCACAGCTTCTGCCACACGATCTCTGCCTCCATCCCCAGGAGCCTTTAGCTTCTGGGCCTTTACGCTGATCCCTCAGAGCCCTTTTAATACATCTTGCTGACAGCGCCGGTGCTTTCCCACCTCACATCTGATCCCTGCAGTGCTCTCAGCCATCTGCCTCTTTTCTTTTCTTGGATGTGTGTGTCGGGGGGTAGTTTCTTTCTTTATCCAACAGTTTTTGACAATATTCTCTGCATCATGGATATATTTGTTCTTGTCAAGCTGGGCCTTTCCTCACCTGTAAGCGCTCAGCTGAACACTCTTTTAGTGCCTGTTGAAGTCACTTCTGTCCTTGGGAAGGGGTAGGTTGCCTGGCTTCTCAGCAGCACCCATACTGCCTATGTGACTTGTGGTAGCCCGTGACATTAGGAAAGATGCCTTACTTTTCCATTCCTTCTATTGCTCCAATTATTTTTTCTATTTCCTTTAATGCTGTAGTTATTCCTGGAGGCATGAGTTGTAAAGATGGAAATAGATGAAGGCAATTGTATGCCTGGAAGACATCCTCCCCTTCAAACACCTCCTGATACGCGTCCTAATGGCTTCATTACAGGGATGCTAGTGAATATTGCTAGCTCTGCATATTTTTATTTTTAATTTGTTCTGCTTACATTGACTGCATGAATTGTTTGCTTCAAACTTAGAGCCCTTATGTGGTGATGAATTCGCTGGGTACAGCTGAAAGCAGAGGATTTGGTGCTGCCAGCAACACTGATTTGACTTGCAATTTACTCTGCCTAATGGCACGGAGACATTGCATTGCTTTAATTCAGCTTTGCATGGTTATCATTCCTTTCCGTCTCTGGCGTAGTTCTGAGGAAGCCTTTGCAGCCTAGCACACTTAGTAATGTCCTACTGTCTTCCTAGCATTCATTCCCCTGATGGCGTGCTACTGCTGTCTCTTGGCACGTAGCGGAGAGTTTTATTTTTGCCCTTTTGCACCATATTAATGTCATCACCGTGCAAACTTTCCTACGCTGTGCACATTTTTCTCACAGCACCAAAGGTCTTCCCTGACGTCCCCTGCTTCATATTTATGCTTTTGCTTTTGATGAGGTTTTACGCTTATCAGTTCTACCCGGCTATGCCCACCCCACTGCTGCTCGGTTTTTGGCTGGGTGCCTTTGCAGCAGCTTTAGACACACCTGTAGTTTACCAGCAATGAGGACAGATTTTCTTTCAGCAGTCTCATTGCCCTTTTTTTCTCACTTACGAATCTACCACTAATTACTTCAGGTTTTAAGATCTCCTACTCCCATGAGTCAGCCATTTTCCATGTAGTTTGGCAGCATACCAACCTATTGTTTCTCCAGATTCTTGATTACACAACTGTGGGGCAGATACCTCCTGAATGTGTCATTTTTTTTTCTGAGGACTGGAAATGCTTCTGAGACATTTCTAGGATTTTGCATGGGGTTCTTCCAGTCTGCAGTTGGTATATATCCAGATGCTGCAGAAGCACATGGGAGCCACTGCCAAGTTCAGCTAGCAGTGTGAATGGGCTTATTTCGGCTTCCTGTTTACCCAGCCCCATGGCAATGTGTTAGATTTCTCATGTGACTCAAAAGAATGGCTAACAGAGCTATTGTTGATGCTTCCTCTTTCATTTTCTGCAGCTTTGGGACAGAAAGGCAGTGTGAACCCATGATGTTTTCTCCATACCTCTGTGTTCAGGGAAAGCGTGGGGTTGTGTCTCTTCTTTTTTTTTCTTCTTTTTTTTTTCAGTCTTCACAGCTGCTCATGACATATACTTAGTCTGTTTTGCCACCACATTCAGTGTCCACACCAAATGTGAACCTGAAAGAGAAATAGGGAGCCAACGCTGGTTGCTGGCCCATAGCTTCTCTCCTTCCCTTCTCTCCTGGGAGTGCACAGTGGTAAGGAGCCCCCCTACTTTCAAGCAGAGCTAGCTCCTCTCCTGCAGCTCACGCAGCCCACCCCAGAAGGAAATTGCCAGCTCTTCTTGGGGGTGCACCAGGCAGCTAGGGCAAGCCCCAAACAATGAACCAGGGAAGGGCTGGGGGAACTGAGACTGTGGGCTTTGTGCAGGAGTCAAAGCAAGAGACAGCTGTGCAGCCTGAAAGATGATCAGAAGATAAAATGGCAGAGGCTGAATTTCTAAAGACATTCTAATGCCAATTAGAAGCCTGAAATCTTCCTGGCTTGCCCTGCCCCAGAAATTCAGATCAAATCATGCACTGAGTTATTCCCACAAAAGGAACTGGAAATTCAATAGGTCAGATTGCCAGCTAGAATAAGTCCACTAACTCCACGCTCCCTGTCATCAGAGGACCTGGCCCCATGACTGTGAGCTGCAGATTTTCCACATGGCTCTTTCCCTGGGACTTGCATCATCACCCTGCACAACAAGGAGAGTCCAAGGTCACGGTGTAGGAGCTTTTTAAGGAAGTAAAGGAAAAGAACCAACAAAAGCTCAAGTTCGTGTCATTCACCTGGTTTAGTAGGGTTTTGGAGCAGTACCTTCCCACATCCTCAATCACCATGTGATTGGTGCCAGATCCTAGTGCCAAGTCCTTCAGGGGACACCGGCAATGGGTAAAGTCAAGGACCCACGGAGCAGCTGTGCCACGGCTTTGCTTCGAGCCAGTCCCGCCCCACCTACAGTGCAGCACTTGCAGAATCAGGGTACAGACACGGAAAGCCTTAAAAGCTGACTCCTGATCTACTTGTTCATTAGTATAGAAAAGAATATTCTGCATCTCAGCCTTACAGTGAGGACCCCAATCACAATGTAGGATTTGTCAGACAAGCAATGCCAGTGGGAATGAGTTCTAGAAATTCTGCCTAAAATCCCAAGGGCATGCCGTTTGCCCCTAGGCAGAGAGGCCCCGGGCAGTTGTGTACATCAACTGCTAGGTGTTAAGTCACCCATCCAGCTGCATGTGTGCTGCTCCATCCATGAGCTTCAATGAAAAATCACAGCTGGGAAGTGCTGCTATGAAGAAGGATGATCATTACCTAACACACTTCTCTTAGCAAAGGCACAAATTCAGTGATTTACTAGTCCTTTCCCATTACTGACTACTGTGCTCTCATACACTGTATATCATATTAACAAAATAAGAGCTTTGGTGTGATCCCTCCCTGTCCCCTGCTGTCACCCTGAACCTTTTATGTGAGGACTGAAAATCAAAGCGGTTTATTTAAAAATTGACAGGATAGTAGGAAATATAAATAAATAAATAAATAAACAAACAAAAAGCCTTAAAATGAGCTACTAATTATTAATGTGAATGCTTTTCACATCCATCTCCTCCTAACTATCTCAATGGAATCACAGAGTCATGGAATGATTCAGTCGAACCTCACGCTGTGAGAAGATCCATTTGTCATAGTTCTTTAATTTTTTATCCATTTGTAAAGCATCCCGAAACCTAGCCAGCAATAAAACGGCAAAGAAACTGCCCAAGGCATCCTGTTAGAGGAGCAGTATGGGCTGTACTCTATTCTGCCACAGATTAGTCTAAATCGGTAGATGCTCCATGATGTCAGTGAAACCCAGCTGCTGAAATGCAGAGAAGAATCTGGCCCCGTAATCTCACTCCATGATGAAATTGCTAGTGTAAATAATGACTGGTGCTGTTCAGCTCTCTCCACACCCCCACGCCCCCCCAAAGTGCTTTAATGAATAATTAATTTCACGAATAAGCTTTAATGAATGACTGAATACACTTTAATGACCAAACTAGTAAGACTGTAAGTTAGAACACTTTCCCTCGTCCTTTCCTCACCTCCTCTACCTTCACTGCCTTCCTTTGCTCCCTTGAAACAGCAAATTGCCCACTGAACTACCCGGCAGTCACATACACAGCCACCACATCCTGGCAGGGATTGTCAAACTGCAAAAGTGGACAGTTTATAATTCCAGGAAAGACGTTGTACGTTTATTTTAAAAGTGTAACCTATGTTGCAAAATGCATGTGCTGAAAAAGAACAAACCTTTAAGCATTTAATTCCTTCTATTTTTTCCCCCTTGAGATTAAAATCCATTCATTTCAGTCAGGCCATTCAGAGGAAGGCTGTAAAATGAACGACACAATTAACCAGTTAATATAGCACATATGGAATTTTAATTCCAGCTGAAAATCAGACAGGCTTTTCTAAAGCTGTTCACTGGCAAAAAAATAATATATATATATATTTAAAAAAAAAAGAAAAAAAAAAGAAAAAAAAGTAGTATTTGAAGACAGCCAATGCATTTCACTTTAGTGATAATTTTTGGTTGGGTTTCCCAGTACTTTAAGTATTACTGACTAAAACTTCTTGACTTCCATCAGTAGAGGGCAAATATATCATTACAGATGGAAGAAATCAGGAACACAGCAAGACTAAGGACCCAGTTTTGCAAGCTTACAACGCAATCGCAGAGAACTGAGTGTTTGCTCATCTTACTAAATGCTATAGGAATCAGTCTGGGGACAATTTTTCTGAAATGTCTTCCAAGCGGCTCAAGCACAGAGTTCAGAAATGGAGGCACCTCCAGTCAGGCAGTACTTCTGAAAATACTTAGTCATGCATCCAAAGTCATATGAATAACATGTACCTGCTCCAGCAGCAGTTTTAACCAAATGCTTTCTGACCAAAGCAATGGGGTTTTATGGGTGCGGCTTAAAAATTAATCAAAATAAACAAATAAAACACCCCTTACAGGAGAGCTGGAAGGCAACTGGACAGTTTGCTATCTGATGAACTTGAATGTCTCTGTAACCAGTCCCTCCTGTTCGGTCCTGCTGGCCACCCATTTCTGTTCTGCTTGTATTGACACACTCTGCAGGCTTTTAACCATGTTACTGAGTCAGGTAACACTAAAAGATGACCCATTAGCCAGCTAGATTAAACAAGAGACACCAAACAGCAGATAATAGCCAAAGGGTAGGGAATGAGAACAAGTCAACATTACTCAAGGGGTTAGCAAGATGTTCCAAAATTTAATCTCGGTGTTCATGTAGTTAAGTAAATATTCAGTCAACCCCCATTTTCACAAGCCTTGATCACATGAGGCAATCATTTCTGGGGAAAAAAGCCACATTCCTCCAGCACGGATTTTATGTAACAAAATACTCTCCCCCCCCCATGCGCTCCCAGGCTTCAGCAGTGATTTCATCTACCTGCATTACTTTCACTTCCCCTTCATTTCTCCCAGATCCATATGTCTTTATCACAGGGAATGCAGCAGGAAGTGCCATGGCTTTGTGATGAAGAAAAAAGGTCCAAGAATATGCTGGAGAAAGAGGGAAAGGTTAAAAAAGCATGTGTTTAGAGTGTTGAAATCCCCTGGCATTAGTCTATACCCCAGATTACCTCAATTGTACTCTCTTCTTTCCTTTTTGTGAAGACCAAAACAACCATATTAAAAATATGCTTATCAGTATAAATCTGTATTTTTTTCTGTGTTTTCTTTTCCTTTTTTTTTTTCAAGGACTGAACTTTGTGAACCTGACTTGTTCTTTATACTTTGGTTTGCATGTGGGAGGTTTTTATTTTTATTTTTTTCCTTTCCTCGTTTCTTATTTTGTTCTGAGTGAGGGGGTGAGGAGGAACTTCCTGATCTGGACTAATGGAAACCTTTGAGGGTTCCCTCATACCACATTATGTCAATCACATGCACTTCACTGGTTGTGCAACTCCTGTCACTGCAACATTACTCTCAGCCTTATCAGGCCCACCTAATCGGTGGGAAAGAAATTAAAGGTGAACACAATCAACAAGTGGCGGCAGGTGTTTGCAGAGATCAGGAGCATCTAAACGTTGAAAAGTCGTGAGGCCATTTTCTCTAAGAGTTGCCCAAATGGAGCAGAAGGATCACAAAGTCTCGCAGCACTAGTGGCACACGCAAGATGGAAGATGTGCACCACAGTTTTGGCTTTTTCTTCCGTGTCCCATGTGCAATGTGGATCAACAGAGTTGCTGGCTATCCAGGGGAGAGGTACAGGCATTGCAAAACCCCTGGAAGCCCCTTTCCAGGGCACTAGTGCAGTAGCTTAGGCCAGCAGTTAAGAGAGTCACATGCCAATCTTTCACTGTGATTGCTACACAGGACCGATTGGGAAAGAAGGGAACAGTCTAGTTTTTCCAGTATTCCAGCTCTTGCCCTCTTGGGGACTTGGTGCTGAGGCAAGAGCCACTGTTCTGATCCTTTGTGCAACCACGCTGCTGGCCTTGTGCTCAGAGTCCCTGTTAACCTCTCAAGCGCCGCAGCATTTCACACTGCAGGTCTCCAGTATGGTCCTCAGCTGTTAAGCATCAGGCTTCGATGTGAAACGCAAGCATTTTGTTGTTATTTGTTTATAAAGGTCCCATCACAGCCTCCCTGGCCTCATATAACAATCAATAAAATACACCAGCAAAGGCCTGCACACAATTAAGTAGACTTGCTACAGAGTTAAACTGCACAAGACCTCCAAAATCATCCTTTCTGGTCTGAGCCAGCACAGAGCCTGGCATCCTGCTCTGACAGTCAGCATATTTGGAAGCAAATGAGGGACCCGTCACTGATGTCTGGCAGTCTTGGAAGTGTAATATTACAAAGACTCATAAAAGTGCATCTCAGAGCGTCTTGCTTCCATGCACCACTTCTTTCTTTTTTTCCCCCTTTAATTATCTGATGTCTTGACTGCAGGAAACATCCTGCCCCCTCACTCCCCCTTGGAACAAGAGCAACTGTGTGACAGAATCAGAGTCCCTTTAACGTTGGTGTGGTTTCAACATCGCTGTCCCACGTCCATTGCACCCCGTGTCACCGCACATCTGCACCGACCCTCTGCATGCTCCTCCCGGTGCTGGGACCACCTTGGCAGGATGCTGCCCTCCATCCAGCACTGGTGAGCAGCCACACTGACACCCATCCAGCAGGAGAAACCCATGAGCTGTCAGGTTTCCACACCCAGCATCAGCAGGGCCCTGGCTTGAAAGTGCCGCGGCCAGATGGAAATTCCCATTTGGAGAAAACCCTCCGAAGTGCACGTAACCGTAGGATGTTACTGGGCAGAAACAAGTAGAGGAGGCTGTTTATGTCTTTAAAGCCTGTCTCTGCTCTAACTTGACTTCAGGCCTAGTTATTCCTGTTGTGCTTACTGCAATAGCTTACCACTGTCAACAGGAGGATTTATCAGGGCAGCCAAGAAGCAACTGACTCAGCACGGTCAGGGCTTAAGAGCTCCACGAGGCTGGACAGAAACCGGCACGGAGCACGGTGTCACCAGCACTCAGCCCGGTGTGGCTGCGGGGGGAAGCTCTTCTACAAAATCAAGGGGAATTTAAACTCCCTTCCCAGCTGAAACCTCTCCATCACTCTGGACAAAGATTGGAGGCTGTTTTAGCCTGGCTGGTGTTTAATACTCCCCGACCCACTCAGTGAGGCACAGGAGACATGTGGCACGGCAATGTCAAGCTTTAACATACTGTTTTCCCACAGTGCTGAATCTTGACCTGCAGACCGTGCTCGCCACCTCTGCAGCAAACTTCTTGAGTGGGTTAGACCCACAGACCTTCTCTTCTCCCCTCCACATTACCAACCTGCTGCAATCTCCTAATCTCCCTGTAAAAGAGGTCAGCAAAATGAGGATTAAAAAAACAAAAAGCAAAAACCCACACCTTGTGGCATCTCTTCCACAATGCACATGCTTCTCATAATGGCAGGTGTAGAGAAAATCTGTAGGAAAGGTGCATGAGGTACTCCCTCCACAGTGCCTAGCTGGGAGGACACTATTCCTGCATGTTTTCCTGGGCTGACATTTCAAACACGATGCTTTGAGTGGGATTTGTCTCACCCTGCTTTAGAGATCTACATCTGAGCCAGTCACCCTTCATGTTCAATGGAGAGAAGTAGGCATGTCTGGGGTGTGAATCATCTGATTTACTTTGTACATCTCCTTTAGACTCAGATGAATCACACACTAGAAGTGCTTATTTTTCTCCATTGACTATAAAGGGAACTGAGATGAATACTCAGATACAGACGTCTACATTTGGTCAGATGACTCTTACCCTCCACCTCCTGGGAAACAGCTTCAGGTAACGTCCTCCGCACGGGCAGTCACTGCCTTGCCTCTCGCTGTCACTCACCCATGCCAGTGCCTAAAATCAGGGCAGCTGTTCACTCACGCTCCCACCCCAAAATCTGCTACACACCCAAAACCAGTATGGATATCTGAACACCACTCTTTGCTGGAAGAATCTGCAGAAATTAATGGGGACTGGGGAATGTATTACTGTATTGAAGGAAGTCCCAGAACAGAAGGGTAAAATTGGAAGAATATGCATGGTAAGAGTTACCATTATTGGCGTAGAAAATAGAATCCTGTGAAAACATTATGTCTGGGGGAGGGGACATCCTCTTTTCCATTGGAACTGTAACAGCAGGGACCTCAATAAAAGAATTATCAATTATCAGAGGCTTTTAAATTTTTCCCAAAACATGAAAAAAAAAAAAAAAGGAAAAGGAAGCATTCATTTGGAGAACTCGTGAACAGCAGGAGTCTGTGAAGGCGGATACTGGTTGGGCTGGCTCCCTGTGCATTCCCAACACCAGAGACCTGATGTGCAGAGAGCAGGGAAGTGGCAGTGGCAGGTCGCCTGTTGGCACAGTGCTCCACTACAGCCTTCCACCACCCACCCCACACTAGGACAGCCATGTCAACCAGCACGATTAACGGCCTTTCTCCCCACAGCAGATACCCGTTTCAATACGATACTGCCAGAAACCTGTGAGTCCTCCTGAAGTCCAGCCCTGATTCAGTTTTACCTGCCTTACATGGTGTCCTTATTTATCTGCTTTTGTTTGTGCCATCATCTATGTGCTACTTACATTTATTGCAGGCATTCTGTTGAAAGATTTCATTGAGAATCAGCTCATCTCATGAACGTGACACTCAACGCATACTGTTGTTGTTCAGTGAAATCAATTAGAAACATTACCTTGCTTGTGATACGCTCATTACCCACAGCTAACAGCAGGCCTCAAGATGCCTCCCTGACATTCCTTCCTTGACCCATCAAGGCATTTTCATAGACATCCTTTGTGGTTGTCCTTACGGTTCAGAAATCTCCCTGCCTCATGCTCCCATCCATACCTTCAAGAGAACTCACTTGCCCTCAGAGGTGTCCAAAAATACAGCATACACTTCTCACATGAGGCACGTTCTAGCCAGAAATAGCTAGTGTTTCCATCAGGCACGGCTGTCTACCCTTTGGTCTTCCAAGCATTCACTATGCCCACATTCTGCAGCTACGCAAGGGAACATTCACTTGCTCCTTTTTCTGGCCCAAGTATCCAGCAGAAGATTTCCTAAGTCAGGGCACAGGAGGACAAGCTGGATTTCAGAGACTGATGGAGGGAATCATAGCACTGTTGATATCTATTAGCACGGACCAATAAAACATCCAGGACAAACACAAGTCTTGGTTAAAAACAAACAGAAAGGATTTTTATAACACTGATGAAGTATTAAAGGTTCATTTTATTTTTACAAAAGCAATTAAAAACATCTGGGATGTCAAACGAGTCCCTGCGCACAGCGTTTTAACCCAATTCCATGCTATTCATGGAATTTCCCCTGCACTTTAGTCTTGACTGAGCTGACCAGCTGAGGTGAACCAGACTTCTTTCCTCCGTTAGGAGAAACAGCTGGACGCAGAACTTCTGCTTTGTGTGGACAAACACCACGAGCTGACGAGACATATTTTTAATATGAACAGTTGGCTGAGCAGACAGGCTTGGGTTTCTAAATACTCCGGCATCACAAAAGGATGTACAATGCCCTTCTGCTCAGGCCTGGCATAGATTTCCTATATGACCGTAGCAGCTGTCACCCTCTCTGTGCTATTTAGGAGTTGACTCACCTGGAGATGACATGTTTCAAACTATACTCTGAAAGCAAAAGGCGATATGCCCAGCGCTGGGTCTCTGGATACACGAGTTACTGCCATGCAGTCACCTTCTCTTCCATGAGAAAAGGAGATGGGCAAAACCGAGGCAATGCTGCCTTCCAGATTTCAGCCTGAGGACCTGTGCTAACCATCAGAAAGCCACACCTTCCTAACTCAGTATTTCCTTGGGCTGAGTCTGACTTTCTCTGCTTGCAGCAGCAGCAAGTTGCACTCTATGACACCTGCCCAGAATATTGAGCATTTGGCTTAAAAAGCACAGAGTCATGGGGAAACAATGACTAACACTAAGTCACTGTGGAATCCAGTCCCAAGGGGAGTACCTGCAGACAGCCTTGCAAATTGGTATAGATGTACATTAGCTTGCCGGAGTTGCATCCAGTGCTAATTTAATGAAATATTGCTGCAACACAAATAGGAGCAGGGATATTGTCTAGTCCTCCAATTAGCAGTTCCAGTGAGCCATTTCAGACCATCCTGAAAAAAGCTGGCATGCTTAGATCAGGTGAAAGAACATGGTGTGACGAATCGGTGACAACCTCTGAGGACGGCTTGCTTCAGACAGTCAAAATTACAGCCTTTCTTCGTCATCCTGACCACACATGGAAAGAAGACATAAAAATGCAGCTTATATGGTGCTTTGCAGATTGCTGTCAGTGTTGTGAGGCCTACGGCAGTGTTCACTAGGGTCAGCAGCGAGGTTCCTGTTGCCTTCTCTGGGAGCATGGGCAGCAGGGGTCAAACTGCACCTACAGGTGGGGAGGAAGCACACTCAGAATGCTGATAGGATGTGCACAGCTCAGGAGCAAGCTGGCACCCACCTTCTACAGCTGTAGCTCCTCAGTGACTGCAAGCTGTACTCCTGTGTGACAGAAGCTTCAGGAATTCAAACATCACTGGGATTTTTCAAAGCCTAGCTCTCTGCAGTACAAAAGACCTCAACTTGCAGCTTTCTGGGACTAGGAGACAGTTCATTCACAGCATCATAAAAATTCAAACCTATTCAAGAGCTGACCTTCATTCAGCTATCTATCTGAATAATGACACAAGCAGTGAGGATGGAGCAATTGTGTTTTCAAGGCTCTGTTTCTGAAGGTTTTGCCATGTATTTAACTTTACCTCAGAAAATGCCCTCTGCAGAAGACAGGAGTCTTGTGTTAAATATAGAAGTGTGCGATAGCAGCAGACAGAGAGGAGCCACAGGGCTGACAATAGGGAAGGGCCAGGGCTTTGAAGGAAGATCCATGGATCGTCTTGCTGGTGAGAAACCCTGGGTTTGCAGCAGATGAATGGAAGGAAGGTGGCAATCCTGGGAGCAGGGAGTTACAAGCTCTGCCTCAAAGAAGGAACCATTTCACTTCTCCTTGCCCTCCCCACGTCACTGGCCCTGCTGTGGGGGCTTCCTCTCCCGCAGGAGACCTGCAGCACAGAGGCAATCTCCCCAGCAAGGCAAGCAAAGCCCTGCAGCCTCTCCTCCCGCGCTGGCCTCTGCAGCAGCCAAGAGGAAAAAGCAGCTCCAGCTGGGGCGAGTCCTGTCTCCGGCATCTGTGTTCTCTGCATCAAGCCCAGCTGCTCGGCTGGGGCCTCGCTCCTCTCTCTTGCCAGGGCTGGTAACCTCCAGCCAAATGCCCCTCGGTTTGGAAGTCAGCGCTCTCCACCTGCCGCCAGCATATGACCCCGTCCCAGTTTTGGATTACCCCCGTGAGTCACGTTTTTTCCACCGCCCTCTCCCAGCCTCCCCAGAGCAGCGGTGCCCCCGTCAGAGGTAGCACAAGGACAAGGGTAGAACAAATGCCCAGCGGTGCCTGGCTCTGGCACCGAGGATCAGCAGAGGCTGGGGGGGCTGGGGTGTGGACAAGAGGCCGAGCAATGCCTGCTGCTGTGTGGGGCTCAGGGGTCACTGGGCTCATGGGAAAGCCAATTCCCCAGGATGCGGCCCAGGACAGCAAAGGGCAAGGCTGTTTGCTCCCCAGGGCTGCCTGCCTCTTGCCTCAGCTCAGTCGTGGGGGCCCCACGCTCTGCCACATAACGAAGAGGCAGGCTGAACTGAGTCACCAGCCCCTGTCTGTGTGGAGTAAAGGCAGCCCTGCCAGCTGGAGAGCAGCCAGGTGGCAACCCTACACGCAAGCAGGCACATGGCTCGGCCGGGAGCATCAGCCCCCCTCACAAATGTACGTACATGGGTGTACGCGAAAGCTCGGCTCCCAGCCCGAAGGACCTGGTTAGTTCGCCCCGCTGCTAATTTGGGTTGCTACTCAGGTTGCTGAGGACCCCCTCTCCCACCCCACAGCTCTGTCACGGCAGAGACCTCCTGCCTGCCTCCGCCAGACCCCTGCCCCACAGCTCCCATCGCGCCCCCCCACCGTGTCAGGCGTGCTGATACCTTCTGCAGCCTGAGGAAACAGCTCCCTGCGGGGCGCTACGCAGGAGGCAAATTCCACCACCGGGGTCAAATTCCTCAAGCAAAGAATCGGGAAGTCCTTCAGTACTGGGGAAAGACAGCAAAATAACAGAGCTCACTGCCCCCGTGGCAGAATGGGGCTTTAACCGGCGGAGCTTCCTTCTGATCTGACCGACATGATCAGTGACTTGCATGAAACGCGTACGGCAGTGATAAATCGTCACAAACACTCCTCGACCAAAATTAAGTTACTCACAAAGTGATTTCTTAGAATGACTTCTCCGCTTGCTCTTCCCGAACTATTAAATTACACTTCTGTGATTAATCACTACAGCAACTGCAAGGCAAACTTAAAGTCGTCACCTAAGAACAAAAGGTCTTTGAGATAGGAGTTGTTTACTTTCAGCTGAAAGGACACATGTTCTAATTTGGTAAACTGTACGTTAGCTGCATTTTAATTCTTCAAGCAGAAAATAGCAGCTGCCTGCATGGAGAAGCAGAAAGGTGAAAATGTCATTGGATAAAACCTTCAAGTATTTCTCACAATTGGCACTAACAAATGGCTTCCGGAAGCTAGAGGTCACTGCACACACAGTCCTAGAGCTTTCAGGCATTAACCTGAAGTTATTGTATTTAACTTGAATTCCTAAAGCAAGGTCAGATGGTTTACCCCAAATGTTAGCAAATTCCAACAAGTAATCTAACACAGACGCTTTCATTCACTCCAGTGGGATGCTTCGGAGGCAAAAAAGGAGTGGTTTCAAGCAGGGCTGCCGCTTTCTCAGCACACACAAACAGCAATCACATTGCAGATGGGCTTTTTGCTTCCCCCAGATCTGAATGTAAACCCTCCCCCAAAAGGTATTAAGCCTGATCTACAGAGATATATAATTTTTTAATGCACTGGGCAGCGGGAGACACTAGCTACTCTGTCACCTAAGTGTTTTTGGAAGAGGAAAAAGAGCTATTCAGCATTAAAGATTCAGGAATGTCTGTTGACATATTAAGGAAACAACCTCGGGGGACAGCTGACATGGCTCCAAGAAGCATTACCAAGGGAACAGTGACGCAAATGTCTTCCATTTTTACAGGCTGGCAGCTCGCCAGGTTCCCTCGCCTGATGTCTGATGTAATGCTAATCCCTATCTGGGTTAGCTCTCGGATATCAACCACAGCAGCTCACTCTGCTGCAATCAATACAGCACACTTTTTATAGAAGAGCGTATAAAAAAAATCTGCTCTAATCTACCAGGAATATGTACAGTAGAGTAATAGCAGGGGAAATCTAATGGCTAACCTGGAACTCACCCCAAGCATTCTGCGAGTGTACACATGTGTGCACAGGCTTGTTCACGGACCCATATATGCCCCAAACCATGGCAAGTCCAAGCGAGGGCCATGCGTTGCAAGTGCTGGGTGTTCACCAGGGGGAGAAGAGCCTTCCAGTTCCTCTACTGTGTGACACATGAGCAAAACAGGGCTGGAAAATAAAATGTGCTATCAGAAGTAGTATGGAAGAAAAAGTCTCTTTATGTACTAATGATGACAGTTCGCACTTCTATGAGTAGCAAAGGGCTCCGTGGGGATTAACAAAGTCTCACAGGGTAGACAGGACTACCCAGGTACACAGCACTGAGGCTGGCAGAAGGAGTCACAGCTGCTTCATTCAGCAGTCAAAACACGTCAGCCCCGGAGTCAGTGACAATTCGTCATAGCGGACACCAACACCAGCACCCTGAGACAAGAAATGAGTAGGGGAGTATCCGGGAGAGGAATCCAGGGATCCTGAATTACCACGTAATTACCTGAGTAGTAATTTGGCTTGCTCATAGGAGAAGAACGATGAAATCTTGAGTAACCTCCAGTGAATATAGTCCCAACTTTATACCATATGCCATGGAAAGCCCTTCCAGTCCTTAACTGCACCCTAAAACCACTTTAGGGCACTGGCTTGCTACTAGCTGATCGTGCAGCTTCCTGTATCATCAGCCTGTAAGCAGTGAGCTCACACCACTTTAATTCCCAGGATGCTGGTATCAGAACTGTGAACATTGCTAGGTGTGTTCTTGCCCCTGAGAAAATCTTGAGGTGAACTTTGTGGGTAGCAAAGTAGATGAATCCCAGCCTGTGTCCAACACCTAGTGCTGTGGGCACCTTTGCAGGCCAATGCATTGCTTCCTTCTATTCCTCTTTTTTTCAGATAAAATTTAAAGGTAGTTTTGGGAAGGGTGCTTCCAAATAAAAGCTGTTGCAGTACTATTAGCTCTTGGGTTAACTCCTGCCAGATGCGAAAAGAACATTAACCTCATCATTCTGGTTTTCCAGAGGGGGTCAGCCTCACAGAACAACCTGAGAGCTGGGTTGGTGTCTTGGGTATTTACAGGAAAATCCATTTACATGGAGATGAAAAAGGCAAAACTCCCAGGCCTTGCTCAAGGCAACCTTTCCACTGCAGACAGAGCTGATTTGACTGAGTGACTGCCCCTACTTTTCCGTGGCACCAAAATCAGAGGACACCAGTGTCCACCCACAATAGCCCATAACTCCTCTAGCAGCCACACGGCATGAGGCTCCTCCCCTGAGGCACTCATCAGCACTCAGACACAACCTCACACATCTGCCAGGCATTTCCTTGCATTTCTGCCTCCCTTTTGCCAGGAGCTGCCATGGCACGATGCTGCTTCTGGCCCCCTCTTCCTCCTCTGCTCTTTATTGCCTGCCAGCTGGGCCCTGGCCAGAGCAGCAATGGCTGCAGGCTGGGCTGCATGTGGGAGCAATGTGGGGGCTGCAGTGTGTGGAGGGTTTTCTGGGTCCCTCCAGCAGGCAGAAAGGCTCAGGGAGCAAAAGAAGGAAGGCAAGAGATGGGCAGAAGGGGCTGAAAATGGCACGGCAGATGTGGGGAGGAGAAAGCAGGGAATAAACAGAGTTTGGCCTCATGGCTTCTTACTCAATTTCTACACCTTGGTTCCCCAGAAGCCATGACCCCCTCACATTCACCTTCCCAAAACAGACGCGCGCTGCTGCCCAGCCCAACATCAGGGATCTTCTCTCAAATGAGAAATATGATTCACAGGGCTGCACCAAACACAGCCAGAAGTTGAGGCCTCACCTTTTCAGGAGAGACCCCATCAGCCAGTAGTAGGCCTTGCCTGTAGGCCAGCTGTGGTGGGGTTTAAATGGGTAAGGAAAACAGAGGCATTCCCATTACAATGCCTTGGCAGACGATCTCCAGCCTTAACCATCCCGTAGTTCCTCCGTTACGTGCTGTTTCAGCAGCATTCCTGATGGAGCCCGTGAGCAGCGTGCCTGAACCAACCCCTTGCCTTTGGGAATTTCTGTTCTTCGGTGCTAACAAAAAAAAAAGTGGTTTCCACTGCAGTGCAATTCTCTTAATGACCAAACAATTGCCTTTAGTTTTCAAGAAGAATACGCTTGGTTTGAATGGATGGCCTTGTTATAACAGCCCCACAAATCAGGCCAGTTGAGAACGTTAATACAGTTATGCTACCCTTCCTCTGACTTGTGAAAAGGTGAAATGTTTGATGACCAAAGAGCCATTCTTAAGAGCTACTCTTAAACAAAGGGCTCAGCTGGTTTTGCTCACTTCAGAATAAATAGGAAAGGCACATAGCTTAAGAGAATACACATTTTCATACAAAATACACATGGCAGTGCGCCAGACGTGCCTTCCCTTTGCAGCCCATGCACACACAACAGGGAGGGAACTGCAGGCCCAGTCCTCCTCGGTGGCAGTCAGCGATGACCTCCTGGAATTATGACACAACGCCAACGTGAAAGGAAAATCCAGTCCTTCCTATGCGATCCATAGGACATTTGCATAACTTTTAACATATGTGTTTATATTTCCTTAATATTTAATGAAATGCTTAAGAACAAACACATTCTAAAAATGCTGATGTAATTACAGTTTGTTGTGCTTGAATTCTGAATGGAGAGCAGTCTCCATTATTTTTTCCACATGCTCATACTACATTATATTAAAAACATATTTTACTCAGTCAGACATGTGTTGTGTGCTTTATAAACACTTTGCACAGTTGGAAACATTCATGTTCAACAAAAATACAATCATCATCAATACAATGCAGAGAACCTCCTTTGCACTAAATGATCTGTGCTCTGATCAAGCGAGGTGATCACCAGAGGATCGTGCATTAAAACCCTAGCCAAAAGGACCTTTTCCAGAGCTGCATGCAGCTCAGCTGGATTCCTCGGGGCCCAGAACAGTTGAGTGGTAAAGTCTTCTGTCCAGACAACACATAGCCCAAGCAAGAAGACTCCAGACAGGTTAATACTCTGGTCTAGGTGGAGTTGTATTATTAAATTTTAAAGTAGAAGATAAATATCAGTTAGTGTCAGTGCCCTGCAAGGTTCATTGCCCTCCTGGTGTGGTCCAGTAACCTCTGACAATCCAATTAATGTGACTCAGATTGTGTTATTACATAATCTTTTTTACTCAAATCATCCCACTTCACTGGCCTACTCCTGGAGTTTTTGAAAGAACTCCAAAAAGATCATCGTGGTGTTTTTTTTCAAATGTTCACACAAGGCTGATGTTCATAATCTCTAGTGACCAATTAGTAAAACTAGGTGGTTTTCAGGGCAAAATCCTTAGACAAAATTCACAGGAGTGAGAAGATGTCAGCTCCTCATTCTCCGAGCAAACATAGTCCTGTGTTGTCGATGTAAGAATCATCCTTACCCAGACCACTTCATGCAGCAGCTGGGGATTTCCACATTTTTCCTGTGCATAAACAAAATAAGCCTGGGGTGTGGATTGGTCTCTAGTTCCAAACCCTCTGATTCTATTCCAAAATGAAGGCCCCATCAGGTGCAAAATAAACTCCTCTTCCCAACTGGAATAATATGTGCGCTACGTGCAGAGCTGCAGTCAGTGAGTAGTTGAATGCATTTGTGCCGGTTCCATATTAATGCAAGGGTCAGAAAGAAAACATCAGCAACCAAGAGCATTATACGGACCTCCCCTTTTGGATGTATCATCCTGTGCCACATAAATATACATTGGCAGCTTGTGAGAGATACAAGCCTGTTCTTATGCTTAGATGTCTGATGACATCTTGATGTGACAGCAACACGGTTCAACAACATGCAGGAAATGCAGCTCATGGAAATAGGCATTTAGCAAAGGAAAAACAAGCCTTTCTTTCTCTGAAGAACACTGAAATGGGAGCACTCTTTTGTGAATTTATGGGAACGCATTTCCTTTTATTCATGATAGCAACTGTGTGTCAACTGGTAATAGTTTACCTCTCTGATTTTCATGTTGTGCTCTCTTTTCCGCCCACATGCTCTGCTGGATGGACACCCAGGCTCATCTGAATGTGTAACGTGAGGACCACAAAGCACACAAGTCCTAATTCTAAAGCTAGTGAAGAATCTGCTTTAGTCCAGACCACTGGGTCTGGGTTTGGTTTTGCACTCCTGCTCAAGAATGAATTAGCCAGAAAGGGAGTTGTATGCTCCACTACAACAACTTTTGCTCCATGCAGAAGTAAAGACACACTAGCCTTGGTCTTACCAGTGGCATCTCCTTCTAAAGGTGCATTTCGTACTGTGAAAACACCCAGTGAGGAAAATATTTAGCGTTGTGCCTTGAAATGAAGCCACAGCTTGATGCAGAGCTAGCTAGAACCAGCCTAGTGACCATTACCCAATGGAATGCTTGGGGAAGCCAAAGAAAATGACACTTCATGCTAGGTCTGCTTGCTCCATTCTGCTCCGTGCAACTGTACGGCTGAGTCTCTGGCCATCAGAGGAGCCGTGCACAGATCTGACCAGCTGGAATTGCTCCACCCCTGGGTCATTACGATATTCAATTATGGCTCTGTACTTAAGTGACACAATAGATATGGGAATTGAAAGCAGAAAAACGCCTAACCTCTGATCCTGTCTCTACAACAAAATCCCTCGGTGGCTTTAGGCAAGGTACTTAACATCTCTGCCTCAGTTTTCCATTTGCAGAAGGGGGCTAATAATACTCAGCCACCTACTCCACAGGGGAGTCCTGAGGATTCATTACTTAATGTAAAGTGGCTAGAAGATGAAAACCTGCATGTAAGTGCCAAGTGGTATTACAGTTACCCAGGTTTAGCTTCAATTTTTGAGACTTGCTTTCCTTTTTAAAATGAGGAAAAGTATTCCTCCAAGTCTACTGAGATTTCTGTTCTGCACTGCATTTCCTACACAACAGGGAAGGAGAGTTGGGAGCATGAGAGAAAGGAGAAAAATGCGTCCCCTTGGATCTCAATCTACCTTTCACATCCTCTCAGGAAATTGTTTTGAAAGTGCCCGACACTTGCTGCAATATGCTGCAGTCACAAGGCAAAAATTTTACTCTTTCAAGAATGCTTTATGAGCTCCAGGAATAAATCATCTCTAGCAGGGATGGTTAAGCATAATGTTGAGAGTCTATGATTTTCCCCAGAGGTAGAGAAATCATTCCAAGCTTTTCTTCAATTTGGTCATGAAACTTTAACAAGAAAATACCAAGGGCCATTCTGGCACATCACTGAGATATGTACATTAAGACAAAACAAGGGGAGTGTTTTGATCCACCAAGTTACTTCCTTCTATCTTCAATGAGATAAATCTTTGATTTTAAGTGACAATTCATGTATGGCAAACTACTTTCACGGCAATGCAGTCAACATGGTGCTTGGTCAGCATCTTTAAACAGAGCAGCATAACTGCGTTTGACAATATGACAGTGATGGAGAGCAGAGGAACTGGTCATTCTAACACTAGCTGTGCTGAGAGTACAAACTGCAATAAACGAGTGCAGCAAACAAAAGGACTGGTCCACTATTTGCAAATGCTAAGATTATTGGAAACAAAGGAAATGATTTTGTCACCCCAGGAAAAAAAAATATGGCCTTTTATGATTGTTCTGAAAAAGCCCCCTGCCATGAACTGCTGCCACTCCTAAGAATTCAGAGCATGCAGCTAATGCATGTGGCTCTGCTTCCAACTTCATTAATAGGAGATTTTGGCACTGCAGGAGCCCCTCCTTGTGCATACTGGATCCAGATCTGGCCGAAGCACACAATTATGTTTCTGTTGAATTAGCCAGAGCACACAATGTGGTATTTATGCCAGTTTTGTGCTGACTGGAGGACAGCCGTTACCTGATTCGGTATGATGTCTGCCAGAATTTGTCAAACATATTTGAACCAGTGCTGTAAGTTTGTGCTAGCTCAGTGCTTGGCAGCGCACAGTTATGATGTTCTGGTCCAGCACGGGGCACTTTATGCCAGATTTGCTGTTCCATGGAACCGCCGTTTAAGACGTGCAGTGCAGTTACATGTCTTGCTTATATTAACCAAACTGCCCTGCCCCTTCACTATAAGAAATCATTCAATTCCCATATGCATAGCAGGGATTATATAATTCCAGAGAAAAGGCTCTCTTTTGATGTTTACTCCAGGGCTTCAGGTTTCTTAGTGATGCAGCAATTGCCAGGCCCATCTAACTCCTGAATTTAAAATGTTTATGTCTCACTTCAGTAAGTAAATGAAAGACACCAAGTTAATATAAGCAAAGCATGGAAAGAAAAGAAGGGTCAGATGAGAACAGAAATCACTGCCCACTCCTGCTTTTCTGACTTCCCATTGAGTCGTGTGTGGAGCCAAGCCACCCTGAGCTGTGAGTTGCTCCACTTTCAACAAATATTGGTCAAGTCTTGCAGGATCAGAGCCAGCTTTGGGATTCTGAGGCATTCTGGCAAGAGGACTCTGCTGGGATCCTCCCTTCCTCATCATCCCTCCCAAGCAGAACAGAGTCATTTAAAGCAAAGTGGGTGGGAGGGCTCAGAAATCTTTGAGCCCCAAAAGCTTGCCCGGGCAACATCGAGGCCAGCCACATGCACACGGGGGGTGTCAGCATCTGAACTATTTTCTAGAAACAATTCTCTCTGAAGGGAGCAGTCCTTCAGACAAAGCCTTCTGACACATTCTGGTGATTTTTAGGCTATTTTCTCTTCCTTTTCTTATAATTACTTTGTCATGGAACCCAGAATAATCAGCCAGAAGTGGTCAAAAGAGCCACAGAAACAAAACGCCTCTTGGGACATTGCAACACAGTATTGAACCATAAAGAAGAAACTCCATTAACTTAAGAGCAGCATGAGTCTCTTTGTTTCACCTGCTTTCTCCCACGTCTCTCTCTTATTTGTCCTCTTTCCACCTCTCTCTCTCTTTCTTTCTTTTCTTTCTTTTTTTTTTTTTTTTTAATCTTCATATCATTCTTTCCTCTCTTGGTTCAAATTCCCTCTTCTCAAAAGACTTCTCTTCTCCTGCTCATTATCACGCTCCTTTTCTATTCACAGTGGTTTTGCCTACTTCTCTCTTTTCTCCCTGGCCATTCCCATTCATTCCTGGCCACCATCCTCAATTTCTTTGCTCCAGCTTGTCAGTTCTCCCTTGCTTTTCTTTCCAACCCAGTTCTCCCTGCCTGGTGTTTTCTTTTCTTTAGTCTTTGCCTCCCTGAGGAAATTCACTTCTCTCCCTCCAAGTCTCGCATCTTCCTCCTCCTGATTTTTGCAATCCTCCCCTTACGTACACTGTGGATTATTCTCATCCCCTTTCACCTCACTGTTCTGCAAACCTTCTCTGTCCTTACTCATTAGTGACCTGGCAAGATATCCCTCACAGCTACGGATGTCACTACAGCCACAGGAGCCACAGCCATGGGAGGGATGCTTACAGACAAGAGACAAGGCTGAAAAGAATCTCTGCGAACTCACAGGGAGGTTATTAGTTGTGCTTATCAAAGGGTGGGTCAGCAGACAGGAAAATCCCTGGCTTATCAGTTTCTCCTTTAGACAGCTATGGCTGTTTTGTCACTGTTGTTAATCCTCTCCCGCTTTCCCAAAGAGCACTGTCGGTGCCGCACAGACAAAGTGCTGCTGGTTGCCCCTGCCTTTGCCCATCCTGTAGGTGGGAATGGTTGCTCTGGTCGCAGGCATGCAGCAGTAGAGCCAGATCCCCTCTTCCAGTTATGCTGGTATGCAGCTTGGAGGCAAGTCAGCCTTTTGGATGAGATGCTCTTTCCTGTGGCTGGAAGTTGCATCAGAAGTTCACCGCTGAGGACAGCTGAGCCACCAGCCAGTGCCTGGTGGGATGTTTTTGTACTCTTTTCATGGGCTTCACCCAGGGACTTCCCCACCGTGCTGAGAGCTGACCCACCAACAGGAGAGCCACACAGAGATGAAGTGCTGGTGCTGATCACTGGCCGTGCCAAAACTGTGCACAGTGTGCTTTTAAGTTGCTGTGCTAAAACCCTTCTGCTCATGGCCAGCTTCCATGCTGAATGCTCTCTTCACAGGAAAAAAAAAAAAAAATCTAGAAACTAGCTGGGCTAACTCCTTCCCAAGGGCACCATCACTAAGTCAACAAGGCTGTGGTATAAATACATGTGTCCCATTGTTAGGGTGGGATAGCCAAAGCTGACCCGGGTTTGTAAGGAACACCCACAAAGATCCCCAGACGCCGAGCAACCAAGTTTAAAGCTCCCTAGGCCAGCGCCTTGGCAGGAGCCAAGCACAGTGGAGCAGCAGATGAACGTTTGCGTTTCTGCTCCATATCCTTCCCGGTCCTTTCCCTAAGAAAGCTAGAGGATTAGTAATTTTGGACACAGAGCCTACGCACACACAAACATGTATGAAATTGGCAAACGCTGCCTTCATTAAACCTGCGGAGGAGCTCAGGCACCGAGGGACTCACCTCCGAGGGCTTCACCTGAGCCTCACAGGAAGGCCGCGGCAGAGCCAGAAATAGAGCCCAGACCTCCTGACTCCGAGCCGCGGGCCCTAGCTGAAACACCGGCTTCCCTCCGCCACCCCTCCCTGCACACGCTACGTTGGCCAGACTGGAAAAGGCGTTCAAAATAAATAAAACCCTATTCCTGTGCCAAGTTTTAAAAAACATTTTCTTGTCATGGCTGGTTGTTTTTCTCCTGCTAGACGTTAGGCAGTCTCCACCGAGTGAGACAGCTTTCCTTTCTTCTCCAGGAAACACAGTTGTCTCCCACATGTTACACTTAATGTAGCTCAAGCGAATGTTTGAGGAAATTCCCCCTAATTCAGTGAAATTGTTAGCTTGGCAGTGGCGCTCTGGAAACAGGACCGAAGGATTGCGCTGGATTGTTCTTTTTCCTTTTTAAAGTGCACAGGAGAGCTCGGGCTCAGGACGGGCTGCTGAGGAAGACAGAAACTCATGTTACATATAAAGGATTTGGCAGGCCCCAACACAGAAATTTCCAGAAGTGTTTGCGTGGCAACAGCTCCGTGCCAATCCACATTTTTTAGCTATTCTGGCCGGCTGCCCGGCCGACAAGAAAGTCTTGTATCTCCGCACAGCTCGCTGGCTTCCCTGAGGAGTTTCCATGCTGCATGGCAACGTTGGATAATCTTATTTGTGCGCCAGAAAAACTCCTGCTACTTACACTGTTACTAAATACCAGATGTGCTTAATAAAGAGTAAGTGGAGCCAAACCTAGGGTAATCACATAACCTATCATTAACATTTTCTAAAAACAAAAATGCAATTGGAACAGCAGATTACTGTTTTGCTTTGTTTGCTTTACGCCCTATTACTGGAACCCCTGGGGTGCTGGGAACAGAGCGCGGTAGGAGCAGACAGCTCTGGCACGGCTGATGACATTGTTTACAATCACACCCCTGCACATCTGAAACATGTGTGAGAAAGTAAGGGCTAAGCACATTTCCTTTGCCTCGGCGCAGGAGCCGGGAGGGAGGGGAGGGCTGCAGCAGGAAGTCTGCGCCAGCGAGAAAGTGCCGGGGTCGCGTTTCTCCGTCCCGTGGAGGCGGCCGGGGGTCTGGGCCCTCGCGCTTACACATCCCCAGATCCCCCGGTCACAGGAGTGAGGGAGTGGGCCTTGTTCCTTGAAATTTAATGACAACACGAATCCTCCAAGCCCGTTTAAAATGCATTTTTGTGTGGGTTGGGGGCCCTGTCACCACACAAAACGTGTGCACGTGTTTGCTGTGGATTTAAATGGATGTTGCACATGTGCACATCTGATGCTGACCAGACCCTTGAGGAAAACCGTTCAGTCACGGCAAGGGCAAGCAAGCTCTGCTGCAGTGGGCTCTTACAAAGAGAGACACACATACACTGCAATGTTTATGGCCTCCATGCAGCCGGTTTCTCCCACAGCTGGTTCTGCATTTGATATGCAGGAACAGAGTTAAATGAGCAGAAAAAGAGCACTTTTTTTAAAAATTATTTTTTTATTTTGGTGCCCACTGCTACCCATCTGGAGGAGAATCAGAGCAAACACGCTCACTGGCTTCCCCCTACAGATGTCCACCCCTCACATGTCTGCATGCTCAGCCCAGTGGGAAGGAAGGCTTCTGGGGATGGAGCAGGAGAAGTCCAGACCTGGTCCATCGTGTGCGCAGAGCCAGGGAGCTGTGAGTCACCTGTGTCAGGCCACAGCCCGGAGCCACGGCTGGGTCCCTCCAGCCAACCTCTGACCCAAGGCAGTGGGAGTTGCAGCCACACAAGGCTGGGATATCTGATCCCAGGAGCCGGGCCAAGGGCACGGTGTGAGGAGGTGATGGCAGGTGTCAACCTGCCACAGCCCGAGGCTCGAGGGCGGCCACTTGCACATGGCTGCCAGCGTGACTGGGCTCGGCCTGGCCCACGCTGCTGGGGAGCCTGCAGGAGGCTACGAACGCGGGCTGCCTCACACCCTCCTGCTGTGACACCCTTGCCGCTGGCACCTTTCCTGTCTCCTCCACCATGATTTCCTGGCTGAGCGCAGCACAGGCTGCAGAACAGGCTGACTGAGGCAGCATGACTAGGGCAAGAAGCTGCCACTGCTCACGGGACCACAGCTTCCCACCCAAAGGCCCCCCTGGGTAGTCAGTGGATTTACTTCTGCCTGGTAGCATGTACTGTATGGCACCATGATTAACATAGGACTGATAAAAGCATACGTCATCCCTCACACTTCTCCATACTGAGTTGGATCCCAGTCTCCACCAGCACCAGGAGAGCTGGGCTGGCACAGGAGGGAGGGACAGGCACCCACTCTGGCTTGCATGGTGGCAAAGATGCTAGCAGCACCCCAGACTGGCCGAACCAGAGCACCTTCTGGAAACACCACCGCCTCCTTGCAATCACGAACACTACCAGTTATGGTGAGGAGTCCCAAAAGGGGTTCAGGACACCCCTAGAGAGCTGAGGGAGCTGTGTGTGACCTGCAGGCCAGAGTCACTCATGGCAGGAGAGCACCAGTCTCCTCCACCCACCCTGCAAGCACAGAACGAGCAGCTTTCCCAAATTGAAAACCTGGGAGAGCTGCGAAGCAGCCAGAGGTTCACTCCCTCTCTGTGCCCACTCTCTGTGAGCCAGACGACCTTCTATCAGGGGAGCTGCTGGTTCGGGGAAGCCTCACCCCACCAGCCGTAGGCGGCACGTAGTACAGCCAGGAGGAAATTAGGTAGTGGTTCCCCCAACACTGCATCACTCTTTCCACTTCAGGCTATAAGGATCTTCTCAAAGAGTCAGGAAACGGCACAGAGGAACAATTAATCCTCTGCATGAAGGCACTCCTTCCACCCCTCACTGCTGCCTGGGTCTCCCGGCCCCTGCCCGCCTCGCCCTGTCAGCTGCCTCTGGTCAGCCGCCTTCCCCTTGGCCTCCTCCCCGGAGGCTGGGGGATTGCACTGACAAGGCCTGTCGGCTGCAAGGACCCAGGCACCCCCGTCACATCTCCCCCTTCCACATTGCACTGCCTAGGCCGTTAGGTTCAGTTTGCAGATGAACCAACCAAAAGATGTTTTCCTACAGTTGCTTCCAGGAGTCCATCCTGTCTGTTGTGCTTTGAACGGGGGCCCATCAGACAATCCCAGAAATGAACACCTAATTCCATCCCTCATCAGCAGCAGGAAGGACAGATGCCTGCCAAGCAGTCACAAGGCATTCCACAAACACCTTGCTTCACCTCGCCACCAGGGAACAAAGTCCGTTGCCATTAGGAGATTTCAGGCTGCAGAGTGAGGATGTTCCCTCTGGCTTCAGCTCCCATAGGCCAGACACTCTAGAGCCATGGGGGCCCTTGATCCCAACAGGGCTGGCCCATGGGACAAGCCCAGCCCCCTTGTCACTAAGGCAAATTTAATACAGAGCATACGTCTCTTGAGTTTTATGGTGGATCTGGATGCATGTGAGGTTTCCTTTTTTTACTGTGCAGGGGGGCCAGGCAAACCTGCATTTTGCAAGGCATTTTACAGATCTGAAACATGGGGCAGTCCTTGACCTGAAGAACTTTCTCTAGAGAGACAAGACAATAAAAGGGATTGAGCAAGAAAGCCGAGGGAACAGAAAATGATTCTGCAAATACCGCCTTCAGACCATGATCAATGTGAAAAGGGATTTGCGGTGGGTTTTGAGGTCTTTATTAGAAGAGAGCTAACGAAGAGGCGTGAAAAGGACAAGGTCAGGAAAGAGCAGAGAGGGCAAATGAGATGAAGCTGAGAGGAAGAGGGAGAAGAAGGGGAAGACAATCCTGACAGGTCCCAGTAAATATTTTTCTGATCCCCAGCAGACAAGAAAGAGGGCATGGGATACAAAATGGGTCCTGACATATGTGGAAAAGATGTAGGGGGTGACTCTGCTTCATCACTGCAGTTCTCATTCTGGAGAGCCAAAGCTGACCCCATCTTTTCCCTTGTCACAGGGCTGCCATTTCTGCTTAAATAACTTCTGCTAGTTTCCATCAGTCACAGCCAAAGCTGGACAAGTGGGCAACACAATGTCAGGGAACAACTACAGCTTAATGCACATGAGAAAGATCTGCTAGAGCTCTCCAACACATTGACAAGTTTTATCTTATCTGTTGCCAGGCGGGACAAAGAACTGGAGGGACAGTGAAGGTCAATCAGGCACTTAGGAGAGCACAGAACAAGGAATAACTGATTATGCTGAAGGGCATCACATTTGCGATTAAGGCTGAGCTCCAAAAACACGGTATGGGGAAAGTAATCTGTTTCTCTTCCCCAGTCCAGCATAAATAAGGCGCCCCACTGGCCACACCACAACTGTGTTGGAAGTGTCACTCCCCTTAGTGAGTCCCCACCATGTCCTCAATGAAGGGGGATGAGCAATAAGCCTGTAAGTATTTACAAGAAAAAGGCTTAGCACAAAGTGCTTCTGGGCACAGCTCTGTTGCCAGTAAAAAGCATGATGAAAAGCATACTTTCTTTGATGAAGCCTCAGTCGAGTGCTTTATGGGTAAAGGTGAATCTAGCATGTATCATATTTGTCTGATGGCAAACAGGGACCACTTGTGAAATCCATCTGACTGGATGTTCTCAGAAAATCTTCACTAAACATCTGTGAGCTTTGAATCACCCCATTGTTGTCAGGATTTCAGATGGAAATTGTTCTGGATGTGAGAGAATGGTAGGTCACTAATGGCTTATTTCTTATTAAATGCTTTGGGTTTAGGGACTTTGGGCATACGTAGGTATTTTTCTCCTTGCAGATTCACATGAAGCAAAATACTAGATAATGAAAAAGTCAGAGAGCAGCTTGTCTTTTGTTAGACTAGTAAAGAACCAGGTTACTGCTGTGTTAAGACAATATGTGAAAATATGTGAAAAGTGTTTTTGACCCCCTAGAGCAGAACAGCCCTGTTACTGATCGTGATGAGCAGCCCATGAGATGTGACTGCTGGGGCCAAAGAGGAAGGCGCAAGGTGTGGTTTGGCCCTGGAGAGAGACTCAGCACATCTGGCTTAACCTCCCAGCTCTGCTGCTGACATCCTATCGTTTTATCTCTCTTGCTTTAGTATAGCAATTCAACAGCACCAAAACTAATTGGTTGTGCTTTTAGGGTTAGATAATCTGCTGAATGGCCCTTAAATTCTCCAGTCTGAAGCAGCAAGCATAACGTGCCTCTGCTGCAGTTGTCAGCCCGGAGAGAGCAGCTTCATGCTGCAGGGAGCTGCAAGGAGGATACAGAGGGTGCATCCACTGAATGCCACCTCCATCACCTCTGTGAGCGAAGCTTCACAGGTTATCTCCAACGTTTCCCTGGAGGGGAAAAGAAATAATCGCAGCTTTCCTAATTCAGTCCCTGCTTGGTGGGCTTCCTGCTGCCTGGAGCCACCCGATGGTGTCCATGCTCACCTAACCTGCTGTGAGTTCAGCCTTCCCTCACTTCATTTCCTCAGCTGCTAAATGATACTGAAGTCACAGCTGGGATTCACACCACAGCGGACTGCTGCACCAAAACGAGAACCTCCATGAGAACGCCTCTCAAAATAATGAGAGGTGTGAAGCAAAACTGGTGCCCATGTAGTGCTGGCCACCTGGACTCACTTGGTGTTTTGAGATGGCAGCTAGCTGTTTATAGCAGCTGCCTACATGAGCAGTGTTGTTCTTTATTTTACAACCTCACTCTGAGTTTCCTCGAGTACCCTGCTGACATGGGGCGAATTTGGGGAGTAGTCTTTCCTCCCTTTTCCCAGAGCAGCAAACATCTGGGACTACTGAGATACCGTCATCTTGTGGCATTGGCTGGCTTTATTCTTTAATGAGTTTTTCTGTAACGACTTCATGATGTTTCTCCAGGGAGGACAACTGTCTCATCTGAAACCTCGTCTCACATGCTCCTTTATAGAAGGATGTTTTATGCTAAGGCTCTTGAAAGAATTTCCTTTTGTGCTCTGTCCCCACCTTTCCCTGTTTAATTCCTCCCAAATGTCTCTCTGATGCTTAACCTGCGGGTCGCCCTGTTCACCAAAAACAAAGCAAAATGCTGTTTTGAATAAGCTTGGGATACATGGATGTCATTTCTGAACATTAGCAGGCCACATGATACTACCAACTTTATTTGATCCCATTTGCTGGAACAGCCTGAATTTCTCAGGGGCAGGTTTTTCCTCCTGGTTCATTATTGTTCAAACCCATCAAGCGAATGGCTGTGGAGCGGAAGCTTGAATGGGCTTGTTTAATGAGCAGGCGAAGTCATTCATCTGCAGCCTCACGGTGCTGCAGCAAGGCTACATCTCCCCCCTCCTGGTTTTCCTTAAAGAGTTTTCCTGGTTTTCCTCCCCTCCTCGTGGCATGACACAGCCAGCAAAGCAGCTGCGGCCGGCGTGTGTGCAACGCTGTCGTTTAGCATTGCTTGGGATATACCAGCCTCCTTTTCAGCCTGCTCCCTGCCCGAGCTCTGCCCACACCTTCATGGTTATTGCTGGGACTGCTGGGGCAGCTGTTGTGCTAAACCGTGGCAGGGAAATGGCCCTGTTGGTGCTGCCACGGAGGGCGCAGACACACCGTGACCCCCAGCACCTGCTGGGTTTGGAAAGCCAGCCCTGCACCCACAGCACGGGCATGCCCCCGGCAGCGTGGGCTGCATGGAGCTGGTTTACTCCCCTGACTTGCCCCACAGCTGGATCCAGGATCAGGCCTGCAGCTGGCGTGAACCGGCCCATGGAAATTCGGTGGAGCCCTGCCAGGCAGCAGCAGCTGAAGCGCTGGCACCAGAAGCTATTTTTTATGCATAAAACTAGCTATTTTTGCATGACCTTTGGTTTCACAGCAGCACCAGAAAAGCGTGCAGGCTGCCTTTCCCTTGCGAAAGCGCGAATGGAAGATTTTTTTTTTTTTTTTTGCTGGACGCTTGCTTCAAAGACGCATTCAGGGCAGATAAGTGATAGCATCTGTCAGGGTGCCATTTTTGCACTGCGCAGCCAGCGTGGGAGCACTCCCTGTCCCCCTGCTCCCTGCCTGCTAAAAACAACTGAAACTAATTACATACCAGGAATACCAGCGTCCCCGCAAAGCCTCTGCCGCACAGCGGCTCTCCCTCGCTCCCTTTTTTCCCTTCCGCCTGATTCACCAGGGCTTTGGCCGCGCTCCAGGATTTGGGAGGGTGGGGGAGAGGCAAGGGGGGGGGCTTGGGAGGGCAGCGGCTTTTTGAGCTCACCGACAGCCTCCCCTCGCTGCGGTCCTGTGCGCTCATTTCCACTTCACAGATGCTGCTGAGCTCTGCCATGGGGAGACAAATCCCAGAAGTGGAAGGGAGCGTGGCGGGGAGGGAGAGGATGAAAGCAGTGAAGAGCTGCATTTATTAAGCTGTTTTTCTTTCAGTGAAAAGAAGCATTTATCAGTGATTTCATATAACATGTGAGACGTGGCTTCCTGCCAGTTTTCTAAGGATGCAAACAACCCGCTGACATCATATGCTAAATATAGGAGAGTTCCTGCTTTAGGTGAATAAATAATGCAGATGCAAAAGCCCAGGTCTTCAGTTACACGTTCATTAGGATCGGTCTGTCAGGTTCAGACAATCGAGAGAATAGCATCCAGCTTCAGCACCGAGTGATAGGTGAAGAATGCAAAACAACTGCAGACAATAGGTGATTAAGCAGATTTCCTTGTTCTCTGCTTTTTCTTACAGCTGCTGCGTTTCATGTCTGCAGCAACCCATGCTGCAGCTTTTCCAGCACAAGCTCTGCCGTGTCCCTCCCTTTTCCTTAAAGCCAAGCCTTAACGACAAGCATGGGTGGGGAGAAGCTGAACAATGAACGCAGCCAAAATGTGGAAACTTCCCCAGGCGCTTAGCGGGGGAAAAAAAACAGGAGAAAGAAAAGGAAGAAGAAAAAAAAAAAGAAGAAAAAAAAAAGCTCTGATCAGGCTATGCAAGCAGTAAAACTGCAGCAGCTCTGTATGAAGCAGAAGTTTTCCATGTCCTGTCAGAGAGAGGTTTTAATTAGGGTTTCCCAACGCTTAACACTCTTGATCCCTCTAGTATTTTTGTACGAGGCACCCATTTTAACAACTGGACGAGGAAACCTGTGGCAGGCTCCGTGGCGCATTATTTTAAGCTCTCAGAAAGTGCCCGGAGAAGGATTAGGGTTCATAATAAAATCTAATCAATACTTTTAGCCTTGCCTTCCTCCAGATCAAAGGCAGAGGGCAGGAGAAAGAGTCCAGAGCCATTCTCACTGGGTGGAAGGGAGACACGAGGGCAGGAAACAAGAAGACAATGCGCCATAAAAGCTGCCGCAAGGTGTTGGATCAATGACAACATCTGCATGAATCCTTCCCCTCGCAGCCCGGGCTACAAAAGAAGCTGTTACCATGGAAACTGGCGCAAAAGCATCAGGCAGAAGGGAGAAGGCTGTAATGAAAGGTGGGAGAGGGAATATTTTTAGATCGCTTAGGAGGAACGCTACCAAATGACATCATCCTATCTCGTTATTTGCACCAGTGCTATGTAACATGTTGCGGCGTCTGCCCCGGGCTGTTAAATGGAAAAATGTTATTATGCATGTGAATTATAAATACTGCGGTGAAACTCGAGCTCGGGAGTTATTAGACATCACTATTCTGTAATAAAGAAGAGCATTTAATACACTGTGCTGCACGGACTCACTGTACGATACAAGAAGCATTGTGTCTAGGATTTTAATGTTCCCAGAAAGTAATTATGACTCATCCTTTTATTGTTATTAAGAAGCAAAGTGCAAATAATTTTACACATTTGATATCCCACACATCAACAAGCCTCTTGCACTGGAGAAACATGGCCTACTTTTCCAGAGTGCTCCGTGCCAACATGCTTTGAGTGGATGTGGTAGTAGTTGTAGATGCTCAGCACTGCCAAAAAACCAACCACCCATTTCACATGTGAATGCCTCATTAATTTCAAAAATACAAACTGCACATTTCACTGTCTGCAGTCAGCTCCCTAGGTAGGGCCAGACCCCACTGAGAGTTAAGGACCTGGTAGATACCTGTGATACCTACTTGAATAAAGCTCTAACACTGGGGAAAAAAATTATACTGACACATTTGCTGTAGTTTTCCTGATCTGGGGGTCATCCAGATGGTGGGCATATCTGAAATGAATCAGATTCCCCAGCTAAGCCCCCCCCCCCAAATACACACGTAGGTGCGGCAGCATCCACACGTGCCAGTTCCCAAATGTCAGCCCTGGCAACACGCAGGATTGACTCCGAACACGTACACCAGCCTGGCGGGTCGGTGTCTTTCAGACAGCTCTCCCGACTGTCGAGCGGCCGGGAAAGCCTCCAGCCCTGGAGGTGAAGCAGGCAGGGACTCGCCTGCCTTGCAGCGGGACGTGGGAGCCCGGCGCCCGCCGCACTTGAGAGGTGCGAATCACTATTCGGGTCACACCGCCACCGGTAACGTGAGAAGGGTAAACCCGGAGGAATGTGCTTCTTGTGACTGCAAAGCTTCGAGCCTGCTCACTGCACCGGAATAATGATCAGCAAATGCCACGCTCAGCTAGAGAGTGTGCTGTCACTGGAGATGTGCAGGGACTGAAATTCCCAGCCATGCAGATATCCACTGACGCTGCCAAAATATCTGCGGGTGAGTGACAGGGTTTGCCCTAGCTTCTGCCCTGTGCAAAGCAAAGCACGTGGGTCCTCAGCCATTTGTTTTTGCACTCGGGACGAACCCCTGTGTCAGCAGGGAGGCGGTAACGGCAGCCACCCCGATGCCAAAGGAGTGAGCATGGGCACAGGCGGGTTTGCGTGGCCCCATTGCAAAGCGGGGGCTGCCCTGTTTTTTTTTCATAGCGCTCCTCCTCGCTGGGCTAAATACACCCCCTGGCCTCCTGTGCCTTCTCCCCACTGCTCATGCCACCTCGGCTGTGTGTCTTTGCCTCCCCATCCCTGCAGTAAAAGGCACTGGTGCAGTCTGACAGGGCATGGGTCAGCTGGGGAAACAGCGAGAAATAGCACAGAGAGGATGGTGGGTGGGTGGGCAGGCAGAAATAGGGACAAGCCAGAAAGTCACCGCCTGGCTACAGGCAAGGTTTGCTTAAACTAAGGGCAACAGGCAGCAAAACCATTTGTAAAGTTTTTTTTTTTTTTTTTTTTTTTTACTGTGCAATCGTTATGTGCTTCTCTTCTCCCTGTTTTAGCTCTTCTTCCACACATATCTGGCTCAATAAATATTTTATAAATTGTGAAATGTGTGTGCTACTTCTGGTCCATCTTCAGAGCTGTAGATGAACACCAAGAACCACTGTGTAGCTTAGGCTGCGGAGCATGTCCATGGCACAGGACCTGAAAAGGTGAATGAGTTTAGCTGAGCCTAAAATAACATGACCTCAAAACATTTTCTGGTCTAAATAAATGCAGTCCAAGTAAGATCCCTGAGTACATTGTAACTAAATTTCCTGGCTTAAATAGACCACGAGTGAGACAGCAGCCTTTTTATGATAGGATTGACTAAACTGACCTATTCTACACATTAGCTTCATTCTGCTTAACCTCAGCCCCTTTTTCTAGTTAGGCTAATACCCAGCACAACAGTGAATAACTTTTCCTTTCTTCCTGGCTGCTCTTTTTTGGCACTTCTTTTTTTTTCTTATTTTTTTTTCTTCATGTTTTTAAGGAAGGAGGCTAGGGTTCTACATCTTACAATATTACTGTTGGATATGGATGAAAGAATATTTCATACAACTTATCATTTAATTTGTACTATATGTTAGCTTTGGCAGTGCCGGCATTGTAGTCATGCCAATAAAGAAACTTTTGATCTGAATGAGTTCAAAACTCAGCCAGGCTTGAAGTAAGGTTACAGAAAATCATTTCAAATATTAAAAAAAAAAAAAAGTGCATATTTTCAGGGATATGGGTGCTGTTGATGCCCTAAGTGGCCTGTTTTACAAGAGGCATGGGTTTTCTGCAAAGCCAAGGACCATTTTAGGAGGACACACAACCTGGGCTGAGGAGTCACTTTCATGACTGGAATTCACCAGACGTATTTTGGGCACTGCCCCAACTTGAATCCTAACAGCTGCGGACATGTATGGCTCAAGGGGCCTGCACAGATCATCCAGCCCCTCTTGGCCTCCCTTTCCCTCTCTTCCTGTCTTCCCCAACTGGTATTTGTTTAACCTTTTTAAAATATCTTTGGTGACAGGGACAGCCCTCTGCCAGGGCTTGCCTCTCCTGGTAGTTAGACGTGTTTTTCCTTCAGACCTAACCCAGGTCACTCTCACTGAGGAACAGCTCACCTCCCTCTCTGTCTACCTGGAGACTAGTTGGTCTAATGGCAATCCTTACGTATTTGACACGTTGCCACGTCTGCCCTCATCCTCTGCTCTTGCAGACTGGGCAAACCAGTTCTTTTAACCTTTCCCCTGAGAGCCACCTCCTCCAGGTTGCCACCGCTCCTGCTCTTCTCCGGCCTCTCCCCCAAGGAGCAGGAGGCCTGCAACGGGACTCTGTCCTCGGTCTGGCTGGGTCCTGAGGAGGGGGAACGGCGATGTCCCCGTCCCCGTACCTGGCGTGACCACCAGTACCTCATGGGCGGCCCCTTCCCCATCCCGGAGCAGAGGCCGCTGCACTCTTGCCTCCAGCGGCTTGCCCAGGCCTCCCCTGACCAGGCAGGGCCAGAGCCTCGCATCTCACGTGGCCGTGCCTCAGCCCAAAGCCAGAAGGCTGCTCCTGCATGTGGGGAGGCTGTGCCCCAAGCTCAGAGCCAGCAGACAGGCCGGGCCTCGTTCGGCTCTGCAGGGCTGCTGAAGCTTGGGCTAGCACAAGTGTTTGCTGAGCGAGTTCGTGCAGCTTCGGCTCGGGCTTGCCAGGGACCCAGCTGAACAATTCAAGGAAGTATCAGCGCAGTCGCAGGCTCTGCTTGCAGCACACTCATAGCCCTGCCTTCTATGAATAAAATTAATCATTCTCACTGATTCTCTAATCAACCCAATCCTCAGAGGTGTAAATTGCACTGGCAGATGTATAATCAGGGAAGTTTTCCAAATTAACCTAAAAAAAAAACAAGAACCCACTGAGTCTCTTGACGTTGGCTGAGTTAAGCAAGGGCAGCCTGAAACAAGAATGACACCAAGCTCGGCAGCAGCAATCATACCCTCCAAAAGCTGAGGGAGAAACCACCCCCACGGTCTTTCCCGCTGAATGTGGGGGCACAGCCATCAACCCGTGTCACCCTCTGCTGGATACAGCCCAGTCCTGGCAGTCGGATGGAGGAGGACATTGATGTGGCAGCCTTGGCTGCTTCCACGGTCGCATTTTGGGAAACTCATGTGCCCCCTCCCCGGTCCAAGTGAGACTGATGTCCATCCCTGGCCTGTCCCAGCCAACCACCTCATCTGTGGTAGAGATGAGTATTAAAACAAATGTACTAGTATGTACTGATTAACAAAGGAGAGGAGATGCCAGAACTAAGATTCTTAATATCTTATATTTGGTATTCCTTTAAAGGAAAACAATGAGGCAGAGCATCAAAACTTGAGTTACAGATGAGCAGCCTGCAAGACCCGGGGGCAGAGAAAGAGTTAGGACAGGGCCCAGCCTGCTGCTTTGTGTACCCACTGTTTTATTATGTAAAATAAAAATAAAACGGATTCCAGAAAATAATGGTAAATATTTGATGATATAATTATGTCTTATTAATGCAATGTTCTTTATTTTGCAAATTAGATTTTCACAGGAATTCATCACCCATTTCATTTTTATTATTTAGGCCATGAGCGTGTCACAGTTGTTTGTTATGTATTTTCATAACCATTTGATTAATATTAAATGTTTAAAATAAAAACTCCATTTATATTTTAGTTGTAACGGCCATGCAAAAATACTATGAATATGAGTTGGTATTTATGGCACACATTAGTTGTTAGCACTACTTTTGATATCTTTATTGCTGTGCGGGGCGTGCACAGTTCATTACGCATGAAGAATAGTTTAATTTCCAGGAGCTTTGCCATGATCTGTAAAACAAAGGGCGCTCGCAGTGCTGCTGTGCCTCCCTTGCAGCACCCAGACCGAGGCGCAACCACTCTGGTCCTCCTGCTGCTTGCCTCCAGGCCTCCGTGGCTGAGATGCAGCCCTTGGCACCCAGCCTGTTCCTCCTCCCACCCTGACCCCACGACACCTGGCAGACCCTAGGAAGGGTCCCTACACCCCTTTCAAGGCCCCGTGCTGGTGGCTGGTGGGGACCAGGGGTTGCAGCCCTGGGGACGGGAGCAGCGTGCTGCCAGCGCACCCTGTCCTGACAAGGCAGCTCCTGTCCTCCCAGCTTGCAGACCTGTGCCGTGGCTGGGCAGGAACTGGGGAGAGTGTTAACTACCGGTAATTATCCCGCAGGCCTGTGAGGCATCTTTCATGCCTGTTGGATGTGGTAATAAAACTAACCTTGTGTGTTTTGTAATTGCCCTGTACAGAAAGGCTGCTTGTGGGTACAGAGGGCGGCTGCAGCCGGCACCGTGCATTGCTGTGGGTTTCGTTCTCTGAAGAGGCTCGGTGTGAGCAGGCTCCTGGTGGCACGGGGAGCAGGATTATGAGTTCTGCAGCAGCATCTCAGGCAATTTCAGGTGCTCCAGGATTTTTGCAGCACTGCAGAGAACTGCTGTGGTTTCTAATAATAATAATAAAAGGAAAACAACAACAACAACAACAAAAAAGAAGGACAAAATAAAAAGAAGCTCCCCCCCCACTCCCTCTGGTCTCTGCCAACCCACTATGAATCAAGCAATACCACGCGATGTTTTCGGATGCATCAAAAATACCACAGCCATTACTGTGCATATGTAGGATGCTCATCCTAAGCCAGGTGTCTACAAAGGCCCTTCTTTCTGTTTGCCGCACCAGCTTGGCATCCTACGGAGGAAACAGCTTTGTCAACTTACTTGCAGATGCCAAATGTCACTGCGTCTCCTACCAGTCACAGGCTGTGTGCACAGAGCCTCTTCTTTCCATCTCCGGTTATGTAGGATCTTGCTGGCATGCTACTGCTAGGAAGAAAACCGGATCCCAGAATTTGCTAAATGTGCTAACAACAGCAGGAGACACAGGGATGCAGAGGACAACATCCTGCCTCCACCACAGCTTCCACTGCTGGAAAATTTCAGGTCCTGGCTTCCTGGGGAAGGGAGGGTGCAGCTTCCCTTACCTAGATTCCTCACAAGGACTGTGAAGAAACTTTCCCCCCCAGCTTTGCTGGGCTTTTATGAGACACAGTGAATTTCTGCTGCATTCCTCGTGCTCGTTTCAAGTGACACAAGGTGAATAAAAAGCCTTGCCCCCGTGTCTTGGCGGCTTTCCAACCTGCTGGCAGTGCTGCGGCTGACTGGCCGAGGCAAACATCTGCAGTGCCCGGTCCACAGAGCAGCAGTGCGGTCCTCACCTGCGAGAAGCCGTCTAATGGTGCCAGACCTCTGCACATTCAGCAGTCCTTGTAAATCCCTCTCTGCTCCTCTGTTTCTGAAAGGCTGCCAGGCAGACTTCCTACCTGCGTGACAGGGAATATCCCCGCGCCTCGCAGCTCACCCAGTAGAGCGAGCTGGGGGACGCAGCCAGCAGCAAGAGGCTGGTATTCCCCTCTGCGATTGCTGATGTGACATTCCAGAGAAGCAGAGAAAATGTTCCTGAAGGCACAGAGATTTAAGCACGAGAGGTAAAAGCAGCAGCCTCCCTCCCCCTGCCTGCTCTCAGGAGCTTGTTTTGATTTTCACTTCAGCTCCTCAGGCTCCAGAGGCAGATCAGATGTGGCTTTCCAGTGAACTGAAACCTCTCGTTTTGGGTGACGTTTAGCAAAATATTTTCTTCCTGGAGGTGGTTACGGGATGTGAGAGGACAAACAGCATGTGCATGGGACGCTACCCATTTTTTTTATCTGGGTTGGGCTGTGCAGGAGGCTGCTGGGGGTGCAGATCCACATTTGAGACAGGGTTTGTGCCTCCTGGCTCCTCATGCCACCCTCTGATCTCTGAGCTGCCATTCCCATCAAGGACAGCATGGACACCATATTTCATAGGCACCTTTGTGAAATAGATGGGGCAGGATGTCAAAGAGGGAAGCTTGATTAATATGGCTTGAAAGCAACAGCTGCCATGCAAAATAGATGGCTGTTTGGCCTCTGGGTCCCATCTTGCACCTCTGCTAACTTGAATGGGAGCCCGCTTTCCTTGGTTCAGAAACTATGCTTCCCCTTGGCTGGGGGCTTCAAAAAGAAGTAGAGCTCTGGTATGGCAAGCAGCAGCAAGAGCTTGGGACAACAGCTGAGTTACACTGTTAGAAATACTCAGTGCTTTGGACAAACTGAAAAAATGTAATGGCTCCTTACAGGCCAGAAGAAAAGACGCGGCCTCATTACCAGCTGGTGCGAGACAGTGCACATGGGGGACGCTGCCCATCGAGTCCCTTTGTCCCCGTGTCATTCACAAAGTGCAGAGCCCGGCTTTTTTCTGAGCCTCCTCCATGCCAGGGACATCGGCTGCCTCCTGCGAGCTCTGCTTGCTTCTGGAAACTGAAATACCTCCGCTTCAAAACCGTGACAGGAGAAGGTGCTTTACTTAGGGCTGAAATTGGAGCCAAAATCTATTCCTGGCGATGGCTTGAAGGTCACACTCCAACAAAGAGCTCCTACCCTATCAGTATGTGCTGTTAGACAGATGCTGCTGTTGCTCTTTCTCTGACAGTGACAGATTTTAGGCTTGGTCTGCCGCCCTTTCATGGGTGTGTTTGTTTTCTCCTGCAGTCTGCATTGCTCTCCTAATCCTTGCCCCCAACTCGGGTGTCACCTGCTTCTGCCCTTCCCCAAAAGGATGCAATCAGGCCTAGATAGTGCTGATCTCTACACTAACAGCAAACGTGTTCCTGCCTACAGGTTGGAACAGTGATGAGATGGCAACGCTGCTTTGCAAGCATGCCCCAGATGGCCTCTGGTGGTGGTATTGGCTGAGCACTTCCCACACAACCAGTCACTGTGGAGCCATTGCACCGATTGCAGGAGGCCAGGGACAGCCCAGGGGACCCAAAAGTTGAACCTGGTCGGGTAGTGAGCAGCCCCCATGATGCAGCCCGGGCTGGGATGCTGAAGGACAGCTGGGGTGTCCACAGAGACGTGTCCCACCAGTGTCCTTTCCCAGCTGGCAGGACGTGGTGCTGCACAGAGGTACCTCTGGGGCAGCTCAGGGAGCATGGCCTTGGTTTGCAGCACCTGGGGCTTGGTTCCCTTCCTTAGGTACATAGCACAGGTCCTCTACAGGATCAAATGCCCACGTCTTCATACTCTGTGTAGGAGTCCAGGCTCCCACAGCGCAGTGTGTTAGCAGATCTGACCATTTCCACCTGCTCTTCTCTGGAGTAAGACACCAATCTCCCACCAGGCAGGGCAGAAGGGAACGAAGCTCCCAAAGCACCTGCCCCACTGCCCCTAGCACCACCACCCTGGCACCTCTCCATCTCAAGAGGATGATGTTTTTAAGGCAGCTATCCGTGGGTGTTTGGCATATAAGGAGACTTCAGTAGGCGAGGCAACGAGCCGAGGATTATGAATGGTGGCCATGGGACGGGCGAGTCAATCAGAGATAAATTGGGACTGAGGAAAGAGGAGCCTGATGCTCTGCTGATCCCCATGGACAGAGATGGATTACAGCAAACAGTTGCCTGTATTTATAACCTTCCCAACACCCCGCTGCGCCCAAAGGAGAGGCGAGAGGAAGGATCACAAGACCCTCACTGCCTAGGGCTTGGGAAAGGAAGTCTCTGCAATGCTACTGCTGGACATTCCCTCCCGGGGTCGAGATTTTCCATGGTGTCACTGCCACTGTCACTCGCGGGGGGAGCGCCCCGGTGGCCCATCCCTACTGCAGAGCCTGCAGGAAGGTTTTCCAGCAGCCCAGAGCCAACCTGAAGGGAGGCAGCGAGGAGCCTGCTCCCCTGGTCCCTGCTGCCCCCAGGGCTGGCAGAGCTAAGTGGTGTGTTACGAGTGCGGTTCTTTCCAGGGCCTGTGTTTGTGTTTACTTTTAGGAGCTAGAGATGGTACAGATGGCTAATTTGTTTGTTCGGTATTGTTCTTTCTAGCTGCCTAGAGCTGTTTCTGTACTTCTGTATTCGTTATGGTTACTGCATACTCAAAGTCTCAAGTGCCTCTTTCCCCGTACAGTGGGAAGCTTATGAGCATCAGCTGAAAAACTGCGCCTGCTGGGGAGGATTGTCTCTGCACTCCTCCCCCTACGTTCAGCACTGCCCCCTCTTTGCCTTTACTTAGGTCAGCACAGAGATTTCCCGAAAAGCACAGCCACCAGGCTTTCCCCTGGCTCCAACAGCCCTGAAATGGGTCAAATCCCCCACAGGTGAGAAGGGGAGCGGGAGCAGGGACATCTCACGTTGCCTGAGGAGCAAAATGGTGGTGGGAAGGCAGCAGCTGCGTTTGCTCATAGTGTATCGCTGCCCGGTTGTTCTGGTTGGGACGGGCAAGCAGGCTGATGAGCATTCCCAAAACAATTAGGAGACAAGGCTACTTTCATCGGTACCCCCCCTCACGGCTTGTAAAGACACAAACGTGAAGGAGCCCGGAGGAGGCACCTCCTCCACCACAGGCACTGAATGGCTTGTATTAGTACAATGCTCCAAATCCCCTCTAAGTCCTCCCAGAAAGGGAGAGTAAATATAGTTTGTCAAACAGTTATCTTTAGCACACTGTCTCGTCTGCCAGCATGGATCTTTCTGCATGACCTCTTGCTAAGTCAGGGCAATTTCTGCTTGTTTGCTTACTCCTGCCTGCCACGCTGTGCCCGGAGGGGAGCCAGGGCTCCCTGGGGCCCGGGGCAGGGACTGCGTCCTCTCCTGCTCTTACCAGTGGTGTGGACGGACACAGACAGGTTGTTGACCTTTAGGCCCACTTATCCCATCCTTTTTTTTTTTTTTTTTTTTTTAAGGAAACGAGTATCAGTTGCTAGTTCACACAGAAGGGTGGTGAAGGAGAAGGAAAGGAAAGGAAGTCCAGCTCTGTTGGTGAACCTCTTTTTGGGCACCTTGAGCCCACACCTCTGCAGCAGGCCCTCTGTAATTGCAGGACGGGATGGGAGAAGAAGCAAAGGGAGGTTTTGCAGGGCACTGAAGCCAACCCCACACCACACTGCTGCTTGCCCTGGCAGCCCTTCCCTCCCTCGGTCTCAGCTGGCCACTGCTCTCCTTGTGCCACCACTACTGCACACACACACAGGGTTTTCGACCAGATCTGGTGGCCCATCCTATGTCAGGTAGGGGCTATACTGCAAGGCCAGAGGCAGAGTGCGTTTTCCCCAGTGTAAGCAAGGGGATGGCATGCTGGGCACAGCAGCAGGCAGAGACATTCCTCCACACTAAAATCCGCACGTCCAAACCACTGATTTTCAAACTAATAATTTCCTTTTTTTTTTTTTTTTTCCCCTAATCTCACTGGAGTCTTGACTCCTGGAAACTGCCACAGGCGGTTGGTGTAACAGAGAGCTCGGCCGAGGCTCAGACATGACGAGAAGGGGGGGCTGGAGTGTTGATAGCCCCAGCTGCTGCAAGCGCGAGAGGCATCGTGTTGCAGCTCTCCCCTCCTGCCACTCTCCCAGCACCGCTGGGGAACTCTCCAGAAGAAGAACAGTACAGTTTCAGTGCCGTCTGCCAGACCGAGGAAACCAACCCTGCTCTTTTGTAAGGAGGCCCCCTGCTTCCTCCTGCGCTACCGAGTGAAACTCTGAGCAAATTCACGGGAGCCAGATCCTCTGTGAGCCCCCGGCGACGCCGGCAAAGCCAGCGGCACGGCCCCAGGCCCACATGGGGAAGGAGGATGGGTCGAGCACCGTGAGCTGCTGAGTGCCCTGCTGGAGCCGAGCAGGGAGCAGCTGGCTCCCGGGGAGCCCGTGCTCGGCAGAAATGGTGATTATGGCCCAGGGAAGGGGAGCGAGCCTGCTCCTGGCTCGGCGTCAGGCAGGGGATAGCAGGAGCGGATCTGTCTCCAGCATCCCACAGACTGCTGCGGAGGATTAAATCCAACAAACCTCCCTCTGTTGGCAATAACTGAGGATAGCTCTATTAAACGTGTATACATAAGAAACCTACCCGCTGCTGGGTGATTGTAGCCAAATGAAAGTCAAACATCTGCATGCCAGACACGCGGCATGTAGCTGCACACACTCCACAGCCACACCAGTGGCAGAGCCACCGTGACCACCTTATATCAGACAGGTTGCACGGGGGGGTGCAGCTCACCTGCTCCTTCCTCCGCATCACCTCCACTGCCTTCCTCCCCTCCCCTAGCACCAGGCCAGCAGGAGGGGAGGGGAGAGCAGCACGAGGCCCTGCCCACTGAGCACCCCCAGACTCAGGGGCTTTGCTGAGCCCTCCTTTCTCTGAGCGGGGCCATTTCCAGTGGATGAGGAGATTTCCAAGGCGAGGAGGTGACTGGTGCTGCTGGCCTGGCTGGCTCGAGGCTCGTCCCGGGAGCAGAGGGGTGGAAAGTGCCCCATGTCATGGCTGCTCTGTCCCTTCCTCCAGGCCTGCCGCCTCAGCAGCCTGCAGGGGTTTCCAGGCAGAACAGCACAGCACGGGGCTTTGTTCCACCTTAAGAGAAATATTTTCAAACATTTATTGCATTTATCCAAAGCAAAGCTGGAAACGGATTGAAATCAGTGTAGTAGGGCCCGTGCAAAAGGGCACCCAGCAAGAAATGAGAAGAGGAAGAGCGGGCACAAGGCTCCTCGCCTCAGCACGGCCGTGGCTTGGTGGCCAGCCGTGCTCCCGAGGGATTTCCCCGTGGAGACGATACACTCACATTTCCCGAGGGGCAAACGCAGACGTGCAGTGCAGACATGCCGGCAGCAGGAAAGCCGCTCTGGGAGCGGATCAAGTTATTCAAATGAAGCTCCCTGTTTCAGCTGGGTGCTTAGCCTTATTCTTTCTATTTCCTCAACTGTGCCATTCCTGAATTTGTCACTCCTTCCACTCGTCTGACCCCATTACGCTTGCCCTGGTTCCCACCTCTGCCAGCTCCTCGGCATGCTTGAGGGTGATGGAGCACCGTCCCACACAGCCTGCAGCCCAGGACTCGCCAAGCTCTTTCCAATTAGGACGTGGCTAAGGAGACAGCATCAGCAATAAATGGCTTCAAAGAACTCTCCCAGACTTTCCTATTTATTATACGCCAGTGAGATGCCAGTACCAATGAGAAAAATCTTAAAATACTCGTGAGATTCTGCTTGGGGACATAAATTTTTCTTTTGTTATTCATGAGTAAGAATTGTGTTTCCCAGGTAAATTTACCTGAAGCAAATCATTATAGTCCCTTATACGTACATTTCTAAATTTAGTTTGCTTGTGAATTTTCCAGCAGCGTTTCTTGTTCATTTTTCAGGAGGCCAGCAGAGCTTGCAGTGACAACAAAACCCTTCCCTTGAATTCCAGTCCTAAGAAATGCAGTGTGGAAAAGGCAGGCCAGTGGCTCAGTAGCAGCCTTAAGTCCTTCACCCATAAGCTCTGCAATTCCTTCTTCTTCTGAAAAGCAGCCAGGAGATGGTTGGCATGGTGCAGGGAGCCCTTCGACAGTGATGGCAGGAGCCAGCATTTCACTGTATCCATCGGTCACCCCCTGCCCCTCTCTTTCCCAGTTCTTCTAAACACACACTTGTGGAAAGGTTCGAGACAGAGAAACTTCTCTCTGCTCAGGCCTAGGGAGCTCCTTCATCTTATCTGCATGTACCGAGTACCCTGACAGGACCAACATTTCTTCTGAATAATTTATAGTGTATGGAAATGATAATAACATAGAAATCTGCTATGATTTAGTTAATTATGAATAAGTAATAAGGTAATGCTAGCAATACATTTAACTGAAAAACCTATTTATAATGAAATGATTTCTTATAAATAATTAGAGCAAAACTGCGTGTTGTAACTCATCACTTGCATGTAGGGCCTGATCCTTCCTGCATGTCTGCTGTAATGTTACCTACAGGGACCCCCGTGGAACCAGTGAAGTCAGTGACAGAGCTGCTGGCAGGATGGCATCCCATTCAGGTGGGTTATAAGGAGAAGGGATTGCAAAGAAGGATGCTTTTGTGTGTGTGTGTGTGTGTGTGTGCTGCTGTTTTTTTTTTTAAGCCAACTGAGAGCCAGCAGTTCAGCCCCTAAAAGATGGCCTTTGCTTTTCACCTGGTGGTTAAACACACCTTATTTTGCCATCCTTAAGCCCACTTTAAAAGGCAATGAAACCCAAATGACACTATTTTCCATGTATTGCTTACCGTATGTCCTGCACACAGCTGGCCTAAACCACTGCTCTCTGACTCTGTACAATGGCTCCCAGCAATTTGGACCCCAATTGATATGGTTGCGGGTAGCATGATAAAACCCAAAGTTTGGTTACTGAGAAGTGATGGGAGGAGGTCGACCTGAAGCAGCATGCCCCATACCATCTGAGCAAGAGGGATCAAAATTCAGACTGCCATCTCTAGTCTGTTCTTGGTGCCAGCTTGGACTTCAGCTCAAAGGAGTGATGAGCGATGTAGACCAGCTAGCTTACAGCTCCCACCACCAACTGGCAGAAGCAGGGCTGGCACCCAGGGTAGCCCTCTTAAGTAGACAGTCCCCATGAAGTCCTTTATCTTCTCTTTGAAATCAGGCTTCAACACACTCCAGCTTGCCCTGGTGCTGCTCACCAGTGCTGGAGAATCCTGTTGCTGGTGAAGAGTTAAAACCTTTTGCCATTTCTTTTTGCAATGAAATGCACCCGGTACCCACACAAGGCCCGAGGCACTGACATGTCTCCAGCACAGAGTGCAAAACACTTTTCCCTTTCCCTTTCCCACCTCCAAGAAGCCTGTGCTGGAGCTGCAATGGTACCTCTTCCTATGGATTAAACACAGCTTCATCTTTCAGGGCATGAAGCTCTCTTATATTAGCTGAAAACCTGTAATAAAATTAGGTTTAGTAAAGGAAGAGAAACCCCCCTTCTAGCAAAAGTGGCCACATGCGTAGCGTTTGATAGGCCAGATGTAGCCGGTGGGCCACCAGCTGAACCCCCTTGGCCATCAGCATCAGGAGACGGGCAGCACCACAACCTCGCCATGGAGCTGATCAGGAGGGAGCCCAAACGAGCCCTGAGGCTCCTCTAGCGAGAAGGCTGAAGGTGGCCAAAATCCAACCCTCTAGGGCAGTACCTTCCCCTGCAGGCACCTCTGAAGGCGCTCTCCCAGAGCAAGTGCCTGCAGCACAGCGATGCCGTCCTCATGCAACAAGGGCTCAGCTCCCCAGGGAGCCCAGAGGGCCTACACAAAGCAGCATTATTGGTGCTGCTCCAGTGCTTAGCGGACTGTTTTCCATCAAAACCGGCTCCAAAATTGGCACTTCTTGTAGAAAAGGAAGGGATCCACCCCAAAACACTAATTGTCAGGAAACTTTACTGACACGGGATGAAGAAACACACACTGCTGACATGGCTCAAAATGTCCGTGCCGGGCAGGTAACACAGAGGCAGCCTCACTCAGCCAGGCTGCCGGCCTGCACCTTCTTCCTCACAAGGACCTCACAACACCAGTGGGGCCACCACTGCTGCCCTCCCTGAGGGGGCAAAACGTATTCAGTTTGGGGGTAAAACGTGTTCAGTTTGGTTATGGACACAGGCTGTTTGTCTCCTCAGAGGGCTTCAGAAGGGCTTACATATATATAAGGGCTCTCACAATATGAAAGTAATCATCAAAACAGCCATTTAATGGCACAGCTAAACATCATTGCTTCATGCTGTTTATCATTGTTTGTTTCCTATGGGAAAGCCAGAAGACGCAGCCTACATGCCTAAGCAGAAATTTTGAACAAATTACAGTCCCTGGCACTGCAAGTTAAAGCCCCAGCAGGGCCCATTCAGCACTCTTCTTCCGAGGTACGGGGAACCAGAAACCCATCACAGTTCCTGCATGAAGCGTTTTGTTGTCCGGCGTTAACAAAGACAGCACAGTGCTTTCTGCAAGAAAACACTCCTTCCTTCTGTAATTTCTGAAGGCGGCTTTGCCCCAACTGTGTTCTCATAGGGAAAATCGGTCGAGCCCCATTCAAACACCACGACTAAATCACAGGAAAGTTGGTGGGTTTCTTTAATTATTACAGTCCAATTAGGTCTTAGAAGTGCAATGGAAAAAGTGGTTCTTACAGTGGGTTGGCTTCACTGCAATGCATGAAGTCAGATCTGCAAAGACATGAGTCAGTGTGCAGGAGCTGGTTTATTTCCTGATTCTTCTGACATGAATGAAAGGTGACGTTCAGCAGCACCTTTCTCTGCTCCCACAAAAGTCTTTCATGGAGTAGCCTCATGTTTTGAGCTAACTACTAGCCAGGGATGATGCATCTTAAAAGAGAAAATTATTTGTTCCTACTGCTTAGCAGCAGCTGAGTTCAGCAAGTCAACAGAAATAAAAAGAGTTGTAAATAGTCTGGACGAAATTAAACGCCTCATTCCATTATACAGTTATTGCCTAATATCTGTAAGTCTTCTTACTACTAGACAGTTGGAGAGTATGACAGTCCTATAAAAAAGGGTTGGAGAAAAACTGGTTTTCTGGGAAGAAAATGAAGGGAATCTATTTGTTTTGATTAAAACAAAACCAAAAAATCTTTGGGCCTCCTTTGGTTCAGAAAGATAAAAAACATACAACAACAACAAAAAAACAAAGCCACAGGAAGAAGGGGAAAATCTGGTTGTCTTTGTTATGGCCCTGGTGCAGGTGGCATCCCCAGACCCCATTACCAGGGGGAGAGCTCCCTCCCGCACGCCGGGGCAGCCCCCTGCCCAGCAGCTCCCGGGGCCATGCGGGAGCGGTAGGGCCTGTCTCCAGCTGCCGGGGAGCGACCTGGTGAACCAGTAACCCCTTTCATCTCTGTTTACTCATCTTCTGTTTGTTTTCAAATGGTTGCCAAAAAAAAAAAAAAGGGCACGGGGGGAGGGGGGGGGGGGAGTAAATGTTTTGTAGTGGAAAAGGGTAAAAGAAAATGCATACTTTGCATTTTTCCAGTCCGTACTGAGTGAGCAGCAGCTGCCCTCCTTTAGAGGCTGAGGTCTCCGGGAAAACCAAAGTCTCCTCCGTATTCCCTGAGGGCAGCCCCACTGTGCTGCTGAGCTCCTGTGCCTGGCCCCGGCCCTCTGTCCCATGGGGAGGTGGGGGTCCCAGGGCCATGCAGGGCAGGATGGGTTCTCCCCGCTGCCTGCGGGGCGGCAGGGGCTGACAGGCAGCGGTGCTGCTTGCAGGGTTTCCTGAGTTAACAGCAATGGGAGGAAGAGGTGTGGGCTGCAGCGGGAAGCTTGCGCCAGCTGCTCCTGGCGTCTCCGTGAGCTCATGGTACACGGAGCTTCCACCTGATGCAGCATTTGGAGGTTTTGCATTTACTCTGCTAGACAAATCTCTACAAAAATTTCTCTCGAGCAGCAGAAAGAAAAGCAAATTTGGTTGAAGTGTGCGTAAAAATAACCATGTGGTTATCGCTCCATCCAGCAGGCTCCAGCACACCTATGCCAATCAAACAAGACGAGAGTACGGACCCTAACATGCACTTAGGAAACCTCCAAATATCCTGTGCTAGACATCTGTGTTTCTTATTTCCCAGAAGGAAGGCTTCTTGAGCATCCACGAGCATCTAGGGGGCTGCGAGCAATTCAAGTCTGAACCACAAGCCCAGGGCGTGCTGCGGCAGCTGCCCGAAGGCAGTGAAAGAGTTACTTCAGAGCTGCAGCCCCGTCGAGCAGTGATGCAGCGGGTGAACATGCCTCCATTCATCTGCTGCGCAGCCTGACCTCGGCCGCAGAGGAAAGGCGGTCCCGCTCCTGGGAACAAAGGAGGAGGGAAGGAGGGTGACTCAGGAGTCCTGGTGGCCCGCATGTCATCCGTGGGACCAGCCCGGCCATCGCATGGGAGGTGCCGCCCCGCGGTACTCACCAGCGTCAGAAAATGAAGCTATGTATTTGTTGCCCAGATGCACTTTCTGTTTTAATTGCCGCGTTCAAGAAAAAAAACATGTTTTGAGCGATTTTTTTTTTTTTTTAACTCGCCTCATTATCTCTTGGAGTGCAGGCTTGAAGTTGTAGTTTATCCCCAACTGGATTGTGGTGCCTGAACAAGCCAAGTCCACGCTGGGGAAAGGCTTTTTTAAAAATTATTTTTCAATTGCTCCAGCTGGAGCTACCCAAATGCAAACGCTTTGGGAGGAGAAATACAACATGCTCAGGGCTAAGCCTTTTCCAACCTAATTGCTGGCTGCTGCTCTGGAGAAGCTGAGGCTGCAACAGTCAGGACTACGAACGCCTCCGTTCACGCAAGCTCAGCCAGTGCTGGTGCCACGAATTTTACGGTCCGGCATTTTCCCTTAGCAGATGCTGCTTTCCTGTGCCACCAGCAGCCATGCCCTCAGAGACCCAGACCCAACCACCACACAGCGTGGCCACACTGGTGCCCGGGTGCCACCACAGAGGTGAGCCACCCCCTAGGGTGTCCCCAAGCAGCATCCCACTGAGCACGGCCACCCCGCCAGCGGGGCGAGCGGGTCTGGCCCGGGCACAGAAGGAAAGGATCCAGGGGCTCTGTTGACATAATAAACCACTAGAGAGCACTCTCAAATGTATTTATACCCTTTTCCTAAGTGCTACTTCATAAAAACACGCGGTTGCCATGGCCTGGTTTACAGCACATCTAAAAAGGGAGCTCCAAAACAGACCAGGTTTCCTGAGGCCACCACAAAGGCTGTCAAAGCCTCCCTTGTGCTGCGCCTTCCCGCCCGGGGGCTCCGTGCCCCGCCCCGCCTCTTGCACTGTGCATCAGCCTATCTACAAATAAATGTCAGAAGTAGTAGTTGAAAAAATAGAACAAAACATTGCACTTAGGCAACTATAGCTTTTTCTTTTTTTTTTTTTCTTTTTTTTTTTATATATATATATATATAAAGAACAAGAGGCGTTTAAAGCTCTTAAGTTTCCTGCATTTAGTGCAAGGAGTGGGAAAAAAAATATGTAAAAATTGCGACATTGGAGTTTATCAGCTACGAACAAAAGCACCATGCAGATGACCTGCCAGCAAAAAATATAGATCTTTTAAAAAATGGGATGAAAGTGGGTTTGGGGAAAAAAAAAAATCACACATTCTTCATTAAAACACTTTTAATACTACACAAATTACAGTATCACCTTTTAAAAAGTTTAAAAAGTAATATTAACAGTAGCACTGTTGCAGTTAAAGCATTTCAAAATAAGAGAAAAAAAAAGGAAGAAGAAAAAAGCCTGTAGCCCAGGAAAGAGTGAACTGGTAGAAATGGAGAATCCACCGGTATTGTAACTGCGTAAAGCAAGAGAAAGGAAAAAAGCAATGCTGAATTTGAGAAAAACAAGGTATGCATGAAAACCCTCAGATTCTGAATGTTTTGTTTCCTTTTGCACTTCTGCGGTTTCACAGTGACCAGGACTAGATGTAATGGAGGCAGGAGGCCTGTGGGCCAGCTGAGCCAGCACAGGCACTGAGCTGTGGGCCCGGGGCCTCCCACCGTCCCCTCCACCCGGGGGAGCCACCAGAGCCCGTGTCGGGAGGAGGGTGCATGGCCTTCGGGCCTGGGCCCGGTCATGGGGGTGTCACTGGGCCCCAGCGAGGCCCTGCTTTGTCGGGAGCAGGCCCAGCGCTCACCAGGCTGCACACCAGGCCGCCCCGTTGCACAAAAGGGGGGCCTCTGTAGGAAGGTGTCGGGGTTTCACTTTTGGTTTTGGATTGAAAGTAGGGATACCACCTTAACCAAAAACATGAGCTCCATACCACAGGAGGTATTATGCCAAGCAACTTTGAAGAACTTGTTACCATCTATCAGCTCAAAATCCATTTTCTTTTTTAATAAAGTGCCTAAATACACATTTACACAGATCATAGTGGTTCCAAAGAATCCTTTACAGTTTTTATATATATAGGTATATATATAGGTATATATATATATAATGTGCGTTTTCTTCAAATTGGCTAAATGTGTTTACATAAGACACCAATCTTGACTATAGGTATAAGTTTTAAAGCGTAATATTGACTCAATGAATTTGTTTATCATGCAAGTCTTATCTAATATTACATTGACCTGTAATATGGAACACAATGTAGTGGGTGTGCTCATTAAACACTTCATAAAAAATTACTGTGCATGTGCAGATCTGATCTTCAAATACTAATAATGACCATTTCTTTAGAGAGAGAGAGAAAAAAAAAAAGTCTTCCAAAAAAGATCTACTCTGCATTAAATTGCAGTCTGAACATTATCACAATAAGAACAGTTGACTCAAAAGCACCCAAAATTCTTCAAATTAAAGTCGGCTGAACAAATTTTGCCTCCTCCTTCTCCTCCTCCTCTAGCACCAAGAGTGTTTAATAGCCTGTCCCAGGGAAGGGACGACCTGGCCACCCCTTTGCTCAGAAACAACCACTTATAACCCAGTTATAAACACCTCAACAGAAGGGCTCGTCCAGCTGCAGTGTTGCCAACGAACTATAAACAGCACAAAAACATCACTATAAGACTCAACTATTTCTAGTAACCAATGATTTATTGATTTTAGAAGTCTGCTTGGTGATGCAGAAGCGTGATCGAAAGAAGTGGCTTTACAAAAGAGTTCTCCAAAGTAGCTTAAAAGGCAGGGCCGTGGCCATGATGTGAAGCCCTAATTGCTTTCATTTCAACCAGTTTATATTTTCATTTTCAAAGAATAGCATTAGGTTTGTTTCAAGCACACGTAATAAGGAAATTACAGGTTTCCTCCACCCACATTTGGGCTGTCACTGATATGCCCGCAGGCAATCTGGCAGAACCTCAGTCACTGCTGTCATTGTACCACACTGTACCTGCCACTACTTGGAAACACCATGTCAGCGATAGTAACAATAGCAACAGCACCAGAGGTGACTGATAAGCAAACTCAAAGTCCACCTGCACTATCTGAAAATTAAAATTTAAATTTAAAAAAAAATAATCAGTCTCTCCCCCACATCCCCATCATTGTCCAAAGACACAAAAAAAACTTAAGTGACGCTGAAGACCTTCAGAGATGGCAGTGCTATGTCGGTGCATTCACCAATCGTGTCATTAGGTTGGCTATCAAAATTCCACGTTATAGTATGCAATTGGTGAACAAATGCAGTTTTGTAATCTTACAACTGATCACGTGAACTGCGGTCAACTTTGCCTTAAAAGAAAAAAAAAAAAAAAAAAAGAACAACAAAAACAAACCAACCCAGAAATCCCTAACTCAACAGCGCCTCTCAGACACCTCTCCACATCCTACTCCGAAGGCAACTTCCCTTGAGAAACACTGAGGAATTTTGGACTCGATCCGGCGGATCTGCCGCCGCAACACGAGACAGCCGTTTCTGGGAGAAACCCCTCGTGCTCCCTACGCTTGCCTGGCTCGCGGGGTGGCAAAGAGCGTCCCCGCCACGGCTAGCCACGCTGCTCCCCAACCACCTCGGACCGAGCCTGCATGCGACCAGCTCTACAGAAACAGGGGCCAGGAATAAGGAATCACAGACAGTAAGGCGATCTTTACAATGTCAGAAAGTGTATTTGGCATTTAAAAAAAAAAAAAAGGAAAAAAAGAAAAAAAAAGAAACAAGTGCATACAAATACAGCTAGAAGCATTTCTGATTTGCCAAGTGCTCTCTAAAAAAAGCAGCGCAAGTCACAGCCTACATTGAACAGTAACTGTCACCAGGGAAGCACAACAAATAGTTGCTATAACAAAAGGGAAGAAAAAAAAAGGGGGGAAACAAACAAAAAAAAAAGGGGGAAGAAAAGGAGAAGAATTAGAAGAAATGCCTTTATAATAAGTACATACCTTTTGTCTTCAAAAAATATAGAAACACAATGTATTCAAAAAAATCAAAATTATACAGCCATGTTTATGAAGTCTACATTTCCCTTGTCTTGGAGATATATATATATTTATATATATATATTTATAGATATATACAGAATTCAAGCAGTTTGAGTTAAAGGTGGCGTCGGGCCGCGAGGCCGGCAAAGTCACGAGTCTCTCTCCTTTTTGACTTTCACATCTCCGGCCAGAATGGTGGCGATCTCCCCCTGCATGAAGGCCCAGGGGACGTTGGAGCCGACCAGGGGACACTTCTCCCCGCTGGGACAATACACCTCCCCGCTGGCTCCCTGCTGCTTGATGCTTTGCCGGGAGCAGGGGAAGCAGAACTTGTGGGACGGGACCGAGGGGCACTGCACAAAATGGGTGTCTTCCAGGCGCTCGTGGCACAGGGTACAACACAACGGGACGCTGGCGGCGAGGGACGAGTCCGGCAGGCTGGCGGGGTGCACGGGCTCCAGCCCGCCCGCCGCGTTGGCCCCCTGGCCCGGCACCTCCCTGCCGGGGCCCAGCCTTCTTTGGTTCATGGCGGAGGGCGAGGGGGGGCTGCTGCTGTTCCTCCTGGTGGTGGAGTGGACCTGGTTGGCCTCTTTGGAGGCGTGGTTGCCCCCGGCATTGTCCGCCACCAAAATGAGCGCGGCCATGGGGGACTGGCCGTTCTGGGCCGCCTCGGGCGGCGTGGTCCGGTTGGAGTGGGGCGAGGCGGTGGGCGGCGGGGGCGACATGAAGGAGGTGGCCGTCAGCGGCATCTTCATCCCTTCCGACGAGGTCGGCAGCCAGGGCTGCGCCTCCCCGTTGATCTTCGGGGGTCCCGCCTCGCCCTCCGGCTCGGGGGACGGCTTCCTCTTCCGGGCTGCCCGGGCCCCTGGAAAGCAAGGCGGAGAGGAGGAGGAGGAAGGTTAGAAGGCATCGCAGCTGCAAAGCTAACACCGCGGAAGTGTCCAGGTGTTGGCGTTGGCGGGCACGCCTGGCCACCGCGTGCTTGAAGCCACTCCATGCGCAAAGCCATCCTGTGCCCAATACAACCCCGTGCCCAATGCTACCCTGTGCCCAACGCCACCCTGAGCCCAAAGCCACCCCGAGCCCAAAGCCACCCCGAGCCCCGTGCCACCCCACAGCCCACGTCCGGTGCCCCCGCCGCCTCACCTGGCTTGGCCACGGCCCCGTTGGTCTCGTAGCCCAGCAGCCGGCCGCCCGCCATGCCCGGCTCCTTCTTGAACTTGCTGTCGAAGGGGGGCACGGCGTGCCCGCCGTGCTGGTGCAGGGCCAGCAGCGTGTCCCGCACCGTCTTGGGCTTGGCCAGCCACTCCTCGCCGCCCGCTCGGCCCTTGCCCTCGGCGCCCAGCTCCGCCGCCGCCGCCGCCGGCAGGCTCTCGGCCGAGCCGCGCTTCTCCTTGGCGCCGCCGTCGTGCTCCCCCGCCGCGCCGCCGCCGCCCGACGAGGAGGACGACGAGGAGACGGAGCCGGGGCGCTTGTGCCCCAGCTCGCCGGGCTGCCCCCCCGCCGCCGCCGCCGCCGCCGCCGCCTGCGCCGCCGCGGCCGGCTGCTGGGGCACGGGCACGGCCAGCGGGGCGGGCGCGGCCGAGATGGCGGCCAGCGAGGCGGCGGCGGCGGCGGCGCGGCTGCCCAGGCCGCCGATGGCGGCGGGGAGCCCGGCGCCGTTCACCAGCGGCACCAGGGTGGGCGGCACGGCGTGCGTCCGCCGCGGGTTGGGGCTCTGCCGGTTGAGCTCGGGCGGCTCCTCGGGCTTGGGGAAGCCGTTGGGCACCAGGATGCCGTTCACCTGCCGGCCGCCGCCGTACTCGGCGCCCAGGCGGGGCGGCGGCCGCTCGGCCGCCAGCGGGTAGCGCTCCAGGGGCTGCGGCGGGGGCCGCGCCGCCGCCTCGGCCGCCGCCGCCGCCGCCGCCGCCGCGGCCGCGGGGTGTCCGAGCTGCTGCTGCTGCTGCGCCAGGAGCTCCTTGGCGGAGAGCGGCGGCTGCTTGGCGTGCGGCGGCGGCGGGGCCCGGCCCTCGGGGAAGCAGCCGTGCGCCCGCTTGAGCTGCCGCGCCGTGTCGATGACGAACTCCACGCGGTCGGCGCCCTCGTAGTTGACGCAGCCCCGGCACACGGGCTCGGTGAAGTCCCAGATCATGGCCCAGGGCATGCGGGGCAGGTCGCACAGGTAGCACGACTGCCTGCGGGAAGCAGCCGCCACCGCCGCCGACGACATGTCCCGGCCCCGGGGCAGCGGCGAGCGCCCCCCGCTCCGGCTCCGGCTCCGGCTCCGGCCGCCGCCGCCTCCTCCTCCTCCTCCTCCTCCTCCGCCGCCGCCTCCTCTCGCCACCGGAGACCCGACGGGGCGGCTGGGGCGCAGCGGGACGGTCCGCCCGGCCCCCTCCCCCTCGCCTTCCTCTTCCGAGCGCTGCCGCGGGGCGCGGGGGGCGCCCCGGCAGGCAGAGCCGCTGCGGGGGCCGCCGCTCCCCTCGCCGTCTCCGCCGGCGGCGCTCACAGCGCGGCGGGGACGCGCATCTCCGCGGCGCGGCTGGCGCAGGGCTGCGGCCGCTGCCGCCCGCACGGCTCCCCCGCTCGCTGGCTACTACGGGGCGGCGCGGGGCGGCGGGGGCCGGCGCGGCGGGGCGGGGCGGGGACTGCCGCGGGGGCCGGGGCCGGGGCCGGGGCTGGCGGCGGCGCCGTGCCGTGCCGGGCTCCAGCCGCCACCGCCGCCTCTGCGCGCCGCCGCCTCGATTCTTCGACAGTGCCGGACGCGCCTGCGCGGTGCGCGCCCCCGCCCCGCTGCCGCCGCCGCCGCCGCGCTCCCGGCGCCGGCCCCTGCCCGCGCCCCCGGCCCCGGCCCCGGCCCCGGGGGGGTTCCTCCGCCGCCGGGGGCCGCCGAGCCCCCGCCCCGCCCCGGGGCTGCCGGGGAGCGGGCTCCGGGCGCTGGGCCCCGTGCCCCGGCGGCGGTCACCGCTCTCGTGCCGGGCACCGCCGCCGCTCGGGGCCGGCCCCGGGGCTGCCCGGCTTTGTTGGCCGCGCGGGGACCACTGTAAAGAAAAAACCCCATCGCCCCCTTTTCATTTATTTTTTCTTTATTTATTTTTGCTAACTGTTGTCATTTCGCGCAGGAAACGGGACACCCTAGGTTTCCTGTCGTTTCCAACCACAAACTCATCGGGTCCCTGGTGCGAGAGGAGCGAAACTGGCCCAAACGCCGCGTCCTCACCCCCCCCCCCCCATACATATATGTGTATATATATGTGTATATATATATATGTAAAGCGGACATTTTCCTGCTTGCACACCGGAACGCGGGGAGGCAGGGGGCAGGCACCGGGGGCTCTGCCCGCTCTTCCCGTTCGCCCCGGGAGGCGAGGCGAGGCCGGGCGAGGCCCCCCCCGCCGGGCGCATCCCGACACGCGTGTGCGGCCCGGGCGGGGTGAGGGCGGCGGAGGCTGCTCCCCCCGCCGCGGCCGCCCTTCCCACGGCGTTATGTAGGTTACGGGGGAGGGAGGCGGCAGCCGGGGGCCGGCCGGGGAAGCTCCGACGTGCTCGGCCGCCGGGGGGCGGCGGGGCGCAGGGCCCGGCCGGGAGCTGCCTCCCGCACACGGCGGCGGGCGCCCGACGGCGCGGACGGGGCTGCGGGGGCGGGGGGGGGGACCCACGGTGCATCCCCACGTCGGGCGACCCCGGGGCTGCAGGGGTTAACGCGGCTCGGTTTTGCCGAGCAGCCCTCCTTTCACATTGCATCAAAGTGCTGTAAAGCTGCTTCTCTCCCCCCCCCCCCCCCCCCCCCCTCCTTCTCCCCGGCTGGAAAGACGCTTTATCCGTGCATGCAAAGTAAACAGATCTTGTTTTCGTCTTCCACCCACTGCCCTCTTTCTCCAGCCCGGAGCTGGAGGCGTGCCAAGGCGGCTGCAGCGATCGCTGCCTGTGCACACAGGCACACAGAGACACACACGCACAGACACACGGGGAAGAAGCCGGGTTTCTCGGGTGAGGCAATGCGCCTGCAATTGGCAGCGACAAGGCAGGAATTGTAATTGCACTTCATCATGTGACGGCTTATGAAAGAGGAAGTTTGGATGTTTTAGTCACGTACTCCTTTGCCCTCTTGCTTTAGCCTCCAGGTTCTCCGAAGGAAAAAATTACATATATTTATATATACTGGTGGGAAGCCAAGAAGCTGTGTGTTTGCACATTGCAGCTCATGAGCAGAGCTCGATGCTAGCCCAGGCTGCAGGGGAAGAAGAAGAAAGCAAAGCTTTCAGCGGTGGCAGGCTTTTAACTGCAGGACAGAAAATGTGATCTGTATTTATTTGACTTTATTTCTGATGAAGACTAGCTGGCTGGGAAAGCCGAGACGAGCGGTACGGTTTGCTGCATTCGCCGCCTTTGAATTCATTCTGGTGGAAAAGGCAAAAGCAACCGTTACAGAGCTCAATGTCAAAAAGCCGATAAAAAACAGTGGCGTAGGAAATGTGGTTTAAGTATCAAATCGCAAAAGAAAAAAAAAATCCTCAGAGCTGCTGTTACAGCAGTTACTGCACAAGAATCAAACAGATCGGGCATTTGTTTCTTTTTTTTTTTTTTTTAGAAACAGAAACCATGCTGTTGTGCCTGATCTGTGCAAAACGCCCCTTGCGATGACACGGCAGGGCTATATATAGGATATATAGGAGCGGTGAGCACTGGAGGACACCTGGGGGGGACCTGGGGGCGTGCAGGGCCGGGGCAGTGCCCAGCTGAGGACACCCAGCACGGCACATGTGGGGACCCGGCCCCGTGTCCTGTCCTGGTTGTGCCCCGTGTTGTGGCTGGGGGAAGGACAGGAGAGAAGTTGGAGCCAGGCAAGACGAGCTCCGTCTGCCACCGCCACCAATGCCACCAAGTGCTCCTTCTCGCCCCGTGTTTTTTGGCATTTTGGGCTGGGCTGCAGACAAGTCTCGCTGTGCTCCCCGCTCCTGCCTCCCGGCAGGGTCCCATTTCCCTTCCCACTGGTGGCAGTGATCGCGTGTGTCCCCTCCTTCAAGAGCCCCTAAACCAAGCAGCTGCCATCTCTTGCCTGTAGACAGCTGCTCATTTTTGTCTGTAACAGCGAGCTACTGGTGGCCATTTTAGAAACACTGAAAAATCTGATTTTCATTTGAAATATGTCATTTCGAAAGAGAACCCCCCCATACAGCACACACACACCTTTTATGTACGGTTTGTGAGGTGTACCATTCAAACAGCAGCGCAGGTGATGTTCTTCTTTCACATAGATGGTGGTCCCGAAGCCATCCTGTGGTTATTTTGCTGTGATTTTTGCTCCAGGAGTTTGGGGCTAGTTAGCAGGGAGTCGCGCTGTGAGCAGGGGGCTGGGTGCTGCAGCTTCTGCTGCCTTGGTGGGCTCTACCCCAGGCGATTTGCAGCAAAAATTGTATGCTTTTTTTTACAAAAAGGAAACGGTTCTGTTTTTAACTGAGCAGTTGACTTCACGCCCTCTTTTCAAGTAGCAGTGGAAAAAAAAACGGCAAGGAAAAGATTATGGAAATGCTTGAGAAATTCAGAGGTTACTACACTCCGAAGAGAAATAAAAACTTCAGAGGGACACTTCCAGATGCCAGAAGAAAGGGCAATTGATGTGGAAAAGCTTCCGCCCGCTCTCCCCAGCATGGTAAATAGGCATGTCGGGCGATCCCATTGACACCGCGAGCCACAATGGGCGATTGTCTGCGGCGAGGGCGAGGGGGGCAGGAATGTGCGGGCCGGGGGCTTCCCGGGGTGCGCAGCGTGGCCGGCCGGCCGGGCGACCCCGGCCCTAAATAAACAGGAAGGCCGGGGAGCCGTGACCCCTCGGCGACACCAGCGAGCAGCTCTGCTCGCTGCAGCTCGACGGGCGCCCTCCGAAAACCGGGCGAGGAGAAGGACTTGGTGGGAAGCGTTGCACAACGGGAGCAGGAACAGACCGTCTGCTGGAAAAGTGACGGAGGTCTGTGAAACTCCTTCGGCCGAAGCCTCCTTCCCCGCCTGTGCTTTATTCCCTTGCTTTTTGCCTCAGCAAAGCAAGCACAGGACGCACAGGAAACATGCACCAAAACATTTCTCAGGCAGCTTGGGGAGCTTGGCCTCGCAGTTGCTTTCTGCCACTTCTGGGGAGTTTATTTCTCACATGAAATAAAATCAAGGCCCAGTCCTTCCCACAGCCCAGGCCAGAGCTGTGAGCTGTTCTCAGCACAGGAGCATTGCCAAGGTGTCCCCCCGCTGCAGCAGGTCGGTGCTGGCAGCACCGGCTGACAGGTCCCCACTGGGCCGCCAGGACAGACAGACATCCCTGGGGCCTCTGTGCCTCTGCAGACGCCCACGTGGTGGTTTGGGGTTGTGCTGGAGCAGTGCTGGCTTGAGACACGTGGGAAGGTGAGTTTTGGTGCTGCAGACCTTGGGGTTTCCACACGGGCAGTCATTGCAGCCGTAATATCTCAATTTTGCCACATAAATAGACGTAACAGAAGTGTACCCAAATCTGAGGAACCATAAAACGCGGATGAAGTTTGTTTCTGGGCCCCCATTATCACCCTCCAACCCCGCTGGGTGAGCCCAAAGGAGCCCAAAAACTCAAACACATCCCTTTCCCATGCACCTACATCCTTCCTGCCCAATCACTCACGTTGGGCTCCAGAAGGAGGTGCCTGCCAGGAAGCACAACTGAATTGTTGTGTGATAAAAAGAACTGCAGCAAAATTAATAACCGGTGCGCCCGTGCTAGAACCAGCAATTAAGCTTCGTCTCCTCCTCCGGATTTCGATCATTAAAGCACCTTGCCAAGGGCTGGGGCTTGCTGATCACCTCGTCTCCCAGATGGGGCTGGATTTGGGACCAAGGACCAGTCATCTCGGTAGTGGGAGCTGCCAGGGTGCGTCATGCTCGAGGAGCAGCTGCCTGTGCTGGTGCAGCCACCGCTTGCTGCCGATTCAGGGGTCTCGCCACCTGCCCTCTGTCTTGGGGTTGCCAGCCAGGCATCCCTCAGCACCCCCCTCTCTGTCTCCCCTCGATGCATCACAATCTCAGCAGCTGCCTCTCAGCTCCCTGCTCTGCTGGTGGAGCCCGTCGGAGGCGGAGGACATGGGCAGGCACCTTCACGTCCCCTGGGGAGAGCAGCAGTGGGGGAAAACGGCTGCAAGGACTGGTCCCTGGGCCAGATGAAAGCCCCCTGATTCACCTCCCACCTGGCCCCGTGCAGCTGTCAGGGGGTGATAGCCACTGAGTAGTGAGGTCCCGGGATGGGCTTCAACTGCTGATCCAGAGGCAAGAGGGCAACTGCCTTCATCATCCATTTTCCCTCTGCGAGTTACTATTATTGTTAAACGCAGTTCCGCACACGTTGTAATTAAGTGGAAAAAATACAGACGAAATGAAAAAGGGTACGAGCTTCTCAAAAACATCTCTGTACTAGCTGCAGCCTGACTCAGCCTTCAATTAACATTCTTCCTTAAAATAGTTATGTTATACAGCTTTTGTGAGATCTTACATAATGCCAGGCCAAATCACCACCCGAGAGAGGGGCTGTGAAAACGTTTGACTGTGAGCGTGATTTTTTCTTTGTTGTTCTTTCTTATCCAGCCTCTTTTCCAACTGGTATAAAACAGACTGTGTGTGTGTGTGCGTGTGTGCGTGTGTGTGTGCATGCACGCACTTGTGTCTGTGCCCACAAAATCTATCATATAAAAGTCTGGGAAATTTGCACACAGCATGCAGGTATGTGCAAGGGAGGTATATGTCCCATCTGTACTTCAGTCTGGGGGGATACGATTCATTTTAAGCAACTGCCATCACATTTATGCCTGCACAAACCCTCCCTGGCATCATGTGAGCTTCAGCCTAGGCTTGCACCATGCTGCTGAAGCAGGACAATGTTTTAAATGGGAGAGGGCTGGGGGAAGAAGGGCACATCTAGACCCGACTGCAGTCACCACCTCTGATCTCAGGACACTGGTGAGCACGGTGGGCGTGCTGCTGCCAGGGGCTGCTCCACTGAGGCCCTGAATTTGTGCCAGGGCTGCAGTTAGCCCACGGGGGAAAGGAGCAGGTTGATGCAATCAAGGCTCTTCCTTCTGAATTTTGTTTTACACCCAGAGTTACGTGTTTCTGATGAACAGGTCAGCAGGGTGTGGAAATGTGCTCTAAAGCTTTCTGCATCCTTACACATGCTTTTAGTTGCCAGGGGGGTTGCCTGCTACTTAATTTGGAAAGGTTTGAAAGAAAATGCAAATGGTATGCAAAGGGCAGGGATGTGTTTTAGGAGATACATTTGACACTGATTTTAGACATTCCCTTGTCATTTGTTAAGCAACAAGAATCCCCAGGCAACTATGTAAAGTATGACCATACCACTTTCTCTGTTTACAAATGGTAAAAAACAAACAAACAAACAAAAAACCGAAAACATCACAACCTGCTGTATTCACCTCCAGATAGCACATATAACTATCCATACAATTGTCTTTGCTTCAGAACTGGTACAGGGCAAGTATGCAAAGAATCTGGACTTTTTCTCATCTTCTTCCAAATCTAGCATCGGTAACAGAAGGATAGTTTCTCGTATTTCAAAAAGATGTGCATATTTCTGTATTCTGGAGTTCCAGAATCAAACATACACCTGAAATGTCAGAAAAATAATATGACCGAAAGACTGAGAAGCTCTTTCCAGATGTAACCAGATACGCCAGCCGACAGCCTGTAGTACTTAAAATCCTCTTTAACCAACAGCATGTCAAGACATGCCTGCCTCGGACACTGTTAAGACGTCCAGCCCCCATATTTTACATAGCCTCCTAATTGCATTCGTATGTTTGGTTTCGTATTTGACCTCTCTGTTGCAACAGAGCGCCAAGGAAAGCTCTCTTCTTCTGAGCTCTGATGCAGGAACGGAGCAGGAGGGCGTGTGGGGTTCGTGATCACTGCATGCCTCGTGCATATGCCACAATGCCAGGCCCCAATAAGCAGTACAATGAAACAAAAAATAAATAAAAAATCCCCAGTGCAAACGTGCGGTTTTTAATTTGAAGTACAGCCGGGGTTCTTTCTCCTTGCCTTGTTTTTCTGAGCGCTTCGTGTTCACACCTCCGGTGTTTTCTCCATAACCTAGCAGCTCACCAGCTACTGGGTTTCAGCTTCTCTACATTAGAAAGAGAAGACCGTGTTCCCAAAAATTGCATCACTACAGGGTGAGAGACCGACTCACCTTGGCTGATGGGACTTCTGTCACTGAATTCAGTAGGTTCAGGTTCGGGTGGATGCCATTAAAAGAAACGTCGGGCTGCAAGAGGCCGTGGGAGCACTGCATAGAGGACACCGACTGCATCGAGAAAAGTGCTCGTTTCTTCCCTACCCAAAATTGTCTAAGAAGACGGAGCCAAAAATCACATCACTGTCTGCACTGGACCCTTTATAGCTACAGATATAAAACAAGATAAATGTGATTATTTGGAGATAAACGCATGTGCTGGGAAAGCAGGTTATTAACGAGAGAGAGGTCTGGAGGCATGGTGACTCCTAACTCGTGGCCGGTGGGCCATTGCTATTGTCGTTTTGGAGAAGAAAACAGCAACAAGAGCAGCAGGCAGCCTGCACAGGATTTCACTCCTGGCTCTTTCTGAGGCGAGACGAGAGCTTTTCCTGAGTGCAGCCCACGAGGCTGGATTGCAGCTCCTCAGCCGGCAGCAGATCAGGGCTCCGGACTGGAGACAATACGTCTGGAAATTCGGGGCGAGCTGCACCTCCCGCGTGTTTTACTTGGACTGTAAGGTTTAAGTACCATGCTGCTCTGCTCTCGTTTAGCACTGTTATTACAGCCTTGTTTGTGAAGCAAGAAGAGCAATCCTCATGTAAAAATAATAGTATTGCAGAGCTAGACAGCAGATGGTGTTATTAAATACCTGGGCAAAGTCTAAGGTCATAATGCTCTAACAATTAACAAGATCTATTGTCTATCACTTAATAGGTAACCTCCTCCTGTAGGATGTTTGCAAGGCTGAGCAGAGTGGCAAGTGCTATCTTGTCCAAGCCCAGATAACTCTTCCAGTTAAGCAAATACTTGGCAATGATTTTTTCTTGCCTAAATTTATCGCTACCAACACGTCAGATAGATACAATACGATCCGGTATCATCTCCTAAATTATCCCTTCTTTAACCAACTCCATTAGGTTTTAAGTAGGCTTACAACAACCTGGGTGCTTGTTGATAGCTGCCTGACATACAGGTTCGTTCGCAAGAGCACCGAGAGGCAAATCCTCAGGCGATGTACGTGATCCCAAGCCTGGTGCAAGGTGCGCCTCTCCTCAGTGCAGGAAGGTACCAGGCACACGAGGCACGCTCACCGGGCATCTGCAGCTGTGGACCTCTCTCCAAGGTAAAACCCACCTCTGTCTCCGTGGATAAAGTCAAAACTGAACCTCAGTAACATGAGGCACATTCCCTGTTGCATACAATTTTCAGCCAGAGCTCTCTCTAAGGATTAATTTTATATCATAGCCACTGCGCTTTATCAATTTTTCCCTGTGTGTTTGCCTAGCCTTTTGTGAAGTGTGCCTCTCAGCTGTACCTCTTGGCTGTGCCCTGGCGTCCGGGATGCAGCCCACCTTCTTTTCCGCTATTAGCTTGCTTTGCAAGCGTAGGCAAGGCTTTCTGCATCATTTTCAGAGATGTGGACTTAAGTCATCTCCTCTGGGACTCCAAGGAAGCCAAAGAGGTTAACGATCACCCCTCAGGGCAGGCTCTGGCTGTAGTTTAATGACTGTATTATAGTGGCGAATGCATTGGCGGCAGAAATAGGCCAATGCAAAGAACAATAGGAAACCTGTGACTTGGTGCATTCGTCTCCCAGAGGGCAGGCAGGAGATAGGGAGCTAAACCAGAGTCCTGTGGCTGCCAATAGCTTCACACAGTACTTTTCCTCCTTGGTAATCGCTCTCCTGCTAGGATTCATGAACTTGAGAACAAAGTACATTTTATTATTTACAAGGGTTAGATGACAAACACAAACAGATGGTGCAAAGATGACTCCTAATGCATAGTGATCAAGGAATTTAATATTCATGGATAAAGGCCTGGAAGATTAAGTAAACAGATTCAAATATGCAAGGGAAAGTGTCTCGTAACAATGCATGAAGTCAGCATGGCCTTTTGTGCCCTGTTACCGTTTGGGTCAGCGCAATTAACATAAAGGGAAAGACTGGCTGAATTTTCCAGCCTTCCTGAAGCGCCCAAGGCAGGCAGCATCTTCGTAAGGAAAACCTAGGAAGAGTTTTTGGCAAGAAGAAGAAGAAGAAAAAAAAAACTTCTCTTCTGCTATTGAACTTTCTGTTTCTGTTCAGAAGCCCCTTCTGCAAGAGGGCCACGACAGCTCTGCGTGCTCCGGGCTGCTGCTGCCCGTACGGAAAGCAGCCGCACCTGGCTGTTAGCTGTGACCACTCAGATGACTAAAGACTACTCACATGAGCGAGGGTTGTGGCACTTGGATCCTGGCCACACTGCTCTGCCGCTAGTGACGCTTCTCGTGGCAAAAGCTGGGATTTCGCCAGTGTTGCTTTCACGTGTAGTCATCCTGCAGGGAGAATTTCAACACTGATGAATATTACCAGTCAGGTCCTCAGTATGAATCATCCTGTCCTTCCAGATGACTTTTTCTCTCTGCTGTTTACATCAGAGGCAGGGAATTTTGATGCTTTCTTGTATATGTAAGTGAAGAAGCGTTTCACTTGAGAAGAGATTTCCAAACTCACTGAAGTCATCCCTCTCTGTATTTCCTTTTGTTGTTGTTGCTGTTCTCATTCTGAGCGTGGGCAGCTCGCAAGATGTTTCTAAGGAATTACTGACTGAGCACTGAACGTATGGCAAAAAAGAAAAGCAGGGAGAAGAGTTCATTGATGCACGATGCTGGACTGTGCCAACACGCCTGCTCTGCAGCTTCGATCAGTTTGCCATTTTTCTTCTCTAGACCGGGTTGTTAAATGTATGGTTTATGTGGGGTTTGGTCATCCCATCTGCTCGGCCTGGGGAGGGTGTGGGCAGGGAGTCAGGAGGTGAGGCAAGAGCAGGGCAGCAGCCTCCCTGCCTTCTCTCACAAAGCCCCTCTCCAATGCAGTACAGGGCCTGGACACCATAGGCTACGGACAGAAGGGAGAAGCTTAGGGATGGGTTCGGGCTGGAGAAGGGTCAGGATCCAAGCTGCAACATGCAAATGGCTGTGGAAATCTGCCCAGCAGCCTGCCAGCTGCTGCACATGGAGGTGAGCTCTCCCCCTGGCACTCCACCAGTATAGCCCCAAGAGCAAAAACTATACCCTGAACTCGAGAAGATGATGATGATGATGATGATGATGATGATTATTGTTATTTTGCATGGTCATTACTGTTTGGCTGCTTTATTTTCATCCTTCTGCGAGTGTAGCCACTGCACCTCTGTTCCTATGGCTGTCTCCCAAGTCACTGAAGAGCTTGGGCACCTCTGGATGCTCTTTCTTAGGATGTTGCTGCTCTGCAGTGCTTTTTCCACAGCACCTGACAGGCCCTGGAAATGGTACTGGGTGCTCAAGCAATGCAATGTGAGGAAAGAAAGGTGTATTTATTGCCCTGACCCCCAGTCTCAGGCTTCCCGTGGAGCACACAGCGCTGGGGGCAGAGCACCTCCACATTTGGTATCTGCCCAGAAACTTGTCTGGCTCCGTGGACGTGCTCGGTGGAGGTGGCTGCACAAGCTGGAATATGGTCAAAGATCCACGGTGGAGAAACCTGCTGTGTGAATAAAGCCTTTGTTAAGATGGATCCCATCTGTACATGATTTCATCAGCTACATGAAGTGTGCAGGACATTTATCCGGTGAAGTAGCCAGAGCTCCTGTTTTGAGAGAGAAAACACTTCTGTGTGCTTTTCCATAAAGGTCTGTTGCTACACAAGGAGGGGAAACCTTCTGCAATGCTGTTCCTGTCCTTAACCACAGGATGGGACAAGCGTTGGGATCGTGCTAACACAGCTATAAAAATAATGTGCATTTAAGAAGCATCAAAAGCACAAAAAAATTGGCATTGCCCTTGTCTTTGCCTTCTCTCCCTTAAATGTGGAGATACTTAAAACAGTGTAAATAACATTCGAGACAGCTAAAGAGCAGTCCACAGTGCTGAAACACTCCTGCCGTCCAAAGCAGCTCCATGCCAGCTATTTCATTTACCATATGTTTGGTGTGGTTTTGGCAGAGTCAGCACGAGGATTTTTGGGCAGGCCTGTGAAACAGTTTTTCCCCTGCCTCCACCCAAACGTGACCGAGTCCTGTCTGCCATGATCACGCCACCGCGCAGGGTCAGCCTGGCTGTTTTGGGCAGAATTAGTCAGAGGGGCCTCTGGAAGGAAGCCCAAAGAGGGCTGATGCCTTTTCCATATGAGTGGTTGTGTTAGGGAGCCTGCAAGAAGCTGCAGCATTTGGGATGGAGGTGCCAGGAGGTGCTGGAGGACCACGCTGGGGTATAGGGTCCCTTCTCCTGGTCCAAGGCGGGTGCAGCGGGGCCGCCCTGGCTGCGTGGGCAGGCGGCCAGCCCTCTGGCACTGCTTTCAACCACCCTGCAGGAGCTGCCAGAGGCTGTGAATCAGCGCCTGGAAAGGCTCAGCTTTGCTCCTGGGGTTATCTGGTTTCAGGTGAGGAGGACACTGGCTCCGAGCAGCTCGGCCTGGCACAGGACAGCTGCCTGGGCTGTGAGCAAGCTTTCCAGGGTGCGGCTTATTTTTCCCTAAAAATGAGTGGGATGCAGCGCCCAGACATACAGTCTGGCTGATGCCATCCAGCTAAGACCCAGGACAAGTCTAGTCAACTGAGGGAAGAAGAAAAGGGAATTTAAACACACCTCTCTGACCTTTTTTAAGCAGATGCCAGAAGGTGTGAAGGTACGGAGGCCTCGTTCCTTCCCGTATGCTCAGGGCACGCATTCCCAGCAGCATGTTGCAGAGGCAAACCTCGTTCCCCCAGCAGAGCAGCTTTGCCACAGGGTCGCAGGCTGTCTGCTCAGCAGACTTGCTGACCTCAGGGAGCAGCTTTGCCAGGTGAGCCCTCCAAGCAAGGAGTCAAAGAAACGCAGTTATCCTGGAGAGCTGCGATCCCTCCCTCACTTTCTGCTGAATTAACTGCTAGCAAGGCTGTGCAGCTGCACGGCAGCCAGGCACCCCGTCTCTTCTGGAGGGAGGCGTTAGTGTTTGGCCATACCTCCGCATCTCTGTTCTCCGAAACAGTGTGTGTGTGACCCTTCTGCTTCACCCTGCAACCGGGGGGTGGAATTTGGCTTCATATCCACAGGATGGGAATGTAAATGTCCATGCCTATAGACATTTCCTTTGCAAGCGTGCTACCCCAGTGAGCGGGCAAGCTCCTGATGGGGAGGCAGGACCACGGCTCCCCAACCTACCTCCTCCCACAGCAGCTCTCCGCAGCAGTACTGGGACACCAGCCCACCCCAGCCAGGGTGGCTGTGGGGCTGGGAAGCTCCCACACAGCCAGAGGAGGAACTGGGCTCAGCCGCATGGGGCAGGCAGGGGGCAACTGGGGCTGAGTCAGCCAGAAGAGCGCCGGGGCTCGGCGGGCACCAGCCCCACTTCCCCGAAGCTGGCCTTTAATCAGAGCTGGCTGCGTGCTGCTGGTTGTCAGCAGCCCTTTGGTTCCCCTCTGGGTGCAGGGCTGGAGCGTGTCTGCCCGGGCGGTGACTCAGCCCGCACAGCCCTGCAGCCAGTGCTGGAAAGCCAGGAAGGGCGCAGGGCTGCCGCGCGCGGGGCCGTGGGGTTTCGCTCTTCCCTTTCCTCATTTCGGTGAAACCGTTGCAAATTTCACAGAGTTTTCCATCACAGGCAAACAAAGAGGAAATTCATTCAGAGCGAGAGCGTTAACATCACATCGACTAGTAGGGGCGTTGCTAAACGCCGGTCTGCCTCTCCTGCAGAAGCTGAGGTGGGCAGAGCTGGGCGAAGGGAAGACGGAGAGAGCGGCCGGGCGAGGGCAGGGATCCTCTGCGAAGAAAACACACAGGATAAAAGGCGAAAAGAACAAAGGAAGAGGCGGTGGGGAAATATGACCGAGCAGATGCATAGCTTATCTGCTCCCGCATCAAATAAAATTCCTGTGTGTAAACCAAAAGCAATGAGTAGCATAAAGTGAAGGGCCGGCCTGTGGGAAGGGGTTGTGCTGGTGCTATCAAAGGGCTGGTGTTAAACCATTTCAGATAAAGCCCTGCACATGTGGGCTGCTGGTGGAAGAAAAAATAAAATCTGGCTTTATGGCTTCCAGGGAAGGATAGCAAACACCGTGGCTTCCTGGTGCAAAGTGCTGATCCTGTATAAAAGCACGCGTCCATTTGTTCAAAACCTGTTAATGAGTTAACACTGCACTGGCTGTCTTCATGCTAGATAAGGCATGGTCTGTCTTCCAACAGGTGGTTTCATGCCAGAAAAAAAAAAAAAAAAAAATCTAGAGTCAGAATAAGCACATGGCTCTTCCAACAGAAACGTGGCTGGCAGTTCACAAATAATGCTGATCACTCTTATCCTGGGTACTGCTACAGTCTAATTTTCACTGAAATCAAGGCTCCTTTAAGTTTAATTGGCTATTTTAGTTAAATATATGTTAATGCAGATGTTCCTAGCTCTTTAGCACCCATGTAACTCATTTTCCAGAGCAAGGCACATGCCCAGAGAAGTGGAGCTCACCGGCCTGGGGGCACTGACGCACTCACCTTGCGAGCACCTGCCCTGGCCTCAGGCCTTGCAGGGCTGGCGAGGTTTGCAGCACCCATGGTGCGGGGTGAACAGGGAGATGAGGCCAGGCGAGGGATTTGGGCTGGGGCAGGTGGGAGCACGAGGACAGACGTGTCTCAGCTGCAGAGGGAGCAGCAGGTACCTCCAGCCACCGAGCCCGCTGGAAGCCTCCTCCTGGGGGTTTACTGCTGCAAGGTGTGTGCTCACCCGTACGCTCACCCTCACCTACCCTCCTCTGGGGCTTAAACTAGCATGTCTGGCCGAATATTTCGGATGACTGAGCGTGTGTTCACGCCTGCCACCTCCAGGAGAGGAGCAGCGTGGACAGATGTAGGCGGCAACATCTCCAAATTACAGCTTAATCCACACCAGCTCGTGAGTCAGGGCCGTGACTCACACACCAAGACACCTTGGCGTGACGGGGATGGCGCTCCTGCCCCGGCTGCCTGCTCTCCTGCCGCACCGCCTGGACACGAGCTGCCTTGGCATCGTGCCGCGGGGCCGGCAGTGCCACGGGGCCGGCCTGCGGCAGGCTGCGTGCAGGAGGGCTGCCGGGAGCATGGGGCACCTCCGCCCTCCGCCTGGGCCTCCCCAGCACCTCAGGTGGCAGGAGGCATCTATCACCTCAGGTTCATCCGCATATGAGTTACATGCATTGTGGCCCAGAGACACAAGTATCCTCCAAACTGTGTTTCCAGGGCAAAAGGAGGACGGATACCCACGTTTTATGCCACTGGCTTGGCGCAAAGAAGCATTTAGATGATAGCAAAAATTAAGCTGTACACGTCCTGCAGCTTGTTGAGGTTTTGCTCGCTCTTTCTCTCTGACAGACACTTCAGATTAGCCTTTGATCACTGGAGATCAAGAATATTTCCACCCATACAAGGTAAGTCTGTTGGTTGCAAGGACAGCTCAGAGGAAATGGAGCTTCTCTGAAGGTCTGATTTTGGGTGCATCAGTTCTCATGCGAACATTAGAAGTGTTAGAGGAATGTCTGCATTTTAAATGACTTGTGGGCAGCACACTGCTCCAAAAAACTCTCTACCTTAGGCCAGTCCTAAGGCTTGAATATTAATAAAGGCATTTTCCTGCATGAACAACCTATACTATCTCGTGTCTCATGCCTGCCTCTAATTTAAAATGGGTGAGTGCAACCGTAGGAAAGTCTCATATCAGGTCACCTGCAACTACAGATAACCACAGATAAGCGCGATGGATAATGCTGCTCTGCTGGGATGATCTCAGAAGTGGTTTCCAACACCACTTTCCCATGAGCAACTGAGCTGATCTGGGCTGAATGCTATTGCCATCATAAGCTATGAGGATGAAAGCCAGCCTGCCACGTGTCCAGGTACCTTTGCAATGTCCCTAGAGGTAGCGATCCCACAGCTGCCACGGGGCTGGGGCTGAGCTTGCAGTCAGCAGTGACTGACACCGTCAAAAGAGCAACTTCTGGGGCCAGCCTGTGTCTCTGAGGATGTGAGGCATGTCTGCTCAGATGAGCAGGGGTAGGTGGAGCTGTTCATCTCACTCATTCCACGCTGATGGTTTATTCTTGACCACCAGGAATTATTTTCCCAAAAGGAATGAATCGTCACAGTCAAGAGGATGTGGAATATAAGTTACAGATTTCTACAGCTGCCACTGCCATACTTCAAGTCCTTTGAAAGAACATACTTATTGTATGGCATTGCTCTGGGTATCTTTCATATGCAGGGAAAGCAGCGCTAGATGGGACGGTGAGGTTTGGTTTGTGTCTTTGAGCAGCTCTGCCTTTTATTCCTGATGCACTGATGGTGCAGCGCTCTCCCTCTCAAAGCCCCCACCTTACAAACCTCTCCATCCCTTTCTGCATTTCTGCTCTTTCCAAGTATTGTTATCTTTAGCAAGCCTTTGCTGTCCCAGGCTGTGTCTGCACTGAGGGCTATCCTGCATGGAGGTGTGAGGAAACCTGAGACTGGGGCTTTTTAAAGGCATTTTTGCCCTGTCCTATTCCTGTGAGGCTGGTTAGCAGTTCTGGTTAGCAGTTTCTGCCGTGCCCTCCAGCCTTTCGAGAGGCTGGCGTTCTGCTGCCAGGAGCACCTGCCCAGGAAGGAACCAAGTTGAGCAAAATCTCATCTTTTGGCCTGGTTATTTTTAACCCAAATGCTTTCCTTGATCCCCCTCACCTGAAAGTGCCCCTTGGGATGGGAGCAGCAAGAGGTCAGAGAGGCAGTGGCCTCTGCCCCAGGGCTTTCGTAAGGCAGGCCACGGGAGGCCAGTGCCTCCTTGGGGAGGCCAGTGCTTCCTCAGGGATGCTGCCCCTCCAGCCAGGGACGTCCCTTCCAGTGCCACCTCCCCGCACGGCCCCACAGCACGGGGTGAGGACGGCGTGGTTACTGCCTCGCGGTGCTGGCTGCATCGGTTGGACTTTGGCCACCCGGGCATTGTAAAATGACTCAACGGGGATCAGAAAGTGGTGGGATTAAACAAGAGTTGCTTTGAAGCTGCTGTCGGTTGGCAAGAAAATAATTTAAAATTAAACCAGTTCTGAAACTATCTACCGCAAGTGGTTACAAGCCTCGGTGTTGTAAAACTGGACTGTTTCCTCTTTTCCTCGCAACAATGATGTCCTTGATTCCTCCTTTAGGCTTCTTTGGCAATTCTTGCACAGTAATAAAAAGGCATGACACAGCATATGTTTTGTGGCTCACCTTGCCAAACAAAATTACAACGTTAGTGTAGCTTCTTTGCTTTTGCATAATTAACTCTACAAAGGAGATAGGGAGAGGGTAAGCATCTGTGCCAAGATAAAAGCAAAAACAAGAAGTACGAAAGTCTGTTTTAAAGTCATCTCTGTTCAAAGTAATTCTTTTAAAAATGACTTATCTTGAAACTGTTACAGACAATTAGGGAAAGTCGTATAGTTTCTAAATGTCTGTTATGTTTTACGTCTGCAGCTACATTGCTAAGATTAAAAAAAAAAAAAAAAAGACATCGACACTACTTTGGGAGTTGACAAAAGCGTCCCAGCACAGCATCATCTGCGCGACACGTGCTGGGGCTGTGAGGAAGCAGGCTGCCCAGGACCTGCTCGTTCCCCACTCTTCAGGCTCATCTGGCATCATTTTTTATTTTTAATGGAGTTCAGTCGCAAAGATGGTGTCTGTCTACCCCAAGTTCTCACACAGAGATCTTTGCACAACGTCACTGCCGCCAAAACTTGCTTATTAAATGCTCACTTACCAGAAATGAGTTCAAATCATTTGATGGGTATTAAATATGTTAATGCTTTAAGCACTGAAATATCACCGGCTTACCCTAACCCTCATTTATCTGAATCACCTTCGCATTCACTGTGATGTGCTATGGGTGAGACCTGACTGTATGTAAGAGTTGAGCCAACATCAGTTCGTCTTACTACCGCACCCAAGTGTTTTGGTAAGAGAAGGCATCATCCATAGAAAAGTGGAGTTGTTCTTAGATAAAGAAAACAAGAGAAACTCCAACTACAGTGGAAAAATAAGTCAGTGCCTGAAGAACAGCACTAGGAGAAGCCCGTGTGGAAGGAACCATGATGGAAGCTGTGAAGTGTCTGACATACCCATCTTGCACAAACCACCCTAAGATGCCCTCCCGGCTCTGTGGGGGCCCAGTTCCACACCAGCCCACAGCCTTCAGCCCGGCCCAGTTCTGCAGGTGAGCGCATTCCCCAGAGGCAGGGGTGGCTTCATGGCATAGGATCAATGGGTCTCTTAGAGTGCTTCCAGGCATCAGCTTCACATTTGGGGTGGTCGCCACTCATTTATGACGGTGGGTGTTTGGTGGCAGTGTCCCCGAGACAGCCCTGGCGCGTGGCTGAGCCCAGCTCCCTCTGCCCGCCGAGCTGAGGGCACAGTTGGCTCCTGAGCTGCAACTAATAGATTAAAGCTCCCGATAAATCTAGAGTTTCACAAAAGCGTGAGCGACTGATTTCACAATGTGATTAAAATTATCAAGGGAAAACATTTCAGGCGCTCAATAATTTACACTAACCAGCTGTACCTTTAAAGTAACTTTCCTCTTTCCACTCCCTTAACTTTAAGGGATTCTTGTCATGTTCTTGAAGCCATTTCCTTTCCTCCCTTCAGCTCTGATTGCTGTTGAACACTCTGGTAATAGAAAAAATACTGTATCATGGGAGATTGTTCTGGGGATGAAAAATGCAATGTGATTTATTATAAAATAGTCTATGCAGGCAGCTGATCTTAGCATGCATTCTGCATCCTTCCAAAATCAAGACAATTTGCAAAGTAGTATTGCAAAATTGGGTTTATATTCCAGTTTGCTTTTTATGATTCTTATCTTTAAGAAAGCATTTTCAAATGCATTTTCAGTTAGGTTTTTCCATGCCTGCTTTTCACTTTAAGCAGTGTTAGCAAAGTCATGCCTGCCCTTCCATGGGTTGAAAGGTTTTAAATGTAAATTTTGAACTCTTATCACACCCTACTGAGGACCTGTGGCCGTTTATTTATTTGTTTATTAGCTAGGAATTATTTCCTCTCCAGCATGCTCTCAGTCTCTTACAAGGCCAGCTCTTTGACCAAATTCTTCAACATGGACAAGAACTGAATTCCTGGAATAAAAAATCAGTAGGGAAAATACACACCCATTTTGAAAATAGTAACTAACAAAATCCTTCCAACTCAGAAAACAGCTGAAGAAAACATGCAGGACATCCTCTTCACAGCACCGGCTGTCATCCTTCCATTAGGAGTGGAAGAGCTGTGACAATTTATGCTGCAGAGGGTTTGCTACCAGGTGGCTGAGGGGCAAAGTTTGCTCTGGAGTGGTTTGCCCGGTGCTGCAGCTGTGCTGTGCCCTCATGCAGGGCTGGGTGGAAGTCCCAAATGGGAGAAGAGGGGAGACGAGAGAGCCGGGGTGTGCCAAGGTGGCTGTGAGGACAAATCACAGCCCCATCTGTGTGAGGGGCCAGCACTGACAGCTCAAGAGAAGTGTCTGCCAGGGCAGATGTACAGTGACACAGTGCTGGCTTGGATCTTTGTCATTAATAGCCCCGAGGGACTTTTTATCCAGGAATTTGCCTAACTGTATTTTAAATCTGGTTATACATTGACAGGAAAAATGACCCGTGGTGAGGCATTTGCGCAGCCTGACCCTTTTACTGTGATGGCTCCAGGCTTCTGTGCTGGGAGCAGCAGTGGGTTAACATCCCACCTGCACCCTGCCTGTGCCACCAGGGACAGATCTCAGTCTTGCCTGAGTTTCTTTTTATTTCCCAATGTTTCAAATAAAGAAAATATCCATTAGCTTATCTATGTTAGAAAAAGTAAAATATATATCAGTACAGGTACTCAATGCAAAAACCTTACTTGAGAAGCCCCTCAAACACCTCAGCTTTATCATTTTCCTTTCCAAAAGCAGTTTTTGGTGTTGTGATTAGGCAAAAGGTTTGGCACAAAGAAGTAGTCTTTACTCAGATGATGGTATCCAAAAGGCCATCTTTCTTTAGACAAAAGTCATTTTATTGTTGAAAAATATTGGAATAGAGATGGAGAGGGAAGAGTTTGGGAGGGGAAGAAGGAAAGGAAAGCTGCCCAGCTCAGGCAACATGCACATGTAGGCTAAAAAATAAATAGAATTAGTCACGTATGCCAGAGGACAAAGAAATAGGATTTGCAGAGTGGGTTGAAGAGGAATGGCTTTGCATAGGGGTTCCCTCCAGTCATGATTATACGGTCGCTAAATATTCAGTGAGATGGAAGCACACCAGAGACATTCACTCGGAGACTGCTGGCAGTGTCTCGTTGTCTAGAGCATCTCTTGCAGGTGCACGCATTATCTTCACTGCTGCGACACAAGGCAGGGTGAATTGTCCTTCTAGCTACTTCTGCAAAAGTCCTGATAGCATGACAAGTGGGGTTTGATGTGTGGCTTTTGGTCTGCTCTCACCGAAATCAGTAGGAGCCTTGAGTCTGGCCACAGTAAGGGCTAGGTGCAGGGTCTGGGGCAGCCAGGCATTAGAGGAAAGGTGGAAGGCCTATTTGTACAACATGCTTTTGCCTGCAGTGAATTACTTTTAGTAGGTGTTTTGTTTTAGGAAGCTTGAAATGGTGAGCTGGCACTACTATATTTGATTTTACTTCAGAAAAGATGGGCTTTACTTTCAGGGGGTTCTCTGCTTTCCAGCAGCTTGATTTCTTTTAACCAGGACACCACATTTGTTTAATCTAAATCTGCCAGTTGTCTAAGCCTCTAGTTATGTGTTTAAAAAAGAGATAATTACCTATTGATGTCTTTATGGGGAAGCCTCTCAAACCTTCCCACAGCTTCTTTAGAAATCATTTGAAGCATTGTAAAGTCTGACTCAAAGCCCAGGGGCATAACCAAGAGAGCTCTCCAACTGATGCCAGTGGATTCTCTGTTAGACCATGACAGAAGTTTGCACTATGACAGCAGCTTGTCCATTTGTCCATTTGTCTTTTTTTCTTTTCATAGGCGCTTCCTGTGGCTCAAAGAGCAATCACTGGAAGACATATCAGACCCACAACTACTAGATAAAGAACAGAAATCAGACTGTCTGCAAGAATACCTGCTATCGGTGTATCATCATTTTCTTCTTATACTGTTCTGTCAAGAGCATAGACAGAAGTCAGTCATAAAGCTGTACTCATATGATTGTTTGGGTTGTCAAAATAAAGTCAACATCTCTTTTATAAACCATCCCAGCCTCTGGACTAACATCCATGGGAGCTTTGGGAGTTCTCTCTGGTCCTGGGTGCCCCATAAAGAAATGTCATTTATACTGAATTAATTAGCTGCTGCTTCACCCTGGCGCCAAGACTTGATGTCGTGAAGCAAAACTAAATTGAAGTAATGAAATCAATAATGTCATTAAAATAACTTGCAGCAGAATCACTGGCCACCTTGCCAACTGTGCTCACAGACCGATCACTCATCATGTAAAGGGACTTCTGCAAGAACATGCCAGAGCCACAGATGACAGCCAAAAAGCCAACTTGCCATCACGCTGCTCAGGTGAGCTTTTCCAGAAGAGCACAGGGGCAGTCATACAGGGACAGCCCTGGGCTGGAAGCGAATCAGCTTGGATGGCGTGGATGGCAGCAAAGAGTAGAGGGCAAGCAGCTCCCCAAGCAAATTTTTGACTGGGATTTTTGAGCAGGAAGGTGCATTTAGGTAGAGCTCTTCTACTCTTAATGCAGCTTGAGTGAGATACTAACAGGAACAGCGCTCACTGTGCAAAGGAAAAAGCTGGCTGGAAAAAATAATCTGGTCTTGAAGGTCAGGTGCATCTTGGTTGGCTGCTGAGAAGCTGAAGCCTTGTTCAACAGCACCTAAATAGCATGGAGCACAGCGAGCTCTGGCTCTTAGCAAGGGCTCCTGGATGCTGTGCTTGTGGGCCTGAACCTCCGTGATTAAAAACACGCTGTAATGTCACTGCTTAATTGAATAAAGAAGGATCTAACTACATGTTTATTAACAGAATTTATAAATGTTTGCAAAGTCCCTGTCATTGTGCAAAGACATAATAGGTACCATTAAAAAGTCCTAAGACGGACAGACAGAACTGAGAAGTATTTTAATAACGTGCTTGCACTGTTCACATTTTACACAAATAACACAAAGAGTTCCACCACTGCTAGCCAAGTCACCTGGAATTTAATGACAGGTTCGTAGGCAGGGGCAGGCAATTGTGAGCATTAATACTATTTTTTCCTGACACAACTAAGCACTAAATATACAGAGCACACCATATCTGTTTAGCTCTGTGCTGGTGCTTTTTCTGTGCTCTTCCCCGAACCGGCTGCAGCTATCATCTCTAGTTTTTTCCTGACTAGCTGCTCTGCAAAATTTGATTTTAACTTCTAATAAAGAACTGCTTGTGAACTGCCCAGTAGTAGGGCAACTTAGCACAAGCACTACAGGAGGCTTGTAAGTACCAGCTGATTAAATCACGAGCTCTTTATTAGTTTCAGAAGTGCAGAGGAAGCACACAGAAAGTCAAAGTGGGTCATGTTACTAAGTATAAAAGAGTGGTATAAACATGGAGGAACGAAATGAAAAAGATATAAGTGATGCAACAAGAAGTGGGCGTGAAGTTTGTGTGCTAGTAGCAAAAGGGGGGCCAAAGAAAGACCTGGGTTTCACCAGAAGTTTACTCAGTGACGATGCCAAATACACAAGCGGTTGTTACTTTCTTCCTTCAGTCTTTACTCAAAGGTGCCTTGTCTTGAAACATTTAGCACAACTAGCATAAACAGTCTGAGAAGAAGAATACAGGCTATAAGAAAGAAGGCGAGGTCAGAGAGTATCTACATAAGTCAGATATATTCAAACCAGAAAGGCCTAAAAACCTTCTAGGGTCCTGGGAAAAGCAGCTGTAGCCCACCTGGAGCCATCAGCACAGAAGTCAGGGGTGGGAAATGTGTTTCTGTACACTGGAAAAGGCAAATGTAACACCTGCCATGAAAGGGGGAGAACTGGAGGAGCCAGGAACTGGAGACCCGGCTGCTTAGTTTCAATTGCTGGAAAAGTACTGGAAGTTGTAATTGGATAAACTGTTTTCCAGTACCTAGATGACACCAGGCAGACAAGGAACAACAAGCACTGATTTGACAGGAACACATCACATCCAATCAATCTGATTTCCTTCCATAGCAGGTCTTAGATCTTGATTTTAGTAAGGCTTTTGCCATTGTCTCACCTGACACTTTCATAAACCAAGTAAAGAAACGTGGTTTAGAAGAAACTGCTATTAGAGGAGTGTACAGCTGGTTGGAAAACCAGACTAAAAGCAGTTATAAATGCTTCACTGTCAAACTGGCGGTACGTATCAAATGAAGTCTGAAGCCATCTGTTTTGTGTCTGGCAGTGTACAGTATTTTCATTAATATCTTTGAAGAAACGAGAGTAGGGAACACTTATTAAATTAGCACAGGACACCATGGAGAACAAGCGCTTTGCAGAGCAGGATGAGAATGCAAAACAATCTTGACAAATTGGAGGAACAGTCGAGAAAACAAACACCATCGAGCAGGAACAAAGCAGAACTCTGCGTTTGTGTAGGCGTCATCAAGTACCAAAAGACAGATTGGGGAACAACCTGCACAGCAGCAGTTCTGCAGAAGAAGATCGAGGGATGACAGCTCAACGTGAATGAGCATGGTCATGCTGCAGTGAAAAATGAAAGTGCTACAACGAGGTGTACAAACAGAAGTACTGTCTGTGGCAAACAGGAAATAATAATTCTCTGGTTATCTATGCTGTGAAGACTTCATTTGGACTGTCACACGTGCAGTTTGGCCACTACAGTTCAGGAAGACTGAGCTTACTGCAGCAAGTGCAAAGGAGAGCAATGGCAATGGTCCAGAAAAGGTTTCAAGTGGGAAAGGCTGAACTGTCAAAAACTGAAAAAAACTTTGATAAGATTTGTCTGTACTGAAGTGTAAAGGCAAGGAAGACATAGTAGTGGCCATCTTACACATAAATCAGGAGGGGAGTAAGCTCATTTCCAACTCAATTAGGGGTACTAGAGCAACAGGCTTAATTTAGAGCAAAGAAGCTACCCTAAAACCCTCACAGGAGCAAGGTGAGGTATGCGCTGCAGTAGGTTGCCCAGAGAGTTGTAGAATATCCAGTGTTTTGAGAGTGCAAAAAGTCAGTTGATCCTGCCTAGGGCTTGGGGAGGAGCAGTCAGACAGACAGACAGGGATGGTACCAGCCCCAGCTCTCACAATTTCCAGGACTGGGTAAGCTTGGGCATTCTCCTCACAGCCTGCAGCTGAGCACCTCAACACTGGAGGCCATTCCTCTCTGAGGACAACTGAACCAAGCAGAGTAATTGTATCTTTAGCTAATGAAATAGCTTTGATTAGAAAAAGAGGGCAATAGAAGGACATAAAACCAGCATGAATTGACTCAGCTTAATACAATGTGGTGGTGTTACAATTTGCTTGCGATCCGATCTGGTTGGCGTTGTCCCACCGACAAAAGTGGCATCTCACTGCAAGCCTTTGGGAACCTGCTGCTGTGGGTTCCCTCTGGCAGCTTACAGAGCAATGTCATAGCTCTGCATAAGAAACCTCAAACTCAGTTTCTCCTCTTGTACCTTGATGGTAACCTCCTCTCTGATCTCCTGGTCTGCCTGTTGGCTGCTCTGAGCAGACATCCTTGCCTATACCTCAACGCATCTCCTGGCTGTGATATCCACCACTCCCACAGTTCCCTGCCTTCCCTCAAGTATCTAGAATTGCAATTCTGTCATCCCACAATTCATGTTAGGCTGCCCCTTGAAGTCCTCCAGGCTTTTATATCATGTGGTTTTGTGTCCTTCTCTGCTCACTAACCTCTTCCCCTCTAGCCTAGTCCCTTCCCGGGGCTCTCCTTTTGCCTCTTTAGACTTCTGCACTTCGTCACATGAAGCCTGTGGCAGACATTTCCTCGGCTGCCCACAAAGCCTAGCACTCAGCACAAGAAAGGGAAGCTCCGTCTCAGTTGAAGTGAAATGCGAAGAAGCAACTCTGGTAGTCCTCAGCAATCCCATTTGAATCCTATCTCAAATCCAGAGAGATTTCCTCCCTCTCTCCCTTCATCAGATTAATTCAATTCTCCTTTCTCATGACCCAGACTCCTACTTGTACAGCAGAACTGACAGCTCAAATGGTGCCTCCTGACCTTACAGGCCTGAAGGTTAACTAAGAATGGGAGCTTGTGGCACAAGTAAAAGCACACCATATTTTTAAATAAATGCATTGGTTATTATCATGCACTGCATATAACACACAGGCTTGGGTATGTTCATTTGTTTCACCACTTGTTGTATTCTTGCTAAGTCTGTGTACCGCTGTGACATAAAGTTCATCAATGCACTGTCACTGCTACATAGCTATGTATGTCAGATACGTAGAGCGGTGCCTAGCCATATTTTTGTTAGACGAGGTTTCACACATGTGCTACTTGATAGCATGGCTAACAGTGTCTCCCCAGAGCTCTGCTTCCTGCACCAGCGGGGACTGTGCTGGCAGTGAGCAGTCGGTGGGCTGGACCTGCCGATACACAGGGACATGGACGGGGAGCTTCTCATGAGGCTGGTCTCCAGAAGGGAATTGGGACCCAATTCATTATGTGGCACTGGGAATCCATGCTGCAGCTCGTGCTTGTGGAGGCGGAGGTGGATGCGGATTGCAGCTTGGAGCACACACATGTAAAGATGAAGGTCAGTCTCATCACCGTGTGATGATGGTACTTATCTAAATGCACACAAAGGACCTTTCACCTTTCTTTCCAGCTCACCCACTTCCCCTCCCAAAAAGGAGTTAAAGAAAAAAAAAAAAAAGAAAGAAGAGAAGCCAATAGAAACTATCACATTTGCGGAAAGCTCACAGGCCAACATGAGAAGGCAGTACAAATATTTAAAACCAGAACTGCCTGAGATGACCTTACAAGCAAAATACACAACATCTAAATATTACCATGGAAATGACAAAGCAGGGAAATAGCTGCAGACACAGCACAAATGGACCCTAGCTACAGATTACACAGATTAGCAGAACATTACGTATTATACAAAGGAAACTCTCAATTTTTCTTTTCAGTATTAAGAGAAGACACCTGAAGTCACCAGTACCAATGATTTCCTCTGTGAATTTTGGGCAATATATCAGAGAGCCGCATGTTTCTCGCCAGCAGCAAGGAGCCTTGCTGTTCCTGTGAGAAGAGACAAAATTTCCGTCATCTCCAGGGGCACTGTCCAGCCAGCTCTCTGTACTCATTACACACAGTTTGATTTGATATCTAAAATAAGGCATGGCTTGTAATTTTATTAACAACAATCATTCTTATTAGTCTTCATACATTTTCAGGACTTCTCAGAAAAAGCTCGGGTTTGACCTGTTTTAGAGGGATCTGTTCATCAGCCCATCCCAGGCAAGTGCGTGTGGGTCTGTGTCTGTGGTGATGCCCACCTCAAGGGCTTCCAGTCCCTTGGGCACAACACAGCGCGTGGTGAAGAGCTCATGCAGGAAAGCCAGGGCAGGGGATCAGGAGGCAGCTCAGAGGCTGGCAGCCTCCACAGGCAGTTAGTTGTGTTGCTGGGGCCTTGTGAACAACTGCATGTCAGCCTTGAGCAAGCGTCTGGAGAGCAGGGCGATGTGCCCTGTGGTAATTTCTGCATTGTCGCGGGCCAGGAAGTGCCAGCAGAAGAGATGTAATGACAGTGCAAACAGTTACCTCCGTTGCAAGCATGATAGGAAGTGACACTGCAAACAGAAATGTAACCTGTCAAGGCCACAGCTACACGCTTGGGCCCATGAGCACATCATTTAACTAAGAGCAGTCCCACAGCTCCCTACTCCCCAGTGCCTGAAGGCATCTGCAAAAACCAATGTCCTAAATGATACAAGCTGCACAACCTGCTTGAAAAAAAAAATAAAATACAAGAAAGCCACCCCAAACTCCAACCTCTCCATGTGAGTGAGGCCAAGGGACAAAGCTTCTGCTTCCTGGCATAGGTCTGTGTGTGTGCGTGTCAGCACTAATTACAGCCAGCAGGACCGTGCATTTGGGATGTAAAAGTCTTCAGTGCCAGCACAGGCATTGCAATGCAGCAGTGGAAAATATTAGAGAGGATTACCAGAAGCCCCAGAAGAAATAAAATCACAGCTAAAGGAAATTATATTGAGGAGCACAACATTTGACTTACAACTGTTGTGGTCTGAAGCATAAACCCAAACAGTACTGAGTGTTTGGAAAATTGTATGCCAACAGTAATGAAAATAATCATTTTGCTAAAGTATTCTTTACCAAGGGCAGCCCTCAAAGACATGCGCTGATTAAGGCAAAATCCACAGATTCTCAGTGCTGGAAGGGTTGTAGGGATGAATGCTGGTTCCATGCCCACTGATGTGGTGTTTGGGGTGGCAAGGCCTGCTAGGCAAAGCAGGGCCACCACACAGCCATGAGCATGGCTGTCCTTCACACTGCCTTGCAGGGAACATATCTGGGCCGGGTTCAGTGGAGAAGAGAGAAACGTTTCAGCGATGAACATTCCCCCCAGCATTGTAGATCCACACTCTTGGGGTATAGGAAATCTTGACAGGTTGTGCTCCAATTTGGGAGGGAAGCCAGGTGCAATGCCTACAGGCATCTGCTCAAGTGCACAGAGGCAGAAGACCCCAGTGAACATTCATATCTCTGCCTTGGGAGAGAAAAGGAGAATGTGTCTTGCTCCTACCATGAGACTGATAGAGAAGGAAGTGCTAAGCTTCATCCTTCTGTGTGCTGCCAAGGCATCTAGATGATAGCAGAGCCAGCAAACGCATGCAAACATCTGAGGCACAAGACAGTGCAAAAGAGATGGTTTCAGAGGCCACCAGAGAAAGAAGAAGTGGAAAATGAAGAAAATGGAAGCCAAGACTGAGGGATGGGGGAAAAGAGATAGAAGAAGAACAAGTCAAGAAGCTCCAGAAAATGAGAGAAGAAATCAGAAGACTAAAAGAAGACAGGAGAAGGAAGGAAGGAAAGGAATACCCAGAAAAAGTGGAGACAGAAATAACTGAAAGTAAAAACTTTAAAAACAAAACAAAACGAAAAAACAGTTTATAGTCAGGCTCTTTGGCAAAGAAACTTTTTGTTAGCTGTGCCTAATGGGTCTTGGTCTTTCCCAGGCACAGCCATAATAAATCTGTAGAAGAAAAAGGCAGGGGGTAAAACCTATAAAATCCAGAGGAAAGGAAAACTCAGAGCCTGAGAGAAAGGGAAAAGAAAGCAAGGGAGGGAAATATTGAAGCTGGCTGAACTGTCTTTCAGTGTTTGATAAAGATACACCCTACAGATGCTAGAAATTTAAGAGGCACAAAAGCTTGGGTTAGTGTGAAATCCTGTGGAAATTGAGATCATTTTGAGGGCAGCAGATGCAGTTTGTGAGACAGGCATCCCATGCCAGCCAGGGGAGGTGGAGGAGAGCCTCTGGGTTGGGGAAGGTGACACCAAGTTCATCCAGGTCTGTGTCCGCCTCGTCAGCACTGTGTGTTTGGCAGCCACTGGTGAGGTGGGCTCCGCTGTGCGTTGCGTTTGCAGGACACCTTAAATCAAATGCAGGCATAAAGGCAACACTGATGATGATGAAGCCATATGTCAGGCCTAAATACACAAGTGGCTCAAATGCACTGAAGCCATGTAATGACTGAGCAACCGAAACAGAAAAAGAAGGTGTATGAATGTAGCCAAAGAAGGTAAAAATCTTTTTGAGTCCTATTTGCTGCAGATGGAGGAAACTCTCTATTAGGCAGCTGAGCTAGTTAACAACACGCACAACATTACATATACACTGGGAAGTAGTGTAGTCTGGGCATTGCCACGGTTCAAGAAAGCGCCCTGTCATGTACTTCCCAGGAGCCCGGACAATTACTTGACTTTGTGTGAGAACGCCAGGCTGTGTCCTGCAGGAAAAGAGAGGGCACGAGGCAGCCAGATGGCCGAGTGACCCTTGGTGCTGTTCCCAGATGAAGCAGGAGCAGACAAGGAAGGATCTGGTAGCCTGAGGGAAAAGGGAGCCCTAGGCTGGTCCCTCCGTGCTCTTGGCCTCTGCTTTTCCCTCTCCTCCCTCCCTCCCTCTTGCCTCTGAGCTAGCTTCCCACCGCACCAGACCTCCCTGCTCCTGCTCTCCCATCCATCACAGCCAGAGTTTTCCAACCCTGGTAAGAAACAGAGGAATCACATGGTGCATGAACATGCTTGCTGAGCGACTGGAGCAAAAACCTCCCCATGTCTTAGTGGTGTCTCCAGCTGTTGCCTTGCCCGGCCTGCCCAGTCTGCCCCCCTCTTTATGTCCCATGTGGCTGGTTTGGCCCAGCTCAGGCAGACAGGGTGGGCAGCAGCAAAGGCCTGGCAGCCTGTGCAGGCCATGGTGGCTCACAGTGGCTCTCCAACCAAGACCTGCAGGAGATGCCCCATAAGCAGGTGCTGCTGACCCCAACACGCAAATGCTACCCTGGCCACTACCACCGACACGAAGCCTGTATTGACACCAGGGAGAGCGTTACTTATTTTCACATCTGGTAGTTCTGCCCACCAGCCCATGCTACACATTGTCAGCAGCATCAAAGACGGGCAGCAGATACGTAAGGTTCAACACAGACACCCAGCCTGTCCTACAGGTGGTGGAGACTTGTAATGCAGGCTGTAAATATGCCTACAGGAAGGTATCCATGGAAGGGATGATGGCTAGCATATATACCTGCCCCAAGGCAGGCTCTGTTGTTATTCCACCACTGCTGACATGATGTAACAACACCGGTTTTACTGCAATGTCGGAATCCAGCAGTATTTTCCACCTGGCAGGCTGCACATGACATCCATCTGCAAGGCACCTGTCCTTGAAGGCTGGGGCTCTGCTTTAGTTTTGTGGTCTCTGCTGCCAGTGCAGGACAATGGACAAAGCAAAGAACAGGAGATAAAAGGCGGTCAAAGCACTGCTAAAATATATCGGAGAGTACTAACTCTTAGGACTAACCTTAGGTGTCAGAGGAGTCAATGCCCCTGTTTTGAAAATATGAGCCATTTTGCGCGTATAACAGCAATGCTCTCCATAATCCCTTCCATATTTGGCTTTATTGGCTTATTGTGCAGAGCCATTAGAATCAGGATCGTCTCTTATGAAGCTGTTAATGGGATGCAAATTGCATGAAAGATTTCTCCGCATCAATAGAAAACAACCTAGTAATAAGTTCATGCATAAAAATCTGCATAAAAATCTGCTACAAAAGAAATACTTTGAAAGAAGCAAAAATCCTGTGTGACTGAGGAAGAAATATGCTTACGAAGTGCAAATGAATATTGGTTTTAGAAGTAAAGGTGACCTATCTCAGAGCTGCTCAGATCTCAAAAAACAGATGTGCCCTAGCTACCCAGGTATAGCAAAGAAGTGCCTCACACAATATCATGGCTAGAGCCAGGCAAAAAAGTGTGATGAATATTTTATGTGCTGAAAAAATGCAATTTCAGGCTGACCAAACCTGAACCTGTGCTGAATACAGCAAAGAGCCATAGCCAAAATATAACATTTGAATAAAATTAAAAGTCTAACCAGACTGCTGCATGTTATGCACTTCTATGTTTCATGCTGAAGTGATGTTTCAAGATGAAAATTGGACTTTCAGCAAGGTAGAAACACCTAAAACTAGGACAAAGCGTCGATCGGTAAATCAAGAGAAGCATTGTGCTCAATCTGCCACATTGCTTTGTTTGTTTTTCCTTTCTGGTGTTGACATCAGTGTGACTGGGATTTCAGGCCATGGTTTCCAGCACGCATGCAGCTGGAAGGAGCCTGACACTGCTGACACCTAGCACGGCCACAGGGTAACACTGCTTTGCTCACACGGCGTAAGCCCTGCTCGCACGAGCTGCAGAGCCCCCGGCACCTGCGGAGCCCCCCGGCACCATCACACACTGTCCGCATCCCACATTGTGCCACAGACGTTCCTGTTTGGTTTCCTGTGTAAGTGCCCAGCACCAGAGCGCTGGGAAACACCGTGCCAGGCAGAGCTCCTCGTGCAACACCCTCTGACCTGTCCCAGTGGAAGTGTGCTGCCCTGGGGACGTCTGCTGTGCAAAGCCTGGAGGGCAAGGAGAAAAGCAGCATTCCTGGGATTCCTTTTCCTTTTTCCGCCCAAATCACCTACGCGCAACCGGAGCCAGAGATCTCCCCAAGGGACTGCAGCCTGGGACACTGCTCTGTCTCGAGCCTGAAGGACCAGGCTTTTCCCAAAATAACAGACATCTCTTGCTTTGCTGCCTGCTGGGCTCAGCTGATACACATGGAGAAGCCTAAATAAAGAAATGCAGAGCTCATAGCCCAAGCCTTTCCTCCCCACTATCTGCATTCTTTTGCATTCATTAAAAAACAAACAAACCTGTTTCCTGATAGCAGGGAGGAAAATCACAGGTTTTTTTTTTCTTTGTTTTTTTTTTTCCACTTCCAATAGCACTCAGATATTCTGGAGAGAAGTACCTCTACAGAATCTAGATGGGGAGATTAGAGTGGCTGGTAATAGAAATCAGAACAAACAAGAAATCCACTATCTCCATCTTTCAGGGTTGAAAGGTGGGAAAGAAGGATGGGAAAAGAAAAAAAGAAAAAAAAATAATAAGCATTGGCATTTCTCTATCAACCAGATCCTAGAGAGGAACATTCCCAGTCTCATCCAGTGACCTACCAAGGACGGGCAGTGCAGGCATCAGTCAGAATGGCTGGGGGACATGGTCCCACTGTTTTTCAGTGAGGATTTGATCTCTGAAAAAGGGTTAAAAGAAACAATTTCCCAAAGAGTATAGAAAGTGAGAGAAAATGGCAAAAAAACGTCTCCAGATTACAGGGGTATAAAGATAGCACTGGAAGCTGCTGTGCTTCTTGGCGCAGAGTCGGCAGCGCCGGGAAGTGCCTCACATCCTGTTCTTTGTATTGTTCTCCCAACTTGTCTGGTGGCTGGGAAAGTTTCTTCCAGCAATTTACCCCGTCCTCACCCTGCAGCTGGCTGGCCTGCCACTATTGATTCACTTCCCCAGGCATTTCTCTTACTGTCATGCTCTTGTGGCATCAAAGCAGCCACTGGGCTCAGGGAGGGGGGCGGCCACAGCCTGCGCACTGCCAGAGGAAACTTTTCCTGCATACCAACATTTTTTAACCGCAGGGAATAGCGGCCACAAGAGTGTGGGTAAATGGCTGCTCAGCTGAGGGACAGGTGGATTAAGCAGGCATTACTGCTGCTTTATGTGAGAGGAGATGCATTTCAGTACCTGGCACTGCTCCATTATATATAAGGCTGCTTTCCCTGCCTCTGAGCACAAAATAAAACTCACAGCACAAAGAGCCGTGGGTTTAGATGTATAATTGGATCAAATCGTGTGTAATGACCTTGTTTGGTCTATTGTGCCTTTGTTTTCCACTACAGCTTGCATGAGAGCAGGTACCATGTTTACACTGCAGTCAGGGTGACCTGACTCCTAGCCATCCTGGCTTCATTCTTCTCTTAATGGAAAGAGTTTCTTTGCTCTGGAAAGAGCGGGTCCTTCGGAGAGGGCTGACGTCCAGCCTCAGGCTGGCCTCTGCCAGCGATGAACAAGCCTCTGGCTGCATGCTGTGTGCTCAGTCCGGCAGGACAGGGCTGGATCTCCCTGCCAGAGAGCTGCAGATGACTACAAACATGTTGAGATAAGGACAGGTGATGGTTTGGGGGACTGGAAGGTTCGGGAGAACAGTATGCAAGCAGAGAGTTTGAACCCCAGGGTTACAATTAAACCTCACCTGGGGCTGGCTGCTTAAGTAAAGCAAGTCTTGTTTAACCACAGGAAAGAACATCATGTAATAGAAATCTAATTACGTTGAACAGTACCCAATGTAAAGGTTATGGCTTATGGATTAACAGCAGAGACTTATGCCATGAACTAGGAACTCCTCTGGAAGTGGAAGAAAGGGAAAAGGGCACATTGGTGGTTAATGATTCTGGGCACCGATGGGATCCAGTTATGGCAAGACAAGCGTGCTCCCAGAATGAGGTGTAGATGTGTCCAGCAGAGGAGGTAAAATACCAAAGCCACCACATGGGTCACTGGTACAGCCATGGTGGGACAATACCCATGTGGTGTGGCAGCCATCCCCAGGAGGTGGCCTCAGGGGTGCCCATGTGTCCCACGGGGGCCAGACAAAAGCTTCGCCCTTTTGTCATCATGTATGGGAGAGGGCTGCTTAAACGGAATAACAATTTTCTGTCTGTGACAAGAGAAAATGGATTCGCTCACGGCTGAAATGCAAAAGGTTTCTCTCCAGCAGAGCAGTGATGTCCCGGTCCAGCCCAACAGTCAGAGCACAGGTACAAAACCCACAGTGAGCTTCGTGACAGCCAGGTCAGATCAGGACAAGAGCACTGTGAGGCAGTGTCTGTGATGGGAGAAGCCAGAGGACATCCTTACTCATCCTGTGAGCTTAGGGAAAAAAACAGAGGCTGAATGGAAAATTAGCATAGCCATTTGAACTGGTAGAAAAAAATTTCCCTAGTAATGTGCCACGGGAACTCTTGTAGCGCTGAAAGTAGCCAGCCTTTGATCTCATGTCTTTAATGCACTCAATAAAAGACACGATGGCTGCAAATCCTCTCCTGTGTTATTGCTTGCTTGGCTTAAAGGCGCGTGGCGCTGTCAAGGGCACGTCCTGATGGCTATGAGGGGAACAGAAGAGTGAAAGAAAATGAACGATTTCATGGCAAAGACCACTGAACACTGTGATGAGCAGGCAGGCAGGAGATAGTGGCTCTGGGTGCAGGGAGAGCGCAGAGGTGACCTTGTGTGGCATGCTTAAAAATCACAGATGCCACCACACGTCCCGCTCTGCTGGCTTCGTGCTCCCTTCTTTGTCACAACCTGACACATCCCCTACAGCACGACAGGAACTGTAAGTAATTTAAAAGCACAACTAATTACTTCGGAGAGATATTTAAGTACCCCAACCTCCAGCAGCCGCAGGACTCTTACCGATATTACAGGCATTCAGAAGTGTACTTCAGGAGCACGTCGTCTCGGTGGAGGAGCCCCTTCGGCATGCGGTGCCAGGGAAACCCTCACATTTGGGATTTGCTGCTGCAGGCACTGGCGCCAGGCACAGAGCATGGACACTCCATCTCCAAAGAGTGGAAAACTACCTGATAGCTTTTGCTTCAGCTACCTGATAACCCCAGGAAGCAGCCACACCTGCACTGCTTTGGCTTTTAAATGCCTCTTGTGCCATGGGAATTTATGGAGGAGCAAAGCAGAGGTGCTGCCTTGGATGAGCAGCGCCAGCAGGATTTCTTGCTCCCCTGAGGTCTAGGTTGGGGTGAGAGCTGCTCTCCCCAGCCATGGGGAGGTCACGGTGGTGCTGGGGGACCAAGGGAGGCAACAGCCCTTTGGGTACAACAGCTCCGGGCTTCCTTCATCTTGGCACAGCCACAAGAAAACACCTCCTGAAGCGGGCATCATTTCCCGGGAGCCTCGAGGCAGAAGAGAAAGGGGAGAGCCAGGGGCTGTGAGAGGGGCACCATGCCCGCACAGCCTGGAGCTGCCTCCTGCCAGCAGCCGCCAGCAGTGCCCACAATCAGCGTCTTGTGTGGGACGTGTGAGAAAGCTCTCCCTTTCCTGTCGCACGCTGCCGCCGCCGCAGCTGCAGGCCCCCTCGGACCTGAATGGACAGAGCCGCGCGGCCACCGCAGAGGCAGCCCGATGTGTGCGGGGTGGCTCGGGGTTTACTGGCACACCGTGCGCCCGATCAGAATCGGGCCAGGACGGTGCTGTTCAGTTAATTAGCTTTTTGCAATCTAAGTTCCTTACTTTAGCTCTTTTATTCCCCTAGCATTTAAAAAAAAAAAAAAAAAAAAAAGCGATCCAAGATGCCAATGTCTCAGGCTGCTTTAAAAGACCTCTGTTTAGTGTTTGCTCCCTGACCTGCTTTCTTTACTGCAAAATTTCCCCTTTACTGTGATTTAATACACGCACCACAACAAGCTGCCAATTATACTGGTGTTAACGCAAGGTGACTGCAAAGATGCGGCTCTGAGAGCAGAAGCTGGCCCTCCTCAGCAAAGAGGTTTCTGTGCAGGCTCAGGGATGAGCAATAGCTGCGTGACTTGCAGCATGGCAATCCTCTGAAGCATTTTGTTCCCTCTCCAGAGCAGCACCAAGCAGGAGTGGCTGGAGAGTAGCCCTCTGCCTTTCTGCAGTGAGGTCCCCAGCCACTGGGAAGCAGGTCCCGTGGCTTTTCAAGAGGATCACAGCATGGCCAGGCTGTGAGCAGTGTGGTCCTCTGCTAATGAGACCCCATCGGGGACCCACAGTGGGACCAGCAGTATTTCATGTATACTGAGAGGCTAATCCATGGAAGGCAACTTCAGGAGAGCAGTAGGATGTAGTTTTTTGACCAAAGGCACACTGCAGCCATCTAGTTTACTGGTCTTCCAGTGTAGACCTAGCTTGGAGGGTTGTGGGATTCTCCCATGCAGTGAGATTTTTACAGTGCAGCCACGTTTTGTGACAAGCTTCCAGCTTGCTTAGGATCTCCTTGTCAACTTCCATTTTTCAGGCTCTTTGTGCAAAAATGATACTTAATGGAGGAGCCTCACTGGTGTGTGCTCAAGCAAGGGGGAAAGAAGACGCAACATGCAATCCATAAATAGAGACACTTTAGAGGCTCTTTAAACATTCACGCTTTTTGCATAATTGATGACTTTCCATAATAGATATGGATGATAAACAGCCTTAAATAAAATGAAAATTTATCAGTGTCATATCATTTATCAGCATTATGTTAAATTGGAAAGTATGGGGAAAATATTACCATGTACTCAAACGAAATCAGTGGAAGAGAGAATAATTTGGGGGCCGTATCATTGCATTCATCAAGGTTTTTAATGAGACAGTCAGCAGCTAAGGAGCTGCACTAAAACACGGGAGCAAGAGGCAGAATTTGTAGCATATAGATACAAATGCCTGGGCTTGAAGAGGACAAGGGAATGGATGAAATGTAGGGGTGCAGGTTATATCAGAGAGAGGAACAGGCAATACAGCAGCACCTTGGACTTTAATGCTTGTCTGTATGCCTACCCCAAGGGCTATACGGTGAAAGGCAAGTGGGAACAGTGGGTAGATTCTTGCATATCGACCGTATGTCATTGCATATCCACCACAGGTCATCAGGGACCACCTCTGTGGCTCCAAAGGGCCCAAAGCAAGTCTGTTCTCCAGGGTGGGCCACACCATTCGGTGTTTGTCTTCTTAATGTAGACAAGTACAGCTAACCAAATCCCTAGGCTCCTGCTGTGCTCCGTGGAGGAGCTGGACACGTCCAGCAAGAGGTTTGTCCCATTTAACGTATACAAGAGGCATGCTCTGTGGGGGACATGCTCCTCCTCATGCCCTGTAAGCAGAGCCAGGATGATCCTCTTGAACCCCTATGACTTTCAAACTTCTGCAGCCAGCTGAGATGAATCCCACCTCAGAGAAAGACGGGGCTTTGGCAAGGGGTCTTAAATCACGCCAAATTACTTCAAAGTGTGGAGGCTCCCATGTCAAGGAAGGAAGCAAAGTTTCTTCTTCATCGTGATGGCAATGGGTGTCATGAGGCACTTCAACATCTCTACTACAGACTGCTGAGGAATCTTCTACGCCCCGAAACTTTGCATTCCCCATGATTTTTCAAAAATAATTGACAGAGGCTCAGAAGGTTGGCTTATTCCCTCAGGGTCTACCCTACCACAGTGTGCTTGTACAGATAGGTTTGATTTTTCCAAGTATTCCCCTATCAGTTCTCTGCTGATATCTTTGTTGACAAGGTCAGTGAAAAGACAGACCAAACCGACCAAACATAACAAACCTTCCTTTGAAAAAAGTTAGGAACCATTACAAAAAAAAAAAAAAAAAGTGTTTTTTTACTCGCCTGCAGCACTTTTAAACCTGTGGATGGGAAGCAAGGCTTTCTTGTCACTTGAAATCGGCACTGTGCTTGTGAAATGGGGGGTAGTCAGTGCTTTCTCTGGCCAAAGGCCAGACAACCCAGTGGGCTGCTTCTCCAGGCCCTGCCGGCGAGGCTGCTTCGGGCTGCCAGACCCCTCTGCTGTTGGGACCGCTCTTCCCCTTGGACTTTGGCAGAGCTATTTTGGCTTGCACGAGGCGGGGGGAGCCTGCCAGCCCTCCCCACCACCCCACTGCTCAGAGATGGGGCCCTCTGCCGAGGCCAGCAGCAGCTTCCCCTGCCCAGCCCCAGCAGAAGAAAAGCATCCCAGAG